>NC_045432.1:27375470-28002970 GCF_902635505.1 Sarcophilus harrisii
CCCCCTGTGGAGAAGTCTCTGGTGGTCCTTGGACACTGCTTTGGAATTCCCACTCTTTTACACTCTGAGTTTCTCTGATTGTTTTTGTGATTGAATTGTTCCACACAGTTTGGCAGCTTGTTCTGGGATAATTTCTGTTGTTTAGGCATCTCTCCCATGTTCCAGCGGGGTTTCTCCCATACAAAATCTGTGGTCAAGCCCTCTGTGCCGAGTTCTTTAGTGGTCCTTGGATAGTACTTGGGAATTCCCACTCTTTCATACTCTGAATTCCTCTAATTGTTTTTGTCCTTTTATAGTTGCACACAGTTTGGCAGCTTGTTTTTGGATATTTCCTGTTCGTGAGGGTCTCTCCCATATAAAATCCTTGTCAGGCCTCCTGTGGAGCATTCTTGGTGGTCCTTGGGAATTCCCACTCTTATACTCTGAGTTCCTCTAGTCATTTTAAAAATTTTTATTTCATAGCTTTTTATTTACAAGTTATATGTATGGGTAATTTAAAAGTATTGAGAATTGCCAATCCTTTTTTTCCAATTTTTCCCCTCCTTCCCCCATCCACTCCCCTAGATGGCAGGATGACCAGTAAGAGTATAAATTAGATACACAATGAGTATACATGACCAAACAGTTATTTTGCTGTACAAAAAGAATGGGACTCTGAAATATTGTAAAATTAGCCTGTGAGGGAAATCCAAAATGCAGGCAGGCAAAATTATAGGCATTGGGAATTCAGTGTAATGGTTCTTAGTCATCTCCCAGAGTTCTTTCCCTGGGCATAGCTGGTTCGGTTCATTACTGCTCCATCGGAACTGATTTGGTTCATCTCATTGATAAAGAGGGCCACGTCTATCAGAAATGATCATCATATAGTATCGTTGTTGAAGTATATAAGGATCTCCTGGTCCTGCTCATTTCTCTCAACATCAGTTCGTGTAAGTCTCTCCAGGCCTTTCTGAAATCATCCTGCTGGTCATTTCTTACAGAACAATAATATTCCATAACATTCATATACCACAATCTATTCAGCCATTCGCCATCTGATGGGCTCAGTTTCCAGTTTCTGGCCACTACAAAGAGGGCTGCCACAAACATTCTTGTACATACAGATCCCTTTCCCTTCTTTATGATCTCTTTGGGATATAAACCCAGTAGTAACACTGCTGGATCAAAGGGTATGCACAGTTTGATAACTTTTTGAGCATAGTTCCAAATTGCTCTCCAGAATCCTTGGATGTAGTCACAGTTCCACCAACAATGTATTAATGTCCCTTTTTCCCACATCCCCTCCAACATTCCGCATTATCTTTCCCTGTCATTCTAGCCAGTCTGACAAGTATGTAGTGGTATCTCAGAGTTGTCTTAATTTGCATTTCTCTGATTAATAATGACTTGGAGCATCTTTTCATATGGCTAGAAATAGTTTCAATTTCTTCATTTGAGAATTGTCTGTTCATATCCTTTGACCATTTATCAATTGGAGAATGGCTTGATTTCTTATAAATTAGAGTCAGTTATCTGTATATTTTGGAAATGAGTCCTTTATAAGAACCTTTGATTGTAAAAATATTTTCCCAGTTTATTGCTTCTCTTCTAATCTTGTCTGCATTAGTTTTGTTTGTACAAAAACTTTTCAGTTTGATATAATCAAAATTTTCTATTTTGTGATCAGTAATGATCTCTAGTTCTTCTTTGGTCTTAAATTCCTTCTTCTTCCACAGATCTGAGAGGTAAACTATCCTGTATTCCTCTAATTTATTTATAATCTCATTCTTTATACCTAGATCATGAACTCATTTTGACCTTATCTTGGTGTGTGGTGTTAAGTGTGGGTCAATGTCTAGTATAGGTGATACTAGTTTCCAATTTTCCCAGCATTTTTTGTCAAACAGTGAATTCTTATCCGAAAAGCTGGGGTCTCTGGGTTTGTCAAACACTAGATTGCTATAGTTATTGACTGTTTTGTCCTTTGAACCTAATCTATTCCAGTGATCAACTATTCTATTACTTAGCCTTGTAATATTAACTTGTAATATAATTATTACATTATTATTATTATTAATTAATACTTAACTTGTAATATAATTTTAGATCTGGTACAGCTAAGCCACCTTCATTTTATTTCTTTTTCATTAATTTCCTTGAAATTCTTGACTTTTTGTTTTTCCATATGAACTTTGTTGTTATTTTTTCTAGGTCATTAAAACAGTTTTTTGGGAGTCTGATTGGTATAGCGCTAAACAAATAGATTAGTTTAGGTCCTATTGCCATCTTTATTATATTTGCTCGCCCTATCCAAGAACATTTAATATTTTTCCACTTGGTTAGATTAGACTTAATTTGTCTGAAAAGTGGTCTGTAATTTTGCTCATAAAGTTTCTGATTTTCCCTTGGCAGATAGATTCCTAAGTATTTTATACTATCAGTACTTACTTTAAATGGAATTTCTCTTTGTAACTCTGACTGTTGGATTTTGTTAGTGATATATAAGAATGCTGATGACTTACGTGGGTTTATTTTGTATCCTGCAACTTTGCTAAAGTTGTAGATTATTTCTAATAACTTTTTAGTAGAATCTCTGGGGTTCTCTAAGTATACCATCATATCATCAGCAAAGAGTGATAATTTGGTTTCCTCATTGCCTACTTTAATTCCTTTAACATCTTTTTCAACTCTTATTGCCAAAGCTAGCATTTCTAATACAATATTCAATATTAACAGTGATAGTGGGCAGCCTTGTTTCACTCCTGATCTTATTGGGAATGGTTGCAGTTTTTCCCCATTATATATGATGCTTACTGATGGTTTTAAATAGATGCTGCTGATTATTTTAAGGAAAATTCCATTTATTCCTATACTCTCAAGTGTTTTTAATAGGAATGGATGTTGGATTTTATCAAATGCTTTTTCTGCATTTATTGAGATGATCATATGGTTTTGTTAATTTGGTTATTAATATGGCCAAGTATACTGATAGTTTTCCTAATATTGAACCAGCCCTGTATTCCTGGTATAAATTTTACTTGATCATAGTGTATTATCCTGGGGGTGATATTCTCTAGTCTTTTTGCTAATATCTTATTTAAGATTTTAGCATCAATATTCATTAGGGAGATTGGTCTGTAATTTTTTTTCTCTGTTTTCATCCTACTTGGTTTAGGTATCAGTACTATGTTTGTGTCGTAAAAGGAATTTGGCAGGACTCCTTCATTCCCTATTTTATCAAATAGTTTATATAGCATTGGGCCCAATTGTTCTTTAAATGTTTGGTAGAATTCACCTGTAAATCCATCTGGTCCCGGGGATTTTTTTTTTAGGGAGTTGATTAATAGCTTGTTCTATTTCTTTTTCTGAAATGGGACTATTCAAGCAATTTACTTCCTCCTCTGTTAATCTTGGAAGCCTATATTTTTGGGAGTTAGTCATCCATTTCGTTTAGGTTATCAAATTTTTTGGCATAAAGTTGGGCAAAGTAACTCCTTATTATTTCTCTAATTTCCTCTTCATTGGTGAAAAGTTCTCTCTTTTCATTTTTAAGACTACTAATTTGATTTTCCTCCCTCCTTTTTCTAATCAGATTTACCAAAAGCTTATCTATTTTATTGGTTTTTTCATAGAACCAACTCTTAGTTTTATTTATTAGTTCAATAGTTTTTTTACTTTCAATATTATTAATTTCTCCTTTTAAGTTTAGGATTTCAAATTTTGTATTTGATTGGGGGTTTTTAATTTGGTCTTTTTCTAGCTTTTTAAGTTGCAAGCTGAATTCATTGATCTTCTCTTTCTCTATTTTATTCAAGTAAGCCTCTAAGGATATAAAATTTCCCCTTATTACTGCTTTACCGGTATGTAAACATAAAAATGTGAAATTATCCCACAAATTTTGGTATGACGTCTCATTGTTGTCATTATCTTGAGTGAAATTATTAATTGTGTCTATAATTTGCTGTTTCACCCAATCATTCTTTAAGATGAGATTATTTAGTTTCCAATTACTTTTTGGACTATTTACCCCTAACTTTTTGTTCAATTTAGTTTTTATTGCATAGTGGTCTGAAAAGAAAGCATTTACTATTTCTGCCTTCCTACATTTAATTTTGAGGTCTTTATGCCCTAATATATAGTCAGTTTTTGTATAGGTTCCATGAACTGCTGAGAAGAAAGTCTATTCCTTTCTGTCTCCATTCAGTTTTCTCCAAAGATCTATCATACATAATTTTTCTAATATTATATTTACTTCTTTAATTTCTTTCTTATTTGTTTTGTGGTTTGATTTGTCTAATGCTGAGAGTGCAAGGTTGAGATCCCAACTATTACAGGTTTGCTGTCTATTTCTTCTTGCAATTCTCTTAACTTCTTTAGAAAGTTAGATGCTATACCACTTGGTGCATATATGTTTAGTATTGATATTGCTTCGTTGTCTATGCTACCCTTTAGCAAGATATTTTTTCCTTCCTTATCTCTTTTGATTAGATCAGTTTTTGCATCTGCTTGATCTGAGATAAGGATGGCTACCCCTGCTTTTTTTTACTTCACCTGAAGCATAATAGATTCTACTCCAGCCTTTTACCTTTACTCTGTATGTATCTCCCTGCTTTAAATGTGTTTCCTGTAAAAAACATATTGTAGAGTTCTGACTTTTGATCCAGTCTGCTATCCACCTCTGTTTTATGGGAGAGTTCATTTCATTCACATTTATGGTTAAAATGACTAATTCTGTATTTCCTGCCATCGTATTATCCCCAGATTATGCTTTTCTTTTACTTGCCCCCCAACCCTCTTTCCCAGTTTTAAACTTATGCACCCCAATTATATCATGCCTCTGATCTTCTTTAGGATCACTCCCTCTCCCCTTTGAATCTCTTCCCCGTTCTTGTACCGTTCCCTTATTACTCTTTTTCTTTTCCATTTTCCTCTCCTTTTTTAGTGAGGTAAGAGAGGATTTTCTGTAAAACAAGTATGTCAATTATTTTCTCTTTGAGCCAACTCTGGTGCGAGTAAGATTCACACAATGTTCCTCACCCTCTCTGAGTTCCCTCAGATATGATAAGTTTCCTTTGCCTCTTCATGGGATGTAGCTTCCTTCTTTTTATCCCCCCTTTCCAAACCCTTTTCTAATATTCTCCCTTTTCCATTTCTATTTCCCTTTTTTATGTTATATCAGTAAAATCAAATTATACATGTAGTCTTTTAGTATATCCACCTCAGAAATACAATTTTCAAGAGTTCCTTTTACCTTTTCTGCATCTCTTGTGTCCTGTGGTTGGAGATCAAATTTTTTGTTTAGTTCTGGTTTTTTCCTTAGAAACAAATGGAGTTCCTCTGTTTCATTAAATGTTCATCTTCTTCCCTGGAAGAAAATGCTCAGCTTAGCTGGGTAGTTTATTCTTGGCTGCATCCCAAGTTCTTGTGCCTTTTGAAATATCAGATTTGATCCTTTAGTGTGGAGGCAGCCAGATCTTGGGTGATCCTTATTGTGGCACCTCGGTATTTGAATTGTTTTTTTCTTCCAGCTGGTAATATTTTTTCCTTAATCTGATAGTTCTGAAATTTGGCCACAATATTCCTTGGAGTTTTTATTTTAGGGTCTTTTCCCGAAGGTGTTCAATAAATTCTTTCAATGCCTAATTTACCTTCTGATTCTATTACCTCTGGACAATTCTCTTTGATGATTTCCTATTAAATAGTATCTAGGCTCTTTTTTTCATCATAATTTTTGGAAAGTCCAATAATTCTCATATTATCTCTCCTAGATCTATTTTCCCAAGTCTGTCATTTTTCCAAGTAGATATTTCGTGGTTTTTTTCAATTTATCATTTTTGGTTTTACTTGATTTATTCTTGCTGCCTCAGTGAATCATTAGTTTTTATTTGTTCAGTTCTGATTTTTAATGAATTATTTTCTTCATTAGCTTTTTTTTTTTTACTTCTTTCTGTATATGTCCAATTAAGTTTTTAAATAAATTGTTTTGCTCTCTGGAGATTTTTTCCATTTCAACTAATATTTTTAGTGAATTATTTTCTTTTTCCAATTCACAGATCATACTTTCTTGCAAGTTCTTTGCCTTTTCCAATCCACAAATCTTACTTTCTTGTTCACAAATCTTACTTTCCAGAGATTTTTTTACCTTTTCCAATTCATATTTCAAAGCTTCTCTTTACTTTCCCCATTTTTCTTCTAACTCTCTTTTGAGACTTTTAATGGTCTCTTCTATGAGAGCATTATGTAAAAGGGGACAGATATCATTCCCCTTTGGGGTATTATCTGGTGAATGTTTGCTATTAGTCTCTTTGGGGTTGCAGGCCTGCTCTTTTTCTGTATAGAAGCTTTTGATTGTTCTTTTCATTTTTTTATTTATTTTTTAAAGCCTTTAGGGCTCTGCCTTCAGGGCAAGTGGGTTACCAGCTTCCTCTGCAGAGCAGGGAGAGATGTAAACTGGCTTCCAGAGTGTTCTGATTGAAAGTTTCCCCTCCCCCAACCCGGGGTGATTTAGCATGTGTGATTAAGCCCAGTGGAGAACCTGCTGTGTGGTTTAGCGACTGCCCTAAGGCTAGAGACTAAGCAGTGAAAGTGTCACTGCCCCAGGCCAGAGCCCCTTGTGCGGCTGTGGGTATTAGCAGCTGACCAGCAAACATCCTGGTTCTGAGTGGAAGTCTCTGCCTGGAACAAATCGCCCTGGGAAAGTTCTATTGCCCCAAGCTGAGCCCCCCCCCCCCCCCGTGCAGATTAGAGGCTGCCCTGGGCTGTACCCCCCTGCTGTGCAGGTTCACAAGTGTCCCAAGGAAAAGCCCCGAACTTTGGGTTGGGGCTTTGAGCTTGTGCTGTGCTCTGTGCTCTCATTTCTGGTTTGGGGCTCCACTTGGAGCCTCTAGTTCTCCCCTGCCTGTGCTGATCTTCTCCCCAACTCCTCAGAACAAACCTTTTCTGGCGAGATTTCAGGTAATCTTCGGCTAGTGAGTTGTTGTGCTTCTAATCTTTATGAGTTGTAGCAGTCAAGCCCTATTTTTGAGGCTGGATATAATATTTATAGTGAGGGGAATAGAAGAGCTTAGAAAGTCACGTGTGCCTTCTCCACCATCTTGGCTCCACCCCTGTTTTTGTCATTTTATAGTTGCACACATTTTTCAGCTTGTTCTGGGATATTTCCTGTTCGTGAGGGGTCTCTCCCATATAAAATCCTTGTCAGGCCCCCTGTGGAGTGTTCTCTGGTGGTCCTTGGACACTGCTTGGGAATTCCCACTCTTTCATACTCTGAGTTTCTCTGATTGTTTTTGTGGTTTTATACTCCCACACAGTTTGGCAGGTTGTTCTGGGATATTTCCTTTTCCTGAGGGGTCTCTCCCATGTTTGTGAGGGGTCTCTCCCATATAAAATCCTTTGTCAGGCCCCCTGTGGAGAGTTCTCTGGTGGTCCTTGGACACTGCTTTGGAATTCCCACTCTTTCATACTCTGAGTTTCTCTGATTTTTTGGTTTTGTAGTCCCACCCAGTTGGCAGTTTATTCTGCGATATTTCCTGTTAGTGAGGTTACTCTCCAATCCAAAATCCTTTGCCATACCCCCTTTGGTGAGTTCTCTGTGGGTCCTTGGATACTGTTTGGGAATTCACAGACAGAAGTCCTTGGAAGATAAGGGGCAGAACCTCCTCCCCCATGGAGATTAGGGTCCAAGACCCTAATGGGCATGACTTTTCATTAATGGAGATCAGGATCAGAGATACCCCCATGGAATCAAAGCAGATCCACCCATGGAAATCGAAAGAAAAGACCCCCCCTTAGACATCAGAGACAGATCTCCTATGGAGATCAGGGTCACAGATTTCCCCCATGGAAATTAGAGAAAGATGCCCTTTGGAGATCAGGGACAGATAACTTCCCATGAAAATTGGTGGCAGAGAACACCTATGGAGATCAGGGACAGAGACCCCTCCATGGAAATCAGGGGCAGAGAACCCCCATGGAAATCAGGGATAGGATCTCCCTTCTCTACACACTAATTGTGTCCTTCAACACCTATTTTATCATTAACAAATTCTCTTTGATGTTAGACCTGTGTCCTCTTTCCTGAAAAAAATCACATTTCATATATTATGTATTTAATTTTCTAAGAACAGGTTGTTCTTCCTTTAAAGGAGATCAAAGCCTGTATCATCTTTGTCTTGTATCCATTGTGGAGATTATAGTGCCTGATGAGGAATGGTCACCTGCATGTTTGTTGAATAGTTGTTAGTCATTCATTTTTGCAGAGGTCCAGTGACATCATGGGAAGATGTCTGATGACTTGTGCCTGAATTGGATTTAAATGATGCAACGTTGCACAAAGTCATCAACCTCACTCTCTCTCCTAGAGTCATCAATATCCAATGGCAGGACAAAATCTTGGCACAAAGTTAGCACTCGATAAATGTTTATTTTCTATCTTCCTTTTTGATGATGATGATGATGATGCAACATATCAAACCAACCAACAAAACTCTAATGCAGATCTCATAAACCCCAGTAATGGAGTTTGTTGAATTAAATAGGAATAATACCCGTTTCCTGTTTGTCCACTTCTTAGTTCTATAAATGTAAATTGTTACTTTCTTTTATTTTTTCTTCTTAATTCCTGCTGGTCAGTAATGACCTTCCCCATGCTTACATAGCAATGGGAGCAATTGCTTTTGCAATCAATGATGCTCTTGCTGTACAATTAAACTCTTCATGTTCACGTCCTATTCCCCTTGTACCAGATTATAAGTTCTATGAGGATACAGGCAGACCCTGTCTTGTCTAAATTCTTATCTCTTCCCCTGCCTAGCACAGTACTTTAGGGATATTTGGTAATCTCTTTTTCTTCCTTCATCCTCCTCCCTCTCCCTCCTCACCCCCTCTTGGATTCACTAGACTGCTAAAGGAGCCTGTCACATACATGTTAAGAACTTTCAAGTTAGAGAGTCTTAGTAGCTAAAGAGAAACTCTCCTTCATTTGGACTTTGCATAGAATATCCTCAGTGACCCAGTTACACACAAGCACACACACATGCACACACATGCATGCACACACACACAACCTTCAGCATATATCTCTCTGTTTTATACTTCAATTTTACTATTTATACTCGGTGAATCTTTGAACAAAGTTATCTCTGTAACTGTATCTGTCATAGAAAACGTGTATGACCGCATATATATGGGAGAAATTTTTTTGGGGGAAAACCTTTAAGTCAGTGTCTTTGCCCTAAGTGAAATTCTTTTTCTGTGTTAAGCAACAATAAGAATAATAGAATATATCTATTTTATACCTCTTAGTTGCATGACTTTGAAGGTATAATTTAATATAAAAATAATTTTAAAGAATCTGCCCTTCGAAGGATTTTATGACCAAAGAAGAACTAGAGATCATTACTGATCACAAAATAGAAAATTTCGACTATACCAAACTGAAAAGTTTTTGTACAAACAAAACTAATGCAGACAAGATTAGAAGGGAAGCAATAAACTGGGAAAATATTTTTACAGTCAAAGGTTCTGATAAAGGCCTCATTTCCAAAATATATAGAGAATTAACTCTAATTTATAAAAAATCAAGCCATTCTCCAATTGAAAAATGGTCAAAGGATATGAACAGACAATTCTCAGATGAAGAAATTGAAACTATTTCTAGTCATATGAAAAGATGCTCCAAGTCATTATTAATCAGAAAAATGCAAATTAAGAAAACTCTAAGATACCACTACACACCTGTCAGATTGGCTAAGATGACAGGAAAAAATAATGATGATTGTTGGAGGGGATGCGGGAAAACTGGGACATTGATGCATTGTTGGTGGAGTTGTGAACGAATCCAACCATTTTGGAGAGTAGTTTTGGAACTATGCTCAAAAAGTTATCAAACTGTGCATACCCTTTGATCCAGCAGTGTTACTACTGGGCTTATATCCCAAAGAAATCATAAAGAAGGGAAAGGGACCTGTATGTGCACGAATGTTTGTGGCAGCCCTCTTTGTATGGCTAGAAACTGGAAACTGAGTGGATGCCCATCAGTTGGAGAATGGCTGAATAAATTGTGGTATATGAATATTATGGAATATTATTGTTCTGTAAGAAATGACCAACAGGATGATTTCAGAAAGGCCTGGAGAGACTTACACGAACTGATGCTGAGTGAAACGAGCAGGACCAGGAGATCATTATATACTTCAACAACAATACTATATGATGACCAGTTCTGATGGACCTGGCCATCCTCAGCAACGAGATCAACCAAATCATTTCCAATGGAGCAGTAATGAACTGAACCAGCTACGCCCAGAGAAAGAACTCTGGGCGATGACTAAAAACCATTACATTGAATTCCCCATCCCTATATTCATGCCCACCTGCATTTTTGATTTCCTCCACAAGCTAATTGTACAATATTTCAGAGTCCGATTCTTTTTGTATAGCAAAATAACAGTTTGATCATGTATACTTATTGTGTATCTAATTTATATATTAATATATTTAACATCTACTGGTCATCCTGCCATCTGGGGAGGGGGTGGGGGCTAAGAGGTGAAAAATTGGAACAAGAGGTTTGGCAATTGTTAATGCTGTAAAGTTACCCATACATATAACCTGTAAATAAAAAGCTATTAAATAAAAAAACAGAATCTGCCCTTCTCACATTTTCATCAAACACAATCTTGTACACACAGACAATTTTTGCATGGCCAACTCCTACACCCATTTTCACATTGTAATCACCAAATGTCCAAATATAAGTTGACTTGACCAGGAGTATCTTATCAGATTTTTCATAGAATTTCTCTTATTTCTTCATCCTGTACATTAGATCACAGAATTAGACATTCTGAGAGTTTGGAAGGACCTTAGTAGCCCTCTGGTTTAAGTCAGTGTATTCAAACTCAAATAGAAATGAAAACCACTAAACCCTTCAGAGACATATTGAATTAGAAAACCACATAGTAACATTATTTATACTTTATTGTATTTATTTTATTAAGTATTTCACAATTACATTTTAATCTGGTTCAGGTGGTGGTTGGCACCTGGGAGCATTGCAGCTGGTCCAGGGTGACATTTTATCATACCTGAAAAGAATCCCTTATTCTAACATACCTGACAATTAGTCACCAACCAGTGCTGTAAGACCTCCAATGTGAGGGAGCTCGTTTCGTCCCAAAGAAGCCAATTCCATTTTTGAACTGCAACACTTAAATGATTTAAGCAAATTATATAGTCTCACTGGATCTCTGTTTTCCTGATCTTTAAAATGGATGTGTCAAAACTAGATACTCTCCAAGGTTTGTCCTAGTTCTACACCCTAACATCACTTGCAGCTCAGATTTTCCGTGAAATCTGTTCTAAGCTATATGAAAGTTCCAGACCCATTTGGGTTGAACCAAAGCAACGTTCACCTCTGTGGGGATGGAAATATAGTAAGTCCTAGCTAGAGCTGAAGTTTTATGATGATGTATTGTAACTTCAGCCCATCATTTGTTCACAGTACTTGGTTTTTCTCCCATCTGCTCTCCAGTCCCATGTGCACAGCCCAGAGCATTTTATAATACATCTTTGTGATGAAAAGAAAAGCTGTGTGAATATGAAAAAAATGTTCTCAGAGGAAACACAGAACTCACCACCTACCTTTCCACCTTCAACTATTACTGAAATCCCAATTACTGACTCCATGTCAGGACAATGCCCATGAAGATAAACTAATGTGCCCTCACATATTCTTCTGGTTAATGCATTAATTTTTTATTTGTGATAAGTACTTAGAAATGTGTTTCTCCTGCATTCCAGGAAGCCCATTTTAATTAAAAATGCCAGGCTCATTTGTCTCTCTCTCTCTCTCCCTAAGCCACCTGTATTTTGCCTTTGGGCTCTTGTGTAGACTTTGCTGCCATTTGCCTGAATATAAATAACTCTCATTTTCACACTTGTCTTTTACCGCACTTAGTCAAAATGGCTGCATATAGCAGTACATTAATTTCATACTCAGCCAGGCAATTTTTTAATAAAGTTACTTATCAACAGAAGTTGATTTTATCTTGTGTGACAGTGAAACAAAGCCACTGGCATTGCCAGCTGCAGAGGTTTTTGATAGAAGTCTGACTCCAGAATTAGTGCTCTGTAAAAAGTGAAGAGAGAACAGCTCTTTCAGTCTCATGGGAGCATAGCATTTCAGAGGTCTTCCACTTTCTAATTCTCCTAATTTTATAGTGGAGGGAACCAGGGAGTCTTCAAAGCAGAACTGGTAAAGGGGCCTGTCCTAAGCATGAGGGACAGCTGATGTAATGAAAGAGAGATGGGAGATGAAATGTTTTTTACAGGATACAGTTTCACTGGATTGTAGAGTGTATGAGGCAGAATGATTTGAAATTAGTCTAAAAAGATTATTTGGGGTCAGATTATAAAGGGATTTGAAACATACTGAATATGTACTATCTACTGATTCCTGTAGTATGGGCTAGGACGTTAAGGAGAGTGAGGACTTGAGGATTGTGAGTTTGCGAACCTTGGTGACTAGAATGATAGTGGTATATTTGATGGGAATAAAAAAGTTCAGAAGAGGATTGAGTTTTGGGAAAAATAAAATGTTACCTCTTGGAAGTATTGAGTTTGAACAAGAAGTAGCCATTGGAACTTATGAATTTCAATTAGGCAGTCTCATGAAGATGTATTGGAACCAGGAGAGACTGGAAGCAGGGAGACCCATTAGGAAGTAAGAGGGAATGAGCTCTTGAACTATAGTGGTGAATTATGGTGTTTGTTGAGAAAAGGAAATAGATGTTGGAAAGAGAGACTGGAAGACATGGTTGGATAAAGGGGTAAAGAGGAAGGGATGATTCTAACATTGCAAATCTAGGTAACTAAAAGGATGATGATGCCCTTGACAAAAGTAGAAAAGTTTGGAGGAGTGGTAGATTTGGGGGAAGAAGGTATTTACTATTTTTTATATTTTTAGTTTAAGGTGCCCACAGGGTAGCCAGTTAGTGTTAAAGGACTAGAATTCAGGAGAAAGACTAAAGCTTGAGATATGCATTTGGGAGCCTTCTATACACACTCCTTTTCAGGGCTACTCTTGACCTTTGGTGTCCACCTTTCCCTAGCTGTCACCTATGGCTCAAGAAACTGTAGCATGTGCAGCAGACACATCCTAGTAAAATCACAGGATAATTGAGGGGTGTTGAGCATGTGTCGAGCATGTTGGTGAATTAGGAGGATGTCTACCTCAAGCATATGAAGTCTTGCCCCTGAAGAATGGGTGGATAAGAACAATTTATTCCAATAGCCATGAAGAGAGCTGAAGCAGGCCTTATGGAGTAGTTAGAACAGCCATCAAAGAGGTCAAGGTCGTCCACTGCATCCCAGGCCACTGACAGTCATCTTGACTTCTGTGTTGCCATTGGACTTGGATGACTATAGGTTGTGACTTTGTGCAACTTTGCCTCACTTAAATCCAATTCACTCACAAGTCAAGACATCACCTACTCTATGATTGGGCCTCTTCAAAAATGAAGGATAAATGATAACAATAGCAACAGCAAGGTGATAGTCGAACCAATCAGAGCTGATGTGGTTATTGAATGAGATAGTATAAAGAGAGAAGAGGAGAAAGCTCAGATCCTCTGTGATAGAAGCTAAGAGTTTTGGGCCCAGATTCAGGAAGACTTGATTTCAAATCTAGTCTCAGTCACTTACTAGCTGTGGAAACCAGGCAAGTTAAGTAACTTCTGTTTGCCTCCATTTCCTTAACTACAGTAGGGATAATAAAAGCACCTACTTTTAAGGAATGTGTGAAGATCAAATGATCAATGCTTAGCACATAGTAGGTACTATAGGGGATAGACATTGGTGCTGATGCAGTAGTAGAGATTGAAAATAAGAGACTATAAGGTAGGGGAAGAAAATGAAGAAAACAGTGTTTTAAAACTCCTCTTGAGAGATGTCAGATAGTAAAGAAAGATCAAGAAGTTTGAGAGCTAAGAAGAGACCATTGGATTTGGCATTTAAGAGGTCATGAGTTACTTTGGAGTGAGCAATGTTAGTTGCATGATTTGGCAGGAATACAGATTGCAAGTAATTAAGAAATGAGTAGTAGGAGAAGAAATAGAAACAAAAAGTATACCTTGGCTTTTCTGAGAGTTTGATTAGAAAGGAGGATAATAGCATGAGGGAACAATTGTAGAGGGCTGGAACTCTAGAGAAGTATACTTGAAACAAGGATACTTACAACAAGGTGTTAACTCAGTGTGATTGACGAGATGATGGTTCTCTAGTTTACATTTACTTAGTATAGTGATGCAACGATTTTCTAGTTCACACATATGTGATGATCTAATCTAATGATGTATGATCTAATGATGTAATTGTAATAGCGTATTTAAGGGCTGAGAGAATTGGGGACACAGTCTGTCAGTCAGTCAGTCAAAGTGAACAGACTGTGAAGGAGACAATAAAGACTTTAGACTCCTGACCATCCTTGTGGTGACTATCCTGACGAGACCAAGGCCTGTCCAAAGGTCCTCCAGAAAGCTAGCCTGGACATTACAGACAGTAGTCAAATGAGGAATTTTTTAAGTGTGAGGAAGATTTGGGTGTTTATAGGCAGCATACAAGGAATAAGATAAAGATTTAAAATTATATAAAGAGGAATGACTACAGGAGAAAGATACTGGAAGACAGAATCAAGGGCACAAGCAAAATGTTTGACCTTTGAAGAAGGGGTCACCTTTTTATCAGAATTTGGAGCAAAGGAAGAGAGGAGAAGGAGTGATGTTAAGGGTTAGAAGAGATATAGAACAGGGGAGAAGAATAGCTATTTTCTCTAAAAGATCCTCTGTTGAAAGGGTGGGTAAAAGTAGTGTAGAAGACTTGAGAAGAGAGGAGAAGGTTTGGAACAATCATTGTGGATATTGCAATTGAGAGTCAGGAATTGTCTTAATGCAATGAAGGCCCTGGTGAGACTAGATATCAGAAATATGGAGTAGATGCAGTCAATATAATTGCATGTTTCACATTCAGAAATGTGAATAACAGCTAAGAAGGATGCTGGGAGTGCTAATCCAGAGCTAGAGATTAGCATAGAAAAATATCTGTAGCATTAAGGCAAGGTTGTTAGAGATTTGAATGTAGAGAACAAGGTGTAATTTAATTTTAGAGTCAGAACTGGAAAGGGAAGAAAGTGATGACCTCTGAAGGAAGGAATGACTGAATGATAAAGAAAAAACTAGGAGTGAAAAACAGGAAAGGATGCAAATTTGAGGTCATCATTAGGTAGAGAAATTTCAGAGTTCTTGAACTGAAGTGGAATACTCTTGTGTGACAGGTTAAGACCTTTCCTGACAACCTTCTAAGTTGTCTTGGGTGTGAAAATTGTTTCACCCCATCTTCTTGCTGGTTCTGCCATTCAAGAATTCATTTTGACATTCTATTTTTAGTTATTTAGAAGTGAATTTGGGAGAATTCAGGTGATTTCTTGCCTTACTCCTTCCTGGCTCCTAGAAGCTAACAATGAGGTCAAGAGTGGAAGCAACAGGATACAAGGGAGAGAACACTGGCTTTGGAGTCAGACGACTTAATTTCAAATCCTGCCTCTGTCATGGAGAAAAAATGAGCTCACCCCCTTGGGCCTCTTTTCTGTCTCTGTAAAAAGAATGGATCAGATCAAATCACTTTTGATTTCCCTTCTAGCTCTAGCACTATGATCCTATGTGTGACTCAGTCAAGTCAGCTCACCTTCCAGAGCCTCATGTTCTACAATTACAAAATTAAGGGGTTGGACTTGATGGCCTCTGAGATCCCTTTGAGCTTTAGATTTAGGATCCTATAGGGTAAGTAATTTACTTCACCAACCTATGTTCCAAGGAGAAAGAGTGACCCGGGGCTGGTAAAAAGCAAACAAACTGATGCTAAGATGTAGGTAGGATGATCTATTCTGAAAAGAATGAATCTCAAAGGATCAGAGGTTGCAGGTCTCTGTAAGCACCAGAAGGTGGAAGCAGTGCAAGAAAAAAGGTCTAAGAAAGAGGGAGACTTACCAGTAATAGATGGATAGAACGATTACAAAGGCTGCAATGGGAGGGGAGAGCAGAGCTAGATGTGAACTTGAGAGAAGCAGGCTGGAGAGGATATAAACAAGAGAATGGGAATGAAATCATGAAAGAAAGATAGTTTTCAATTAGTTCAGCCTGAGGTTCTGTATCAGGGGAATTAGGAGAGAAAAAAGTGGGAGTTTTCTAGCCACTAATGCCTCATAATATTGCTTCTCATAACTGGGCCTGTGTTATATAATGTCCTCTCATTCCCCCCTGCCCCAATAGTCTATGACCTCCATGAAGGCAGGGACTGTGACTTTCCAAATTGTGAGTCGCCAGTACTTGGCCCAATGCTTTGTTGCATTCAGTAAGTACTTAATGAACATCAGTCCAATAAATGAATGAAAGTGCTTTCACACATATTCTTCTTTTTCATTCTCCCTACACACACAACCAAATGAGGGGGGTAAATGAAAAGATTATTGTACTCATTTTATATATAGGGAAACTGAAGCTCAGAGAGAAGAAAATGACTTGCCCATGAAACTGTATCACAGCTAAGAAATAAAAGAGGGAAGACTGTATCCTCAACTTCTTAGGGGAAAACCTCATCTCAATCTTCTAAGACAGAGATTCTTAACCTGGGGGTTTAATCTATGAAATTTTGTTTTTAATATTTGGATAGCTGAATTTCAATTTCCTTTCCAAATCTATTTGGTTTATTTTATGCATTAGAATTATTTTGAATAATTAAAATTATTATTCATAGGTTTCCCCAAACTGATAAAGAGATCCATTAAGAATCTCTGTTCTAAAGACCCTTCTGTGTAAGAAAGCCTTCTGGAGGGCCTTCAGACCAGTTTTGGTCTCAGCAGAATAATCACCATGAGAATAACCAGGAATAAAGTTTAAAGTCTTCATTATCTCCTTCACAGTCTGTCTCCTTTGCCTGGGGCTGGGCTAGCTTTCTGGGGAATCTCCGAATGGGTCTTGATTTCTGTGGAGAAGTGAAGGAGACAGGAGAGCGACCACAAGATTGGTCAAGTCTTGTCTCTCTCTGTGGCTGAGTTTGTCCCCCATTTATATACTCTATTACAATTAAATCAATTCATCATACCGAGTATAAGCCAATCATCATATCACTGGGGAACCATTATTTGTTGTAAGATTAATTCAGTCATACTGAACTAGAGAACTATTAATCACCATGCTAAACGAGATAACCACTGTCTTATCAATTCCACTGAGTTAACACCTTGTAAGAATCCTTGCCTCAAGTACATTTCTCCAGAGGTCTGGCCCATTACACTTCTGTTTTCTTGGTGTTTGGGAATCAGGATAGCTTCTGGGTACAATGTCTGGAAACCAAGGAACAATGAGCATATTATAGGATCTAGAGCTGGGAGGTAACTTTAGAGTCACATAGTTTAACCTCTTCACTTTACATAGACCCCAAGGGGTTAAGTCACTTCCCCAGATTCAAATCCAAGTCCTCTGACTTTATAATCCGTGCTGAATTGACTGTACCTAAAGTCTACCACCTGGGAGCTGTCCTTGTGTTTAGGCATGCCTTCCATGAATCATAGCAGTCAGGATCACTTCTGAGACCAATTATTTTTCTAGGTCTCCAACTGTTTAAAGAACTAGGAGTGAAGGGAGCATTAGTCAACAATGGTGCCCATTTCTCTCAGGTGGCTCTTTGTGGTCTAACTGGGCTCCAATAAGCAGCCTCTCAGTCGGCTAAGTGTATCAATATTTCTAGTCTTTCTTTAAAAAAAATCCCCTGAGTTGCAGCTCATGCTTCCTAGGAAGCTTCTGTGAAACTAACAGCATCAGCTGGATATTAATGAAGCGGCATTGTATTATCAGTCAGGTGCTTTATGTCCTTGGCCTGTACACATCGATTTTCCAACCATCTGAGCAAAAGGCAAATGTTATTTGATAAGTATCTGAATGTTCTTCTTGTCAAATATGCATTTATCTTCAAAACTTTACTTCTAGGGAGTACCTTTTATGAATAATTTTGACTAAAAAAAGCTTATTGATTTCTTTTCGAGTCATGACTTCAGGAATTCCTCCATTTATGCCTCTGTTCACAACTAGAAATAATTCTAAGTGGCACTTTCAAGCATAGCCTCAAAACCATCCGATGACTTTGAGGGAAGGTCTAGTTTGCTGAGTCTGTTGTTTTCCATTTCACTGAGGGTAGAAGTAGGTAATTTGCTGGGGGGAAATAGACAAAATGGTGAACCAGACAGATGCCCTTGGATTTCTCTATAGGGACTCAGTGAGGTTAAGAGGGTGAGGCAGAATATGCTCTCCCTAGGAAAACTTGTGAAGATTCTTTAAACGCAGTCTCTGTTCTGAATCCTAACTTCCACTTCAAAGCCTACTATCCAAGAATATAAGAATTGGACATATAGTCTTACATATTTCATAGCAGCATAGATTTAAAAGAGAAAGGTTCCTTGGAGGTCATTTCATTTAGTTAGTCCCTTTTGATCAAAGAGGAAACTGTGGTCAAGAAGTCAGAAGATCATTAATTAGAGATGAAGGAGAGTTCAGAGGTCATCTAATTCAACCCTTTTATTGTACAGATGGGGAAACTGAGGCACACAAAGGATAAGCAAGTTGCCCATCATCACCATAGGATCATGGATTCAGAGGAGGAAGGGACCTCAGAAGATAGTTCTTATTCCCATCTTAAGATGAGGAATAGTAACATGATTGCTCAGAATCACACAGCTATTAAATATTTGAGCCGGGATTTGAATCCGAGTTTTCCTGACTCCAAGTGCAGTGCCACGTTGCCCTTAGTGTTCCACTTAGACCAATTGTAGTGTGATGCAGGATCATCTCATGCTCTGTCCTTTAGAATTCACCTCTGTCTTGCTTATCCAATCCTACTTCCAGAAAGGAATGGGAATTTTATCCACTCTAGGGAATGCAGCCCTAGCAGTGGAATTTGAATCTTCAATTCAATCAAGCTAGATGCAATTAAACAAGAATTTATTAAGTGCATAATATGTACTGGACACTGGAGAATACTATGTTTAGTATTACTTATTGCCTATGTGACCCTATAAATAGTACTAAATTTGCAGCTGGAATCAATCTTGGAAGCAACCAAATGCAAACTCCTAATATATGAATGAGGAAACCAAGTCACTTAAACCAAGTTTAAGTGATTTGCCAGAAGTCACACAGTAAGTGGGTAGGAATGATCTGAACTTGGATCTTTCTGATTCAACAATCAGTTCTCTATCTACTATTAAACAAGCTAGATAGCGTTGCAGTGGATAGAGTGCCCGGTCTGGAGTCAGGAAGATTCATCTTCCTGAGTTCAAAATCTGACCTCAAATACTTGCTAGTTGTGTGACCATGGACAAGTCACTTAACCCTCTTTGCCTCAGTTTCCTCCTCTGTCAAATGAGCTGGAGAAGGAAATGGCAAACCATTCTAATATCTTTGCCGAGAAACTCCCAAAATGAGTCGGATGTGACTGAAAAATGGCTGAACAACAACAACAACAAAACAACATGCTATCCGCTGACCTACCAGCCCTGTGATGACCCCTGCCTATGTTAATCCTGTCTACAATTCACCCAATACATTATTATTCAGTCTCTGTTCAAGTACTTTCAGTGACAGGGAGCTCACTGACCCTTGAAGCAGCTCATTCTTTTGTTGAATAGCATTAATTTTTAGGAAGTCTTTCATTATGAGTATAATGAACATAATTGAGTAATTGAAATCTGTCTTCCTGACCTAAAAGCATACTATGGGCATAGAAATAAATGTGTTTTGATCTTTGCAACTTTGAATGTTTATGCATTATTTCAACAATTTATCTAGTTCTAAAGTGTTTTGCTCAGATTTTCTTTTTGTCGACCAAATTATATTTTAAATTCATCAAAGGAATTCACTACTTAAATCAGGTAATCTAAACTTCTTTTGTATCAGTGACCTCTTTGGCAGTCTGGTGAGTAATGTATAAAATATGTAAGATTACAAAGGAAATCAAATGCATTGAAATACCAGGAACTCCTGGACTCCAGGTTAAGAACCCCTAACTTAAAGATTTCTTTTATAAAACTAATCAATGCTCCAGTTACTCTAATACAGTGACTACCTGTATAACAGATTTGCCCCAAATACAAAATGTTTTCCTATTGTTGCTTTGGAGAACTGTCTCAATTGCTCCCATTGGCACTTTCTAGACCATAAACATGACACTTAGATAAAGGTCCTTTCAAATTATCCTTAGGGATGTAGTCATGGTCCTGTATCCTAACATACAACATAAACCCTTGCTTTCCTTCTCATTCTAGATCTAAGATCATTTGTGTGACCTTGGGTAAGACATTTCCCCTCCCTGGGTCTGGTTTCCTCCTCTGTAAAATGGGCGGTAGGAATAGAAAGTCTCCAAGATCTATTCTAAGTCTAGATTTAGTATTTTTTGCATAACTTTGGATAAATCACTTCCCTTGCTTTGTCTTGAGTTTTTTCCTTTGTAGATTTCTTTTGGAGGCCCAATTTCTTTATTAGCTAAATATTATCAAAACTTTGAATCAAGACAACTAGCGAAAATTAAATAATGCTCTTTATAAGTGGACAATTTAAACTCAGAATCTGTTGCCATGGAAATTGGAATTACCTTCTCTATGATTGAGTTTTTGACATTATAGTTTTAAAGGTCAATGACCCCACTGAGCTACATTTTATTAACTGCATGTTTGCAATTCAAAACAGAATTCTATTTCAATGGAGATCCATGGTTTAAGCCCATCTTGTTTCTTTTCAATGTCTGTAGCCTGTCTTTTGTCAAGAAAGTTACCTCCAAGTTTTTTTTTTTCTTTCTCTAGCAAAACCATGTATTATGGCTTAGAAAGTCTCTTATGCAAGGAACTCTTTCAATTTCTTAGTATCGATAATGCTAAGAAAATGTAAAGGAAGTACAAGAATCTCAGTGATAACAGTTCCCTAAGTGCTCTCCAGAACTAGATGTTGCTATCTCTTGTTCCTGTTATGACAATTCTTCCACGTAGGAAAAATATGCAGTGCAGACCTTTGGTCATAATGCAACTGGAGCAAATACAACTGGATTTCTCAGTTTCAAAGTCCAGAGCCTGAGCAGTCTGTCTGTAACAAGGCATACATTTTCAGGGAAGAATCATTTTGTTCTCATGTATATATCACCAGTATTATTCATTGGAGGATCTAAAACATGCTTAAGTATCCAGCCAAGTCAAATGAAAAATCAAAAGAAAAAACTGCTCTTATGTCTCTCTAGCTTCCCACTTGAAGAAAAAGACCTCCTGCTTTGCAGAACAGACTTTTCTCCAGTTGCAGAACACAACATGCGGCAGGAGAGGGAGATGAGACAGCAGTAAACTCACTGAAGAAGTCTAGACAACACTTGAATCTGGTTACCAATCTAATTTAGGTCTCCAATTTGAGGAGCCTTATCTCATTGATTCACAGACAAAAGTCAAATTTCCACTGGGTACAAAGCTCAGCTCTATTACCATTCTGAAGGTCAGACAGATCCTACCTTTCAAATTTTGATCTGTCCAATGCTGAGTTCTGTAACAATAATGAGGCAAAAGAAGTACAATATTTAGGGAGCATGCTATGCCCAGAGATCCCTACTGAGTAGTGATGAACATGGACTAAATGGCAAATTTTAAACAATCTGACCATAGTCCACTATCTTTGCCTTAGGTCTGCCTTGCCTTTTGGAATCCATTTTTGCTGCTCCAGCTTTTGGCTTCAAACCTTGTGGAAATAAACTGTTAAAGGATCCTTGACCAAATACAATGTCTTTGAGACCATGCAAGCCAGGAACCACTGGGGCAAAGACAACACTCTAAATATCCCAGTGATATTGTTTGGGGCAATATCCTAAATATCCCCTAATTTTGGGATACGTAAACTAGATTTTTAAATATTTTGAAAACTATTTCAATGGGTTTCCTTTTAAATACTTTGTAACTTATTTCATGCATATATGAAAAGGTATTTATAAAATTCCTCAGACTGCCAAAGGGGTCCATGGCACCAATAAAGTTAAAAGCCTTTGATCTGGAAAATCTGACACATGCCTAATTTAAGGCCATTTTTCTATATTTAAATATTAGGTTTTGCCCAGCACACTCCCATCCTTTTACATACCCAGTCCCTTCAAAGGCAATATTCATTCCTTCAGGCCAAATCAACTCCAACTTTTCCTGTCTGCTTCCTTTCTTCTACCTCTAGGTCCTCATTGAAGATTGGAATTAAAAAGATTACACTACTGTTTAATTTTCAGCAATGTGTATTTCCATTCCCAGAGGGCCATGCAGGCTAGCCAGAGCCCTGCTTGAGGATTTCATTTCCTTAATCACCCTTTGGCATTTGGCTACTTGAAGCTTTTTGGAGTATACAAACAAGAAACTTTGAAAAATGTAGGTCAGGGCTGGGTCCATCAGGAGGTTTCCTGCAGTGCTGAGTTTCCAGTCTTTGGATAGCTGCTCCCATGAAAGTTGGATGCCTCTAATTGGAATGATTAAAGTATCTCCAAGAAAGTCATGCAACTCTGGAACTAGTAAGGGCCTCAAGATCAGCCAGCATTGCCAATATTTAAAACCCCCAAGTATTCGGGTTTGAAGATCGAGAGACAAACCAGAGGCACTGATGTTACTGATGAGTTTCGGATTTGGAGTCTGCAAATCTGGGTTCAAATCTCAATAGCTCTGCTATGTTACTACGTTCATGGGCCTTGGGTCAGTTTCCCCATATTTAAAGTAATAGGGTCAGACTAAATTACCTCTGAGCTCTCTTGTTGCTCTAGATCTGTGATCTTTTATGCTACAATCCCATGATCCCATAATACCATGATCTTTATTCCTCCAGAGTCAATTATTCATAGAACTCTTTAAAAAATTCCTAGCACACGAGACTCATGTATAAGCCCCTAAATATATTTTCAAGTCAGAGGGAAATGCTCTGGGGATAACTTTGGATTTTTAAAAAGCTGATGTATCAATTTTCCCCCAGTAGAATAATAGTGCAGTGAAAAAATATTAGGAAGAAGTGAGTTTAAAAATTGGTGGTGAGGCATCTGTCTTCATTAACTGTTTGGTGCTTAGTGAACTTAATCTGTTTTCAAGTCTTTATCTAGCCTTCTTCACCTAACTTTGTTAGTTAATACCACTCCTAGTTCATGTGTCAATGAATAACAGATGTCTCCTGAAAGCTTTTCTTCTTTTTCATTTAATTTCATTTTTCTTTCTTCCATCCAACTTCCCTCTCCCTCTTTCCTCATCTTTCTATTTTTCCTTTTTTTTTAGTATCTAATAGTTTCTGTGTCTGTCCATCAATCTCTTTCTCCCTCTCCCTTAGAAATAAGAAAAAAAATCACACCATTACCAACTTTGTTCACAAAGAATTGGAGAATTGGACAATTGCAATATAGAAATCTTAGCCAGGTTGGGTCCAGTTTTCCCACAGCACAATTCCCCTTCTAAATTGGGGCCCTGTGGGTGTTAGCTGCTGACTTCTTGTTTTCAAAACCATTAATCAATGGCTCTGTGCTGCTCTTCCTGCACTTCCAGAAATTGGATCTCATGTGGGTCGGTCTTGCAAAATTATTTCTGAGTCTTCTAGATTGCAAATAACTTGGTTCCCAGCTGCTTTCCAGCAGGAGTCATTAGGCCGCCTCCCTTGCTGTGCTGCTTGTCAGCACTTTTCCCCTTGCCTTGTCATTCAGCTTCTTTCTGTTTTGAGTTGCACCTACTTACATACTCCTGGATTGCTATACTCCTAACCACTGTCCCCCAAAGCCCTCCCCCTTTTTCCTTTCATGAAGCAAATAAGTTGGTATCTAAAGGAGGTTATTTTCCGCACAGTTCTCAGACATTACTGGCCCAAACCACTTAAAACTAGTCTGAATTGGCTTGAACTACTTAAACTGGCTCAAACCAGCTCAAACCAGTTATAACTGAGCATAAACAGTTCAACTGGCCTGAACCAGTTAAAACTAGACTAAATTGGCCTAAACTAGTTTAAAGTGTTTGAAACTGGCTAAAACCAATTCTAACTGTGGATAACCAATTCATTCTGTTTAATTGAGTTAAACTGGTTAGAATTGGCGTAGGTTATACTATCTGAAATAGTTCAAAGGGGTGAAAACTGGCCTGAACCACTCTGAAGTGATCTAGCCTGAAGCAGTTAAAGCTAGTCTAAACTGGCCTAGGCTGACGCAAACTGGTTTAAAGTGGTTCAAACACTCTAAAAACAGTTCTAACAAGTTCTAAACTGGCTGGAACCAGTTACAACTAGTCTAAACTGGCCTAACCTAGTTTAAAGTGGTTTAAACTAGCCTGAAGAAGTTAAAGCTAGTCTAAACTGATTTATCTAAATTGGCCTGAACTAGTTAAAACTAGTCTAAACTGACCTGAACCAGTTTGAACTGGTTGAAACAGGCTACAACCAGTTCTAACGGGGCCTAACCAGTTCTAAACTGGTCTAAACAAGTAAAAACAAGCCTAACCTGGCAAGAACCAGTTTAAACAGGTTTAAATTGATCTGAACCTGTTTAAACTGGAATAAGCTTCCTAAAACTAGTTTGAACTGGTCATAACCAATTGTAAACTGTCCTGACCTAGTTTAAACTGATTCAAACAAACTAAAACCAGTTCTAACTAGGCCTAACCAGTTCTAAACTGGTATAAACTAGTTGAAACTGGTTTAAACTGACCTAAACCAGTTTAAACTTAATTAAGCTGGCTAAAACCAGTTTTAACTGGTCATAACCAATTCTAAGCCATCCTGACCTAGTTTAAACTGGTTCAAACTAGCAAAAACCAGTTCTAACTGGGCCTAACCAGTTCTAAATTGTACTGAACCAGTGAAAAATAGCCTAATCTGGCCTGAACCAGTTTAAACTGGTTTAAATTGACCCAAACTAGTTTAAAGTGGATAAAGCCGGCCAAAACCAGTTCCAATTGGTCATAACCAGTTCTAAACTGCCCTGAACTAGTTTAAACTGACCTGAACCAGTTTAAACAGGATTAAGCCGGCTAAAACTGGTTTTTAACTGGTCATAACCCAGTATAAACTGGATCAAAGCAGCAAAAAACAGTTCTAACTGGGCCTAACCAGTTCTAAACTGGCCTGAACCAGTGAAAACTGAACCAGTTTAAACTGGTTTAAACTGACGTGAACCAGTTTAAAGTGGATTAAACTGGCCAAAACCAGTTCTAGCTGGTCATAACCAGTTCTAAACTGGCCTAAACTAGTTAAAACTGGTTTAAACTGACATGAACCAGTTTAAATTGGATTAAGCTGGCTAAAACCAGTTTCAACTGGTCATAACCAGTTGTAAACTATCCTGATCCAGTTTAAACTGGTTCAAACTAGCAAAAACCAGTTCTAACTGGGCCTAAACTGGTTTAAACTGACCCGAACCAGTTTAAAGTTGATTAAGCCGGCCAAAACCAGTTCTAACTGGTCATAAACAGTTCTAAACTGGCCTGAACTAGTTTAAACTGACCTGAACCAGTTTAAACTGGATTAAGCCTGCTAAAACTGGTTCTAACTGGACATAACCAGTTCTAAACGGGCCTTAACTAGTTTAAACTGGTTTAAACTGACCTGAACCAGGTTAAACTGGATTAAGCCGGCTAAAACTGGTTTTAACTGGTCATAACCCAGTACAAACTGGTTCAAAGCAGTAAAAAACAGTTCTAACTGGGCCTAACCAGTTCTAAACTGGCCTGAACCAGTGAAAACTGAACCAGTTTAAACTGGTTTAAACTGATGTGAACCAGTTTAAAGTGGATTAAACTGGCCAAAACCAGTTCTAGCTGGTCATAACCAGTTCTAAACTAGCCTAAACTAGTTTAAACTGGTTTAAACTGACATGAACCAGTTTAAATTGGATTAAGCTGGCTAAAACCAGTTTTAACTGGTCATAACCAGTTGTAAACTATCCTGATCCAGTTTAAACTGGTTCAAACTAGCAAAAACCAGTTCTAACTGGGCCTAACCAGCTCTAAATTGTCCTGAACCAGTGAAAAATAGCCTAACCTGGCCTGAACCAGTTTAAACTGGTTTAAACTGAACCGAACCAGTTTAAAGTGGATTTAGCCAGCCAAAACCGGTTCTAACTGGTCATAACCAGTTCTAAACTGGCCTGAACTAATTTAAACTGACCTGAACCAGTTTAAACTGGATTAAGCCTGCTAAAACTGGTTCTAACTGGACATAACCAGTTCTAAACGGGCCTTAACTAGTTTAAACTGGTTTAAACTGACCTGAACCAGGTTAAACTGGATTAAGCCGGCTAAAACTGGTTTTAATTGGTCATAACCAGTTCTAAACTGTCCTCTGACCCAGTTTAAACTGGTTCAAAGCAGCAAAAAACAGTTCTCACTGGGCCTATCCAGTTCTAACCTGGCCTGAACCAGTGAAAACTGAACCAGTTTAAACTGGTTTAAACTGATGTGAACCAGGTTAAAGTGGATTAAACTGGCCAAAACCAGTTCTAGCTGGTCATAACCAGTTCTAAACTGGCCTAAACTAGTTTAAACTGGTTTAAACTGACATGAACCAGTTTAAGTTGGATTAAGCTGGCTAAAACCAGTTTTAACTGGTCATAACCAGTTCTAAACTATCCTGATCCAGTTTAAACTGGTTCAAACTAGCAAAAACCAGTTCTAACTGGGCCTAACCAGTTCTAAATTGTCCTGAACCAGTGAAAAGTAGCCTAACCTGGCCTGAACCAGTTTAAACTGGTTTAAACTGAACCGAACCAGTTTAAAGTGGATTAAGCCGGCCAAAACCGGTTCTAACTAGTCATAACCAGTTCTAAACTGGCCTGAACTAGTTTAAACTGACCTGAACCAGTTTAAACTGGATTAAGCCGGCTAAAACTGGTTCTAACTGGACATAACCAGTTCTAAACGGGCCTTAACTAGTTTAAACTGGTTTAAACTGACCTGAACCAGTTTAAACTGGAAGCAGGCTAAAACTGGTTTTATCTGGTCATAACCAGGTCTAAACTGTCCTCTGACCTAGTTTAAACTGGTTCAAAGCAGCAAAAAACAGTTCTAACTGGGCCTAACCAGTTGTAAACTGGCCTGAAACAGTGAAAACTGAACCAGTTTAAACTGACGTGAACCAGTTTAAAGTGGATTAAACTGGCCAAAACCAGTTCTAGCTGGTCATAACCAGTTCTAAACTGGCCTAAACTAGTTTAAACTAGTTTAAACTGACATGAACCAGTTTAAGTTGGATTAAGTTGGTTAAAACCAATTTTAACTGGTCATAAGTAGTTGTAAACTGTCCTGACCCAGTTTAAACTGGTTCAAACTAGCAGAAACTATTTTTAACTGGGCCTAAGCAGTTCTAAACTGGCCTGAACAAATAAAAACAAGCCTAACCTGGCCTGAATTAGTTTAAACTGGTTTAAACTGACCTGAACCAGTTTAAACTGGATTAAGCTGGTTAAAACTGGTTTTAACCTGGCCTGAATCAGTTTCAACTTGATTGTCAGCTAAAACCAGTTTTAACTGGTCATTAGCAGTTCTAAACTGGCCTGACCCAGTTTAAACTAGTTCAAACAATCTAAAAACAGTTCTAACTGGGCCTAACCAGTTCTAAACTGGCCTGAACCAGGAAAACAAGTCTAACACAGTTTCAAACTAGCTAAAACCATTTCTAACAGGCCATAACCAGTTCACCTGGCCCGAACCAGTTAAAACTAATCTAAACTGGCCCAATCCAGTTTAAACTTGTCTAAACTGACCTGAACTGATATAAACTGCTTTAAACTGGCTAAAATCAGTTCTAACTGGGCATAACCAGTTCTAAACTGACCTGAACCAATTAAAACTTGTTTAAACCGGCCAAAACCAGTTCTGTCTGGGCATCAACTGGCCCAACCAGTTAAAACTGATCTGAACTAAATTAAACTGGTTCAAACCAGCTAAAACTAGTTCTAACAGAGCATAACCAGTTCAACTGGCCGGAACTAGTTGAAACTAGTCTAAACTGGCCTCAACCAATTTAAACTGATTCATATGGGCTAACAGCAGTTTTAACTGGGTATAACCAATTGATTATGTTTAGCTGATTTAAAGTGGTCAGAAATGGGTTAGCTTACTCTATCTGAAACAGTTCAAAGTGATCAAAACTGGCTTGAACCAGTTTAAAGTGGTCTAAACTAGCCTGAAGCAGTTAAAGCTAGTTCTATCACCAGTTCTAAACTGTCCTGAACTAGTTAAAATTAGTCTAAACTGTCCTGAACCAGTTTACACTGGTTTCAACTGACCTGAACCAGTGTAAACTGGTTTAAACTGGATAAAACTAGTTGTAAGAGGGCTTAACCTGTTCTAAACTGACTTGAACCAGTTAAAACTAGTCTAAACTGGCCTGAACCAGTTCTAACTGGGTATAAACTGGCCCAAACCAGTTAAAATTACTCTGAACTGTCCTGAATTAGTTTAAACTGGTTCAAACCCTCTAAAACCAGTTGTAACTGGGTAAAATCAATTCAATTGGCTCGAACCAGTTACAACTTGTTTAAACTGACCTACACCAGTTTAAACTGGTTCAAGTTGGCTGAAACCTGTTCTAACTGGGTACAACCAATTCATTATGTTTTAACTGATTTAAATTGGTCTGAACCAGCTTAGCTTACAGTGTCTGAACCAGTTTAAAGTGTTTTAAACTAGCCTGAAGCAGTTAAAATTAGTCTAAACTGGCTTAGACTGATTTAAATTGGCCTGAATCATTTAAAACTACTCTAAACTGATCTGAACCAATTTTAACCGATTTAAACCAACTAAAGCCAGTTCTAACTGGATATAACCAGATCATTATGTTTACCTGTGTGAGTTTGTGTGTGTGTGTCTGTAGGATGCCAACAACTCTTCTGTGGAGGGATAAAAGGACAGGCTTCTTTTCTCCCTTCACTTTTCTTCTCCCCTCTGCTCTTTTTATCAAGACAAATGGAAAGGTTTTGGTGGTGATGATTAGGGGTTAGTAACAAATAGGATGTTGAAACATTTCCTTTTCCTTGAAAACATTTAAAAATGTGCCTTTTTTCTGGCTAGGTACCATGGACAGCTCCCAAACACACTGCCTTTTTGATTATTGGGTCTCCTTGACCCTCCACTTTAATACATTTTGTGGGAGCCTGGGTACAGTGGAAAGAGTATTGAATTTGGAACCTGCAAATATGGGTTCACACAAATTGGCTACATGTTATTTACTCAAAAAGATAATAGGTATATACACATAATATCTCATATGAATGTGAAAATGGAGGCAGCTATGGTATAGGGAACTGAACCTGTGATTTTGTTGGTAATGGAACTCCTGGGTAAGGAAACTCTCTCTACCATTGCACAATTTAGAGAATTGTCTATAGTATTAAGTTAATTAACTTGTCCAGAGTCATTTAGTTATTATGTGTCAAAGCTGGGGTTTGAACTCAAATCTTCCTGGCTTTGAGACTAGTTTTCTATCTGCTATGTCATGCTGTCAGTTAGGATTCTGGGTTAAAATACTAAATCCATCACCTTTGACTTAGGCAAATCCCTTCCCTTCCCTGAATCTCAGCTTGTTTATCTATGAAATGGAGACAATAGTCTTTGCCTTACCCACTTGCCATACTTGTGATGAATATCAGATGAGATCATGAGTGTAAAGTATATTGTAACCATGAAGTTCATTCACTCTAAGGTCCTGTTAAATTTGCTTTCCTATTTTCCTCACATGCAAAACTCCACATCCAGCCTGTTTGCATTTGCACAGGCTATCTTCTTTGTCTGGAAGTCACCTTCCTTGTCTTCTCTGCCTTTTAGAATCCCTAGTTTCCTTCAAAGCTTGGTTCAAACAAAAATTCTACATGAAGCCTTTCATGATCCCACTTTTACCTGCTAGTCCTTCCCCTCAAAATGACTTTGGATTTATTTTGCATGTATTTCAAATATATCTATATATGTAGGTGCTCTCTCACTTAAATGAATGTAAACTCCTGAAAGGTAGGTACATTTTCATACCTATCTTTGATACACAATGCCTAGGGGCTAGGGATATTGATGCAGGAAAACATGGCTTCAAATGTAGGATTGGGTGGACTGAAATCGACAGAGCTAGGACATGACAATAAGGGGCAAAGTTCTGGATAATTGACAGTTACCTACCTCACGATCCTGAATGTTGACAGGGACAAATCTGTTACAATCAGATTTTTAAAACGACATGGAAATAAGATGGAGGCAAGGGCAGGTAACAGAGAATGAATAAAAAAGTGACAATAGCATCCTATAAAAATAATATCAAGATTGCTGAATCTCAGATTTATCTGAGGCAAGCAAGGAAAGCTAAGGAAACAGAAAAGATCTTATAGCTACATTGGGGTTGAGGATATTTATAAATCCTGACTCTGCCATTCAGTGCATTAGCTCTCAGATTTGTATCTTCTGAAAATTTGATGAGCATGACATCTATGATTTAATCCAAGTCAGTGATAAAAATGTTAAACAACACAGAGCTAAGCATAGATCCCTAGGGCTTCCAAACTGTCATTGGACCATTAATAACTAATCTTTGAGTCTAACCATTTAAACAATTGCAAATCCAAATATTATAATATATTCTACAACTATCTTGTACATTTGAATAGGGTAAACACTCAGTAAAATCAAAGATAATTGATATCTATCAGTTTCATAAGGCTAATTTAGCATTATCTATTCAAAATGGAGCTATTCTGGGCCTTTGTGATAGCTGCTTCATTTTCTAGCCATTTATTAAACTCCCTTTCAATAATACTGTACATGCTGGAATTTTGTTAGAAATTGAGATAAAGTTCATTGACATATAGTCTGCAGACCATTGTTTCTTGTATTTTGAAAACTGGGACCTTTGCCTTTGTTTAGTCCTGTATTGTCTCTCAAGTTTTCCATGATATTTCTAAGATTATTGATAACACAGGAGCCACAGTTGCCAATTCTTTTTTTTTTACATTTTTCTCTGAGATTTTGATTTACATACATTTGTGTGTATATAACATATGCATATAATACATATGAAGGATTTTGCATATCTATATCTATATCTATATCTATAATCTTTTAAAGCATTTGCTTTTTTTCAATTGTTTTATTATAGCTTTTTGTTAGCAGAACATATGCATGGGTAATTTTTCAACATTGTCCCTTGCACTCACTTCTGTTCTAACTTTTCCCTTCCCTCCCTCCACTCCCTCCCCTAGATATCAGGCAGTCTCATACATGTTAATCATGTTAAAGTATATCTTAAATACATATATGTGTGCAGATCCGTACAGTTCTCTTGTTACACAAGAAAAATTGGATTCAGAAGGTAAAAATAACCTGGGAAGAAAAATAAAAATGCAAGTAGTCCACATTCATTTCCTAGTGTTCTTTCTCTGGGTGTAGCCGATTCTGTCCATCATTGATCAATTGGAACTGAATTCTACCAATTCTTTTAATACCTTAAAGGATCCTATGATGTAGTCATTTAGACCGGAAGAATTGAAGTCATTAAAGGTAAGTGTATGTTCTCTTTCCATCTTCTATTTACAGTGGAAATCAGCTCTTTTTTAGTGATTTTTGTTCTGTTTTTCCCCAATACATTGATCATTTTTATTGACAGAAAATGCAGAAGCAAAATTTAGAATTAAGCAGATTTGTTCCTCCCTGATTAAGGTTCCTATTCTCCAATCTATCCTAGAAATGTTCTTATTTTTTTGTTCCTCCAACCTAATATATATTAACAATAAAAACACATTTTTATCACTTTTAGATTTACTGGATTCATTCTTGTCAAACTAGATCACACTTTAGTATTCATTCTTTGTTATTTGGCTTTGCTTCTATGTTCTACACAAGAACTTTGTAGTACATTCTTTGAGTTTGCTCTTCTGACATGCCCTCTCATCTCCCCACCAGAACTGGCAGGCTGGGTCCCCAGAGCAAGACCGGCTCTTCTGTGCTCAGGATTCTAAGGGACTCTAAGGAGCTGGGGATGTCTTTCTAATGGTATAATAGCTCACAGTCCCAACTTCTGTGTTTATCCCATTGATTATCATTTAATATCAATTAGTCATCAAGACAATTGAGTTTTAGAAACAGACATTTACTATGACAGTATAGTAAGAATAGTAGGTACAAAACATTCCTCCAATCAAGAGAGGCACATTGTTTCACAAGTATATAGTGGATTGTGGATTGTGGATCTTAGTGGATTGTGATCTCAAGCTTCAGGACATTGTGGCAAAGGAGAGGTAGTTCCTGTAGATCCTTTTACTCCTTATTTTCCTTTTGTGGGGTCCTAGGAAATTTCCCTTAGGTATGGCATACTGTTTTTCTGGGTTCATTGTAGATACTTGAAGCTGCTATTCCTCAATGTTTCTAGTTTATCCTTAGCTGCTGATGCAGATACTGCCACCAGTCACTGTTGTTCAGGGAAACTTTGAGGAAGCTGATAAAACATTTCAATTCAAAATGACCTCTTCTGGTTTAGAGACTGGGAAGGAGTTAAAGATCCTACTCCTCCATTCCAAGAGATTTCCTCTCGGGATTTAGCTTGAACTGTTCTGTATTCTAAGCTGACAAACAACTAATTCTGGGTTTCAAACTGGCTTTCTATTTTATACAAGACTGATGGGATATGACATGATATACATTAGTTTAATACCTTGGATTGATTTACGGATTCAATGGACATGTTAACACTTGATCACAAGTGGATTATCTTGTTAGTGACTTTAATTGAGATGCAGTGATTTATTGATTGATTCAATTGAAGCTAATTTTTATACTTTAAAAATCTAAGCTGGGAGAAAATCTTGAGAATGTGGCAAAGAAGTGGTAACTCAGGATTCACTTCCTTTATTATAATGTCAACTTAACAAGGACACTCAACAGTGCAATAAGAACAACAATGTCATAAAGGGGAGAAATGAATTGCTGTCAAAAAATTCTAACAAAAAATAACACAATTTCACTGTCTTCTATTCCCTCTCCAAATCTGAAACACTTCTTTTTACAATTTTGCAACCAAGTAGACCCAGGAAACTAAGCAACTCGCTCCCCAACCTGTCTGTCTCTTATGGCAATTGCAGCTTTCAGCACCAGTTATTAGTGTTACGCTCTCAACAGAGTTCTGGGGGTGCCTCATATAAGGGCAAGAATCTTGAGTTCTATGAATTGGACCAACCATAGAGATTTAGAAAAAAGAAAAGACGATAGCTATAGAGGATGGTAGAAGCTAATTGAGGAGTCAAACTGTACAATTTAGTTGTATCAGTATATTTATTGGATATTCCCCATTCCCAGGTGGGTGGGGGTCCTGTGAATACAAAAAACATGGTAAAAATGAGGTATTTAGGTCTAAATGCCTTAGATCTTTCAGAATCTCCCTGTGACAGTAAGCTAGCTAATCACTTCTATTTCTTGTGGACCACAAACCTCACCCAACTTGTTTTGGGAAGAACAAAATAGAGACAGCATAGGTTGGTGGAGTATTGTTGGATCTGTCTCAAAGCTATCTACTAAAGAAGGTAAAATATTGACAGTTATAAGCATAATTACAATAAGGACACCATTAGAAATTCCAGTGGAATGACTGATAAAGATAAATAAAAGCTGACAAAGGAGGGAAAATGAGCCAATAACTTAAGGGGAAAAACAATTACAATGCACAAGTACTTTGCAATGAAGGAAATCAAGTTAAAACCTTCTAAGGAAGATTTGTATGAACTGATACCAAGAGAAATAAGCATAATCAGAAGAACAAAATATGTCTTGTCTACACTGGTGCAAATAAAAGATCACTCAAAGGAACTGTACTGAGTAAACGAAAAACCAGAAATGGTCCTGGAGAAGAAATAATGAAATATAACTCCTTCTTCTTAGCAGAGAGGAGGGAGGGTGAAGACCAGCATAGTGCTATACATTGACATATATGGTCAGTTAGTTTATTAAGGATTTATTAATCATCAGCTGTATACCAGGCTCTGAGCTAAGCCCTGAGGATACCAAAAAAGTGGAAAACAGTTCTAGCTCTCAAGAAGCTCACATCTAAGGGGGAGGAGAAGCAAACACATAGACAACTACATACAAAAAAACTATAGATGGGATAAATTGGGAATTACCAACTAGGGAAGGCATTAGAATTAAAGGATATTGAGAAAGGCTTCCCATAGAAGTTGGAATTTGAAAAAAACCTGGGAAGCCAGAAGATAGATGTGAGAAGGGAGGAATTTTTGGCCATGGGAGATAGTAAAAATGCTAGGACTTGAAATCTCTGGACTTGTATGAGGAGCAGCAAAGAGGTCAGTGTCAGTGGATGGAAGAGTACATGAAGATGAGAAGACTGGAAATAGAGACAACATGATATAAGAAGACTGGAAAAGTAGGAGGGAGCCAGTTAATGAAGAAAAGAAAACAAACAATTCTTAAGTGCCTACTATGTGCCAGACACTGTGCTAGGCACTTTACAGATATTATTTCATTTGAGAATATGTAGGCCTTTGAATGCCTCTGTGACAGGCTTGTGATCTCTGAATTTATCATTTCTTTTCTCTCTCTATCTAATTGGTATGTAATATATTTCAGCAATAGTAGCCCTTCTGCCTTATCCAGATATTCTTCACTCCTGAGTTTTCTTCCATTTGCATATTTTCTTAGTATGCAATGCTCCTCAAACCTCTTCCCATTTCATTTATCTTGTTTCTTTTGCAAAAGGTTTACTCTTACAAAGCCATTTTTCCAAGCAAGATTTAAAATCCCATTAACATTATTGAGTTCACTTTTGACTCCTTGCATTAAGATCCCTAATAATTCATCTTGCTTGTTATTTACACTTTAGACACAGATATCTGAAGCCTTGCATTTGCTCTGGCTTATTTCATGGATTATTTTCTCTTGTGGGCTGCCGTGTGCTACTGCTTCTTACGTTGTAGTTTGGTGGCTATGCAAATTCAGCTTTCTTTCTCCCTCTTCCTTTCCAGCTTAAAGACCTTTTTGATTAGATTTTCACACTTCCAGACAAACACATATTTACTAGCGCATATTAAGTGTGCTCCATCCATGACCAAAAAACATTTTTTTCAACCCAACAGTCTTCATGTGGAATTTCTTCGAGCCCATGAATACCCTTTACTCTCAGAGCTACGGTAATTACTATTTCTCTTGGCCTAGCCATCATACCCTTTCAAGTCCATTTATCCATTCATAATTTCTTTAGTTCCTTATATTATCATTTCAACATGAAGTCTAAATCTCTCCCATGAAGCTGAGGGAAGCATTTGTTTACCGTTTATTCACACACATTTCATATCAGAAAGTTTCAGAGCTTTCCTAATTTCATGTCCCATTCCCAACTCACAACTTCATTCTCTCCCACTTCACTTCCATTATTAGACCATTTTCAAGTACCCTATGATTGATCAATAGTATAAGCTATTTATCCTGGTTTATTTTACCTCTTCATATCATAACTTCTCAAATTAAGTTACTAAGTCACAACTGAGCACTTACTCTCTGCTTTGTACTATTAAACACTCTTGGGTGCAGAAAGGAGAAGCACAGAATGTCAAATCAGGAAGGAACTTTGGGGATCACACAGGTCAACCTCCTTGTTTTACCAGAGGAGTGGAAGGGAGTCATTCATGGTCTCACAACCAGTGAATGGCAGAGCCAGGAGCCAAGCTACAAAATTGATTCCTATTTTCCTTCTGTTGTATCACATGAAATGGTTCCTGCCTTCAAGCACTTGCAATCTAGTTGGCAAAAAAGTCCTTGCAAGTATTAATGAAAGAACAGACCCAGACAGAATCTAATTGAGCAGTGAATTGTAGGCTTCAGGCTACTAGTAGTGAGGGAGCCCAATGAGGGAGAGACGAATGGGGGCTTGAGGGCTCTGGGAAGGCTTACTCTCTTCTCTCTTCTAAGTGGATTTCTTCATCTAACCTCCAGTCTTTCTGATTAGTTCATATATCATTTTTGAGAGACTGATGGAGTTTCAGTACTGATAATCCTGTCCTTGACTGACTCATTCTCTCTATGTGTGTCTCTTTGTCTTTCTGTCTGTCTCTCTGCTTCTCTCTGTCTCTGTCTATCTCTCTTTTTGTCATTCTCCGTCTCTCTGATTGTCTCTGTTGCTAGCCACCTTTAGAGTACTAGTTGAACTTTCTCCCATATCTCCAATTCAATGATTGTAGTGGAGTCAGAATATTTTTTGTATCCGATTGCCATTCCCATCTCTCACCATTACTCAGCAGCCTCTTCTCCTTTGAGGTTCACATCCAAATTTATCGCCTAATCCAGATCTGTGAGGTTCTCTGCTGAACTCAGGGACACATCCCTTTCTGCCTTAATGAATTCAGGACTTGGCTCACAGGCTTTCTCTCCAACCTTCTATTTAGCAGATGATCCCTCAAATACATTGGTGAGTCAATCCAACACTATACTCTTCTCTACATTCAAATATCTCACCTCTTTGTTCTATTGATGATTGTAGGTTATTAAACCCTACCCTTGGATTAGTCTTACATCTGTTTCTTTTATTCCAATTCATATGCTGCTGACTGGAGTTGGAAAAAACATGATGTCTGTGCTCTCACTGAAGAAAAACAATCTTATTCCATCCCACCAACTAATTTGTTATCTAATCAACTACAGCATCACTTCTAAATTTTTTCATCATCCCTCAAGTTTCTTAAAGACCTTCCCTTAATATTCCATTTTTAAAAATTAAGCCGTTTGTTGAGAGTTACCTCCTCTCCCCTCATACTTATTTTATATCACTCAGAAACCATCCTTCACTAAATTCTCCTGAATTCTCATCTCACATAAATGTGGTCCTTTTCCTTGCAAAGGCAAACTCCTACTTCTGAGAGAGCCAAGAAAGTGGAACAGAGAAGATACTCAGCTGAACTCTCCTAGGATTCTTCTCTAAAAAATGTTAAAATAATGTCTCATGTTGAATTCTGGAATAGCAGAATAAACGAACAAAGTAAGATGTTCTTCCATCCCAAGACAACATGGAGTTAAAAAGAGAGATTTATGACATGGGGGAGGAAGTTGGAAGCCTACTTAGATGAAACACCAGTGGTGAGACTAGGTGGTAGTAACAGAAACAACAGCAGCTTCAGGAATTCTCAAGCCAGAAATGATAAGACAACCTGACAACTGGTCAGAAAGAGATTTGGGGGCACCTCTGTGCTAGCATTGAATGCAGGACCAGACACTGTAATTCCAGTGCCTGTGTCCATATCCAGATCATAGCTCAATATAAGAGAGGAGATCTTTTAGTTAAGAGGGAGTGAAAGCCTTGGGGATAGTATCACTTTTGGCCCTAAGGGATCAGAAAATTTGAGGAATAGTATTCTTTCTACTCCCAAAGGATCAGGGGTCTCTCCTGGTAAGGACCAGACCAAGATAACAATGACTACACCCCTCCCCAGATCATGACACCCTGGAAGCATCGAAACCTTACAAATTTCTGGAACTAGTTCTGAAAATAGAAGTATGCAAAAATTCTGATGCTTGTGACAGTGTACTTCAATCAGTCAGAAGGAAACCATTCAAATATAGTAGATCACATAAGTCAGGATGACACAAGATTTAGTAGCTACCCACATTAAAGGAATGGAAGGCTTGGGAAAGTAAAATTCTGGAAAGCAGATGAGTTGGATTACAACCAAGAATTACCCAAAACTGGATATACTCCTTTTTTGGAGGGGGGAATGGATATTTAATGAAATAGAGGACTTACAAGTATTCTGAAGTGAAGCTAGAAGCATGAACTCCACACTTCATGAGTAGAGGTGCTTACACTAATACTTCTCATTAAAAAAATGAATTGGCAAAGAAGAAACAATCCCAGCACAGAAAATTATTATGGGAATAGGGAAGACAAGGTTCATCTTCAGAGGAGAATAATGAAGTAAAAAAGCTGCTTTTATCCCAATGAGTAATGTTAAATGCTCCCTGCTCAGAGAGAATTTATAGAAAAACTCAAAAAAAAAATATTCAAAAACCAAATAAGAGAAATTCAGAAAACACTAAAAATAAAAAAACCAACCAACTCCCCCCCCCCAAAAAAAATCAAGAATAACAAAAAGATTATGAAAAAACTAGAACTAAAAACTAGGGAAAAATGCAACCTTAAAGATGAAAGTAATTCTTTGAATATTAGAATTGGGTAAGGGGAAGCCTGGGAAGCTATAAGAGACCATGAAATAACAAAATAAAATATAAAGAATGAAAAAAAAGAGAACTGAATGTGAAACATCTTACAAGAAAAACAATAAATCTGGAGAACAGACCAAGAAGAGAAAATATAAGTATAATTGGACTACCTGAAAGCTGTGTCAAAAAAAAGAACCTTGACACAATATTGCAAGAAATAATTCAAGAAAATTGTCCCAAAGTGATAGAATGTCAGGGGAAATAGAAATAGAAAAAATCCATCGATCACTACTTCAAAGAGATCCTTTGTAGAAAACACATAGGGATATTATTGCCAATTTTTGAAACCCCCAGAGCAAAGAAAAAAACTTTCTCTTTTTTTTATTAAACTAAATGTGAAATAAGGAAAAAAATAGAAAAAAGAAAGAAAAGGGAAATAAAAAACAAAACAAAACAAAATATTATCATGTACCCAACAGAACATCAGGGCAGATTCAAAATATGCAAACAAATTTCTGTTTCAAGAAAAAAAAACAATTCAAATATGCTGATACTACAATTAAAATTGTACAGAATTTATCAGCAGCCAAAATTTTAAAAAAATTGTAGGTCCTAAAATTATACATATCAGCAATCAAAAGAACTAGGCAGCCAAAAATATCATATCTAGCAAGATTATGCATAATATTGAATGGGCCAATGAATGTGCAGATTTTCAGGACTTTTAGCCAAACCCAAACTATTTTAATACAAAATTTAACATATAAGAGCCAATATCAAAAAAGGAACTTAATGTAGACAAATTGTTTATGTTTTTACATGTAAAATTTTACCATATGTTTAAAATTAATAACAGTAATAGGGTAGCTCAAAAGAAAGATTGGGGCAGAGTTGAGTATGATCTAACTCTAAAAACCAAGTGTCTAATAAAAGGTAAAAATGACAATTATGTTATACAAATGAGGTTCAGTGGAAGATAAACACAGAGTCATGAGAGGAAGTCTCATATTTCTGAAAACTTACATAGAGAATGGGTTAAATAGGCATCTATATCTATCTATCTATCTATCTATCTATCTATCTATACACACCATGAAGGATATAGCACCCTCCATAATCTATAAAGAAATAAAGGAGAAAGGAGAAGGAATAAATGGGATAAAGAGAAAAGGAAAGGGTGGAGGGGAAATGAAAAGGAATTGCTCCATGACTGGGGGCAGTTAAATAAGAGCAAGGCAAGTTAAGAAGCAGAATTATAGTAGAAGAGTTATTAAGGATAGAAAATAGGAGATGTATACAAACACTATAATAAGGATCAGGAGTAGAATTTACTAGAAAAAATAGGGCTGGTAATCATTGATCTTAGACAAAATCATACTTAAAGATTCAATCAAAATAATGTGTGTCAGCCACATTATTATTGTTTTGGATGCATGTTTTCATAAAATGTGTATGTGTATGTGTCTGAGTGAGAATATATGGGTAGGTATTCATGTAGATCTATGAATGCATGGATATGGATATATGTATATTATATGGGTCTGTGGGTAGGTGTGAATGTGAATGTGAATGTGTAACTATTTATATGTATATATATATTTGTGCCTAATTGTAGCCTACTTGGGGGAGGTGGGGAATGAAAGGGGAAAAAGAGTAAAGTAAAAAGTGCTCAGTAGAGAACAAGGAAACAAAGAAGAGATGAACATACGTTGCATTCATGATTATAATTTCTTCTATAATTATATGTTTTCTTGAAATGGAAATTTATTGTTATATATTTTGAATCTGCCCTGATGCATGCAATAATGTTTTTTTTTTAATTTTCCTTTCCTATTATGTTTTTTCTCTGTATTTAGTTCAATAAAATAGTATAAGTGGGTGAAAGAACAAATCAAAAAAACTAGCAATAATTTTACTAAAGATAATGACCAAAATGAGTTTACATTCCAAATTTTGAGGAATGAAGCCAAAACAGTACTTAAGATAAAATGTATGTCTCTAAAAGCATGTGTCAATAAAAAGAAAATTGGGGATTCAACTTAATGCCCAATTTAATTAGGCATTCAACTATTTGAAAAAAAAACAGAAAAAGGAGTCCTACCAAATTCCTTTTATGATGCAAATATGGTTTTGATAGCTAAACTAAGGAGAGAAAAGTAGAGAAATAAAGCTATACACTAATTTCCTTAAAGAATATTGATGTAGGGAGAACTAGGTGGCACAGTGGATAGAACACGAGTCCTGAAGTCACACCTGAGTTCAAATTTGGCCTCAGACACTTAACACTCAAGTCACTTAACCCCAATTACCTCAGAAAAAAAAAGAATATTGATGTAAAAATGTAGTAAAATATTAGTAAGGAGATTATAGCAGTATATCACAAAGACTGCATAGTATGACTAGATGGGATTTATATCAAGAATGTAGGATTCATTAAATATTAGAAAAATTAGACCATATCAATAACAAAACAAAAAATCACATAATTATATCAATAGATGCAAAAAAACCCTTTTGACAAAATACAGCACCCATTCCTGATTAAAATACTAGAAAGTATAACAATCAAGGAAACCTGAAAAATGATAAAGAGCATCTATCCAAAACCAAGAGCAAGCATCATCAGTGAGGACAATAAACTTGAAGCCTTCTCAATAAGATCAGGGGTGAAATTATCACCAATATTATTCAACATTGTATTGAAATGCAAGTTATAGCATTAAGGCAAGAAAAAGAAGATAAAAATAAGCAACAAAGAAACAAAGCTATCACTACAAAATAGATGATATTATGGTATACTTAGGGAGCCCCAGGAAATTAAATAAAGTTTTTGACAGTTTTTGACTTAATAATAACTCTACTAGGTCTATATTCCAAAGAGATAAGGGGAAAGTAGTTTTGTGTACAAAAATAGGAGTTATAACAGCTCTTTTCTTGTGTTGGCAAAGAATTGGAAATGGAGGGAATTCTTATCATAAGGGATGACTAAACAATTTATAATGTATGATTGTGATGAAATACTGTTGTACTATAAGAAATGATGGGCAACATGGTGTCAGAAAAACCTAGGAAGACTTATGTGAACTGATGCAAAATGAAGCGAGCAGAACTAGGAAAATATTCCACATAGTAACAGCAATTTTGTAATGATGATCTCAACTATGAAAGACTTAGCTATTCTAATCAAGAGAATTATATAAAACAATTGCAAAGGACCCATAATAAAATGTCCATCTCTAGAGAGAGATCTAATAAATTCTGAATGCAGACCAAAACATTCTTTTTGTACTATCTTTAATTTTTGTTTTATTTATTTATTTATTTTTACAACATGGCTTATATGGAAATATATTTTGTATGACTTCACATGTATAATCAATATTAAATTGCTTGCCTTCTCTAGAAGGAGAAAAGGGGGAGAGGGAGGGACAGAATTTGGAACTCAAAATTTTAAAAGATGAGTACTTAATCCCCCCCTGTAATTAGGAAATATTTAATGAAATAAACATAAATGGCAAGGTCTTCTACACCCTGTCCTTTCCCATCTTGTCTAGAAAATTGTTTCCACTATAATCCCCAAAGCTTTCTAATCTTCAACTGTTTGTTTTAAATATCCTTTACTGGATCTTCTTCTAGGTCACCCTCTTTGTCCCATGTCCTTTACTCTCTGCCCCATGTTACATGCACTATCTCTAGTGCTTCATGGTCTATGGTGTGTGCCTTGAACCCTCGATCTCATTCTGTGCTCTATGACCTATGCCTTGTACCCTGTTCCATATGTTCCATGACCTATTTATTCACTGACTGACTGCTCATTGACTGACTGATTGCACTTTGTCCATGCCCTCTACACTGTGTTCTCTTTCCATGCCTTGTATTTAATGTTCTAAGCAGGTTTTTTTTTGTTATTTCTGTTTTATGACTGAAGCCCAATCTCTTAGTCTTTTCTGTTTCTACAATGATCCTCCCTTTCAAGCGAGAGATGGAGCTCTTGCTCTTGAGAAAATTCACTCTCTCTAACATTCTGTAGCACTTGCCATAGGAGATGGCTGTGATGGAGATCAGGCATGTGATTTCTGCTGCAACATGGAAAAAAAAGGAAAATTACCCCTGGGGTGGGTGAGGCCTTGAATGTCAAATCATCTGGAAACAACCCCAGTGGACAAGTTCAAAAGCTCTGTAGAGCTCCTTTTGTTATAGAAATGAAACTCTGACTTTTATGCAGGGGAGGGTTGAAAATAACCAAATAACAGTGTCCCCTTTCACTTATTCATATTAAGCAGTGGCTAGCTTCCCTAAGAGGACCCACCTAGAAGCAGAGAATTGGTCAGAGGATCCCACCCTCAAACTTTTTCCTTTCACAGTAATACTTTTCCTGTGTTTCAAAAGATGCAGCCAGGTTGTGGGGCGGAACAGGGGGTGGGGCGGGGGAACATCCATGTCTAATTTAAGATACATTAATAGCTGCTAAACTGACTGGAAAATACATCCTGTCTTACAAGAACATAAATTTCACTCAATATGTCTCATGTTTTTCTCCAAGTGATTATGTGGATATTTAAAATAGGGGAAAGTAACTGACTGGCGCTTAATGTTAATTGTTAATCTTGTTAACTCATGATTTGTATTTTCTTTTTTAAAAATTTAATTTAATTTAATTTAAAAAATTTTAATAGCTTTTTATTTACAAGTTATATGCATGGGTAATTTTACAGCATTGACAATTGCCAAACCTTTTGTTCCAATTTTTCCCCTCCTTCCCCCCACCCCCTCCCCTAGATGGAAGGATGACCAATACATGTTAAATATATTAGAGTATAAATAAAATACAAAATAAGTATACATGTCCAAACCATTATTTTGCTGTACAAAAAGAATTGGACTCCGAAATATTGTACAATTAGCCTGTGAAGGAAATAAAAAATGCAGGCGGGCAAAAATATAGGGATTGGGAATTCGATGTAATGGTTCTTAGTCATCTCCCAGAATTCTTTTGCTGGGTGTAGCTGGTTCATTTCATTACTTCTCCATTAGAACTGATTTGGTTCATCTCATTGCTGAAGATGGCCAGGTCCATCAGAATTGATCATCATATAGTATTGTTGTTGAAGTATATAATGATCTCCTTTGTTAATTTGGTTATGAATGTGGCCAATTATACTGTTAGTTTTCCTAATATTGAACCAGCCTTGCATTCCTAGTATAAATCCTACTTGATCATGGTGTATTATCCTGGGGATGATTTTCTGTAGTCTTTTTGCTAATATTTTATTTAAGATTTTAGCATCAATATTCATTAGGGAGATTTGTCTATAATTTTCTTTCTCTATTTTCAACCTACCTGGTTTAGATATCAGTACCATGTCTGTGTCATAAAAGGAATTTGGTGGACTCCTTCATTCCCTATTTTATCAAATAGTTTATATAGCATTAGGACTAATTGTTCTTTAAATGTTTGGTAGAATTCACATGTAAATCCATCTGGTCCTGGGGACGTTTTCTTAGGAAGTTGATTAATAGCTTATTTTATTTCTTTTTCTGAAATGGGACTATTCAAGCCATTTACTTCCTCCTCTGTTAATCTGGGAAGCCTATATTTTTGGAGGTAGTCATCCATTTCACTTAGGTTATCAAATTTATTGCCACAAAGTTGGGCAAAGTAACTCCTTATTATCTCTCTAATTTCCTCTTCATTGGTGGAAAGTTCTCCCTTTTCATTTTTAAGACTACTAATTTGATTTTCCTCTCTCCTTTTTCTAATCAGATTTAGCAAAAACTTATCTATTTTATTGGTTTTTTCATAAAATCAACTCTTAGTTTTATTTATTAGGTCAATAGTTTTTTTACTTTCAGTATGATTAATTTCTCCTTTTAATTTTAGAATTTCAAATTTATTATTTGATTGGGGGTTTTTAATTTGGTCTTTTTCTAGCTTTTATTAGTTGCAGGCCCAATTCATTGATCTTCTCTTTCTCTATTTTATTCAAGTAAGCCTCTAAGGATATAAAATTTCCTTTTATTACCACTTTGGTTGCATCCCACAAATTTTGGTATGATGTCTCATCATTTTCATTATCTTGAGTGAAATTATTAACTGTGTCTATAATTTGTTGTTTCACCCAATCATTCTTTAAGATGAGATTATTTAGTTTCCAATTACTTTTTGGTCTATCGCATCATGCTCTGAAAAGAAAGCATTTACTATTTCTGCCTTCCTGAATTTAATTTTGAGATCTTTATGTCCTAATATGTGGTCAATTTTTGTGTAATATCCATGAACTGCTGAGAAGAAAGTATATTCCTTTCTGTCTCCATTCAGTTTTCTCCAAAGATCTATCATAACTAATTTTTCTAATATTCTATTTACCTCTTTAATTTCTTTCTTATTTGTTTTGTGGTTTGATTTGTCTAATTCTGAGAATGCAAGATTGAGATCTCCCACTATTACAGTTTTGCTGTCTATTTCTTCTTGCAACTCTCTTAACTTTTCCTTTAGGGAGTTAGATGCTATACCACTTGGTGCATATATGTTTAGTATTGGTATTGCTTCATTATCTATGCTACCCTTTAGCAAGATATAGTTTCCTTCATTATCTCTTTTAATTAGATCAATTTTTGCTTTTGCTTTATCTGAGATAAGGATGGCTATCCCTGCTTTTTTGACTTCACCTGAAGCATAATAGCTTCTGCTCCAGCCTTTTACCTTTACTTTGTATGTATCTTCCTGCTTTAAATGTGTTTCCTGTAAACAACATATTGTAGGGTTCTGACTTTTGATCCAGTCTGCTATCTGCCTCCGCTTTATGGGAGAGTTTATCCCATTCACATTTATGGTTAAAATGACTAATTCTGTATTTCCTGCCATCGTATTATCCCCAGATTATGCTTTTCTTTTACTTGCCTCCCCTAACCCTCTTTCCCAGTTTTAAACTTATATGCCCCATTTGTGTCACGCCACTTACCCTCTTTAGGATCCCTCCTTCCCCCCTTTGAATCACTTCCCCTTTATTGTACCCTTCCCTTATTACTCTTTTCCTTTTCCCTTTTCCTCTCCCCCTTTTTAATGAGGTGAGAGAAGATTTTCTGTAAAACAAGTATGTCAATTATTTTCTCTTTGAGCCAACTCTGATGAGAGTAAGATTCACACAATGTTCCTCCCCCTCTCTGAATTCCCTCAGATATGATAAGTTTCCTTTGCCTCTTCGTGGGATGTAGTTGCCCTCTTTTTATCCCCCCTTTCCCCATTTTCTGACATCCCTTTTCCATAACGACTTCCCTTTTTATGTTATATCAGTAAAATCAAATTATACATGTAGTCTTTTAGTATATCCACAACAGAAATACAATTTTCAAGAGTTCCTTTTACCTTTTCTGCATCTCTTGAGTCCTGTGGTTAGAGATCAAATTTTTTGTTTAGTTCTGGTTTTTTCCTTAGAAACAAATGGAAATCATCTGTTTCATTTAATGTCCATCTTCTTCCCTAGAAGAAAATGCTCAGCTTAGCTGGGTAGTTTATTCTCGTCTGCATTCCAAGTTCTTTTGCCTTTTGGAATATCAGATTCCAGGCCCTTCGATACTTTATTGTAGAGGCAGCCAGATCTTGAGTGATCCTTATTCTGGCACCTCGGTATTTCAACTGATTTTTTTCTGGCTGCTTGTAATATTTTTTCCTTAATCTGATAGTTCTGAAATTTGGCCACAATATTCCTTGGAGTTTTTATTTTAGGGTCTTTTTCAGAAGGTGTTCGATGAATTCTTTCAATGCCTATTCTACCTTCTGATTCTATTACCTCTGGACAATTGTCTTTGATGATTTCCTGTAAAATAGTATCTAGGCTTTTTTTTTTTTTCATCATAATTTTTGGAAAGTCCAATAATCCTCAGATTATATCTCCTAGATCTATTTTCCAGTTCTGTTGTTTTTCCAAGTAGATATTTCATGGTTTTTTCCATCATTTTTTTTTTTTGGTTTTACTTGACTGATTTTTGCTGTCTCAATGAATCATTGGTTTCTATTTGTTCAGTTCTGATTTTTAACGAGTTATTTTCTTCATTAGCTTTTTTTTTACTTCTTTTTGTATATGTCCAATTGAGTTTTTAAATGAGTTGTTTTGCTCTATGGAATTTTTTTCCATTTCACTAATTTTTTTTTTAGTGAATTATTTTCTTTTTCCAATTTACAGATCCTACTTTCTAGTGAACTCTTTATCTTTTCCAATTCACAATTCTTACTTTCCTGATTTTTTTTTACTTTTTCCAATTCACGAATTCTGTTTCCCTGTACTTACTGGGAATTTTTTACCTTTTCCATTTCATATTTCAGCAAGTTATTACTTTCTTGCTAAGCTTCTCTTTCCTTTTCCCATTTTTCTTCTAACTCTCTTTTGAGACCTTTAATGGTCTCTTCTAAGGGAGTGTTATGTAAAAGGGGACAGGTAACATTCCCTTTTGGGGTATTGTCTGGAGTCTGTTTGCTATTAGTCTCCTTGGGGTTGCAAACCTGCTCTTTTTCTCTATAGAAGCTATCCATCATCCTTTTGATTTTTTTGCTCATTTTTTAAAGCCTTTAGGGCTCTGCCTTCAGGGCAAGGGGGTTACCAGCTTCCTCTGCAAAGTAGGGAAAGATAGTCAGGCAGTGAGGTGGGGGAGTGCTCTGGGCAAAAATTTCCCCTCCCCCAACCCGGAAGTGATTCAGCACAGGTCGAGCTATGGAAGTGCCCAGTGGAGAACCCCACTGTGTGGTTTAATGACTGCCCTAAGCCTAGAGACTAAGCAGTGACAGTGTCACTGCCCCAGGCCAAAGCCCCCTGCAGGACTGTGGGTATTAGTGGCTGAGAATAGCCCGTTAAGAAGTGTCTCTGCCCCAAAGCAAATCACACTATGAAAGTTCTATTGCCCCAGGCTGAGCCCCCACTGTGCAGATTAGAGGCTGCCCTGGGCTGTGCCCCCGTGCTATGCAGGTTCACAACTGCCCCAAGGAAAAGCTCCGTACTGCGGGTTGGGGCTTCGAGCTTGTGTTGTGATCTGTGCTGTCACTTCCGGTTGGTTTTGGGTGGGTAAAGCCAGATCATGTTAGGATTTGGCATTTTTTTAGAGTGGTTTTGAATTCTCTGTTAATCTACTGTTTTGTAAACGAGGCAGAGAAATCAGTCTATGCCAGTGTTGTCTCTATAATTTTCCTAACCACAGAGACCACTCCCACCCGGTCTGCACAACATGCTCGCCTCTATTTCTCTCCCTGCTTGCACTGACCTTCTCTCTGGCCCCTCAGGACAAACCTTTTCTGATGAAATTCCAGATTATCTTTGGCTGGTGAGTTGTTGTACTTCAAGTCTTTGTGGGTTTTACCAGTCAGTCACTATTTTTGATGCTGAATTTAATGTTGGTCATGAGGGTATCAGAGAGCCTAGAAAAAGCCGCATGTGCCTTCTCTGCCATCTTGACTCCGCCTCCCATGATTTGTATTTTCAAAGAGCTTTGTGTAATATAGACTACTCTGGCCACCACTATCCAAGGGTCAGGTTTGTTACATTTCCCCAGGACTCTCTGGTACACTTAAGAAGTTGGGGCTAGAGATGTCTAGTCTCTCCCATTAGCTCAGGCTCCTAATTGTGTCCCCTCAGTTTTAGGGAGTCCTTAGCATCCAGTTCCACTCAACTACTTAACAATCAGAATAGCTTTTACAAAAGGAAACTTAGTTCAAAGATCTTATAGAAAGAACAAATACACAAAGAGTTCCTCCGGCATCCAGGAGCATATTCTCCCCTATATCTCCTTAGGCCTCAGAGGAAGGAAACTACATTAGAGTTAATAGTTTAACTAAACTCCTATATAGCAGAATGCCACTGAATTTCAAGTCCAAACCCACCTGGACTTATTTCCCAGGAAGCTGGCTTCTCAGGATGGCAGCAACATCTGGCCTGGAATTCAAGTTTCATGGCTTGAAAGCCAAACTCCAGGGATTCATCCAGCTGTGTCCACATGCGGTTCCAGCTATGAAACCAATGGAAAGAGGCTGTTCCCATTCACATGTAGGCAGAATCTATTCTCCCAGAAGAAGGTATCTGGAGTCTGCCAAATGGGAACTTTGAGGAAAGGTGATCTTGCCATGGACAAAGTCCCGTTATATTTCTAGCAGTCATAGAATAGGTTGGTATTAATTTTTACTTCATAACAATCCCCACCCCAACTCCACAATAGAAAGAGAACACAATTGAGAGAGGGAAGGTTACAAAAGGCAAGCAGGTATCAGGGGAGAATGTTGGAACCTGGAATCCAAGCCCTGAGTTCAATTATTTCTTCAGATACGTATTCATTCTATGTCCCTGGGCAAAACACCTGACCTATCTGGGCTTCAGATTCCTTCTCTGTAAAATTAAGGAGTCAGATTTGATGGTCTTTAAGGTCACTTCCACATCTAGCTCTGTGATCCTATAAATCTTTTTAATTATTATAGCTTTTTATTTACAAGATATATGCATGGGTAATTTTTCAGCTTTGACAATTGCAAAACCTTTTGTTCCAACTTTCCCCCTCCTTCCCCCCATCCCTTCTCCCAGATGGCAGATCCTATAAATCTAGGACAATATCCAGGTATCCCTTTGGTGTGGTCAGGAGCTTGTAGTGCTTGGATCAGGCTGGTATAGAAAGGAAATGGGTGGCTATGATCTCGTCCTTCACTTTGTAGGTTCAAATTACATAAAGCCAGAATTCTGGAAACTCTTGGTTTTCTTCTAAGAATTCTGTCTGCAATTATAGTAGTTTAGTTGTTCAGTCAGTCATTCTAACTCAAGAAGATGTCTTCCTTATTTTAGCTCCTGGTGCTCTCTCACTGTACCACCTAGAAGCCCAATTAGGGTTGTTACCAAACAATTAGGAGGCAGTGCCTTGATGATCTCCTTCCAGGCCAACACTTATAAATTGGTGTCGCTCCCTATAAGCAGTCTATTCTGCTTCCCTAACCCATCACCCCTAGCTGCTAATGTTCACATCCTGTTCACTTCCTGTTCACATCCAAATTGCATTGTATATATTTTCTAAAAACTTATATGTATGTAGATGTGTTTCCTGCAACAGAATGAAAGGTCCTTTATGGTGGGAACTGTTTTATTTTTCTCTTTGTGTCCACAGAACCCAGCAGAATACTTATAATACAAAAGATGTTTAATAAATGCTTGCTTAATCAATTCATAGGCATGATTGACAGAGAAAGTAGCATGCTTTCACTCAATTATATTTTTTAAAACAAGCTCTATTAAGGTCAGTACATAGAAAATGTCTATGGTCATAGACATCTATAGATAAATATATAGACTATGGATCATAGGCAAATCAAACTTGATCAGTCATAATTGGTATAGGGGAGACTTCCAGCTAAGGTTATGGCATAATAGAACCTTAGTGAGTCCAAATGGCTTATAAATATTTCTGTAAAAGCTCTAAAAATGTACCAAAAGAAACAGTGCTAGGGAAAAACAAAGAAAAACATCTATAGGTTCCTCTATCCGTTTTAAGACTGTACAAAAAAGAGACTATTAGAAACCTTTGGATTCTCTGAATGGGAAAACAGGCAGGTTAGGCAGAAGACATGGCTTACAAATAGCCCAAAGCCACAGCAGAAGACAGAGCAGATTAGCTTCCAGGCAGCCCACCCTTGAGTCACAATAGGAGAAAGAGCAAGGTTAACACTTGAGAATGACCAACACAACTGATAATGTCTGACTGACAGCTGTAGAGTCACAACAGAGAACAAGAGCTCAACTCTAGGTTTGGGAGTATATAAAGAGGAAAAAGAGAAAAAAAACCAAAGTCAAAATACAAGACCAGATATCTGGGGACTGGGTCACAACCCAAGGATTCCTGCAGATGACACGGTCTAGCCTTAGTCACCTAATTCAGTATCAAGCAGGACCTGCCCACTCCAAAGAGTATGAGAGAAAGTAGAGTCTGATCCATACACAAAACCCAAATCCTGAAGCTGAGGATACAGATACAAAGAAATGGAAAAATTGCCACATGCAATGAATACTATGGATTGAGAAAGTTCCAAGAGGAGGTAAATACAGAGGAACAGAACAACTACACAAGTCCAGATATCTAGAGCTTGGAGAAAAGAATAGTTTGATCACAAGAACAAGTATCTAGAGTATCTAGAAGAAATGAAATCAGTAATATAAAATGTAATTTAAAAAGAAGTGAAAGCTAAAAAGGAAATAATGGGAAGAAGAATAGCTTAAAGCGAAAGGAAGGAAGGGAAAAAAGAAGGGAGAATGGGACACTTAGGAAAGCAGGGAAAATGGAGGGAAAGAAGGAAGGAAGGAAAGATGGAAGGAAGGAAGCAAGCAAAGAAGAATCTATGATCAGATGTAAGGCAAGGGGAAGAGGAGAGGAACAGTGGAATGGAAATATCTTGTATTGATTATGGACCACTAGTGCTTTTATTTGGTAATTTTTGTGCCTTTTTTAGTAAGCAATTGTCTCTTCATAGTTTTCTTTCATCACTCTCATTTCTTTTCCCAATTTTTCCTCTGCCACTGTTAATTGATTTTTAAAATATTTTTATTTGCTCCTTAAAAATCTTTTTATTTAGTTCTTCCAGGATTCTTCTTGTGTTCAATCTGCATTTTAATTTAAGGCTTTACTTATAGGTGTTTTCAAGTAACTGTCTTCTTCTGAGTTTGAGCCTTGAGTTTTCCTGTCACCACAGTATTTATGATCAAGTTCCTTTGTTATTGTTGTTTGCTCTTTTTCCCAGAATATTTATTGACATTGGACTTTATGTTAGAGTTAGGTTCTGCTCACCTCTGGGCATTGGAGGAGATGATTATTTCAACTTTCAGGTTTTTATGTCCTGCTGTTTTTATATGTAGATTTGGGGACCTGTAAGTTTTCCGAGCTTACAGAGTGGGGTAATCTGTGGTTTGTTTGAGTTCTGAATCTTTTCTAGGTCCTTACCTTTGCTTCCTCATGACTACAACTCTCCTAATCTGCTCCAGAAGTAGGATCTAGAACTAGATACTAGGTGATGGAGATGCCAAATGAGGCCTGATCTTGTTCCCAGTGCTAGCAAAGGAAGCTGCTTAAAATATTTTTCTGACTAGGTATTCAGTCTTCTCATCTACTCCAGGCACTGGCCACTGCCAGTACTGCTATCATTGCTGTTGCAACCTCAATGTCCAAGGCCCACTTCCAGTGTTATTTTTACCACATTTTGCTCTGGGCCAGTTCGCACCCCAGTGTTCACAGACTTCTGTTTCTGTCCTCCTAAGCTGCCCTGGGCTGGAAGAAAAATGATTCTTGATTTTTCATCGTTTATCTCACTCAGAATTTGGTTTGACATATTCTTTTAAGTTGTTTAGAGGGGTGACTTGGGAAGAGCCTGGCAAAATTGTTGATTTTACTTCATCATCTTGAAAACATCTCTAATAGATCACTACTTGTGATCACAAGTGCTGAGAAAGGGAAAGGGGATATAGCATAATAGCTTGAGGGGATTATAAAATCCAGTGAAGCGTTTTAAAGCAGTGTCCGGGAGACTTAGGCATGTTTACAGATAGCAAGGAAAAAATTAGTAAATAGAGAGGGTCTAAGTTATGAGCTTTAGTGCCCTCATGTCACCAATGGAACCAAAATTTAAATAACCTGGTTGAAAAGCACTAGCCTAAGAGCCAGAGCCAGTTCTAGTCCGTGCTTTGACACTAAATCTGAGTCTCTTCTTCCTCCGTAATTGTTCTATCCCTAACAATCTGTGACTTTAAGGGATTTGGGCTCCATTCAATTCTGCCTCAGCTCAACCTCAGTTTCAGTAAGAACTGAAGAAAAGAATATCTCCTAACTATGGGTGTTGTCCAAGACTCTGTCCAAGGCATTCTTCTTTTTCAATATTCTCTCAGTGATTTCACCAGCTTTGATGGATTTAACTTAACTATCACCTCCACACATATGGCTCTCAGATTTATATCTTCAGTCCCAGTCTCTCCACTGACCTTCAGTCCCACTAGTAGCATACTGGACATTTCTAATTGGATCGGCCTAGAGACATTCCAGACTTGTTCCATTCTTTCCTTCCAAACCTCATTATCAGTCTCCTAGGTTCTCAATCTTGGAATTATCCTCGACTTTTCCCCCTCCCTTACCCACATATCCACTCAATTACCGCAACTTGCTGTTTCTACTGTCACAACATCTCTAATATCTGACTCCCTTTCTGTAATCATGTGGCAGCCACTTTAGTTCAAAGTTCTCATCACCTGCCACTTGCATTATTGCAATAGCCTCCTAATTGAACTCTCTACCTCAAGTCTCTCACCACCAGCTAGTTCATTTTCAGTACTGTTGCCAAAGTACTTTCCCTTAAGTGCAGATCAGATCATGTGATTCCTCTATTCAATCAACTCTAGCACTTCCTATTGCCTCCAGAATAAAATATAAACATTTCTGCTTGTTTTAAAGCCTTTCACAACCGGATCCCAACATATTTTTGTAGCCTCATTAGAAAAGCATTATTCCCCTTCCTGAATTCTGCAATGCAATCAAAGTGGCCTTTCTGTTCTTCATCTAGGATACTCTGTCTCCCATCTCCATGCCTTTGCACTGGCTGTACCCCATGCCTGCAATACATTAATTCCCACCTTACCTGTGCCTCCTAGAGTCCCTCTCATCCTTCAGGATGCAGTTCAAGTGACACCATCTGGTTCTCTTAACTCTCTCTCCCAAACTACTCTGTATTTAATTACTTTGTATTTGTATTCATTCTTTTTATATTTATTGGGCATATACTTATATGTGTACCTGTCTTCCCCTATGAAATGTAATCACCTTATGAGAAGGACTTCTTTCATGTTATGTGTTTATATCTGCAGCACTTTGCACGGTGACTGGTACTTAATAAGCATTTAATAAATGTCAATTAATGGAGTGAACTGAGGCACAGTGTTATAAGCAGAACCACCAAAACAACACATACAATGATTATATCAATGTAAATGGAGAGAATGAGAAAATGAAAGTGTACACAGTGTGATTAAAATAACGCAGTTTGAACCTGGAAAAGAATTGAGGTAATGTACCACCTTCTCTTCATAGCAGGAATGGAAGACTGGTTGTAGAATACTGGGTACACTGTCAAATGTAATCAATGAGTTTTGTTGAATTGTTTTTTAATCTTTCTTTTTAAAGTTTTCCTATATGAGATAGCTTTCTGAGTAGGGGTGAGAGAGGAATATAGTTGGAAATGAATGTGATGTAAAAAGAAAATATATTAATAAAAAAATAACAAAATTTGGCAGAAAGTTACCAAATACTTCACTTCCTGGGAATGTGGGCATAGGCAGAGCCTTTCTAATAGTGCTTTTATGGTATACTGTGGGCTTATCATCTGAGAGAGAGAGAGAGAGAGAGAGAGAGAGAGAGAGAGAGAGATTTTCCACCAATTCCCTTCATGCTTCTTGCCTTGGCACAGTTTGTGGTATTTGTGCATGCAAACCACTAATAGTCATATATCTGAGCTTGAAATTTTAATAACAGAAAGCAATAACACTGGGTAGGAGGGAGTTCATCATTGAACTATGGCAATCAGAGAGTGTATATTTTATTCAAAAGAAAACTTTTTTATTTTCAAAGGGGGTTATAGTAATCATAGGGTTCTTATATTGGTTCTTTTTCTGGAACCCTTCCAAATACATTGTTGTGTCTTTCTTTGATAGCTGATAGAAGCTATCAGGGAGCAGCTCTACATGTCAAAAAGGTGTATACCTGTGTTGAAATTCAGAAACCTAAGGTGGGAAGCTTGGTGAAGAGAATCTGAATAGGAACAATATGAGAAAAAATCAGATGAGATATCTTTATGGGAGCGTATATTACCAATCAATTAGTCATCCATAGAATATAGTTGCTGTTTCCCTAATATATACCAAACAACTGGCAGAGAAGCAAGGTATAGAAGATTTTACCTATCCATAGTATGCCATAAATCTCATCCTGCTAAAAGCACAGCAACTGTGGAGAATTTTGTTTTTCATAAAAAATGGCCTTTAATTGGGTAATGGCTAAACAATGCATGTAGGATGATATTACTGTATTAGGTTAATGCTAACCAAAGGGAAGAACTCATCAGTAAAGTGAAAATGGCAGGAAGCTTGACCAAAAGTGGACCACATTATCTTAAATTTAGAGGCTAAGGAAGGATATCATGGTCATAGTTAGATGTGGCCCTTATGTCTGAGGAAAACAAAATTTTAAAATACTCAAAGGAAAAAAAGAGATGTGAACTTACTGTCAGAAGTTTGAGAAAGATTAGAGGCTCTAAAATCTGATCCCAATGAATAAAATGGAGAGGACTGTTGTGGCCTCACAAGGATCTCTCTATGAGATCAGATTTTTAAAATATGCACATAAAACATGGGAGATTCTCAACCAAGGAAAAACAAATACCAAAGACTGGCACATATCTCTAAGAATAGTGTCAGGGAGGACAAAATAGAGAATGAGCTCATGTTTTTGAAAAAAGTTTTGAAAGCAATAAAAGAAGTTTTTTTGGGTTTTTTTAAAAGCTATTTTCAAAACAAGAAGAAAAGAGAACATATAGGCCTGCTCCTTGAGGGGAATAATGTAGTGAGAAATTAGAGCTACTCAATTCCTATTTTGATTCAATCTTCTCTATCAAGGAGAATTATTTCCCACTTAGAAAAGGTAAAATAAACAGAATTTAAAGGTAATTAAAGATCAAGATCGATGAGGACTTGGTGAGAGAATACCTTATTCTCAATAAGCTCAAGTCTTCAGGGCCGGATGAATTATATCCTATGGAATTGAAAAGTTTGTGAGTCACTATCAAAGAAATAGTGGAGAATGAGAGAACTGCCAAAAGAAAGGAGACAGGTAAATGCCTTGATTTTCAAAAAGGAAAAAATCAGGGATTCCAGGAATTACAGCCCAGTGATCCTGTCCTTTCCCTCTTGAGCAAAATTTGAAAAGTGGATTGTAAAAGAAATGTTTTATTGATATAATGTGAATGTTTTGACCTTGGTTTCTCAGAGCCAGGATTTGTATATCTCCCACTCAGGATTTTCAGGTATCCTTATAGGTTTGGGGTATTTGTTAACTCTGCCATGAGTGCCAGCCCCGCCATTTCATTTAACCATGTGAAATCGATTGACTTTTATGAAAGGATATTTATTTCACAGATACAACAAGAACAATATATATTACAATATTTATAGCAGCACCATTTTTTTGTAGTAGCCTGACTGAAAGTAGATGCCATTCAGTTGGGGGATGGCTAAACAAATTGTGGCACATAAATGTAATGGAATATTACTGGGCTGAAGGAAAAGAATAATACAGAGAAACATGGGGAAATGTCCATGAATTTATTCAAATTGTAGTAACAAGAACCAAGAAAACAATATGCACAAATAATTAAAATAGTATAAATGGAAATAATAATAACAAAAAAGAAAATGAAGTCTGTGAAATTATAAGGATCAAATTTGGACCAAAGATGAGGTAAGGGAATACAGTCCCCTCCCTTCTTTGCAGAGGCAGGGGATTATAGATGTGAGGTGCTTCATATAATATTAGTTTTGTTGAATATTTTTTCTCTCGTATTTCTATGTTACACAGGATGGCTCTGTGTATGACAAAAGGGGAGGGGTATATTGGGAAATGAAGATGATGTAAAAACAAAAGGTAGCAATAAAATGCTTAAAAATTGAAATTGCGCTCACATAAAAAAAGCATATTTGTCTCATTGCCATTGTGCTAATTAATTCCACTGGAACTTACATCTACTTATCAAGGAGAGACTGTAACTCTCCTATGGAAAATCAAAGCTGTTGGTCTGATGCTTGGAAAGGGAAAAGAACTTCATTAATAAACATAGTTTATTTTTGAAGCAAATCCTAAGTACAAGAAGAAATGGCAAGACCAAAGGACCATTGAAGTTTTTTACTGGTAAACTGATTGCAAATGTCTCTGTCAGTCAGTTTGATTGATTATAGCACATATAGAGTAAAGCATACTTCAGACAGCTCACTTGCTCGCTCAGCTGAAGCCTTGCTGTAAAATCTTTTGTGAAGTAATTTAAGATTTAACCCCCAGAGAATCCTGAACTGCTCTTTGAAGGCGACAAGCTTTAGGAAATACACAATCACTCTACAGGAAGAAAGAAATAAAAAGGGGGGAGGGTGAAATTCCATCAGCTCGTGCATTTTAAAAATCAGAATGAAAGCTGTGGTGTTCACTGATGGGGTTGAGTTTTTTCAGACCCCCAGATGTACCTAATTCTAAAGATGATTCCAAACACAGTATCACTGATTCTCAATATCCAATCAGGTTACATGCTACTGAGACAGTGGGGTGGAGAGGGTAGATCACAGGGATGAGAAAAGAGAGCTTGGATTACATTCTCAAGCTTGTCATGGACAGTCTTCTTAACCCTAGTTAAGCTGCTTAAACTGCCTCATTTCTTTCTTGTGATTGTCAAAAATGAGTCCACATATGGTACTTGTTTTTCAGGTAAGATGGAGAAAATGGCCACAGCATATATCCGAATTCATGTTGGCCAAGGATAAGAACACTGTGTGTGGTCATACATGGATCCTGGATTTTAAGAAAAGCCAAAGAAATGGTAGACCCAATTCCATGGCCGGGAACCGTAAAAAGAAAATTGAATCAAAAGGATGGGAGCACATATATCTGGAAGTGAGATCATAGTGGCTCAGGTGAGTCAATTGTTAAATGCCCAGAGTGAGCATTTATATACTTCAGGAATCAACAAATACTATAAGTCAGGATTTGAGTTATTATTTAATTTCTAGACTTAAGAACATGATGGGATAAATGTTAATATGCAGATTAAACTTAAAAATGTGTCAGGCATTTTTGGAAAGCTGATTATTGAACATTTATCAGTATATTCCTAGATGGGAGGCTCCACAAAATTCAATTTTGATGATATGATACTATATGACAGGCAGCTAACTGGCACTGTGGATAGAATGCTGGGTTTAGAGTAAAGAAATTCATCTTCTTGAGTTCAAATTCTGCCTTAGACATCTCTGTGACCCTGGGCAAGTCACTTCACCTTGTTTATCCCAGTTTCCTCTCCTCTCAAATGAGTTGGGGAAAGAAATGGCAAATCACTGCAGTATAACTGAACAACAATAACAATGCTCCAGACTTATAAAGGGATTTCTCTTGTACTATTTTTCTTATGTGATATAATGAAATGCTTTTACTTGAAGAAGTAAAACATATTTGGTTGGTAGTTGTCATCTATGGTTTGTAGACAGAAGCAGACTCATGAAATAATTTAAGCTTGGATATTTCACCTTGTGGGGCAGGGGGTTTCCCTCCACATTGACTGCATAAATCTAATTTTTAGAACAGGATTAAAAGATTGCTCTTCTGCTTCAAAATTTCATCTCTCTTTTAAAAAATGTATTTTTTATTCAATACATATTTTTTATTCTCCCCCATCACATTTAAAACAATTTTTTACATTTGTTTTTAAAACTTTGAGTTCTAGACTGTCTCCCTTATTCCCCACCCTCCAGCCCCCATTAAGAAAGCACATGTGAAATTATGCAAAACATTTTCATAAAAGTCATGTTATGAAAGAAAATAGACTTTCCCTCCCTTTAAAAAACCCTCGAGAAAAAAAAAATAAAGTGAAAAAGAGGGAAAGAGTATTCTTCAATCTGTATAGACACAATCAATTCTTTCTCTGGGAATGGATAGGATTTTTCCTCATAAGTCCTTCAGGGTTGTCATGGATCTGTATTGCTAAGTATAGCAAAGTCATTCACAGTTGATCATCCCCAAACATTTCTATTACATTGTACACAGTAAATTTCCCTTTGCATGAGTTCATGGAAGACTTTCCAGGTTTTTCTGAGAGCATCCTGCTTATCATTTCCCATGGAACAATCATATTCCATTATAATCACACACCACAATTTATTCAGACATTCCTCAATTGATTGGTATCCCCCCATTTCTACTTTTTATGCCCTGAAAAGAGAGCTGCTATAAATAGTTTATAAATATATAGGTCCTTTTCCTTTTTAAAAACTGTCTTTGGAGATCTATGCCTTGGAGTGGTATTGCTACATCAAAGGATATGCATGATTTTATAGCCCTTTGGGAATAGTTCATATCTTTTGCTCATTTATCAATTGGAGTGTGGCTCTTATTTTTATAAATTTGGCTCGGTACCTTTTATTTTTGAGAAAAAAGTCTCATCAGAGACATTTGCTTCAACATTCTTTCTTCAATGACTATTGCTAGTTGTTCTTTGTAGCGGCAAGAAACTGGAAATTGAATGGCTGCCCATCAGTAGGCTGAATAAGTTGTAGTATATGAATGTAATGGAATATTATTGTTCTGTAAGAAATAATGAGCAGGATGATTTAAGAAAAGCTTGGAAAGACTTGCATGAACTGATGCTCAGTGAAGTGAGTAGAACCAAGAGAACATTGTACACAGCAACAACATCATGTGATGATCAACTGTGATGGACTACCACTGCCCAGGCCCACTCTTGGGTCTTCTGGTTTCCCAAGGTCCTCTCACCCTAGTGGCAAACCTTTCCTGCCAACCTTCCAAGTTTTCTTTGGGTGTCTCTGGGCTGAGAAGTCTAGAAACCAGTAGTGGTGGTGCTGCTGGTTCAGAGGTCTCTAGGTTTTGCTTTGTTAAAGCTGAGGTCAGGACTGGGGCCAGGGCTGGAGCTGGGACTGAGATAGTGCTGGTGTAGCCGCAGACCTTTCCTAATGAACTTTTTAGTTGTGTTCAGCTGAAAAATGTTCTGTTCTACATTTCTGCATGTTCTGATGCTCTAAAATTTATTTAGTCATTATTTAAAGTAATATGGAGCAGTTTGGGGGAGAGGTAAGTGAGTTCCTGCCTTTACTCTGCCATTTTGGCTCTACATGTCCAGAAACCTCATCTCTTAACATTTATAGTCTCTCTGTGATCCCATATAACTGCAAGTCAGGGAATTTTGTGATCTTGAGCAAATTAAAATTATTTACAACCAAAAAGACAAATGCAAAGACACCTGATTTGCATAGGTCAGAGGTAGCATTTTGCCATTGATGATTGGTGTGAACCATTAAGGATACTGATGATTAGAAAAGAAGATTAATGTCCATGTAGCCTTAATAAGGGAAAATAGAAACGTGCTACCTCCATCTTCAAAGGTTACCCTTCAAACAGCAGAAGAGGTAACCTTCTAGTCTGTTGGGTTGACGAATGGTTCATTTTTGAAAATATGCAGAAGAAAGCACTGATAGGGGCAGGAAGAAGCATCTACGTTGGAAGAGAATGTAGCTAGATAGCACTTATGTAGAGCCAGACTTAGAGTCAAGAAGACCTGGGTTCAAATTTGCCCTTAGACACCTCCTAGCTATGTGATGGTGCGCAAGTCACAGCATCTGTTTGTCTCATTTTTCTCGTCTGTGATCTGAGGCTCAAATGAGATAAACATTGTAAAGCACTTAGTACAGTGCCTAGCCCATAGTTGATGCTATCCAAATGTTAGCTATTATAAATCTCCTAATCTCTAAAATGAGGATATTTGCACCTCCCTCGTAGGGTGGTTTTGAGGATGAAATCTCTAAAACGCTGTATGCTTTGGAATGCTATGGAAATTCTATGTTACTATTATTATTGTGCAACCATAATATTAGTAGAGGTGGAAAGGCACATGCTTTTTGGCCAGCTGGGGAAAAAGACAGATTTCTCTTTTTCTCTTCATGCTTTTGCTTTATCCAAGTAGAAAACCTCGTTGACTCTGTCCAAGGGAATGGATTTTCTAGTGGAAAGAGCACTGAATTTATAGGGAAAAGACAATTCAAATCTTAACTCTGCCACTTACCACCTGTGTGACCCTGGACAAGTCCTTTCCACTATATAAGCTTCAGTTTCCTTCTCTGTCAAAGGAAGGGATTGGTCTAGGTAGCACTACCTCTGTGGCCCCTTTGAGTTCAAATCTATGATCCTCTTGCTTTCTATCATCTCCCTCCAAAATCAGAGCCCATGAGCCTAAATGCCCCTTCTTCCAGACTTCCTAAACAAGACTGAAGCTTAAGTTGTGGCTCTGCTTGTATTGGAATAGCTTCAGTGGCCTCTTTTTTTTGTTTGTTTCTTGGCTTCCATTTTATTTAAATATCAAAATCCTTTTTAGCAACTGCAGGTGTTTGCTGGGAGTAGCAGATGCTTCTTTGGTTCTCTTTAATTTTAGACATTCCCTTCTTTCCTGCAAAATCCCAATTTGGAGATTGTTGGGGATGCAGCTGTCTAGGATCTTGCTCAGGCTGGCGTGATCTTCTGTGAATGACCCAAGACGTGAGGGATGTGATGGATGCCAAGCTTTCTTCTGCAGGATCCAGCCCGTCCAATCTGTGTGTTTGTGTGTGGCATGCGTGCGTGGGATGTGTTTGTGTACATAGGTGGATGTGGGTGTGAATAGTGTGGTGGGGGAAGTGTAGACGCAATCCAACTCTTTGAGATAGATTGCCAGCATCCTTCCAGTTGAGTGAAGAACACAAAATGAAAGGTCAGGCAGTTCAAATGCCTTTTTAGAAAAGGTCTCTGAATAAAGCGAGAGCAGAGAAACAGAGAGACACAGAGAAAGAGAGACAGATCCTAGATACGTATCAGCTATGTGAACCTGAGCAACCTACTTTACCCTGTTTGGCCCCCTAACTTTCGAGCTTTCCCCTTTGATATTATCTCCACTCTACTTCCTTTATATATCCTCTGAGAGAGACACATAGAAAATGAGAGACGGAGAGGAAGAGAGAGACACAGATGCAAAGAGAGAGATGGAAGTGGAGGTAGAGACAAAGATAGATGGAGGCAGAGATGGAGACACACAGAGAAAGATTTCAGAGACACAGAGACAGAAACAATGAGAGATCTAGGAGAGGAGATAGAGACATCGAGAGTTGAAAGCAGAGATGGAGAAAGAGACAGATATAGAGAGACAGAAACAGAGACAGAGAGGAAGGGAGGCAAGAACCAGAGAGAGAGAAAATAGAATCAAAAAGGTATTCCTCAGTTGGGGCAGAGAACTCGTTACATGACACAGCTAGATTTCTCATATGCTAATAAAATCTGAACCACCCCTTGCAACGTGTTAATGAGGCTAGATCTGTCAGCTTTGTTCTACCAAGTAAGGCAATGGCAGTGGTCTGCCCAGAATTGGTGCTGAGAGATGAAACCAACACCTGGGGTGCAGTGAAACAAAACAGCATTTAGGTCATTGGATCCTCAGGATGCCAGCTGAGCCCCAAAGCTCCATACAGGTTGGGAATGGAAATGTCATTTTTGTAAGAGTCAACTTGTCCGATGCCAATTGCATTGTTGTTTGTCCTCTCCTGCCCATTCCACGTGCCGACTTCTGCTTGCCCAGTGGAATTTTGTGAATACTCTTGATGAATTACAAATAGCCCTGCTGACTTGGATGTGAGCTAATCTTCCCAAAGGAAGGCTTCCCACAACTAATACAGATTAATGACTCCTCTGCAATTTCTAGCTTTGGATAGTTTGCATATCTTGGATATCAATTTCCTATTACTAATTGTTGTTCACTCTATTCAAATACAAATGTTAGGAGAAAACACTGAATGAAAAAAGAGTTGAATGGTTTCTGTACACAATCCTATCTTCTACCTCGGAGCCTTTGTTATCCAAGATAGAAAAACTTGCTCAGGATGGAAATTGTAGACAAATCACTGAAAGATATAAAATTAAATTTAAAAAATTAAATGCTTCTTGCCTTGATTCCTCATTTGAATTTTTCTTTTTGTATATTCACAATTTCATTTTTGAGAGCTTCCCATTCCTCCTGGACTGATTTCTCTGATGGGAATATTAGGCCAGGGGAGCAAAGCTATCCTTTTTTGAACCCTTTTGAACCCTTCCATAATCTAGGTTTTTTGACTGATCATCACCATCTTTTCTTCTCCTTTTTCAATCACAAATTCTAAGACAACTGGTTCACCTCCTCCCAAGGTTCCCATCACTTCTACTTCATCAACTGGATGCTCCTTGCAGTTCCAAATCAGGTCCAGAATTTACCCTTGGAAAGGTAAAATTATCAGGAAGTCAAATCAATGAATGATTATTCATTTTGCCTTGCATAGAAAGAAAGGTCCAAGAGATCTTTGAATAAGTGAAGTCTCACTTCACTGTAATTTTATGCCTTCATGCTGGATGTGTGATATTTCCTACACTTGATGTATTTCCTCCTCCTGTTCAGATGGTCTCTACTATATATCTCAATTACAATATCATTTCTGTTTCTCTGCTGATCTTCACTTAGATGTTCCCTACCATTGATCCAAATATTCTTCCCTTTCCTTCTTGAATTATTTCATGAGTATGTCTTCTTATAATGGCATTCATTTTCTTCTTCACTTAATGGGATTGGTGACATGAAAATTTCATATACAGGCTAATTAATTTCACTTTTATTTGGTTTTGAGATACACGAGACACACTCAAAACACCTTCCTATTTTTTTGATTGGATCCTCTGATTTCATCAATGTAGGATATTTTCATGGCAGAAATTCTACCTCTCAAAGCAGATCAGTTACTTGTCTACAACTTATAGTCTTAGAAAGTTGTCTGTAACATTGAGAAATTGTTGCTTGGCCATGGTCACACAATATGTATCAGAAACAAGATTTGAATCAGTACATATTTTACTCTAAGGTAGCCCTACAGAGTTGCCACTTACACCAGTCAGCTGACAATAAGCAATAAGGCACAAATAATACATGAGGTGAGTCTTCTTTATGAAGTAAATTGAGGACTAACTCCAACCTCCTGTCCCCTTGTATCTAACTAGGTAGGAAGCATAGACCCAGAAATATGGTTTTCTGTTATGGTTTCCAAAGTGATTAAGTAAATCCCTTCATTCTTCAATTCTTCACCAAGGCAAAACAAGCCAATTATCACCCAGAAGTAGTAGCATTCATCTGTAAGGTTCCATAATGATGCTTCTCACCAAGTATGGACAGAAAGTACCCAATTTGGAACCTTTCCAAACCAAACCCTGAAATGACCATGTCATTGTGTTAGCACAACGTCACGTTTGAAGGTTGGATTTAGAAGCAGAGTGGGAATTCCTCATCCTTTTCTGTTCTCCATTTTAAGTCATGCACAAAAATGGCACCGAACACTTATTTAGTATCCTGTTTTCCCCAAGCGCTCAGGAAAGCAGAGGGGAGCTACTTCTCCCTGAGCACTCCAACAGAATCATTTGAGCTATCACTCATTTTCCAAAAATGAATCTTCCGTGGCATTTTGTTTCCCTTTTCTGTGTTCTTTTTATAAGCTGCAATGGAAACACATTTATATTAAACTTCCAGTTACAAAATCTAGTTTGACTCTCCTGGAGGACTAAACATTTCTCAGCCAAGAGAAAAAGATCTCATTAAAGCCCCAAATGATATACAGTGTATATTCATCAATGAGCTGGAAATACTTTATGCCTTCAATATGAAGGGCTGAAATGCATCTTTTATGGATCAATATTGTTTCTGAGGGACTAAAACGGAATCAATACTAGACCCACACTTTGTTTTGGTAACAAATTATTAGATCCTAGTGTTTCTGAGATCGTAACTACCAACCCAGACTGCCCATGAAGGCATTCTCAGAATCCATTTCTTTCTGTTTATCTCTTTAGTTATTGATTTATATTTCTGTATAGAGTGGGACTCTTTTGAGGAGTCCCCTTGAGACCAAAGGACAAGACATGGCATTGATTAAGGCAGGCTTTAATTCCAGGCAATGCATATGGTCCAAAGGGTTTGTACTAAAAAACAAAAAAACAAACAAACAAAAAAAACCCCCCAAAACAAACAAACAAACCAAAAACAAGGTCCAATTGTATTTATTGTTCTGGATATCCACTGATTCACTCATTGGCTTTCCATATGGATATTGGATTAAATGAATAACAATAGCCCAGATCTTCTTATTGACAAAATTAATTTGTCTGCTTGTGTTCTTGACACCAGACTTTCCCAGGAGCTGGACCCTTCCATCCTCCCTCTCATTTTCAAATCTTCAATCTTAGCTGAGACAGCTATGTAATGCAGTGAGTAGAGAGCACTAGACCTAGAGTCAGGAAGACCCAAGCTCAAATCTGGCTTCAGATGCTTGATAACATGTGATGCTGGGCAAACCACATAATCTTTATTTGTCTCAGTTTCTTCAACTATAAAATGGAGATATTAACAACATCTACTGTCCAGGGTTGTTGTGAGACTCAAATGTAAAGCTTATAGCACAGTGCCTGGAACATAGTAGGCACACAAATACTAGTTGTTATTATTATTATCATTATTATTTTCTCCGTTGCAAACAATCCCATCCAGATCCTTCCATTCTTAAAAATTCTTAATTCAACTGTGCCTTCCCTTCAAGCTATCATTCTCTATCTTTCTTCTGTTTCCTAGCCAAACTCCTTAAAAAAAAACCTCTCCAAGCCTGGCTGTACTCATTGTCTCTACTTCTCCACAGCTGTCAAATGGATGCTTCTGTCTGTCCATGTCTGCCTATGTTATCCCCCACGTTGAGAATCTAGCTCCTCCTTGTAGCCAGGATCAAATAAGATCTTTCCAATTTGACTTTAGCCTATCTTCCTACACATATCCTATGTTCCAGTCACACTTTATTTGCTGTTCTCTGCACGTAGCATTCTCTCTTCTACCTTTGTGTATGTTGTCCCACATACCTGGAACGCTCTCTTTTTTCACCTCTGCTTCTTGCTGCCTCTATTTCCCTTTAAGGCTCAGACTTTTCTAAAAAGAATGCAATGTCTTTGAGGAAAGGGCTTTTTCATCATTGTATTTCCAAAGATTTTCACAGTACTTGTTACACATAGCAGGTTCTTAATTCAAATACTGTTCATTTGAATTAAATTTGGGATATGAAACGAGCCTTCCTACAGACTCAGATGTGAACTTTTTTAGAAAAACCAACTGAGGCAATTAGATGGCAAGTAGATAGAGCATCGATCCTGAAGTCAGGAGGACCCGAATTTAAATCTGGCCTCAGACACTTAATACTGCCTAGTTATGTGACCCTGAGCAAGTCACTTAACCCTAATTGCCTCCACAATTAAAAAATAATTTTCAACTCTGGTGTTCTCTGTAATCCTAAACCCTGGCATTCCAAAGTTCCTACCAAGTCTGACATTCTATGTTCTATGTTCTAAAATAAAATATTGTTTAACATGGAACTAATATGGTATAGGAGAAAGAACACTGTCCTGGGAATATTGAGGAAGCAAAATGGGCCTCATGGAGAGAACCCTGGATGAAAATCCAGCCAAAGATACTTACTAGCTGTGTGACTCTGAACAAGTCACTTGAACTGTCTCAGCCTGTTTTTTTTTCATTTAGGTACTCTAAGACAAGGTCTTGTTCAATGAGTATCTTTTATATCAATCTTCCTTGTCTTAGGAGCAGCTAGATGGCACAGTAAATAAGTCTATCATAGTCAGGAAGACTTATCCTTCCTGAGTTCAATTTTGGTCTCAATTACTTAATGAGCTGTATGACCCTGGGTAAGTCACTTAATCCTGTTTGTCTTAGTTTCTTTATCTGTAAAATGAATTGGAGAGGGATGTGGCAAACCATTCCAGTATCTTTGCCAAGAAAATCCCAAATAGAGCCATAAAGGGTGAGATATGACTGAACAACAACAACTTCTTTGTCCTGTTATCCTCCTCTTGGTTGGGGAAGGAGGCCTGGGAAAGACACAATCCTTCTTCTTGCTCACTTTGGGAAGGGCATAGGAAGAAAGTGGACCAGCTCCTTAATTGCCCCCTGATAGGAAGCCTGACAGTGATTACAATAATCAGTAGCTGCTGATGGAATCTCAAAGTAAAGGTGTCTTTTCTGCATTATGCTTCAAAGAAAAAGGAAATAATTCAAAAACATTTATTCATCATGTCTTTTTGGAGCCAAGAGGTAGCCATTAACTCTGATCTCCTGCCAGTTGTTGCTCATTGGGGGTTGTCAATAACCGTCACATCCAAGACAGTGATTGTCTGTGGTGCTGTTGGGTGGGCGCTTGTTGCCCTTAATAGGCAGCATGTGAATTCATAGGATCTCTTTATGTGTTATGTCTTATAGTGTGAGAACCTTCTAATGGAGGCAGGGATAAAAATCCCCACTCTAGTCATTTGACTGATAGACACTTGGTGAACAGATCCCAAGGATCCCTTTACCGTTAAGAGAATTCCTGCTTCAGTGGTCAACCAAACAGGGAAAGGTACAACAGGTAGACTGGGTTTCCTTCCCAAGAATGCTAATAGGATATTGTTGTTCAGTTGTTATTCAGGTGTGTCTGACTGTTTGTGACCTCAGTTGGAGTTTTCTTGGTAAAGGTACTGGAATGGTTTGCCATTTCTTCCTCTAGCTCATTTTATAAATGAGGAAATTGAGGCAGAGTTAAATGACTTGCCCAAGGTCATATAGAATACTTGCAATTAAAAGAAGGATCAACTGCCAGGTTTAAGGGATGAACACAATCTGAGCTGCTACAATCTTTGCAGGCTATATGAGAGCTTCCCAAGACCAGAAAAGGTTAGTATATCTCTTACTCATAGTCTTTCTGTTTAGATGAAGTGATGCAGAGCAAAGAAAGCTGAACTGAGAAAAGAGAATATAAAATTCCAATTGTTGTTCAGTCATGTCCAGCTGTTTGGGACCCTACTTGGGATTTTCTTGGCAAAGATACTGAAGTTTTTGAAGCATTTCCCATCTCATTCTCCAGCTCATTTTATAGATGAGAAAATGCATGCAAACAGGATTAAGGGACTTGCCTAGGATCATGCAGCTAGTAAATGTCTGGTGCTAAATTTGAACCCAGGAAGATGAGTCTTCTCCATTCCAGGTCCGGCAGACTATCCATTACACACCATCTAGTTGCCCTAAAATGACTATAACAGTGTCGATGAAAGAACAGAAAACAAAAGGGTGTGAAATGACAGCAACCAAAAAAAAAATAAAACTTAGTCCAGGAGAAAAGTTGAGAAATTTTTCCTCCTTGAGGCACCAAAGTGGCACAGTAGATAGAGCACCAGCCCTGGAGTCAGGAAGACCCTAATTCAGATTCAGCCTCAGATACTTACTAGCTGTGTGTAAACAACTTCTTTGTATTATTGTCTTCCTCTTCTGTGGAAAGGATGACTGGGAAACACAATCCTTCATATTGCACACTTTGCATAAATGACTTAACCCTGAATGCCTCCAAAATAAAAGAAAGAAAATTCTCCTCCCTCATTTTTTGCAAAGGTGAGAAAGCATACATGGGCAGACTCAGTCAATACATTGGTTAGTTAAGATGAGCTGCTCTTTTTCTCTTTTTAAAAATTCTTTATTTTAAGGTAGGAATAAAGCCAAGGGATACATATGAGTGCCTTCGTTCAGAAATGAAGGCAATGTTAAAGCAAAAGATATTAATAAGAATTAACACCAAACAAAACCCCTCCATAATTTTCTTGGATGAGAGTTTATGACCAAGTTTTCATGGCATATGTTAGTGACTTCTGAGGATGAGAGATGGAACCACCTACAGATATGTTTATATTTCCATTTACACTGTCTGGCCTTTAGGATGGGCACATCAAAGGAGGGGAAGAAAGGGTAGAATTCATTGGAATTTTCTATCATGTTTTCCTCTGAAATAGTTGTTAGCTTTTATCAGAATTAAGGGCTAGATGAAAAAGCAAATAATAATATTATTATTATTATAGGAGCAACACAGTGCTATGGATAGTAAGCTGAGCTTGAAGTTAGGAAGACTCAGATTCAAGTCCTGTCTCTGACAAATACTGATTGGGTAACCCACGGCAAATAGTCAGATATCACAGTGCTCTAGATCGGCTATTTCAGATTCAAATAGAAAGGGAACTCTGCAAGCATCATATCAATTTAGAAAACCACACATTAATATCATCTCTGCTTTACTGTATTTATTTTGTTTAACATCTGATTCAGCTGAGATGTTTGGATTGCATGTAGTTTAGTTTGCTACTTCTGCTCTAGATAACCTTCTAAGACAATAAGTTGCAAAGAGGGAGTTTCCTCATCCAGGTTCTCCGTACCAGTGAAGAAATGACGGGTCCAGTCCCTATTCTTATGACCATAATTCACATTTATATGGTACTTGATCATTGATATCTCTTCTCTCTTCTTAACAAGCTTGGCAAGGTAGTCTCATTTTAAATTTACAGTTGAGGAGACTGAGATTCAGACAGGTCAGACTTTGTCAAGGACACATGTCACACGACTAATAAGCAGCAGTTCTGGGACTGGAGTCCTTCTGAGGTTGAGTCTGGGGCTCTTGAGCTGTTTTTGTCTTTCTCAGAATTCTACCAGTGCATCTTCTTGATACTGGAGGGATTTCTTTTCTTCAGAAAATTGGGGCAGCTAGGTGGCGCTGCAGTAGATAGAGTGCCAGGCCTGGAGTCAGGAAGACTCGTTTACTTTCACTTAAATCTGGCCTCAGGTTCTTAGTAGCTGGGCAAGTTTCTTAACCCTATTTGCCTCAGTTTCCTCATCTGGAGAAGAAAGTGGCAAACCACTCCAGTATCTTTGCCACAAAATCAGAAATGAGGTCATGAAAAGTCAGACTGAAACAAATAAATGAGTTTTCTCCAGAGTCAATTGATAAACTGCTTTCTTTTTTTCTGTAATTGAGCAATAAACATTCACTAAGCACCTACTAGGTGCCAGGCACTGTGATAGACCATAGAGATACAAAAACAAAAATGAAACAGACCCTGCCTTCTATGAGCTTGCATTCTCACTCAAAGAGACATGCATATAAAGATTTATACAAAATAAACACAAGGCAATTATGGGAGTGGGAAGGCACAATGACTGGCACATAGTAGGCACTTAGTAAATGTTTATTGATTGATTGATTATAGGAGTCAAGAAAGGCTTCATGTAGAAAGTGGCACTTGAATAGAGCATTGAAGAATACTAGAGATTATAAGAGACAGAGTAAAAAGACTGTGCATTCCAGGCAGGGGAGTCCAACCCTTTCATTTTATAGAGAATGAAACTGAAGCTCAGGGAGGGAAAAGGACTGACCTACGATTCCATACTGAGAGCTGCAGAAACCATCTAGTTCAAGCCTCTCATTTTAAACAGAGGAAACTGAGGCTCAGACTTGTCTAAAGTCACTCAAGTAGTGTCAGGATTAGGATTTTGAACTAAGCCCTCTGATTCCAGAGCCAGGACTTTATTCACCCACCACACCACACTGCCTTTAAAGGCCTTCATTTCCCCTTCTGTACTTTCAGGGAAATAAACAAGGTGACCCTTTCCAGCCCCCACATCCTCGATCTCGCTAAACTAATGTAAAACAAAATGTCTGTTCCCTTGTTCCCTCAGCAATCATTACACACAAGGTAGCACACATCTGCTTTTATATATACAGTGCCTTCAGAAACAGCTCCCAGCTCCCAAACATCAGATTCTATTAGAAAATGTTTCCTTTTCCCCAACAAACCATTTAAAACCAATAAGGATTGAGGCAGGCCTGGAAAAAAGAGACAGGCATCTCCCCTCCCCCAAAGATCTGGGCCAGGAGACTGCTGATGATATGGAATATTTGACCAGCAAAAAGTTGGCCAGAAGAACAGAGAACCACGGGCTGTCATTTCCTATAGTCCTAAAAATGTGAAAATGCTCCATGTTTGTGAGTTCTCACATTGCCATGTGAATCTTTAAAAAAATCATCACAGTGATGTGAGAAACTGTCAGAAACTGTGAGCTACATTCGATTCATGTGAAGTTTACTGGGAGATTTCTGGACCATGGCTTTCTGCAGTGAATGTGATGGATTTTTTTTTATTGGGGAAGAACATGGGAGAGTATGAAGATTCAGGCGGTTCAAAGCCTGCTGGACTTGAAATCAGTTTGTAAAATTAAGTTTTCTTCAGAACAGGGGGGAAAGGAGAGACAATAACTAAAGCCACATTATCCTTCTCAGTGGTTATTCAGCTTTCCTTTTGTTGCTCCCCTGGCTTCCCATAGGCCTGGTTGAAATGTCTTTCCAATTCCGATTTGCTAGTTTACATACATACTCATGCATCATTGGAATTATCTGTAGTCTCATCCGGTCCCAGTCTAATCTTCTCATTCCAATCCACATCCTGCCAGAAAAACCTTGATAGGAGGTGTAGCCACCATGCTGGAGTGGCTTTTACCCTTGGCTCTATTACAGCTTTATAAATTCTGGTGCAGAATTCCAGCTATCTAGCTGTTGTCCTTCACTCATAGTAAGATAGCATGGTACAATGGGAAAAAGTACTTCATTTGGAGGCAGAGGACATGGGTTAAATGTCTGACTCTTTATTTCCTGGTTGTGTGACTGTGGGCAAGTCACTTCCTTTCCTTGAGTCTCAGTTCTTTATAAAATGAACTGGTTGGACCAAATGGCTTCTGTGTGTGAACTTAGATGAATTACTTTAGCCTCTCTGTACCTCAATTTCCTTATTTCCAAAATGTGTGTGTGTGACCTTTGAATCCTCCCTCTTCCATCTTAAGCTCTATGATTCTATGAACGGAAAAGTAGTCTATTAATGGCCATACAAAAGTGCTTACTTTTTACCTAAAAGTTAGAGTTTTTCTTTTTACCCACCAACATCTATGTTTATACTTTTATTTTCAGTTTATTTGCAAAATCCCTCCATATTCCTTTGTTGCAAAGCAGATTGCACACAGAATGCTGTGGGGTCTTTGATTGGTCCAGTCAGAGTCAGGTATCATCATTGGAGAGAGAAAGGGAACATTTGTTTTAGCCAGTCGTTCCCTTACAGCAGCATCCAATTTGAAGGAAACTCCAGTGACCTATCATCTTGGCAAACATTTTCAAAGATATTAGCAAATGTTTTCTATTTGGACTTTGGGAACTGACAGTCAAATTTTGGTTATCAGGAGCCAGAGGGGCAGAAGAATGGCATTTTCCATTTACAGATTTGTGAATTGCAAATTGAAAAGTCTGTGCTGAAATAGCTATGCAAGAACAGAGTGTCCACAGTGTCATAAAAGGGAGAGATATGTGAGCTCTCCAAACAAGGCTGTCAAGACCTCTGTGGAGACGTGGGGCCTTAACTGTGAGAATGGTTGGTTCTGAAGCAGAATTCTGAAGATCCCTAAAAGCCTCTGAACACAAAGTGTGGCTTAGGAAATAGTCCAACACCCAAGCTCTTGCTTGTTTGTGGTCGAGTACCATAGAGCCTGTCAAGAGATAAACCCAGCTGTAATAATCAGGAACTCGGAGACTCAGGCACTACACTTTTTTCCTTCCCACTAAGGGGCCATTCTGCTCCAGACCCAAGTAATCTCCATTCTGATTTAAATCCTGGGGAAGTATGTTCCCTAGTAAAGGGTTAGGCTCCTTTTTTTCCTTACTCTTTCCTACCCTGATGGTACAGGGACAAATTATTTGAAGTTTAGGTTTCATGTCTTATATGTAGGTTCCTTCTGCACTTCACGCCCAAAACAAGAGGCCAAACTAGGAAATAGAAAGGTGTAGTGTAAATCAGGCTGGGACAGGTGTTCATTTCCTACACACATAAAACTACTAATAGGCAAAAGTCTCAAGAACACATTGACAGAATAATTTAAAACAAGATTCAGGAACAACTTATAACTAAGCTGATAGTTAAATGCAGTCGGAACTTCAAGCATTTTATAAGACTATTGATTGTATATTTTACATTTCACCTCAGCTTCGCACTGTTCAAACAAATCTTGGTCTATGTCTTCTGGTAAAACAGGCCAGAATTAGGCCAGTAGCTCTGGATTAGTTAGAGCCTCCCCCAATCCCCTCCCCACTTGCCACCAGTCAGCTCTAACCAGATGGGATCTCTGGATTTCTTGACCTCATGGGGTCTGGGAGGGAACTCATTTACCTAAGATCAAGAAATAGGAAAAAATACATTCACGTATGTGGGCATGTGTATGCACATGCATACACACACACAAACAGCAGCCCCAAACTCAAGTTTAGACTTACTGAGATAAAACATATGCTTTAAGGGGCATCCAGGTGGTTCAGTGGATAGAGCACCAGCCCTGAAATCAGGAGGATCTGAGTTCAAATCTGGTCTCAGACACTTAACACTTCCTGATTGTGTGACCGTGGGCAAGTCACTTAACTCCAATTGTCTCAGCAGAAAAAAAACAAAAACAAACCAAAAAAAATGCTTTAGTTGCTTTGTGCTCATAGATTCTTGGTGGCAAGTATGTGGCAGTGCAAACCACTTCTGTCCCCACTTTTTATGGTTTAAAACAATCCAGACATAATCCATAGCCAGAAAGGAAAAGAGCTCTGAATGCAGGGACTCTCCTTTTTAAACACCAATTGAGTCATTAGTAATTCCAGCTCAGTGGCCAGTAAGAGGCGTTTTCCCCATCTCAAACTGGATGAGTCACATATAGTCAGAACAAGCCTCAACTATGTGACTGTAGGCAAGTTGTCACCCCTCTCTGTGCCTCAGTTAAAAAAAGTACTTGCTTCATGAGATGATTGTGAAGAAAACCCTTTGCGCACCTTAAATTTACATGGAAATGTGAGCTTTACTTATTTGGGCAAGGAGAACTTGAATACCCAAGCCAATTCTCTGGATTCTTTTTGTACCAACGTCTTTTCCACTCGGGTAATAAAAAGGATGCTAGACTTGGAGGCAAAAGTCAAGAGTCTTATTGGCTCTCATTGGTCTCAATACTTCAACCTGCTCCCATTCTAATCTATCTTCAACTCAATAGCCAATGTGATTTTCCTGAAGCACAAGCCTGACTGTGTAATCCCCCTGCTCAGTAAACTTCAGTGGCTCCTAATTGCCTCTAGAACTAAATATCAAGTCCTCTGTGTGGCATTTAAAACTCTTTACAACTTGCCCCCTTCCCATCTTTTTAGTCATCTTAAATTGAACTTCCCTTCACACATACTCTGTAGTACTGGTCTGCTTGCTCTTTCAATACATGAGGCCCCATCTGTTATATCTTTCCCCTGATTATCTTCTAACCCTGGAATACTCTTCCTTTCACTTTTGGCCTCTTAGAATATTCCTGACTTCCCTCTTTTTGCATTGGCAAAGAATTGGAGATTGAGGCGCCACCCATCAGTTGGGTAATGGCTGTTATGAATATTACTGTTAGGAAATAATGAGCAGGGTGATTTCAAAAGAACCTGGAAAGACTTCTATGAACTGAGACAAAGTCAAGCTAGCAGAACCAGGAGAACATTATAAATGGTAACGACACTGTTGAACAATCGATGGTGAATGATTTCTTCTCAGTCATACAATGATGCAGGACAATCCTGAAGGACCTGTGATGCAGAATGCTATCCATCTCTATAAAGAGAACTGATGGAGGCTGAATGCAGATCAAAGCACACTATTTTCACTTTCTGTATTTTTTTCTTATTTTTTCCCCTTGGATCTGTGTCTTCTTTCACAATATGACTAATATGCTAATATATTTTGCATGATTGAACATGTATACCATATAACAAATTGCTTACTGTCTCAGGGAAGGGGAGGTGAAGGAGGAAGAGAGAAAATTAGGAACTCAAAAATTTTTAAATGAATGTTTAAAACTGTCTTTACATGTAACTAGGGAAAAAATAAAATGTTATTTAAAAAAAAGAATTCCTGGTTTCTTGCAACACTGAGTTCAAACACTAACTTTTTTGAATGACACAGATCTCAGTCCCTCAGTTTTCTTCCCTCTAAGACTACCTCCCTTCCATCTACTCTGTATGTATCTTGTATGCGGTCATATGTTCACGTGTTACTTCCTTCCTTAGACTGTGAGCTCCTTGAAAGCGAGCCCTTGTTTTGTTTTGTTTTCTTTATATTCCCAGCTCTTGGCACAAAACCTGGCACATAGGGATCACTTAATAAATGCTTGTGATTGGATTCAAATGGTATTTTGACATTTCCTGTGTGTCTCTGGGTAAGTCCCAACTTCCCTGAGCCTCGGTTTCTTCAATTCCATGGAATCAAATGAGTATTTATTAAGTTTCTACTGTTTGCCAGACACTGCTGGGCACTGAACACAAAAAAGAAACATCCTCCCGTGAAGGAGATGACTTCTTCATACAGGAAAGCAATACATACAACACAATCCATTCCAAGAACGTACAAAGCAATTTCAAGATGATGGGGAGGGAACTTTTGGGAAATGTCTCATATAGGATCATAAGAGGTAGGATAGGAGTTGAAGGGAGCCGAGGATTCCAAGAGACAGAAATGAGAAGTGAGAAACTTTCTTGGCATTGGAAATGATCTGAAGGAAGGATACAGAGTCCTGTGTATGATAAACAGCAAATAGACCTGCTTCGCTGGAGCAGAGGATGCATGATATGAAGTCAAGAGAAATCAGTCTGGAAAGAAAAGTTAGTGTGATTCTTAAGGGGTTTTAAATACCAAACAAAGGATCTCATACTTTATGAGAGACACTAGGGAGCCACTGGAGCTTAGTATCATTAGAGATGAAAAGAATGTCAGCTGTCATCAAGGTCAACATCCTTCTTTTACAGACCAGGAAACTGAGGCTTCAAGAGAGGTTAAGTGACATGTTCAAGATCACTTCCCTAACAAGTATCAAAGCCAGGATTTGAACCCAGGTCCTTTGACTTTGGAGCTTGGTCCCTAGAGCGAGAGACTCTTGAGAATATATATCTTATATATATAGAAGAGAGTATTTCAGAATTAGGCGGGGTTAGACAAACACCTATTAGTCCATTATTTGGTTAGTCTTCATGATCTGGGGTTTATTAGGATTTTTCCCTTTAGCTGCTCTGACTTTCCATTATACTCCCAGTCCAGGTTCCTTTCTCAAATATCAGAATGATATAGCAAGAGCCAAATTTTAGGAAAAACACCTTGGCAACAGTTGTAGGATAGATTGGAAAGGAAAAAGATGAGGAGCGGGGAGACCAATTAGGAGGGGATGGCAATTGTTCAGGTGAGAAGTGATGAGATCCTGAACTTGAATGGTGGCTGTGTGAATGAAGAGGAAGGTGCCAGAGGCAAGACATGTTGTGGATATTGGATGGGGAGGACCTGGGAGGACAACTATCAAAGAGAACATTGAGGATGAGGACCTGGGTGTCTGGACAAAAGGGCAATGTCTTTGTCAGAAGGAGCGAACTTAGAAAGTGGCGTGGGTTGGGCGCCAGGGAGAAAAGAAAAAAATATATGAGAATTCTACTTTGCACATTTTGAGTTTGATGCCCATAGCACGTCCAGGAGGAGCAATCAGTCGGTGGGAAAGACAGAAGACAGGCTAAAGCTATATAGCTAGGGTGTCCCATAATTCATAGTACCCAAGACTTTTGTGTAGATCCAAGACTCAACTGCATTAAGGCTACAGTTGGACCCACAAAGTCTGCCCTTATTGTCAAAAGACACAATATAGAGGGAAAAGAGCAAAAAACCAGATCAAAAGTCTGCATGAAAATAGAGATAGGCTGGGTGATAATCCAACAATGGAGCCAAAGAGACAATAGAGAAGAAAAAAAAAAGAACCAAGATGGGACCAAATCCCAGCAACCTAGAGGGAAAAGAGTATCCAGGAGAAGGAGGGAGATCTTAGTGTCAAACACTGCTGAGAAGGTTTTCAAGGGTGAGGACTGGAAAAACACCAGCAGATTAGCAACTCTGACATTCTTGATAAAATGGTTTCAAATAGGTTAATAGGGCCATTTTGCAAAGGGGTTGAGCAATGAGTGGGAGATACAAAAGTAGAGCTTATAAGTGCAGGTGCCTTTTTCCCTAGGAGTGTGTTGTGAAAGGGAATACAGATTACCAGGTGGCAGGGTCAAATGGAATTTGGGTTTTTTAAGGAGGGGGGATAGGGAGATCTAGGCATGTTTGTGGACAATAGCTGTAAAGGAACCAGTGCAGAAATAGAGCAGACGATTTGGGGGGGGGATGCTACAATGAACTTCTGTAAAATGGGTATAAAAACATTTGAATTGCTTTTTTATTTTTAAAAACATCTATTCGATTTTTTTGTCAATTACACATAAAATAATTTTTAACATTGATTTTTTAAAAATGTTGAGGTCCAGATTCTCTCCCTTCCTTCCTCCCCTTTTCCCTCACCGAGACAAGAAGTAATGATATAAGTTATATATGTGCAGTCATGCAAAATATATTTTCATATTAGTCATCTTGTAAAAGAAAATGGAGACCAAAAACCAATCCAAAACAAAACAAGAAAAATAAAGGTTAAAAAAAAGTATGCCTTGATCTCCATTCAGATTCTGTCAGTTCTTTTTCTGGAGATAGATAGCATTTTTCATCATAAATCATTGAGAACTGTTGTGGATCACTGTAGTGCTGAGAATAGCTAAGGCATTCACAGTTGATCATCATACAATATTTGCATTGCTTTCAACAGAAGTTTTTGTGAGGAAAATGTTTTGTAAACTTTAAAGCACTAGAAAAGTATGAGCTATTATTATTTTTATCTTTTTCCCCATTAGATTACTTTGGTTGTGTAAAGATCAGAATCAGCAATAGGAAAACTGGTGAAGCTGTTTCACACACACATACACACACACACACACACACACACACACACACACACACACATGCTAAAGTAAAAAGCCTTCAAGACTGTGAGATTGGTTGGATATATGAAGTCAAACCTAAAAAGTTTGACAAGATTGGAAGCACCAGAGAGAGATTCAGAGCAGATAATGGGTCCAGCACAGAGATCTGCTGAATCTGCTCTTTGTCAGAATTGTGGTGACAACTCGTCCTTGTAGCTTAGTGATTTAGGGGAGAAAACACTAGGTTTGAAGACAGAAAAACTTGAGTTCAAGTCTTACTTCAGATATTTATTCACTAGCTGTGTGACCCTGAGCAAATCATTTAACCTCTGTCAGTTTCAGAGATAATTATATAAATGGAAATGATTTTAGTCCCGGGTTATTGTGTTGTACCTCTGACAACCTCAGTCTCTTCATCTATGAAATTAGTTTAATAAAAGCACAAGGTTATTGTGAGGATCAAATAAGATAACGTGTGGAGCACTTTGCAAACCATAAAGCTCTGTACAAATATTATCATTATTATATAATCCCACCCATTCAGCTTAATTACATGGCCTTCCTGACCATGGTAACAAGGGTAAAGATCATTGGGGATTGAGATTAGTTGAGGAAGGCTTCAGAGAATCCATAGAGTTCAAATAGGAAGGCCCATTAAGCATTCTTCTTGAGACTGCCTTTTTTTTTCCCTGAGAAGCCACATCCAGCTCAGCCTGTTGCTCTCTCGTGTTTGTTTTATTTTTTCCTTACTTGCTCAGTTGCATCCTTCCTCTGTTGCTAAATATGGACAGTCCCAAATCTGGCAGTTCCACCAGCTAGGGAGAGCCCAAGCGAGGACAGATGATGCAAAGTGACAACATATTGCTGAGGAGCAACACTTGGTGAAACGAACGAATGGAGATGCTGAAGCTTTGATTTCCTCCCTTACTTGTTGACATCCTTCTGAATTCACAGCACAAGATGACTGGCTTCTCTTGTTATTTGTCTGAAATCCTACCTCAGTCCTCTTTTGAAAGGGGATTTAATATCTTCACCTTTGGAAGAATTTGCCTATTGATGCTGCGTTAGAATTTTCAACATTTCAAACGCACAGTACAAAACAAAAGTCAGCACACTCTGGAGTCAGAGGATCTGTGTTCAAATACCGTTTCTGACACCTTTCACTTCTGGGGTCTTGGAAAATCTATCTAACCTCCATAGACCTTGGTTTCCTCCTCTGGGAAATGAGGTGGCTAGGTCAGATGGCCTCTGAGGCCTCTTCTGGTGTTAAAATTTAGGATTTTCAAATCACAAAACAAATAAGAAAGAAATTAAAAAGGTAAATAGAATATTAGAAAGACTAGGTATGATAGATCTCTGGAGAAAACTGAATGGTGATAGAAAGGAGTATACTTTCTTCTCAGCAGCTCATGGAACCTACACAAAAATTGACCATATATTAGGACATAAAGACCTCAAAATTAAATGCAGGAAGGCAGAAATAGTAAATGCTTTCTTTTCAGATCACAATGCAATAAAAATTGCATTCAACAAAAAGTTAGGTGTAAATAAATCAAAAAGTAATTGGAAACTAAATAATCTCATCTTAAAGAATGATTGGGTGAAACAGCAAATTTTAGATACAATTAATAATTTCACTCAAGATAATGACAACAGTGAGACATCATACCAAAATTTGTGGGATGCAGCCAAAGCGGTAATAAGGGGAAACTTTATATCCTTAGAGGCTTACTTGAACAAAATAGAGAAAGAGAAGATCAATGAATTGGGCTTGCAACTTAAAAAGCTAGAAAAGACCAAATTAAAACCCCCAATCAATTACTAAACTTGAAATTCTAAAATTAAAAGGAGAAATTAATAATATTGAAAGTAAAAAAACTATTGAACTAATAAATAAAACTAAGAGTTGGTTTTATGAAAAAACCAATAAAATTGATAAACCTTTGGTAAATCTGATTAGAAAAAGGAGAGAGGAAAATCAAATTAGTAGTCTTAAAAATGAAAAGGCAGAACTTTCCACCAATGAAGAGGAAATTAAAGAAATAATAAGGAGTTATTTTGCCCAACTTTATGCCAATAAATTTGATAACCTAAACGAGATGGATGACTACCTCCAAAAATATAGGCTTCCCAGATTATCAGAGGAGGAAGTAAATTGCTTAAATAGTCCCATTTCAGAAAAAGAAATAGAACAAGCTATTAATCAACTCCCTAAAAAAAAATCCCCAGGACTAGATGGATTTATATGTGAATTCTACTAAACATTCAAAGAACAATTAGTCCCAATGCTTTATAAACTATTTGAAAAAGTAGGGAATGAAGGAGTCCTACCAAATTCCTTTTATGACACAGACATGGTACTGATACCTAAACCAGGTAGGTTGAAAACAGAGAAAGAAAATTATAGACCAATCTCCCTAATGAATATTGATGCTAAAATCTTAAATAAAATATTAGCAAAAAGACTACAGAAAATCATCCCCAGGATAATACACCATGATCAAGTAGGATTTATAACAGGAATGCAGGGCTGGTTCAATATTAGTAAAACTATCAGCATAATTGGCCATATTAACAACCAAATTAACAAAAACCATATGATCATCTCAGTAGATGCAGAAAAAGCATTTGATAAAATCCAACATCCATTCCTATTAAAAACACTTGAGAGTATAGGAATAAATGGACTTTTCCTTAAAATAATCAGTAGCATCTATTTAAAACCAGTAAGCATCATATGTAATGGGACAAACTGCAACCATTCCCAATAAGATCAGGAGTGAAACAAGGTTGCCCACTATCACCGTTACTATTTAATATTGTATTAGAAACGCTAGCTTTGGCAATAAGAGCTGAGAAAGAGATTAAAGGAATAAGAATAGGCAATGAGGAAACCAAATTATCACTCTTTGCGGATGATATGATGGTATACTTAGAGAGCCCCAGAGATTCTACTAAAAAGTTATTAGAAATAATCCACAATTTTAGCAAAGTTGCTGGTTATAAAATAAACCCACATAAGTCATCAGCATTCTTATATATCACTAACAAAATCCAACAGTCAGAGTTACAAAGAGAAATCCCATTTAAAGTAACTACTGATAGTATAAAATATTTAGGAATCCATATGCCAAGGGAAAATCAGAAACTTTATGAGCAAAAACTACAAAACACTTTCCACACAAATTAAGTCTGATCTAACCAACTGGAAAAATATCAAATTCTCTTGGATTGGACGAGCAAATATAATAAAGATGACAATACTACCTCAACTAATCTATTTATTTAGCGCTATACCAATCAGACTTCCCAAAAACTATTTTGATGACCTAGAAAAAATAACAACAAAGTTCATATGGAAAAACAAAAGGTCAAGAATTTCAAGGGAAATAATGAAAAAAATCAAATGAAGGTGGCCTAGCTGTGCCAGATCTAAAATTACATTATAAGGCAGCGGTTACTAAAACTATCTGGTATTGGCTAAGAAATAGACTAGTTGATCAATGGAATAGGTTAAGTTCAAAGGACAAAACAGCCAATAACCTTAATTATCTAGTGTTTGACCAACCCAAAGACCCCAGTTTTGGGGATAAGAATGCATTATTTGACAGAAATTGCTGGGAAAATTGGAAATTAGTATGGCAGAAACTAGGCATTGACCCACACTTAACACTATACACCAAGATAAGGTCAAAATGGTTCATGATCTAGGCATAAAGAATGAGATCATAAATAAATTGGAAGAGCATAGAATAGTTTTCCTCTCAGACCTGTGGAAGAGGAAGGAATTTATACCAAAGAAGAACTAGAGATCACTATTGACTACAAAATTGAAAATTTTGATTATATCAAATTGAAAAGTTTTTGTACAAACAAAACTAATGCAGGCAAGATTAGAAGGGAAACAATAAACTGGGAAAACATTTTTACAGTCAAAAGTTCTGATAAAGGCCTCATTTCCAAAATATATAGAGAATTGACTCTAATTTATAAGAAATCGCCATTCTCCAATTGATAAATGGTCAAAGGATAATGAACAGACAATTTTCAGATGATGAAATTAAACTATTATACTCACATGAAAGAGTGTTCCAAATCACTATTGATCAGAGAAATGCAAATTAAGACAACTCTGAGATATCATTATACACCTGTCAGATTGGCCAGAATGACAGGGAAAGATAATGCGGGATGTTGAGGGGATGTGGAAAACAGGGACACTGATACATTGTTGGAATTGTGAACACATCCAGCCATTCTGGAGAGCAATTTGGAACTATGCCTAAAAAGTTATCAAACTGCATACCCTTTGATCCAGTAATTCTACTGGGCTTATACCCCAAAGAGATACAAAAAAGGAAAGGGACCTGTATGTGCCAAAATGTTTGTGGCAGCCCTGTTTGTAATGGCCAGAAGCTGGAAAATGAATGGATGCCCATCAATTGGAGAATGGTTGGGTAAATTGTGGTCTATGAATGTTATGGGATATTATTGTTCTGTAAGAAATGACCAGCAGGACGAATACAGAGAGGATTGGCGAGACTTACATGAACTGATGCTGAACGAAATGAGCAGAACCAGGAAATCATTATATACGTCAACAACGATACTTTATGAGGATGTATTCTGATGGAAGTGGATTTCTTCAACAAAGACAAGATCTAACTTAGTTTCAATTGATCAAGGATGGACAGAAGCAGCTACACCCAAAGAAAGAACACTAGGAAATGAATGTAAACTGCTTGCATTTTTGTTCTTCTTTCCAGGTTATTTATACCTTCTAAATCCAATTCTCCCTGAGCAACAAGAAAACTGTTCGATTCTGCACACATATATTGTATCCAAGATCTACTGTAATCTATTTAACATGTATAGGACTGCTTGCCATCTGGGGGCGAGGGTGGAGAGAGGGAGGGGAAAAATCGGAACAGAAGTGAGTGCAAGGGATAATGTTGCAAAAAATTACCCTGACATGGGTTTTTTCAATAAAAAGTTATTTTAAAAAAATAAAAGTTAGGATTTTATGATCTGATGATCCTTAGTGTGTTCTTGGACAAGTCATTCCCTCTCTCTGGGTTTGGGCTTTCTCCTCTATAAACATAGTGGGTTAGGCTACAGTACAAAGGACCCCTAGGGTCCTTTCCAGCTCTAGATCTAGTGTCCCAATAACCTATGATCTTCACTTACAATCACTCCTTCTTCTCAGGTCCTTCCTGCCTACAAAGATGCTCAGACCTCACTGGTCCACAAAACTCTAGTTCTGGAACTTGATTCCTTTATAAGTGATCATCTTCTCTCTTTGGCTGCCAAACTCCTAGAAAGAGAAGGTCTACACTTGCTGTCTCCACTTCCATACCTGTCAGTTCCCTACAATTTGATTTCTGTACCACTCTCACGGAAGTTGGAAGAGCCCCAGTTGGAGGCAGCTAAAACGGACACACGGAGGAGGTATTGATCATAGATTCATGAGTCAAAAACTGAAAAGGACCACCAATTTCCTTATTTTATAGGTCATGAAACTGATGTCTAAAGACAGTAGGGGACTTGTCCAAGATCACAAAGGTACAAGCAGCAGAGATTGAATTTGAAAGCAGGCCATCTATCCTTTCCACTGTGGCCCACTGGCTTTCACAAGGGTGGTGAGCAAGTTTCTTTCCCATGTCTCTGAGTCTCAGTTTTCCGTTCTGCAAAGTGAGTGAGTTGAGTTATCTGATCTCTCCAAGGCCCTCGCATCCATGGACTTCTTTGGATTTGTCGGAAGTTTGGCAAACATAATGCGTGAGACCAAGATCTGCGAGCGAGATCTGTCTGGGTGGTGAATCATCAGACAAATGCAGAACTAGATGCCAGCTCCTCTCTTGTTGGCAGCTTCCTGCGTGTGCTGACTCTCCCTTCTAGAAGCTCCTTCTTTGTTGTAGTTCAGCGTTTGAGAGTGGCATTTCCTGAGTTATGTTGGTTTTAAAGAGGAAGCCTGCTGCTTTATTTCCATTATGGTAATTTGGACATGCAAACACAGTCGGTTCTTCCAAAACAACTTGTTCCTTCATTTTCCTGCCTTTACCCCTGAAGAACTTCACTTTCCCTGAAAATACAGGCTCAATTCTGTGAGGGGCTTGATCTTTAGAGCTAATTCAGCCCCTGAATATTTTAGAGAAGAGGAAACTGAAGTCCTAAGAAGAGCGGAGACTTACCCAAGATCATTAGGGAGTGACAGTCAGGATTGACCCTATCTTCTTAATTCTGATCCAGCACTCATCAGTTTGATAAATGACTAGATGGCAAGTCTTCCAGGGGAGCTTTTTCTTGTCTATTTCCAAGAGTCTCTTGCTAAGGGGATAAAAGACAATTCCCTGTAAAGTTTCTACCTCCAAGATGATTTGGTTGGCTGGGACTCGAGGCTTAGTTCTGAAACCATCTCCTATGGGGACCCTCTTTTTGATCTCCAAAGATCTTAGAGCTTTCTCTCCCCTCAAATTACCACAAATACTCTTATTTGTTTACTCATCACGTTTCCCATCCCCAATTTTTTGGCTCAAGCAATAGTCATAAAGCCATCTAATCTAAGAATTGGAGGGGGATTTCAGATGCCTTCCCTTCATCTGTAAAAAGAAGGTATTGTACTTGATGCTCTCCAAAGTCCCTTATTGTCCCAAATCTATAGCCTATGAGTTAACTCAAAACTAGACAAGAATTCCCCCTCAAATATCCCTAACGAGTGGTCATTCAGGCTGTCTGAGGATCTCCAATGAGGGTTCCTGATGTGCAGGCCAAATTAATTCCCACTACCCCCTCCAATTCCAGCTCAGAATCATTCTACCTTATTGCCTAGTGAATAAAGCATCAGTAAACTGCAAACTCCTCAGCCTGTTATCTTTCTCAAATGTAGGCTCTTTGAGGGTAGAAGCTGTTTTCACTTTTGTTCTTTGTATCTTCAGGGCTTAGCACTATTCCTGGCACATAGCCTTTAACAAATCCTTACTGATTGGCATTCAAGGCTCACCACAATTTTCTACATACTATCTTCCCAGCTTTAGCACGTGCTATTTCTTTCCTTGTAGTCTAGTTTCTATTTGTCTTTTATGAATACTTTTACTCATACTCTCTTAGCTCTGTATCTTTGCTCATACTTTCCCCCCATTCCTAGAGTGAGTTTTTCTCCTCTATCTGTAATGTCCGGGCTAGCTTTCTCGAGGATCTCTTTGGAGTCTGGAGTCTGAGATCGAGCTCGAGCATACACTCACTTGAGTCTCTCTCCAGTCTGCTTATTTCCAGTTCTCTCAGTCCTTATATACCTTACCTTATATATCAATTTAATATATAATATTATATATTATATATAATATATAATATTACCTTATATAATTACATCACTACAGCACACTGAGCATGTGCCAACTGGAGAACCATTCCATCACCATACTAAATACTAAGTATATGTGAACTAGAGAACCATCATCTCATCAGTCATGCTGAGTTAACATCCTGCTTTAAGTATCTTTGCTTCAAGTATACTTTTCCTCAGAATTCCCCAATATCTGTAGTCCTTTACATCTATCGCTTTCTCTTTAAATCATTCCCTTCTTTCAAGACCTAGCCTAGTGTCACCTACTCAAAGGAGTCTACCATAATGCCTCAAGGTGAGAATAGCATCCCCCTCTCCACAATTCTCACCTCATTTGGCCCACCCCTCTTTTCTCTGCTTATTAAAGTTGAATTAGCCTTTGGTTATCCCATTCTTCTCCTGAACTTGAAGATGGGGGTGTTATCTTGTTTTAGTTTTTTAGCTCCCCAAGTACTCAGCACAAAATTTCAAATATATTGAGAGCTTAATAAATAGTTGTTGAATGAATGAATTATGAATGAATAAGCCAAGGAGTTCACTTAACTATGGGGCTATCTGAGGACTTCTAGTTTCTGGATGAAATTGCAAAGGTTAATGCAGTTAGCAAAGAGAAAAGGGGGCCTCTTAGGATCAACAACTTCAACCTTCTTTGACAATTGATAAAACCGTATATACAAGATCCAAGTTAATCTCCAAAGTTTGTCAAGGCCTGGGAGCTACATTTTTATAAACCTCAACTTGGCTAATAGGATTCAAAATGCAGCCAACAGAAGTAAATTGACAAATACAAACAGAGCCAATGTGCCCAAGGCCTATACTCTATGCTGGATAGGAGCCTGGTAATCCAAAGATCTTTGTTGCATCTTCGATTCATCTCTTGCTCACATCTGGTGCAGGAAAAAGTTGGCAGTACAGGCCTGAGTTGTGAACAATGGGGCTGAGAAACAGTTGACAATTATGGTCTACCTGTGTACCAGATGAGAGACCGTGATGGAAAAAGGAATTTTCTCCCAAGACCTCCATGCCGATGGGGGGTTGGGGAAGAAATCATTCTTTGCTCAGTCAGCCTTGTGCTCTGACATGAACTTTTCTTGGATTTTTATTTAGAATTCTATATCATCCAGCGGAAATTCTGAGGTACCACGGCCTCTGCTACCAATGGGGACTTGTTTTTGTCTCGGCTAATTAGCACTCCCTTCCTTCCTTCCATTGGAAAAGGGTTTGTCTCCATATTTGACTGTCTTCTGCCAGTAGAAGGACTCATGGGACAGGCCAACTGGAAGGAGAAGCAATTGATCTGATCCCAATGCAGGTCAAACAAAGGGGAGCATTTTCATTTGTCTGGCATGAAGCATATTGCATCCAAAAGGTTGAAACGATGGTGTTCCCATAGGGTCTATACAGGTTTGCACGGTGATTAGAGCATATGTTAAGGAGATCAAGGCATGTTCATGAATTCCTGGCTAATCATTTACAAATGCATGCCCTTCTTTACAATTCTATTCTGTTAGCAAACAGACATTTTGACATTTATTGAATTAAATTTCGGGTAGGGTCCTGTATTCGATATGGTTCCTAAAATCATAGATTGGGAGCTGAAAGGCACATGCTCCAAAGGCCATCAAGTCTTTCATTTTAGAACTGAGGAAATTGAGCTGCAGAGAGGGAAAGGGAAATGTCCGAGATCACACATAGGTCACCTGTCTTAGAGGCCAACTAGTCCAACTTACTTGTTCAACAGATTAGGAATTTGAGGCCCAGTTTGGAGAATTGACTTGCCCAAGGTCACACAGGTAAGTGAGTGGGATTTGAACCAGGGCCTTCTTGCTCCCAACTCCAGCACAAGTTTATACTACACAAGTGTTGTGATACGTTAAGGTTTATAATGTGCTTTCCTCCCAATGACTTGTGAGGCAAGTAGTACAGTTGAATGATTCCCATTTCACAGAGGAGAAACTGAGGCTCAGAGAAAATGATTGACTTGTCTAGGGTTATACAACTAGAATGTGGCAGAGCTGGGAATTACATGGTTATCCTGTTCCAAGTGAATTGTATTAGACTAGAAAGAATGAGTGGTAGAAACAGACTGTCCCTATATTGAAGAAATGCCTCAGAGCAGCATGCTGGGCAGTGATTGGAAATCCAAAGACTTGAATTTAAGTATTAGTTCTCTCACTAATTCACTGCATGGCAATTAGCAAGTCACTTCTACCCATTTGTAAAATGAAGAGCTTGAACAAGATGAGTTTGAGGGTTTGTTCCAATTCCATACCTGTGGTACCTGGTGTACTATTATTATTTTTTTGCTGAGGCCATTGGGGTTAAGTGATTTGCCCAGGATCCCATAGCTAGGAAGTATAAGTGTCTGAGGCAGGATTTGAACTCAGGTCCTCCTGACTTCAGGACTGGTGCTCTATCCACTGCGCCACCTAGCTGCCACATGGTATGCTATTATTATTATTGCCTGATGTGGGTCTTCACTTTTGTAGGGAATGAAGAATTCCTTCCAGGGAGTCAGGTTAGCATGACCTCTGCAGCTTGTAGTCTCAGAGCAGTGTGGGGCACTGAGAGGGGTCACACAAGCCAGTGCGTATCCTGACTCAGAGGCTAGCTCTCTAGTTACCTGTGGTGCTACCTCAGATACAATAATAGATTCTTAATAAACCCTTGTTTAACTTATTCTAAGGGCTCTTCTGGTTTAAACGGTCCTTTCTGAGTGGAATATTCTATGCTGTAAAAACCCTTTAAGTGCTGAAATTCAATTACCTTTGTTGTGAGGAAATCTCTTTGAAGGCTGGCATTTGACATTCTAAGGCACACTTTTGAAACCTGTGCATGTATGTGCATGAGTACGTGTGCATGTACATGTGTGTCTATGTGTGGCTGTGTATATGTATGTGTTTGCACACACGTGTGTCTGTGGGTGTGTGCATGTATGTGTGTACATGTATGTGAGTGTGTGCATGTGTATATGTGCAGTACATGTATATATGAGCAGTGCATTGTGCACGCATCACATGTGTGCAGTTTGTGCATTTAGATGTGCATGCATGTGAGCATGTATGATTAGGGGGGTGTGTGTGTGTGTGTGTGCGTGCAATATGCATGTGTTTTACTTTTAATTGATTTTTACCATGGGAAAACTTGAAATCTGGTGCCTGAAAAATTTAGGAGGAGGTTGGAACAGTGAGAGGCTTGCAGGGGGCAGGGAGGGAGCAGAGAAAGGCATCTGGAGTGAGGAAGAGAGAAAGTGGATGGAAGACTATTAAGGAAGAGAGTGGGGGGGAGGAATCAGGAAGTGGAGTATTAGTGCCCTTTGAAGATTTTTAAAGCAGGGTGGCCTGGAGGTGGAAAGAGATTGGGTTCTGAAATGGGAAAGACACATACAGACAGACAGATGGTTTTCTTGCAGGGAAGAGGAAGGCCCTGGAGCAAGAGGGGGGCTAAGAGCAAAACAACAGCCAGAAAGCCAGCATGGCCTGCCAGGTGAGCTGATGGGGAGGAGGCCTTTATGCCTGAGTTTTGGTCATCCCGAGATAACAATCCCATCTAGTTTTATGCTTGTTTTTCTTCTGAGTAATCTCCTGTGACAATAAAAATCTCTTTGAACCTTTGTTTTGGAAGCTTTCCATGGAATGGCGGAACTTGAGGAGACAGAGCTAGGATATTAACTGGAAGAAACTGTGGGGCTCATCTGGTCCAGGAGATTTCCGTCTGGGCTCCATGAACTTGTATTTTAAATATTTTGATCATTATTTGAATATAATGGATTTGAAAACACATACTACTATGCACTTAAAACTGGGATGCTTTATAAGGCGGTCTAGAAGCTTCACCAAACTGCTCAAGCAATCCAGGGCGCAGCAAAGGTTAAGAATTCCCATCATCCAATGTCCTTATTTCTTAGATGAAGAAACCGAGATTTGGAGGAATAAGGGACTTGCTCAGAGTCACCCAGGGAGCTAGTGGCAGATCCACTAATCTAAGTCTCTAGACTTCCAGGCCATAATCTGTTCCACTGTACCAGCTTATTCTTTGATAATAAAGGAAGAAAAGAAACAAGCATTTATTAAACTCCTATTATATGCCAGTCCTGTGCTATGTGCTTTAGATGATGTAGTTGCTAATATTATCCTCCATTTTACAGTTGAGGAAACTGAGGATTGAAGTTAAGTTACTTGTGCTAGGGAGGTGTCTAAGGTAGTCTTTGAACTCGAGTCTTCCTGACTTCAGCCTCAGCTCTCTAACCGGTGTCCCACCTTTCAGAAGTTCTGTGATTCTCTATAATCTACAATAACCCGATAGCTTCTCCAAACGTTCGACATGAAACTCATAACTTAAAGGCAATTACCACTGAGTCGTAGGACTTCATGACCTTCCAGAGATGTATGTTCGCAGCCAAGCATCTCTGAGTGCCTTTGGAAAAAACAACAGAGCCCAAGATGACTAACATTGTGTTTCAAGGGAACATTGACTGTAAATGGCAAAGGATAACAATCTCATTAATAAGCATTTTGTTTGGGATCGATTGGACCTGCTCGCCAGTCAGCAAAAATGACTGTGCTTTAGATTCCAAGATTAAGAAAAACCATATTCAATGTTGAAAGAGTAGAGTTTCCTATGACTTTCTAAGTATTCTTCCTGGCCCATCTTATTTTCAAGGCATAATTAGGAAAGAAACTTTGTACTATGAACAGCTAACATTCATATGGCACACGAAGGTTTATATGTGAGATATAGTATCTTATTTGAGCCTTCCAATAACCTGGGGAGTTATTATCTCCATTTTTGCAGATGAGAAAACTGAGGCAGAATATGAATGGTGAATAAGCATTTATATAACACCCACTATGTGCCAAGCACTATATTTCATTGTTCAGTCATTTTTCAGTCTTGCCTGATTTTATTGACACCCATTTGGGATTTTTTTCCTTGGCGAAGAGACTAAAGTGGTTTCCCATTTTTTGTGTGTATGTCCACTCATTTTTCAGATGAGGAACTGAGGCAAACAGAGTTAAGTGACTTGCCTAGGGTCACACAACCAGTAAGTGTCTGAGGCAGGATTTGAACTCGGGAAAAGAAGTTTTTTCTGATTCCAGACCCAGAACTCTTTCCACTGAACTACCCACTAGCTGTCATAGAGGGTAAAGATCTGCATTTTAATTCCATCTTGCATGGTACTTTTGGCAAATCACTTGACATCTCAGCTCCTTAGACAACTCTGAGAGTAAGAGGCAGGATGGTTTCTGAGCTGTAATGCCAATGAGAGTCTCCACAAAAAAGAACTCTGTACACTGATAAAATCGCATGTCCAGAAAATAGAAACCTCCCCACCATGTTCTTTGCTCCTTAGTGAAAGGATTCAATCAATCCTGAGCAAAATGCTTATTAATGAGATCTTGATCATTTGCCATTTCCAGTCAACGATCCCTCGAAACACAAGAAGTCTTACATTAGTTATCTTGGATTCTGTTGTTTCTGAAAAAGACTCTCAGAGAGCTGGGGCTGTGTATTTATTTCTTTGGAAGGTTGTGAAGTCTGTGCCTCGGTGGTAATTGTCTTTAAATTGTAAGTCTCGTCTTCAGTGGGAATCTCAGCATGTCAGAATTTCTTTACCATCATGCTGTTCTTCCATAGGTCTGGGGTGAATGGGGTATTTAGGGAGAAACTACTATCTCTTGAGGTTGTATGAAGGCTTGCTGAGCCCTTTTCAGAGCTGCTTATCCACCTTGACGTCCACCTGATTCATCCAAATCTCAGCTGTGGCCCTCAGAAACCATGACATGTAGAGTGGCTACACCCCAGTGAAGCCATCTAAGGAGATAGGCTAAGACCAGATGGAGGTGACCTTACAGACCACAGAGTCATCGTTGAGTTAGGAGGATGTCTAACCCATATGGAGACTTCCCCAAGTGAATGGATGGATGAGAGCAATTTGTTCCAATGTCCTTGAAGGCAGCTGCAGCAGGTGCTGTGGAGTACTTAGGGCTGGGTCAGATGTCAAAGAGATCATCCGCCACATCCCGGGCCATCACCGGTCATCCTGACTTTGTCTTGCCACTGGGCTTTGATGATACTGGAAGAGAAAGTGAGGCTGATAACTGTGCAACTCTGCCCCTCTTAAATCCAATTAAGTAGCAAATTAAGACATCGCCCATGACGTCACTGGTCCTCTTTGAACACGAAGAACAAAAAACAACATCCATTGGCAGAAGGCATCTGGTGAACAGCATAAAATCAAAGAATGTCATAGCTAGAAAGGATCTGAGTCATAAGCCATAGGATGCCAGAATTCAGACTTGAGAGGGACTTTAGAATGGTCTGTCATCCCAGAGCTAGAATGTTATATTTGTCTCTCATGATTCAAATTAAGCCCAGGAAGTAAATGTGGTTCCCAGGAAAAAGAATTAAGTGGGGTTACTTGGGGGTCTTTAGGCACATAGGCAAATCATACCTTGTAAGTGGGATCTTAATATGAGATAAGTGACCTTGGTCTGTTGCAGTGTGTACAAAAAGAAAAACATGAACATTTTTCAACTAGGCACCAGCATGGAACTCTGTACTCCTCATATTAGTGTCACTAACAATGCTCGCACAGGATTCTGTCATCCAATAAATTTTTCTTCAGTTGTTTTTCAGTTTTCTCTGACTCTTCATGACCCCATTTGAGGTTTTCTTGGCAGAAATAATGGTATGGATTGCCATTTCCTTCTCCAGCTCATTTTTCAGATGAGGAAACTGAGAGCAACAGGGTTAAGTGACTTGCACAGGGTCACAGAGATAAGTGTCTGAGGTCAGATTTGAATTCAGGAAGATGTCTTCCTGACTCTGGGTCTCACAGTCTATCCGCCGAGACACCTAGCCTCATATTAACTGGTAACTTCCCATTTTAATTACTCTTTTTTGTTAATTAGATCTGCCAAGCTCAATAATTTCTACCTGATGGATAGAAGGGCACTCCAAATTTAACAGTCTTTTAAACAAAGCTCCATCACCTTCCCCTCATAAAAGCTTTGGTGAATAGTATTATAAAAGCACAATACTTACTTAAATTATTATCTCTCACCTCCTAATCCTGGAAGCTATGAGGAAACTGTGAGATTATTGAGATAATTATAATACCTAGCATTTGTATAGCACTCTCTGGTTGGCAAAGCACTTTCCATATTTTATTTCGTTTGATGAATTAAAGTCATCGGGAAAGATTCAAATTAATATCTGAACCAGGATTGAAATGGGTATCCTGACTCCCAAGTCATTTCCTTTTCTACTAAATACTTCTCTTCAAAACAAATTAACTTTAAAAGTTACATGGAATTATTATATATTTTAAAAGAAAAGTAAGCTTTACATAATAGAGAGCCGGGGTTTAGGTTCTGAATTTTAAAAGTAAAATGGAAAAAAAACATCAGTACTGCTCTCATGACCTGACCTGCAAAACTTTATTTTATGTATGCAGATGATAGCTAGTTAGAATGTGCAGTCAGCCCATATTCCGCTCCCTCTGCTGGCCCTTTGCTCCTCATCATATGTGCAGCAGGCCTGACAATAAAGCCGTTCTCCCAACGAAGAGTTGAAGGAGTAAATGGATTTCTTTTCTGGGTTTGTGACAGCAGTAGCCCTGTGAGTGATTAGTGGCACTTGAGGCAAATCAAGCCAGAAGCTGCATGGAGACAGAGCAATTAGGAACCAAGTGGAGAGAGACATATTGCATTTGTTGCACACGCCGGGAGACAGGCAATGGTCAATCATCACCAACAAGAATTGTTTTCAAGTATTGGTGTCAAGGGTGACCACATTGAGGTAATTTTGTCATTTCACCTGCCCACTGCTCTCCTGTCCTTCCACCCAGCCCAACCCCACACCCTTAACTCTTTCCCCATCTGGCCCATTGCCCATTCTGAGTGCCATCTCCTCAAGGTATATTTGAGAGTCCTGATTATGACTCCTTGAAGGCTTTGTAATGGAGCTAATCATAAGTGTCTCACAGGGTTGTCCTGGTCCCTCTGCTCTTCTTTCACTTCTTGATCTCATTAGCTTCCATGCACTTCTGCTAGTTCAATGATCATCTCGATGCTAATGAATCTCATATCTACTTATCCAGTCCTATTCTCTCTGCTCCACTCTTGAATCTCCCATGGCCTTTCAGACACCTAGAACTGGATGTCCATAAGATATCTTAAACCCAACGTCCAAAATGAAATTCATTATCTTTTCTCCAAAACCCTCATCCTTTCCCAAACTTTTCTATGACACTCTAGGGCACCACCAATCTCCCAGTCTTCCATGTTTCCAGCTTAGATGTCAGCTTCATCTTCTTACTGTTTCTTATCCCCCATATCTAATCTGTTCCAAAATCTGCCAATTTCACCTTTGCAGTATCTCTCAAATACAGCCCCTGCTTTCCCCTGGTAACTGCCCCAACTCTTATGCAGCCTTTCATCAACTCACACCTGGACTTTAGCTGCTGCCTCAAGTCTCTCCCACTCCAATTCAGCCTTGATTCAGCTAACTAAAGTGATTTCACTAAAACACTGGTCTGATCATGTCACACGATACTCCAACTCAGTAACCTCCAGGGGCTCCTTATCATCTACTCGATCAAATATAAAATTTGTGTTTGGTATTCAAAGTTATCACTCTATTCCCAGTCTTATTATACCTTAAACCCCTACACATACTCTTCTATCCAGTGACATTGGGCTCCTAGATGTTCTTCAAACAAGACACTCCCTTCCCCTCCTCTGGCCTTTTTCACTGGCTGATCCCCATGCCTGGAGTGCTCTCCCTCCACATCTTTCCCTTCTGTCTTCCCTGTTTCAAGTTCCACCCTTTACCGGAAGTCTGCCCCAATCCCCCTTAGTTATATTGCCTTCTCTCTACTGATCATTTCCTATCTGTTTATAGCTTTCTTGTACATAGTTGTTTACAGGATGTTTCACCCATTAGACTACGGACTCTTTGAGGGTAGGGCCTGTCTTTTGACTTTACTTGTTTCCACAGTGCTCTACACAGTGCTTGGCACATAGCAGGCACTTGATAAATGCTTTTTGACTGACTGACCCCTCATTGTATCTGCAAAGGGACCCTCATAATACCTTGTCTTATTAGAGTGACTTTCTAAATTACTCTATGGAACTATAGAACCCTAGGACCATAAGTAAAAGGGACCTGAGAGAGGTCATATAGCTCAGATCCCCTCCTTGTACAGAGAAGGAAGTGGAGAACCAGAGAAGTTAAGTGATTTGCCTAAAATCACTCAACTAATAAATAAAAGAACTGGAACAGACCTTAACTTATAAAAAAATTAGAAAAAAAGAAATAAGAACTCTGACCATAGATAGTTTTTATTGATGAAAGAGAAGAACAGATTTCAAACCCTGAGGAGACTAACAGCAGATCATCTCCAGATGAAGCCTGAAAGGATAAGCTGGAAGAAAAATGGGGAAAGGAAATGAAAACTTTTCAAGAGGGTTTGGAAAGGGCAACAGAAAAAAGACTTAGTAAAATGGAAAAAGCACATATCTCATTAAAAGATAGATTTGACAAAATGGAAAAAGAAAAAAACTGACAGAAAAACAGAATTTGTGAAACAGAAATAGAAAACAACTCCTTAAAAAAAGAATTTGTGAAATGGGAAAAAAAATTCCATAGAACAAAACAACTCATTTAAAAATTCAATTGGAAAAATACAAAAAGAAGTAACAAAAGTAAATGAAGAAAATAATTCTCTACAAATCAGAACTGAACAAATGGATATGAATGTCACGATGAGACATCAAGAATCAGTCAAACAAAACCAAAAATGAAAAAAATGTAAAAAAAATGTAAAATGCCTAATTGGGAAAACAACTGACCTGGAAAATAGGTCTAAGAGAGAAAATCTAAGGATTATTGAACTTCCTGAAAACCATGATGAAAAAAAAAAGAGTCTAGACACTATTTTTTCAGGAAATCATCAAAGAGAACTGCCCAGATGTCATAGAATCAGAAGATAAAATAACCATTGAAAGAATTCACCAAACACCTCCTGAAAGAGACCTTAAAATTAAAACTCCAAGGAATATCGTGACTAAATTTCAGACCAAGGAAAAAATAATACAAGCAGCCAGAAAGAAAAAAAAAAACAAAAAACAATTCAAATGCTGAAGAGGCACAATAAGGATTACCCAGGACCTAGCAGCTTCCACTTTAAAGAGCCTGGAATCTGATATTCCAAAAGGCAAAGGAACTTGGCATGCAGCCAAGAATATACTACCCCATTAAACTGAATATTTTCTTTCAGGGAAGAAGATGGGGGTGGAGGGAAGGAGGGGATAATTTGGAAAGAAGGCTTTGCAAGGGTCAATTTGCATTTTAATTCACATTTATAGGGGCATCTCTGCTTCTCTCTTAATTATTTTACTTTTAAGATGACATTTATCATTTTTTGAGTTATTAGTCTTGTTAGAGATTGAAATGGCTTTCCATACCACAGATCTTTTCATGTTTTTAGGATTTTGTCAAATGAAAAGTCAAATAATAATCAATTATCCTTCAATTTTTTCAACTCCATTTGTGGACTTCATTTTTTTGTGCTCCATTTTTTTTCTGATAAATTTCCACCCTAATCTGGAAATATGTTATGCTTTAAAAATGTATTTTTTTCAACTAATAAGCAATCACTTTTTACGTCTCCTTCATATCCCCTACCATTGGAAAAAGAAAAAGAAAAAAGAAGGAAACTATTTGTAACAAACACCAGTCAAACCAAACAAAATACCATATCATGTTGTTCAATCATTTCAGTTGTGTCTAACTCTTTTTAACGCCATTTCGATCTTCTTGACAAAAATACCGGAGTGGTTGGTCATTTCCTTCTCCAGCTCATTTTACAGATGATAAAACTGAAGCAAACAATGTTAAGTGACTTGCCTAGGGCCACACAGCTAGGAAGTATCTAAGGCCACTTTTGAATTCAGGAAGATAAGTATTCCCGATTCCAGGCCCGGGGATCTGTCCACTGCAACGCCACCTAGTGGCCGTAAAATCACATATTGGTTATGTTCAGAAATGTGTATACTGCACCTTTAGTCCATCATTTTTCTGCCAGGAAGTAGGTAGTTCTCTGGGATCAGGTAGAAATTACCATTCTCTGGAATTCTCCTTATCTAGTTTTCTGTCTTGGGTGTATCTTGGGCATACCATATTTAAAAAAAATTTTTTTTTAAACTGTTTCCTCCTTTACTCATTCTTCCAGCTTTCTTTTCTAGATTGAGAATTTGTGTTCGGTAGGTACTTGCGTGATCCTGATCTATCTTGTCTGGGGTCATGCCACATTCTGTGGGCATTCAATCCTATGTTTTTCAAAGATCACAGGGGTGAATTAGGCTAGAGAAGGGCAAACTATCAGTGGACCATACACTATTTGACAAAGGACATGTTGTCTCTATTGGCCTTTCAGGCTCCAGATCTTGTTTTGCATCTAGGCAATACAGTTGAAGACTTACCTATATATGGTAGACAGTTGCTGGCCCCAGTTCCTGTCAGCTAACTGAAAGGCTCTTTAAGTTGAAAGAAACTACCTTGTCGATTTACCTCTATTCTGAACCCAGGGACTGAGTCTATAGTGCTGCCCTACCCTTGTTCCACAATTCCTGACCTGCTCGTTTGCATATGTTTAAAATTTGTGACTTTGACCTGGGAAGATGACCCATTATGATTTCTCTTTAAATTTACTATGACTACTTGGTCTGATTCTCTTCTTAGATTTCTTTAGAGAAGTTGTAGGGAAACTTGGACTACACTGTTTTCCTCCATTCCCACATCTTTGCTGGCCTATTTACTATGCTCTTTTTGGCAAATCTGTCCACCATTCTTGGTTCCACCCAATGCCATTAAAAAAAACCCCAACAAAGCAAACTTTTAATATCTCTGTCACTTCTCAATACTTTACCCTTTTACTCTCCACACAAGAAAACCATCCATTATGACAAAAAGACATGACTGAGCAAAACAAACAATCATGTTGGCCACATCTGACACCATATGCCTCAGTCCATACTTATTTTCTACCACCACTTTGCCATGAGGAAGGAGTTATGTTTTTCTGTCAGTTCTCTGAAGTTAAGATTTATCACTGTATTGATTAGATTTTTGATGTCTTTCAGTGATATTAAAAAAAATATTGTGGTCATTGTGCAAAGTCAGAAAGATCTAAATTCCAGATCCCAGTGCTGAGCTACATGACACTGAACAAGTCACTATTTCAGCCTCAAATTCTTCATCTAGAAAGTGGGGGTGATAACAGCATCTACCTCATAGTGAGTAGTAAATAATTTTATATGTAACATGCTTAGCAAACATTTAAAGCAATATAATAATGCTAGATATTCTTCTTTTTCTTTTTTGCTGAGACAGTTGGGGTTAAGTGACTTGCCCAGGGTCTCACAGCTAGGAAGTGGTAAGTGTCTGAGGTCAGATTTGAACTCAGGTCCTCCTGAGTTCAGGGCTGGTGCTCTATCCACCACACCACCTAGTTGCCCCCATGCTAGATATTCTTAAGTATTAGGTTATTCTCTTGCTTTTGCTCTTTTCACACCCTTCATTAGTTCACAAAAATCTTCCAAGGACCATCTCCAGTCATCCCGATCTATATCTTGCTGCTGGAGCCAGATAGAACTGGAGGAGAAATTAAGTCAGGTGACCTTGCACAGCCATCCCTCACCTAATCCAGGCCCACCTCATTTAAATCCAATTCACTTGAATAGCAAGCCATCTCATGTCATGCTCTTCTTTGAGAACAAAGAATAAACAATAACAACAACAAATCTTCCCAATGTAATAGAAATCTTACCTATATTCTATTATATTCATATACCACAAAGTGCTTGCTTTGCTTCCAGGTTTTGCTACTATAAAGAACTATTTTATAAAACATTTTTGTATGAGTGAAGAAATGGCATACTATAATGGATGAAGAGTAAGCTTTGGAGTTACAAAGACCTGAGTTTGAGTGCTGCTTTTGATACATACTGTATTTTCACTTCCAAGTGCTCCAGCCAATTACTTAAGACTCTTAATGGGAGAACAAGTGCTGATCTACGATAGTAGAAGGAGTTTCCAAACTGGAAGTTCTCTAAACTGGTACAATCATAGGTCTAACCTAAAAAAATGTTAATTTCCTCTTCAATTTTGGTCTTCTATATGCACAGTATTGGTATGTCTGAATCAAAGGATGTGTAGCTCTAAGTGTCTCAAAACATGTCCCCGTTGGCTTCCTGACCAGTGTCCAGTGTTATTTTTGTGACATTGAATGATTTTTGTGATGTTTTTTGGCTTGAGTCCAGGTTTGCCATATGGGGGTGAATTTCTGTTACTGGAAGTGTTAACCCAAACCTATCCCAGGCTATGGCTAAAAATAGAACCCCCAGAAAAACATGTGGCCTTTTGATTTTGGCACTGAGCCAGATGTGTATAGTCAGACCTTCACTTTCCCTATCCTTTTACCCCAGGATTAATCGGGTCTCTGTAACTTTTCTGAATACTTTCTAATCTCAATATGATTCATTTCAACAGACTGGCATCTTTGCAACGTGTTCCCATGATGGGGGGAGGTTGACTCATGTCAGTTTCTGAATAAAAATAGGGAGCGCTAATATCCACAGAGTTTTTATAGAACTCATTCCCATATTTATCACTCTGTTCTCCCCATTTCTCTGTTTAAGGCAAAGATAGGAGGTTCCTGAGTGGGCCAAGGGCGAATGTTGTTCAGAAACATCAGAGAGGTCACCGTTCTGCCTTGCCCATTATGTCAGGTGAGTTCTAGCACATCTTTGCTTTGCTCCTTTGGGGCTTTTCATATATATTAACTTTTCATTAATTCATCTTAGCTAATTTGAACTTATCAAGAACTTAGAGATGTTCCGGGAAACGCTATCACTGTACTGAGGGGAAATTGAGGCCGAGAGAAGTGAAGTGATTTAAGTTTACACGGCTCCTGACAGAAATAGGATTCATACCTGTATATCTGAATCCAAGGCCATTACTATTTTCCTACTCTACCACACAGAGTCCCTGGTCCTCAATTTTGATGTCATAAGGTTGTGAGGATCAAATGAGATATTTGTAAAGTGCATGGAGCATAGTATGGACTTCTTGAATGCTTTTCCCCTCTCCCAACCAATACCCACTATGGACAAATGCCGGGAGAAAGGTGAAGGGGAAGAGACCAGGGTCTTTGTGGCTAAAAGGCAGGGCCAGGGCCTGAGGCAGACAACAAACAGTATTAGAATATTCTTGCCTCATTTATAATTATGCAAATAATGTGACTAAACTGTCCATACCTTTGACCCAAAATATCTATTTCTCATTTATACCTCAAGGATGTCATTGCTGAGAAAGAAGTCTCCTTGGAAACCCATCTATTGGGGGACTACTAAGCATAATGTGATGCATGCATGTAATGGAATATTACTGTGCTATAAGCAATGATGGATGTAATGAATACAGAGAAACATGGAAAGATCTGCATGAACTGATGAGAAGTGAAGTAAGCCGAGCTCCTCTCCAAAGACAATGTATGCAACAGCTACAAAAATGTAAACAAAAAATCCAAAGTAAATGCTGCAAAATTAAAATGTATTATCCTAGTGATAAGTTACTGTAATCTCTTTGCTAATGTTTTATTTAAGGTATAAATATAACCTTTTATTGATGTCTTTTTATTTTATTTTTAGCATCACCATAGTTTCCCTCAGTATCCCTTCCATCTCATTGCCCTTTCCAGAGAACTATCATATATAACACATTTTTTAACGACAAATAAAAGAGCAAAAAAAATTAGCATAATTGATTAACACATTGGGAAAGGCTGAAAATATGTGTAATGAACCACACCTGGGTACTTCTCGCCTCTGTAGTTTAGGAGTAAGGGTATCTTCTTTGGAAATATATTTTTAATTTTCCAGCATTTACTATGGATTTCAAGGGAATTAATAAAAAAAATGTAAATGAAGATGTATGCCAGACCTGAACCTATATTATAAAGCAGCAGTCATCAAAACCCTTTGACACTGGCTAAGAAATATAGTAGTGGATCAGTGGAATAGGTTAGGTTCATAAAATACAGTATAGTCAATGACTATAATAATCTAGTGTTTGATAAAACCAAAGACTCTAACTTCTGGGATAAAAACTCACTATTTGACAAAAATTTCTGGGAAAATTGGAAAACAGTGTGGCAGAAACTAGGCACTAACTCATATCTAACACCCTGTACCAAGATGGTGATAGTATAAACAAATTAGAGAACAAGGGATAATCTATATCTTTTTAGATAGATCTGTGGAAAAGGGAGGAATTTATGGCCAAAAAGAATGAGAGAACATTTTGAAATACAAAATGGTTAATTTTGATTGTATTAAATTAAAAAGTTTTTTGCTCAAATAAAAACAATACAGCCAAGATAAAAGAGAAGCAGAAAACTGGGGGAAAAATTTACATCCGAGGTCCCTGAAAAAGGCCTCATTTCTAAAATATATAAAGAATTGATTCAAATTTAAAAGAATACAAGCCATTCCCCAACTGATAAATGGTCAAAGGATACGAACAGAAATTTTCAACTGAAGAAATCAAAGCCATTTCTAGTCTTATGAAAAAATTCTCTAAATCGCTATTGATTAGAGAAATGTAAATTAAGACATCTCTGAAGTACCACTTCACACCTCTCGGACTGATTAAGATGACAGGAAAGGATAATGATAAATGTTGGAGGGGATGTGGGAAAACTGGGACACTAATGCATTGTTGGTGAATTTGTGAACTGATCCAACCATTGTGGAGAACAATTTGTAACTATGCCAAAAGGGCTATCAAACTGTACTTACCCTTTGATCCAGCAGTGTCTTTACTGGGTCTTTATCTCAGAAAGATCATAAAAGAGGGAAAGGGATCCCCATTTGCAAAAATGTAACAGCTCTTTTTGTGGTAGCAAAGAATTGGAAAATGAGTAGATGCTCATCAATTGGGAAATGGCTGAACAACTTGTGGTATATAAAAATAATGGAATATTATTGTTCCATAAGAAATGATCGACAAACTGATTTCAGAAAGGCCTGGAGACACTTATATGAACTGATGGTAAGTAAAGTGAATGGAACCAAGAGAACATTGTGACAGCAACAAGAAGATTATGTGATGATCAACTATGATGGACTTGGCTCTTTTCAACAATGAGATGATTCTGAATAATTCCAATAGTCTTGTGATGGAGAGAGCCAACTGCATTCAGAGAGGACTAGGGGGATTGAATATAGATCACAACATAGTATTTTCACTTTTGTTGTTGTTTGGTTGCTTATTTTTTCTTTCTTATTTTTCTCCTTTTGATCTGATTTTTCTCATGCACCATGATAAATGTCGAAATATCTTTAGAAGAATTGCACATATTTAACCTGTATTAGATTATTTACTATCTAGGGGATGGGAGAGATGGGGAGAGGGAGAAAAATTTGGAACACAAGGTTTTCCAAGGGTGAATGTTGAAAATTATTTTTACATATATTTTGAAAAAAAATAGTTTTGCACCTTACTATCCTGATGGAAGTCAATATTAGACACAATTTTTCAAACATTCATTAATCATTGGCTACAGATCACTGATATCATCAATTATCTTTAAAATACAAACCAAGGTAGAAAATTGAGTAGAGGTAGGGAAGAGATCAGAGAGTGAATCCCAAGAGACTCAAGGAGGGAGTGGTCCACTTTATCTAGCAGTGATAGTCATTACTATTGTGGTAATGATGGTGGTGAATATGTTGAGAAAAGCATTATGAAATAGAGGAAAAGGCATCATACTTGGAGGCAGGAGGCAGAAGTTTGAGTCTCATCCCCATGGGCCAGCCACTTCAACTCTCATTTCCTCAGTTTCCCCAGTGATAACAAGAAAAAGTTAGACTACATAGTCTCTAAAATACCTTGCAGTCCTGACATTCTGTTACTTTGAAGGGATAACACATGACCTTGTCCTTAGAGGAGTGAAAGTGGGGGAAGATGTCAATAAGGAAAAATGACTATGGAGAAAGTGGGAAGATTATTAGTTGGCATAGAAATTCCAGCACTGGACTTGGAATCAGGAAGACCTGAGTTTGAATCCCGTCTCAGATACATACCTAGAGTAGGATGACTGTATTACACTTTCTGAGCCTCAATCTCTTTATAAAATGAGGATAGAAGCAGCTTATTTCACAGGCTATTGTGGGGAATCACATGATACATGTGTAAGCCAAGCCCTAAAGCCATTTGCTTTGGGACTCTCCTCACTGATGAAGATCCGGTAGTTCTTGCTTAAAAGGGGAAGGATGGAGTTGTTAAAAGCAAGAAAGAAGAGAAATCCAGGCTCTTTAGTATTCCTGGGATTGTCTGGCTTCCAGCTTTGAGAGACAGAAAGAGAGAAAAACTCTAGGAAGAAGGTGACATGTAGAACTTGGATCATGTTCCCAGATTACCACACTAGAGACTTTGAATAATTTTGAGATTTGAAAATCCTTCTCCTTCTCCCTCTCCTTCTGTTTCTCTTTCTCCCTCTTCCTTTTTCTTCCTCTCTCTCTCCTCTTTTTACTGAGCCTCTGAGAAATCTCAACTTCCAATGAAAGAGCACCTTCATTTTCTATTGTTTATATATATATATACATATATGTGTCTATATTGTTTTATATATCTATAAAATTAGAAAATTTATATATGTATATATGCATATCTATGCACACATGTACATATAGCTATATCTGTATAACTCTTCTTCTATGTATACTTTCTTTGATTTGTTTTGCATCTCCAAGACTGATAATATAGATGGAATTAAAGCACAGTACTCTTTTTAAAGGGAGCTGCGTGGTTTGCTTCTGCTTTCAGCCTACTACTTCTCTTGGTAGGAATTACAGTAAAATGTCCCTCGTAGAAGGGGAGAGATTCTAGGGACATATCTATTCTTGTTTTTTTGTGAGCCACATGGAAATAGTTGTGCTATACATGTGAAATGTTTTTCAACCTTTCAAGTGCTATATAAAGTTTAGCTGTTATTACTGTTTTTTTTTTTTTTTTTTTTTTTTTTTTTGCTGTTCCTGTTGATGATTGGAGTCTAGGTGACCATTTGCAAAAAAGGCAAAAAGATTATAGACATTAGGGCAAGATTGTAGACTTAGTGCTAAAAGGTATCTCAAAAGCTCGTTAGTCTAACATTATGAAATTTAGCTATAATATAGAGTGCATAAAAGGGAATACCTTGAATAGGGCTAGAAAGATAGTTTAGAGTCATTTTGCTAGCTCTGATTGAAGCCAACTTTTTTTTTTCCATTGGTGATCTTTCCGAAGGTTGTTAATTTCTCAGTGATTTATTGGATTTGGATGTCATGCTAAATAGTCAGGATTTCAATCAGCTCACAGTGGGGAACCACTGAAAGTTCTTGAGCCTTGGAGTGACATGATCTGAGCTAAACATAAATCAGATGGCTTGGTCAGCTGTGTGAAGAACTGTGTCTTGGAAAGGGGAGAGATTGCACTCCAGGAGATTAGTTAGGAAGTAATTATAATGGTTCAGGTGAGAGAATGAGGAGGGCTTGATCTTGAATGGTGGCTATTTGAATGGAAAGGATGCCAGATGTGAGAGATGCTGAAGATAACTAATCAGCAGGACTTGGCAACAGACTGGATATGGAGGGGGTGGAATAAAGGAAGGGGAAGAATCCAAAATATCCCAGAGGATGATAATGAATGCCTGTACCAGTTGTATTTTGGTTCCAAGGAAGAGAGAAACAACATGTTCTCTCAGTGAACTTACCTAGTTAAAATATATTGATATCAACACAGAGGACATAATGAGGACACGTGCCAGTCAGTGACCTAGGGTCCATATGTTCTGATTTGGGGATGTGTCAAAAAGCAAGTGAATTGCAAAAAGAAATTGGACAGGTCTTCCAAGACCTGAGTGACTCTCCAATACTGAGGTTTCCATTGTTTCACACTCGGGAAAATTCAGATAGCGAGTACCCTTTACAAACACAACAACTGCTTCCTCTTATTATTTGTTTTTGAAGAGAGGGTTATGGGGAAGAATGGGCAGGTAGGTATAGTAATCTTAACAAAACAAGAAGACAAGAAGGAAAAGAGTGGAAATGAAACATTTAAAAATACACCCAAGAGTGTAGAAAGTTCAGAAGAAATGGAGGAGCAGGGAAATATTGGAACTACCTTGTCAAATATTTACTTTAAAAACTGTTCATAATCATTGTCAAATAGCATCATTTAGACATCATTTTTACTTCTTTATCTATATGAATGTCTTCATGCTTACTGATGCTTGTGATAATAATAATATAAAATTTGAAGAATAATAAAATATTCCAATCCAGGCTAAGCAAATCCCAAATCCTTTTAAATAAGCCTATTTTAAGGAAGCCAGATGAAGATGCTTATGTAGGCAGCTATAAAACTTTAATGCTTAGTCGTCACATCAATAAGATTTGTAATCACTCTATCAGTTTCTATGAACAGTCCCTTTCTCCTCCCCTTTGAAGTCTCAATTTGTATACATTTTGATCATACTGCCTCAGTACCCTTTACAGGAATAGGATAATATTAGCCTTAAGTGGGCATTTTGGGGGTTAGAAGACTAACTTCTTTTTGGGATTTAGCCTGCTCTTAGTAGTGCCCTTGATTTTCAATCTAGGTCTGTGCCTACAAATTCTTTTGAGACACTATGCAACACTGGCCCATAACCCTAATATACTTTTGGGGTTCAACACCTCTGAACCCCAATATCATTAAACATTAAAAACATTTTATTGATACTTTTATGTTTCTATCACCTTTATTTCTGAATATCTCCCTCCCCCTTCCATATCCAGAAAGCCATCCCTTGTTCTAAAAAAATTTTTAAGAGGAAAAAAAAAACATGGTAAAAGCAACCAATCCCTTATTTATATTGTCAAGTTCTGAAATAAATTGAAGTCATGAGTTGAGGAATAAAATCTTCTATTGAGATAACAGGGTAACAAACTTGTCACCCTGGGGTATATCCAGTGGATTTCGCAAACAAATAAATCCATGAAAACATTTTTTTTTATGTTTTATGAGGAGAGGGGGATGAGACAGGTGGTACAGCAAGTCCTGGTCATGAAATGCTATTGGCTCTTGGCAATCCGGGCAAGGAAGTCCACTTCATTTTGGTTGATTTGCCCTTCATGCCATGAATCCAAATGGAAGTGGGCAAGGACATCAGACACTGAACTCTAGCTCAAGCTAGGTTCTTTTGTAAAGTAAAATCCAAGGTTGGGGGAACTTAGAGTGTGGTTCATCTCAACCTAATGGAAAGTAAATAACTTAAGAGTAAGCATTCCAAGGACATTACTGAAATTCTGACATAACTATAATTTAAGGGAATGGCAGTTCATATTACATTTGGTATTAACAATTTCTGTCATTATATTAATAATTTTTGTCAGTGTCTAACCATATATATATATATATATATATATATATATATATATAATATTCCACATCTGTAGTCCCCTATGTCTTCAAAAATGGCTAGGAAGTACACTTTCTCATTTCTTCTCCTGGGCCAAGCAAGCTTATCCTTATAATTAGGCAGGGTTTTTTACTTTTTTCCATTGAAACTCGTGTATATCATTTCCCCAGTTCTACTTATTTCCCACTGCATCATTTCATAGGGGTTCCTTATTCCACTTTACATTTTCTCAAGACTTTTTTGTACCATTCCACTATCTGAGGAGGTGGAGGAAATAGTGCCCATTTTTGTTGGGCATAGAGAATGATTTTTCTGTTTCACTTGTTTGTGACTGAAAAGTTTTTACAAATTAATTGCCTTTGCTATTGGATTTATATAACTTTTCTATGGTCTGAAAATTTAGTTCTATCCTGGATGAGTGTTTGGGACATGATTTGAATAACTGACCTGCTCAAATAGGAACTTAGGAAAAGTAGCAAAGGACTCCAGAGCTGAGTTCTCAGAGAATTTAAGCACCTATTTGCTCCCTACAGAAAATGATGGTTTGGGACTAGATCATTTGGAAGATCCCTGTCTGCTCTGGATCCTGGGATCTGAAGGACATAGGTCCCATGTGGATCCTACTCTTTGAAAGTCAGGTCAACCCAATGCCTACCCTGGAAGGAGCAGGTTTGCCAGGTCCTTGAAAGGGCCCCAGTTTTATTTAAAGAACCTTTGGGAAGGATGTTAGTATGCAGTGTGAAAGTGATGGCAGGCCAAGGCAAGTGAAAAGTGAGGGCTGAGAGGCTGTGTGTGTGCTGAATAACAATAACCTGTCTCCTTCCCCAGAGCTCAGTATCAATGATTAAAAATCATCCCTCAGGGTCCTGGCTCACATCTCTGACTTGAAACAGGAGGTTTCGAAGTAAAAGAGCAGCTGCTCATCTGCTAGGGAAGGACCAAAGAAAATAAATCAAGAATAGCCATTTATTTGGAAGAACAGCATCATTTGAGATAAGGGTGGGGGTGGAGGAGTTAGGCTGGTACTTAAAAAAAAAATAATCTAACTGAAGTCACTGACAACTGACTAGACTTGGAGACAAGAAAACCCAAGCAAGTCTCCCCCAGATGAGTCAGCATGAGCCAGTGACTCATCCCATAGGATTTACTGGGAGCATCTCAGTCTGAAGTTTGTTGCAGTCGTTCTGAGATCTGGAGTGAAGGATCTCTCAGGAAAGAGCTAGATCTGTTTGTATGGATACATGCTATAGATTCTGAAGGGGCAGGGGGATTATTTTCACTTGGTTTGGAGGAAAAAAAACCCACTTGGTTTTTGGAAGCCCACTTGGTTTTTATTTGTAAAATGGGCTGATCACAAACACACTAACTACACAGGATGGCTGTGAAGATCATACATTAAGAGTTAGAAGAGGTCTTAGAGACTCTTTGGTACTATCCCAAACTCATTTTACAGAGGAGAAAATTGAGGCTGGGAGAGGTGGAGTGATTTGTTCAAGATCACAATAAAAGACAAAAGGAAATGAGTCCTTTACATAGGAATAACCTCCCGGTTTCCAACCCCAAGGCCTCATCAGTTCTTTGCTCTATTAGCTCCTCCCTCAAAGTGGCTGAGCATTTTTAGAGTCTCTCTTCCATGCCCATCAGAGATAGCTCGGTGGCGAGATGGATAGATCACCGTTCTCAGAGTCAGGAAGAGCTGAATTCAAAATTCTAATGAGGGAGAGACAGCATGCAAACAACCATGTATATGTAAAATATGTACAGTGTAAATGAAAGGTCACTAGGTGGCGCTGTAGTGGACAGTTTTCTGGGTTTGGAGTCAGGAAAACCTCAAATCCAACCTCAGGCACTCACGTTATTTTTTATATTATTATTATAACTTTTTATTCACAAAACATGCATGGGTAATTTTTCAACACTGACCCTTGCAAAACCTTCTGTTCCAACTTTTCCCCTCCTTCCCCCCCTTCCCCTAGGTGGCAGGCAGTCCCATACGTGTCAAATATGTTAAAATATATGTTGAATCCAATATATGTATACATAATTATACAGTTATCTTGCTGCACAAGAAAAATCAGATCTAGAAAGAAAGAATAAAAAACACCTGAGAAGGAAAATGCAAGTAAGTACCCAATAACAGAAAAAGTAGAAATGCTGTGTTGACTCACATTATTTATTAATCATTTCTATTATACACATGTTTATGTATATCTATATATGCACATGTAGATATGTACATACACCTAATTTCTGGTTGGAAAGGCCTTCAGAACAGAGAATTTTATATCTGGAAGCTAGGTTTGAAGACTTTGAAGCCTATACCTAGATGGGGCCTCTGGGGGTCATTTAATCAAACCCTCTGCCGTTAAACATAGAGGGATCATCTCTTTTTGCTTCCTTGTATTTTTCATTATTGTAATGAAGATGGGGTTTGGGTTGCTGATGGGCTGGGGGTGGGTTGGAGTGAAAAGAAATGTAGAAGTCTCCAGGTTTTGTGAAGAAGAAAGTGAGAGGCCAGAAAGACATCTTTCCTTCTGGCCCAAACAGGGCTAGTGCTTGTGCTACCGTAGAGAGGTGGCTCCATCCCCTCCCCCCAATCTTTTGGAGGGAATTTCAGTTGGGGAGCCATTTTGGAAATGACTGTTGGAAACCACTGAGAATATTGCAAGCAGTTAAGATGGCTGGAGGTTGCTATGAGCAGCTCAAGGCCCCTTCCACTGTGTCCAGCTTGGAGCTCAGATCCATCCTTCAGTGGATTCACTGGGGAGGAGCTTGTTGCTTCTCTTTCCTTCTCCACTGGGGATTGAGACTTTACCTTTGCACTCTCCCCTCCATTTTAGCTATTGGATTTAGGTCAGCAAAAGGGAGGAGAAGCAGAGGGAGACCAATGGTAGGGGACAAAGATGGGGTAAAAACAAAAGCTGCCTATAGGGAACAATTTTTAAATGTTCAGCAGCTTCACCCTCAAAGTTCTGAGACATTTTAGGATCTTCACCTCCATGCTCATCAGGTTCCAGGTCCAGAGATGGTAGTAGGGGTAGAGGTGGGGAGGAGAGAGGAAGGGGGAGAAGGGCTAGAGTAACAGGAGATCTAAAAGAACATTGCTTAAAAATTTTTAACTTGAAAATTAGGTGGATAGGGTCCTGTGCAGGGAAGAACATTGCATATAATATTAAACTTTTAAAATGTTAATTTAATTTAATTTATTCATCTATTCATTTATATTTATATATTAATTCATTTATTGATTGATTAATATGGATGGTTCCCTGGAAGGGGAAGGGATGGTTAAAAAAAAGTGTCAATTCAAATATACTTGAAAATTCTAGGTGGGTTCTTTGCAGAGTTGATAGGACGCTGTATAGAATGTCAGACTTTTTAGATGTGTTAGTTAACTTTGCTAAAATATGTTTTCTCCTTTAAATTATGTTAATTTTTGAAAAAAAAGGAAGGCTTTGTGGGATGGGAAGAGATAGGTTAGCTACAAAGGTTATTTAAAAGCAAATATATAAACAAAGACATCAGATTGAAACTTTCAAAATTGTAATGGGTTGCCTGGACAGGAGGCAATAGCTCATATTCATTGGAGTAGAGTCAGGATGACTACCTGGCTGTGAGAATTCCTTCTGAAAATGCTTTGATCTCATCTCTATGATTTCTGAGGTCCTTTGACTTTAAAAATCAGTGATTGTGACTGATTTTGGGGATGTGAGCTATTGGGGGGGAGTTGTTTATTGGGATGTCTATTTTGTTTATATCTTCATCTCGGATGAGATGTGAGTTTTGGAGGAAACTGGTTCCATCAGCCGAAGGAAGCATTTATTCTGAGTGTGTCTAGTGGCAAATTGGATATATGTGGATATAATTGTGGACTAGAAATCAATCGTTGGGGATTTGATTTTTATCTTTGTCAATTACTGAAAACATATGTAATAGATGAACTTTTTTGACTTTAATGTATGCAAAGTGTTTTACACGTTTTATTTGATAGATTTATTTATTCAACAGACTTTTGATCTTAGAGTCATAGGTTTAGAACTGGAAAAAACCTCAGATCAATGATCTTTTCACAAAATGCTTGTTTCTCTATGCATTCATGCATATATTAAATACTGCGTAAATCTCTGCTTTTCAGTGAGGTAGTCAGGGCAAGGGAGAAATGGTATATAATGGAGGCAAAACACAAATTGAATTCAGGAGTTGAGTTCTTATCATGTTTCTAAGATTGTCAGAGCTTGGGCAAATTATTTCACCTTCCTCAGCCTCAGTTTCCTTGACTTTCTAGTTGGTCTCTGAGCCAGAAAGAGATGAGTTAGGATAGAAGTGACTTATATGGGGTTACAGGGCTACTAAGTAGCAGTGAGCTTGCAAAAGCCAGGTTATCTGAATTTAAATCATTTTGCCTCTTGAGACCTCAGTTTTATTTTCTGAAAAATAAAAGATACTGTGTTATCTCTTAGGGCTACTTCAAGCTTTAAGATACTAAATTTCAAGTCCCTACATTGCTTTGAAACTGTTTCCTTCTCTGCAAAGTAGGAGAATGAATAGATATGCTCCCACTTCACAGGGTGTTGTGAGGTTTATACCTACCCCCCCATGGTGTTTCCCTTTCCTTCTGCTCCCCCACTGTGGTGTCTTTGTCTCCCCATCCCCTCTATGGTCTTTTCCCAGTGTTCCACGTCTCCCTGCCATCCCTAACATCCCCTGCCCTTTCTGTTTCTCCCATTCAGCTGCATTTTTTTCTGTTTCCCTTTTGTTCTCTCCTCGGCACTCCCTCCCCCTTCTCCCCTCTCTGAGTTTTGTTCTTCTGTCTCTCCCCCTTTTCCCAGTGGTATCTTCCTTCTGTCTCTTGCCTCCCAAATGATCTCTTCCCATTGTCTCCTGATGCTAGTGCTCCGTGTCGTTTCTTACCAATGCCAACAGGAGTCTCTCTTGCTCAATCTTTCTTTCTCCCCTCCCTCTCTCCCCCTCCTTCCTTCTTCCCCCTCCTTCCTTCTTCCCCTCCTCCTCTTCTTTTTTTCTCCTTTCCACCTTCCTCTTCTCCCTCCCCTCCTCTCTTCTTCTTGCTCCTCTTTCTCCTCTTTTTCTCCTTTTCCTCCTCCTCCTTTGCCCTCTTTCCCCTCTCTTCCCTTCTTCCCTCTCCCATCCCTTTTTTATGTTTTCCTCTTTTTATCTCCCTGTCCTTCTTACTCTGATCCTGCCCCCTTTTCTGCTGCTAGTCCCTCAGTACCCTTTGTTCTTATCCATGATGCATTGTCTTATTTACCCTCTAAGGCTCTCCCCAATGCTCTCTTTTCCTTTTCCCTTCATGTAGGGAGCATTTCCCCTTTTTCTACCTTTCATGCTTTCTCCCTCTTTGTGTCACACTTTTGGTGTCTTATCTTCCTTTGCCTTTTTCCCTCTTTTTGTTCACCTTTAACCATTATGACCCCCCCTTTCTTCCTCTTCCTCCCCATCTGCATCTCCTGGGGCTCTCTACTTTTGGGGGCTTTCTCTTTCTCACACTTCTTGGGGCTTTCTTTTTCTTAGCTTATGGGCTTCTGTTTCATCTCCTCTTCCCACATTGGCTCTTGCGAGCCTTCCCTGCCCACTGATGTTCCCCATCAGGCTCTTTCTTTCTCTTGACCCTTCACAATCTCTGTTTACCTCCTTTCTCTTTTATTTTTTCTTCCTACCTTTCTCAATTCTTCCTATCTCTTTCCCTTGTCCACCAGAGTTCTCTCCCTCTAACCATCTCTATCACTCCTTTTCCCAATGTTCTCCCCCTCTTCTCACAGTTTTATTTCTTTTTTGACCCTCAGGATTCTCTTAATTGATAACCCAAACTCTTATCTTCTCCATCTCCCTCCTTTGGCTATGGCTTTTCTCTCCCCCAAGACTTATTGTTTTTCTTCCCCTAGACTTTCTCTCTTTCTTATCCTTCCAGGATCTTTCCCTCTTTCTCTTTTCTCCCTGTTCCCTTAAGTATCTCTCCATCTTTCTTTCTCTCACTCTATTTCTGTACCTCCTTTCTCGCTTTTGCAGTACAGTTCTCCAATTCTTCCCATCAACTGTCTTGCTTTTTTCTTTTCTCTTTTTCATCTGCTTTCTTCCAGGGCCTAGTCCTTCCCTCTCCAGAACTTTCAAACTTCCTCCCCACTATCTGGTCCCCAGCCCTCTATTATTCCTCTCCCTGCCATTCTTCCCCTCCTCTTTCTCCTAGCTTAAAACATTCCCCCTCCATGCTTGTCTCAAGTGCTTGTGTGTTCTCTGTCATTTTCTTTATCATGCTCAACTTTCTCTCATTCCCGCTGTCTCCATCAACTTAATTATTACTCTCTCCTTTCTCCCCATGTCTTTGTCATTACTGTTTCTCCTTATTTTCCTTCCCCCCATTCCTGACTCTAAATCTCCCTCCTTTTATTCCTTCAGTTTCCCTTGTGTCTTAGTTATTTTATGCCTCCCCCATTCCCTAATTCTTTTCTGCTAGGTCCCCTGGGCTCTCTTTGGTCTTCATTGTACATCTCTCTGTCTCCATCTATTTCTGTTTCAGTCTCTTTTTCTCCCTCTATGGCTTTCTCCTTCTTTCTCTATATTTATATCTCTTCCATTTTGAGAAGCAGTTCTGCATGCCTGCCTTTCTTTGTCTCTGTCCATTTCACTGTCTTTCATTCTAGACCTCATCCTCTCCCTTTCTTCCTCTCTCTCCCTCTCTCCATTTATCTCTGTCTTTTAATCTCCCTCCTTTTGATTTCCTGTTTCTCCTGTCTTTTGGTCATTTTGTGTCCCCCCCCCCAAAAAAAAATATTAGCTGCTTTCTTGATAGGCCCTCATGCCCATTTTGCATTTTCAAAATACAAGCTTTCTGTCTCTTTCTCTCTCTGTTTCTCTCTCCCTTCTTTCTCTCTTTATCTCCTTGTCATCCACTCTCTCCACCTACTTTTCTCTCTTAATTTCTCCCTCTTTTTCTGTCTCTGTGTGGAAAGAAACATTCTTCATTTGGACTTTTGCTGTGATTAATGAGGCAAAACTCAGGGCAAATAGAATTAAAAGGAATTAATTGTATCAAGGTAGCAACAGGTTGATGGGCTGTCACTGGAGATCAGCAAATGACTTCAGAGCGAGATCAGCTTTTATTCATAATTTTCATATTGAGATAGACAATTTAGCTAGGTCCCTGTCAGCAAAAGATGTTGGGCCCTTGCAGTTCACTTTCTCCCCAAGGTAGGACTTGACAATTCCCAGGTACATATAAGGAGAGAAATGACTTGATTAATATCAGGGGAGTGGGTGATGCTACACGATCAACACTGATTTACTAATTGACAAGCAGTTCTGGGAATAGTGGGTCACTGGTCACTTCCTTTAAACCCCCCACTAGGGCATCTCTCATGTCTCAACCCCCAGTCCTGTCCTCTTGTTTCCTGTCTTTTTCTCTGTCTCTGTCTCTACACCTCCCCTCTCTCTGCTCTCTGTCCTATCTCTCCCTCCCTTCCCCTTTCTCTGTCTTTGCCTCTTCTTTCTCCCTCACAATTCTTTCTCTGTGTCTCTTTTTTCCTTTCTACTTGTCTCCCCCTCCCTGTCTCTCTGTGTGAGACCCTCTGTGTGGGTCTCTGTCTATTCATGTCACTGTTCCACATATTTGTCTTTCACAGTGATTTCTGTTTCCCTTTTCTTCAGTTTCCCTTTATCTCTCTTTGCTTCTCTCTGTCCCTTTTCTGATTGCCTTTCTATCCCCTGATCTTTTGGTCCCTCCATTTGTTTTCATTCTTGTTGGGCTCCCATGGTGCTTGTCAGTCTTCAGTGTACTGATCTCTGTCTCTGTCTGTCTCTTTTGTCTTCCTGTCTCTCTTCTACTTTCCCTAGCCCTTTTTCTTTCAATTATTTCTTTCATTCTCTCTCACTTTCTCTTTTTCCATCCCCCACATATATTTTTGTCTTTCAGTCTCTCTCTTTCTGATTCCCTTTCTTTTCCTGATTTTTTGGTTATATTCCTTATCTTTCAAAGTATTTTCTTTTTTTCTTTTTGGCTGGGTCCCCATGGCTTTTTTTTGACCTTCATTGTAAAAATCACCGTCTTTCCCTTCTTCTTTCCTATCTGTCTTTTTGTCTCTCTCAGTCTTTCTGTCTCTCTCTCTTTGTCTTACTCTGTCTGTTTTTTATATTTCTATTCTCTGCCTATATTTCTTTTCTGTGTCTCACTTTCTGTTTTTTCCTCTCTCTTAATTTCTATTCTCTTTATATAGATACTTTTCTCTCATTTTTCCTTTCTCCTTCCCTCCTTCTTTGTTTATTTCTATGCCTACCTTTATTGTTCCCTCTTTTCCCTAATCTCTTACTTATTTCCCCTTTCTCAATTATTTTATTTTTATAGTTAATGTTTAGTTTATTTGTTTTTGAGTCTATCTGTTTATCAGATTTCAGAGAAAAACATTATTTATATTTTACTTTAGAATTATCAAAATGACCCTTTTCCTGTAGTTTATACTTTTAAAGATATTATTTAAGAATTCTCCAAGATGGCATATTTTTCTCTTTTTTTACATTTTTTTTTTTATTATAGTATTTTGTTTACAAGACATATGCATGGGTAATTTTTCAGCATTGACCCTTGCAAAATCTTCTGTTCCAACTTTTCCCCTCCTTCCCCCTACCTCCTTCCCTAGATGCAGGTAGTCTATTAAATTTAAATATTTAAATATTTAAATGCAAATTATGTTTAATACGTTTCTTTGCACAAGAAAAATCGGTTTAGAAAGGGGTGAACCTGAGAAGGAAAACAAAAATGCAAGGGATAAAACGGGAGTGGAAATGCTTCTGAGTTCACATTTTCCCAGAGTTCTTTTGCTGGTTGCTGGTTCTCTTCATTTTGAACAATTAGAACTGGTACATTCATTTTGAAGAGGCCACGTCCTGAATTGATCATCATATGTATTTTGAATTATAAGTCTCCTGGTTTTCCATTTCACTCAACTCAGTTCATGTAAATCTCTCAAACCTCTCTCTATTTATCCTGCTGTTCCTTTCTTACAGAACAATAATATTCCAAAATTCGTATCCACAACTTATTCACCATTCTCCAATTGTGGGTGTCCAATTTCAGTTTCTTTCCACACAAAAGGGCGCCACAAACATTTTTGCACAAACAGGTCCCTTTCCCCTTCTTTAATATTCTGGGATCAACCCATTAAAACACCTGGATTAAGGGTATGCACAGGTAACTTTTGAGGATAGTTCTTGCCTCCAGAATGGTTGGATGCATTCACAATTCCCCAAAATATCATGTCCCAATTTTTCCACATCCCCTCCAAATTCTGCATTTCTTTCCCTGTCTTCAGCCAATTTGAGGTTGGGGGTTTCAGGTTGTCTAATTTGATTCTCTGATCAATAATGATTTGGAGCATCTTTTCATATGGCTAGAAATAGTTTCCATTTCTTCATCTGAAAATTGTAATTATTTTCTTTTTTCTGGGCTTCCTTTGTTCTCTTTGGTTTTAAATGCACAGAACTCTCTCTCTCTCTCTCTCTCTCTCTCTCTCTCTCTCTCTCTCTCTCTCTCTCCCTGTCTCTCTCTCTTACTCAAAATTGTTTTACTTCTGACTACTGCTTACCTCAATCCACCCTCCCTTCTATCAGTCCTACCTTTCTTTTATCCCCCTCCCTTTCAACTTTCCAGTAGGGTGATAGAAATTTCTATATCCAAATGAATAATTACAATGGGAGTAAGGTTCAAGCATTGCCCTCCCATCCCACCCTCCCATCTTCTCCTTCAGTATAAAAACTCTTTTGTGCCTCTTTTATGTGAAATAATTTATATTCATATATAATTTAACTCTTATATTTATGTGAAATAATTGAACCCTTCCCTTTTCTTCTAGTGCATACTTTTGGCTCACCCCTTAATTTTGGATATCAACAAAGGAGGCCCAAGTCAACTCATCACCAAAGCCCTCTATGCCCACTCCTTTTAACAACCCTAATAAAGAAAAAATTTTTAGGAATTGTAACTATCATTTTCCTATATAGAATGTAAACAATTTAAATTCAGCAAATCTCTTATGATTCCCCCTTTCTTGTTAACCTTTTTATCCTTCCCTTGAGTCTTGTATTTGAATATTAAATTTTCTATTCAGCTCTGGTCTTTTCAACAGGAATGTTTGAAAGTTCTCAATTTCATTACCTATCCATTTTTCACTCTTAAGGATTATACTCAGTTTTATACTCACCCCCACCAGTGGTCTAGATCTTTTTATTTTTATTGACCACATCTCCTCCTCCCATGATTGAGCTCTCCATTCTTTCCTGTTTTAATAGGTCTTGATACTTATTTTGTTCTGGGCAGCTAAATGAGTCATACATTGACTACATTTATTGACAATTAGTTATCTCTTACCTCTCTCAGACTGGATGATCTTTGCAAGTGATTGGGCAAATTGGGTTGATTCATTAACTAGGGAAAGGAACTCCCTCCCCAGAGATATACATTTTATCTAGATTTTAATAAAAGGAAAAATTGACCAAATGGCCCACATTATCATAGTTGTATGGCTCACTCATTAGACATTTCTTTCAGAATGGAGTTGAATAAGATGTTCTCCAAGGTTTCACCAATTGTTAAATCCTGTAGCCCTATGATGTATAAGAGAGAAGAATTAATTTTCTTGTAGGGATTGGATACTTGATGTAATCTCTATCCTGGGAGAGGATAGTGTAAATCTGCCCCAGAATGCACCTTCATTGAGTACTGACCTGAGCATCTTGTGAATGCTGTGTCATGAGGTGGTCTAGGTGAGATAATATGTATGGTTCATTGCAAATCTGTCACTACTATTGAAAGGACTTTTATGTCTCCTGTCTTTCCTTTTCATTCCATCTCTCAGTCAGCAGGATCTTTTTAAATGAATACATCTGGTCACTCCACTCTTTTGATTAAAAATATTCAATGATTTCATATTTTCTCTAAAGTGAAGTTGTTTAGACTCCTTTGCCTGGCATTCAAGATCCTTACAATCTGACACCCCCTTATTATCTCCAGCTTTTCCTCATGTATTTTAGCCAAACTGGGTTACTTCCTTCCTCATGAACATGGCCTCCTGTCTCTTTCCGTGCTTTTGTTCACCATGTTTTCTGAGTCTGGGATATTATTCCTCTTCTTTACCTATTAAATTCCTCTCCATCCTTTTTACTTTAAAAAAAAAAAGCAATTTACTTGCTACCTGACCTTCTTGGCCAATAAAAGCCTGTCATACATCAGTCACATTACATATTATGCTTTTGGCCAACTTTTGAAAGCAACTTTTCAGTGTTGTATCATAGTTTTTTATATTGGTAGATCCCAGAATTTGAGTTGAAAATTACTTCCTCAACCATCTAGTCTAACATAGAAAAACTAGTTTTCTCTACAAGAGAACAAGTATGTGTGAATATGCTCTTTGCTTGAAAACCTCAAATGATGGAGGTGTGGGAGGGTGCAAATCCAGCATATTCACAGTTTCCCCTTTGAGTCTTTTGGGAATATTTTCCCTTATATCAAACCTGAATTTGTTTGTTTACAACTTCTACTCAATGATATTGAGCAAAACAAATTTATGCCCTCTTCCAAATATCAGCAGTTTAGATACCTAAAGGGACCTAGCCCCCTCCAAGTCTTCTCTTCTCCAAGTGAAACATCATCTCTTCTTCAACTGATACTTTTATGGAATGAATCCAAGGCTCTTCACTGTCCCAACTTTCCTTCTTTGGATGATCTCCAGATTTTATTTTCTTTCTAAAATATGGCATCCGTAAATGAATACTATTTCAGGTATGGTCTGATCAGACAAGATTGTCACCTCCTTAGTTCTGGACACTCTCCATATACAAATGAAGCCTGAGTTTGCTTTAGCATTCTGGCTGATGCGTCCATGATAGATTCCTATTTAGCTTGCTCATTATAAGGCTGACCAACTTAAAAACTATTTGGATGCCTTTTGTTGTCCTATTGAAATGATTTCTCAATAAATACTACTTCTCCCTTTTCCATCCCAATGAAATATCCTTTGTAACAAATGGAAAATATCAGTTAAGTAAAATGAGCTAATGCACTGACCTTATCTGATAATGTATTACAACATTCTACCCATGGTCCATCATCTTTGCAAGAAAGAGAAGGTTCATTTCCTTATTTTCCTGGGGCAAGCTTTGACCTTAAAATGACATGATCTTGAGTTGTATTTTTTTGCTCTTTTCATTTATATTACCGCGTTCATTGTATATATCATTTTCCTGTTTCTGCTTGCTTTATTCTCCATTAGATTATGCATACCTTTTCATGTTCCTCTGAATTCTTTATGTTCATTGTTTCTTATAGTGTAATACTATTCCATTACTTTAGTATTACCTGTCTTCTTGCAGAATGCATCAACTGACTCCATTTCTCTTCTTTTCATCTAAGGTGAACTTGGAATTATTTTAAAGTACATTTCTCTTAATGATTTGGAATGATCTTTCATATGGATGTTTTTGAAATTCTATTGAGATGGCTATGTCCATATAATTTGATTGCTTAGCTATTGAGGAATGAGTCATATATTTAGGCTATTTTTTGATGTATCTTAGATATCAGATTTTTGTCAAAACAAATGTTTTCTCTATTGCTCTCCCTTCTCCTACTTGTGAAATTCTGCAAATGCTTTTCAATTTTATATAATCAAAATTTAAATTTTTTTTTTTTATCTTGTGTGGTATAATGGTTGGAAGTTTGGGTTTGGAGTCACAGGATCTTCATTTGTATCTTATCTACCTGTGTGAAGTCACTTGACTGTTTTGGGCCTCAATTTCTCATCTGTAAAGTGAAGAGATTAGACTAGTTGACCCATGAGTTCCTTTCTAGCTTGAAATCTATGATTTTCTCTCATTTATTTGGTTGAAAATTCTCTCCTTAGTGAGAGTTTTGAAAAGTATCTCCATAGCTTTTTCCCCCTGAGACAATTGGGGTTAAGCAACTTGGCCAGGGTCACACAGCCAGGAAGTGTTGAGTGTCTGAGGTCAGATTTGAACTCATGTCTTCCTGACTTCAGGGCTGGTGCTCTGTCCACTGTACCAACTAGCTGCCCTAGGAAAGGATTTCTTTTACCCAAGATAAAACACAATGGGCTTTCCCACCTGAGTCCAAAAACAGTGAAGACAATGAACTCTTCTTCCACCTCCTGTGAGTTCTAACTCCTCCAAGAACCCATATGTTTCTTTAGACTTAGGGTGCTTCCATAGGGAAGTTCCCCCAAAGGAGAAGCTGCAGCCCCCGTTTAGTCTAAAAACAAACACTATGGTGTCCAAGACCACCTTTCCATGAGGAGTTTTCCCTGGCTTGGGTCATCAATTCTCAACCTTTCACCTTGACGTCTGGCCGCTGCTGTGTCTGGAATTATTTGATTCCCTGGCTTCCCTCTGTGAACCGAAGTCTGTGCACAAGACTGACTTCTTTTTCTCAACTCTGGTTCTCTCTACATCTGTTTGTTCTTCTCTATAAAGGCCAAATCTAAGAATGTAAAAATCTAAAGGTACATACTGCATAGACGTGCACTGGTCACACTTCATTTATCTTTAATTTGCATCATGGGAAATATTTACTCTCTGCATATGGGGCATAATCTTCAACAAAGGCCTCCTCCTTCAGCCTCCTCCTGGACATACCGTCAGGTACAAGAATCTGAGCATTTTTTAGCCAGTAACTTTTCATTATACAGATGAGGAAACCGAAGCTCAGAGAAAAAGGGTAACTTGCCCATGTCATCTAGTTAGGCAGTGGAAGAGCCAGACTAGAACTCAGGCTTCTTGCCCTCCTCCCTCCCCAGACTAGCGATCTTTCTGCTTTGCCTCCATATTGTAGTGAACTGAAGAGGAGGGAAATCACATGACTACTTCCTAAGCTAATTCTTTTAATAGTTTAAAAAGGGGGGAAAGTTAGAAAGAAGACTTTTAAGTGAAGTTAAGTCTCTTTGTCAAGCTTAGTTCTTTTTTATTTTATTTTTAAAAACATTTTTACCTAAAATTTTGAGTTGCAAATTCCATCCCTTCTACCCTTTCTCCCCTCCCTGAGAGGTAAGCAATCAGATACAGATTATACATGACAATTATGTAAAACATGTCCATGTTAATCATTTTGTACAATAAAGCTTTGAATAAAAGAAAAAAATGAAAGTGAAAAGTAGCATGCTTCAGTCTGTATTCAGTCAATACCGATTCTTTCTCTGGAATCTGATAGTATGCTTCAGCATTAGTCTTTTGGGATTGGCTTGGATCATTACATTGTTGAGAATAGCTAAGTCATTCACAAATTTTTATTGAAAAATAGTGCTGCAGGAACAGCTAGGGGGTGCAGTGGATAAAGCACCAGCCCTGAAGTCAGGAGGAACCGAGTTCAAATCTGGTCTCAGACACTTAAGACTTCCTAGCTGTCTGACCCTGGGCAAGTCACTTAACCCCAATTGCCTCAGCCAAGAGAAAAAAAAAAGAAAAATAGTGCTGCTACTGAGTACAACATTCTCCTGGTTCTATTCACTTCACTGTGCATCAGTTCATGTTAAGTCTTTCCAAATTTTCTGAAATCCCCCTGCTTGTCATTTGTTCTAACACAATAATATTTCATTGCAATTGCACACCACGGCTTGTTTAGCCATTCCCCAATTGATGGACATTTCTTTGATTTCTAATTTTTAGATACCACAAAAAGAGCTGCTAGATATACTTTTTGATATCAATATGTCCTTTCCCATCTTTTGGGGTGTTTTTGGGATGTAGACCTAGCTGTGGTATTTCTAGATCAAAGGACACATGTGCAGTTTAATAGCCCTTTGGGCATAATTCCAAATTGCTCTCCAGAATGGTTGGATCCATTCACAGTTCCACCAATAGTTCATTAGTGTCCCAGTTTTCTACATCCTCTCCAAAATCCAACATTTTCCTTTTTTTTGGGTCATATTAGCCATTCTACTATATATGTGTGTGCATGTATATATAAACATATATGTACACGCACATAGATAAATATACCTTAAAGTTGTTTTAATTTGCATTTCACTGATCAATAGTGATTTAGAGTATTTTTTCATATAGCTATAGTTTTGATTTCTTTGTTTAAAAACTGCCCATCCATATTCTTTGACCATTTATCAACTGGGGTTGACTTGTAGCTCATAAATTTGATTTAGTTCTCTATATAGTTGAGAAATGAGGCCTTTACCAGAGATACTTATTGCAAAAATCTTTTCCCCAGTTTTCTACTTTCCTTATGCTTTCCTTAGTTCTGAGTATCATAACCAACAGCATATGATTTTTGCAAAACTGCTGAGTGACGATGTGCTGTTTATTGCTTTATAAACTCACAAGTGATGGAAATGATTTAATAAAGAAAAAACATATAATGTATCATAGACCATTTAAAAAAAAACTAGGGCAATCGCAGTTTATTCTTCAGAACTGATATTAACGGTTTCATTTCCAAGAAAATGACTGACAAATAGACTGTGGCCCCATGGTGGCAGCAGCATGTTAATTTTATTGAAGGCTTTACAGAAATAATCTGAATTGGGCTGACTCGGGAAGTGTTCTATGACTGATTTCATGTGAAGTATCATGATATGGCTTAGACTTCTAGTAGGCATGGATTTTAGTTTCCGGGTAGTGAGCGGTTTCCCTCCTTTTATCTGAATTGCCTTGAATGGAGACATGCCATACTGGGCAAAAAAAAAAGCACTGGGCAGTCAGGAAACCTGAGGTTCTAACTCAAAGGGGTTTCTTGACCACACGAGCAAGTGTTTTTCCACTTTCTGTGCCTCGGCTTTCCCATCTGTACAATGAAGAAGACTGAAGCTCCCCAGCAGGATTCTGTTATTAGAACTCACCTTGCATCAATCTTTCTGGTGAATCCTCTGGTACTTAAGAAGAAATACAGAGTAAGATGAATGCACTATTTTGTAATAGCTGCAGTAGCTGCCTTTGTAATAATAGCTCATAATTTTTATTTTATTAACCTTTCATTTTAACTGCCATTGACAAATATTCAAATACATGAGCAAGATCAAAAGAAAGAAAATAAGAAATTCAAATTAAAACAGTAGAAATGATTGTACATATAACCATGTGCTCCTGTTATTTGCTAACTATTAAAAAATAAGAGCAGGATGTGTAACTCAAACAAGGTAGTAACAGTCATCCTTGAGATTTAGCACATGGTTTGGTACTATTAATGTTGCCTTTATTCACATACTTGTCAGTGTGTGTGTTCTTTTTCCTTTTGTTTCTCTTTCTTCTTTTGATTTTTTTCATGAACCTTCCCATCTCCCTTTAAATTAGATGTGTATCTCTTCTTATTTTAGGATAGATTCTATTCCATTCATGTGTAATGGAATATTGCCATTTCTCATCTGGTGAGCACATAGTCTATTTCCACTGTGTGTGTGTGTGTGTGTGTGTGTGTGTGTGTGTGTGTGTGTGTGTGTTTGCTATTGCAAAGAGTGTTAACAATAGGACACATTTATGTAGTTCTTTAGAATTCCAAAAGTACTTTTATGTGTATCTCATTTAATTCCTACAAACCCCCTTTGAGGTAACGCAATTATAGTGACGTGCCCAAAGTCGTCAGGTTAATTGTGGCAGAGCCAAGACTAAAACCCTCAGCAACTAGGTGGTAAGCTCCTCATGGGGGGAGATCATGTGTGTCTTGAAATTTTGGAGTCGTGTTTGACTTTCCTTTTCCTTCATTTATCACATGTATTGCCAAGTATTTCCTGTCCTTTCTTGGTGGTATCTCTTCCATCCACTTCTTGTATCTCTTCTACACTCCTATAATTTAGACACTCATTAATGGTCTTCTGCTTGTCTATTTTACTAGCCTGCATACAGATCTCCTGGCTTCCAGGCTATTCTTTCCACTCTATCATTCACACAGATATCAAGTTGATCTCTGTAATGCACATCACTGTTCTGCTTAGAAATGTTTAATGCCTTCCTGCTGTCCCTATGTCACACTCCTTAACCTTCATTTAAGGCTTTCTCTGGTTTGATGACCTAGCTTTAGTTCATTAATTGTCTTTCCAACTCTGTGTTCCAGATAAATAGGACTATCGTCAATATTTTTTGATCTCAGTCTTCTACTTCTGTATTTTTGTATATGTCTTCTTCCCTCCCCAACACACACACGTACGTGCATGTGCACACACACACACACACACACACACACACACACTTTTTTGACTTTCTCTTTCTTCAAGGCTCAGCAAACTTAGAGGCCTTGACAGATTTCTTCCAGCTAACTTTGTGCTCACACAACTTTGTTTGAATCTTTCCTTTGCCCCAATCATATGTTATCTTGTACCCTTCTTAATTTATAAGGACCTTGAGGAGAAGGAATCAGAGAATCATAGACTGTCAACTAGAAGGCACTTCAACAGCCATCTAGTCTAATTCACAGCCCAAAGATTTTCTACTTGAACATATGTGGCAAATGGTCATTCAGCCTCTACCTGAAGCCTTTCAATGAAGGACAGCATCTGACCTCTCAAGGTAGCCCATTCTACTTAGGGAGAGTTGTAATTGATAAAGACATTTTCCTGATATAAAGCCTCAATTTGTGTGTCTGCAGTTTTTGATCATTGTGCTAAGCAGAAGAAATTGATTCCCTCTTCCACATAACAACTTTTTAACCCCTTGGAAACAGCCTTAATATCCCTGCTGAGTTTTCTCTTCTCTACCCCAAACATTCCCAGGTGACACAGACTCCAGGTCCCTCACCACTCTGGATGAAGTCACTAGTGCACTTTGTCAGTTAAGTAAAGGCATCTTCTCATCATGAGCAGTTTGTCTAGACTTTGTCAGTTTTCTGGCCACCAAATGTTACTCTAGACTCTTCTTGAGCCATAACAGTTCAGCTCTTCTGAGTAGGCTTTTGCACAACATTAGAATTGACTCTTTGCTCACTTCTGATTCTTATTCACCTGTTCCTTTACTGTTGCCTTCATACACAACTAGAATTCCACCTCATTCTTTTAAAAAATTATAATAAAACTTTGGCTGCCCTTAAACTGCTATCTCATATCTAGTAAAAAAGCTCACCTCTCGACCCTTTGCAGTCTGGTTTCCATTCCACTACTTACTTGACTGCAATTTCTTTCTTCACAATCACCAGTTATCTCTTTATTGCTAAATCCAGTGGCCTTTTCTCAGTTTTCATCCTCCTGGAGCTTTCATCAGCATTTAATACATAAGCATCCCCTCTTTTGAGATCTTCCTTTCTCCCTGGATTTTTGTTCCCATGACTCTGTCAGGATTTTTTCCCCTTTTTTTGGACTACTTCTTCTCTGACTTCTTTGCACATTCATCAACCATGACCTGCTTCCTACTCACGTGTTTGTCCTAAACTTCTGGCCTGAGCATTCTATTCTGGTGATCTCATCAATTCGCTATCATTTCCATGCATGACTAGCAAACCTACATATCTAGCCTTTATCTCTCTCCGAAATCTCTGATCAACCATCCAAGAAAAAGTATTGAGAAGGTAGTTAGGTGGTATGGTGGATATAGCTCTGAGCCTGGGAGTCAAAAAGACCTGAACTCATCAATCCTCATATACTTATAGCTGTATAAACTTATACAATCCTCATATACTTATTAGCTGTGTGTCCTTAGGCAAGTGACTAAACCCTTTTCTGCTTCAGTTTCTCCATCTGTAAAATAGGGATGATAGTAATAATAATTCATACCTCTCAGGTTGTCCTAAGGATCAAAAAATACTGTATTTGTCAAGTGCTTTGCAAACCTTCAAATGCTGTATAAATGCTAATTTTTCTTCTTGGCTACCTCCAAGGCATATGAAATGTTACAAACCAAAACAGAATTCACTGTCTTTTTCTCTAAACCACTCCACTCTCCCTGGCTCCTTTATTTCTTCCTGCATCACCATTCTCTTAGTTAACTCAAGTTTACAACGTCGGTCAAATTCACCTTTTCCTTTACCCTTCCTCTTCATATCAAGTTAGTTGCTCAGTGTGTATGTATCCCTTCTACTTTGATGGTTTTATACGATTTGGAATCAGGAGGGGTAATTTAACCCTTAAATTTACTCTGTAAAAGGAGAAGTTTGAACTTTATCAGGAGTTCCTAACCTGGAGTCTGTGAACTTTAAAAATATTTTGATAACTGTGATTATAATTAATTTCCTTTATAAGCCTGTATATTTTATGCTTTTAAACATATTCTGAGAATGAATCCATGGGCTATACCTGGCTCCAAAAAGGGTCCATGGTACAAAAAGGACTTAGAACCTCTGGATGAGATAATCTCTAAAGTTTCTTCCAGTTCTCTATCTCAAAACCATTTCCTTGGCTTTGGGGTTTAGCCAATGAACTGCGCTGATGATTTGTGGACTCTCCCATTGGTTCTATTATGACTATGAGTACTGTAGAACTTGCAGTGGTTGAATTCTACAAAGGGAGGGAGACCAAGGACAATGTTGACTTTGAATACTAGACCTCGGAGGAAGGGAGGTCTATTAGGCTAAACCTAGATGTCGTTTTGTATAAAAGCAGTACGGGAGTAGACATGTCCTCGTGGTTGGCTGACTACGTCTGAATTGTATTAATTGATTCTTGGTAGGGGTGCTTTGCGCCCTCTGTCCTTTACCAGGGACTAATGAGAAAATTCATCAGAATTCATCGAGGTGAGCAAGAGTGATGGCTCTCAGAGAAAGGAATGACAGGCCAACAGGCAATTTACCACTAAGTTCATCAATCTAAATGCCATTCTCCCTCCACTTGCAGGAGAGTCAAACAGGAGGTCAGAGATAGGAAGGAGATAGAACTAGCTTCCTGTCCAGTATCTTTAGGGAAAGGAAATATATGGCTAAGTTGAAAGGTTTCCTTTTCTCTTCCCTTGGCTCCCTGAAGTAGGAGAAGAAGTGACTATGATGATAGTAGAGTGGAGCTAGGGAAGAGGGAAGAAAATGCAATTTTCTCTTTTTTTGGGAAAACTTGTGTAAATTGAGGGGTCTGAGTTGTGTCAGCTATATCATAGATCTGGGATTAGAAAGGACCTTAATGGCCATTTAATCTAACCCCTTCATTATATGTATAGACAAGGGAATTGACGCCTGAAAGTTACATGACTTGTCCAAAGTCATACAAGGTAGTTGTGGAATCAGGACTAATTGTTAGTGCTCTCGCTGTTATGTTTCCACAGTCCTAGCCGCCCTTTTGACTTTTTGTTCTTGTTTCTCCTTCCCTAAGTAACTGGCTCAAAGCTGGTATGATAGGATCATAGAAGTGAACCAAAGGAAATGAGAGGTCAAACCCCTTCATTTTACAGAGGAGGAAACTGAGGCCCATGGAGAAGAAGCATATATTGGCATATATGCTCTGATTTCTAATTCCTCCCATATAACATGATCTCTTGGAACCAGAGATTCTATATGCTTATTATGTTTTGTGTAAGATAGGACCTTTTGTTCAACATAGATGTAGAAGAGTTTCCTTCATATTGCATTGGGATAAGGAGCCTTTGGAATTGATCGAGTAGGAGGCTGACATGGTTGGGCCTGTGCTTTAGGAATATCATCGGTAGATGAATGGAGGATGGACTGGTGTGGGGGATTGCAGTAGGTAGGCAGAGTAATCAACAAACTATTGCTGTAGTCCAATCATGAGGAGATGAGGTGCTGTACCAAGGTGGTGAAAGTAGCAGAGGAGAGAAGGGAGCATATTGGAGAGATGTTGCCAAGGTGAAATTGAGTCCTTGGTAACAGATTAGATAGGGCATAGTGTGAGAATGAGGAGATGAGGGTGTTATCTAGGTTTCAAATTTGGGGGACTGAAGTGATGATGGTATTTTACAATAATAGGGAAATACAGAATGGAGGAGAATTTAAGGGGATATAATGAGGTCAGTTCTGGATATGTTGAGTTTAAGATGTCTACTGGACATCTAGTTTAGATGTCTACCAGCAGTTGGAGATATAATATTGGAGGCCAACAGAAAGGGTTAGAATTTTAAAAAATGGTTTTGAATATCATCAGTATAAAAATGACAATTGAATTGTGGAAGCCTATAAGACCACCACGTGAAATATGATAGAGGAAGTAGCAAAGAGACCCAAGCTATTATCAACAGTTAGTAGCTACAGTATCAACTTGTGACTAGGTCTGGACATCAGGACTGGGATTTGGATTCTTTCCATTGGGTATTTGCTCTCTTGATGTGTCAATATTTGCTATAATCCAGATACATAAATAAGACATGTCCTTGCTTGAACTAAGTTAGCCTTGCTGGCTCTAGTTACCCACTTCCAGAAATGCATGTTTGTTTTGTTTCTTTACTTAAAACAAAATAGTCAGCCTCACTATAAAAACTTGACTAGAAGTTCATGCCTGCCTTCTCTAGCAAGGATGGGATTTTTCTTGGTTTACTTCTGAAGCACAGAAATTTGGATCCATTTCTTCTTCCAACTGACTAGCTGCTAAGTATCATTTGTGTTCATGTTCTGGATGAGCCAGGGTGATTTTGCAAATAAAATTGCCATTGTCTCATTTGGGATAAATATGTTAAAGGGGCCAGAGGGGGTCGTTACATTTGTAACTTATTGAAGGCTTGGAAGGAAGGAGGAGAAAGATAGAAAGAAAGGGAGGGAGGAAAGGAGGGAGGAAGGATAAGAGAACAGGGGGAGGGAGAGAGACAGAGAGATAGGGAAGGGAAAGGGAGTATCAATCTTGTTTTCTGCTGATCGGCTTTCTTTTTAAAATATTTTATTTTGAACTTAAATATAAAAATGACCAAACAAGCATTTCCATGTACACAGCATAGCATGAAAAGAGAATTCATTTGTAATGACCATAATCATAATGAACCATTAATCCTTGTCCTCTCCCTTTTTAAAGGATGTAATACTACACACTGTTTTCAAACCTCCCCTGCTTTTCTGTGTTTCCTTCTAAGTTTGCTTTTGTTCTTTGTTATACACATTTAATTTTTGTCTTCATTCCTCCACACCCCACACTAGAGAAAGCCATCACTAGACAAGATATGTATATATGTATGTATATATGTGTGTGTGTATAAAACCATACTATACATCTATTTATCAATTCTGTCTCTGAAGGTGCATCTTTCCTCATAGGTCCTTTGTAGTTGGAGTATTTATAATACTCAAAATGATTTGAACATTTACAGTTGTTCTTAGAGTAACAATATAGCTATTATCGTATACGATATTCTCTTCATTCTGCTCATTTTACTCTTCATTATTTCATGCAGGTCTTTCCATGTTTTTTTTTAAACCAGCCAGCTCATCTTTTCTCATAGCACAGTAGTATCACATTACAATCATAAAATATAACTTCTTTAATCATTCCCCAATTGATGGACACTTTATCAGTTTTCAGTTCTTTGCCATCTCAAAGAGAACTTCCATAATAATGTATAATATATGGCTTCTTTTCCTTTTTCCCTAATCATTTTGGGAAATGGACCTAATAATGGTATTTCTGGGTCAAAAACTATGGATACCATGGCAATCGCAAGATTATACGATGATCAGTTCTGATGGACATGGTCAACAATGAGGTGATTCAGACCAGTTTCAATGGTCTTATGATGAAGAAGGCCATCTTTACCCGGAGAGAGGACTATGGGAACTGAAGATGGACCACAACATAGTATTTTCACTCTTTTTGTTGTTTTTTGCTTGCATTTTGTTTTCTTTCTCATTTTTTTCCCTTTTTGGTCTGATTTTTCTTGTGCAGCAAGATGTTTGTGATAATGTGCATAGAGGATTTGCTCATGCTTAGCATATATTGGATCACTTGCTGACTGGGGAGGGGATGGGGAAAAGGGAGGGGAAAATAGAATACAGGGTTTCGTAGGGGTGAATATCAAAAATGACTCATGTATATATTTTGAAAATAAAAAGCTATAATAAAAAATTAGGTATGCACAATTTAATAACTCTTTGGGCATAATTCCAGATTGCTCTACAGAATGGTGGGATCATTTCAATTTCACTAACACTGTATTAGTGTCCCATGGTCTGTTTTATTTCTAACAATGATAATAACTCATGTTTCAAATAAGTGTTAATGAAATACTCTCGGTGGGCCAGGAATTGTTCTAAAAACTGGGTATGAAAAGACCAAAGTGAAATAATCCCTATCCTCAAAGAGATTACATTTTATCGGAGAGGACATGTATATAGAAAAGTATATACAAGACATATTCAGACTAAATACAAGGAAATCTTAGTGTATGTGGGTGGGGTGGGGTTGTTTCTAGCCTCTAAGAGAATGTTGGCAATGGTGTTTGGACTTTGACGGAAACTCTGGCTTCTAATGGGTGGAGGTGTGATGACGATGCATTTTATTCATAGGAGGCACTCCTGCAAAGACATGGAATATTATGTGGGAGAAGCAACAGGCAGGTCATCTTGGCTGGAGTGTCAAGTAAGGGAAGGAGAGTGACTTATAATGAATCCAGAAAGCTAGGTTTGGGGCCAGGATAGAGGGACCTTGATAAAAGCCAACCCGATGATTTGAGCAGTAAGTAGCCATTGAAATTTTGGGAGTAGGGCTGAGTGACATGATTAGACCTACACTTTAGGGAAATCACTTTGGCAACTGGGCGGGGAAGGATGGCAGAGGGCAGCTGATTGAAATAGGGAAGGCTTTTGCTATTGACAAGGTCAGGAAATAATAAGGTCCTAAACTGGTGCTATAGTTTGTATAAACATAAAGGACATTTGTGAGAGATAGAGAAAGAAATTAGACAAGTTAGCAACTGATTAAATATGTAGGCAAGCCACTTGCCAGTGCCTTAGATTTTCCCCTATAAAACAAGTTGGTTTTAACAAATTTGCAGAGGAGACAAAAGATGGAAATAGACATTGTTGGGGTAAGACAGACCTGCTGTGATAGACTGTTGATGGAGTTGTGGGTTGTTTCAATCATGCTAGAAATAGTTTTGGAATTATGCTTTTAAAATGACTAAAATATCATAAGATTCCAGATTTAGAGCTGAAAGGGACTTTTAAAGCCATAGTCCAAGCTCCTCATGAGGAAACTGAAACATTAAGTCATTTGCCTAGGGTCTCACAGCTAGTAAATGTCTAAGACTGGAGATGAAAAAGAATATCCCTGACTTCCAGTCCAGTTTCTTATATTCTACACCATGCCGCCTCTCCACAGATGTAGCAGTTGATTCACAGGAAAACATAGCTCTGTGAACAAATAGGTTTGTGAATAAAACTACTTTTCACAAGTATACAGAAAATACAGGTTGACTCTGGATTTGTAACTGGCCAGTCATTGGTCATAAGGCTTTATTTTTTTATTCCAATGGAAGGAACTTATGCTTTTTATTTAATTAACTTGCTGTCTGGTCCTTGATCCTGTACATTAGAGGCAGAGGTTATTCTGTCTTTTTACCTCAAATTTGGGATAAAGCCATTTAAGAATTAAGTATGAAAAAAAAGGAGCAGCTAGTTAGAATAGTAGTTAGAACACCAGCCCTCAAGTCAGGAAGACCTGAGTTCAAATGTGGCCTCAGACACTTAATACTTCCTGGCTGTATGACCCTGGGCAAGTCACTTAATCCCCATTGCCTCAGCAAAAAAAAAAAAAGAAAGAATTAGATGTGATTTTCCATTTATATTGACTACAGGGTTATTCTGAAATACCATTATTTTTTCCATGAAAGGAAAAACATAGTCGTTTCCCCCAATATAATAAAATACTATAATTCATTTTAATAAATGGTAACAACAATTCTAAGAAATGTTCTTCCTATTGTTTTTAGGAAATCTATCTTCTTGTCTGCTTATTATACTAGCTTTTTATTTGGGGCTTTTCCTCTTGGTATTTTGGTCTTTTTTTCTTGTATTCCATGGAAAAATAAACATTTATTAAGTGCTTACTATGTACCAGACACTGTATTGAGCACTTTACAAATATTTTTTTTATTGGTTCCTTACAAGAACCCTAGGAGATAGATGCTATTATCATTCCTACTTTACAGGTGAGGAAACTGAGCCAAAGGCAGCTAGGTGGCGCTGCAGTGGCAAGAGCGCCAGGCCTGGAGTCAGAAAGACTCTTCTTAATAGGTTCAAATCTGGCCTCAGACATTTACTATCTGGGTGACTCTGGACAAGTCACTTATTCTTGTTTGCCTCAGTTTTCTCATTAGAAAGATGAGTTTGAGAAAGAAATGGCAAATTACTCCAGTATTGTTGCCAAGAACACTCCAAATGGGGTCATAGAATCAGACGTGACTGAAACAACAAAAAACTGAGACAGACAGAGGTTAAGTGACTTGCCCAGGATCATACAACTAGAAAGTGTCTGGGAACAAATATGTATTCAGGTCTTCCTGATTCCAGGCCCAACTCTGTTACCACTGTGCCACTTAGCTGTCTCTAGATCCTTTGCTCCCTGACCCTCATTCTCTGGCCCCTCCTAATTTGCTAATGAATAAATCAATCCCCAAGGCTAGTTTTTGTAACAGTCTATCTCCAATCTAGTATAAGTTGATATATAGCAAAGAGGGTCAGGCTCAGTAAATATTTCTCTGAAAGACCCCAAGCAAAGTAGATTCATAAAAAGAAGTGAAGAGATAAGTTTAACAAAACTGAAAGTAGGACTCTTTCCTCACTGTTGCTTCCCCCCATTTGAAGTACTCTTCTAGGAACCATCTTTTTTTTAAATGATGCAATGAGAATGTATTCTAGGGAGGGTGACAGAGGTGGTTCAGAAACTTTGTCATCTAAGGAATAGTTGAGGGAAACTGGAATGAGAAGACTTAGCAGGAAAATGAAATTTCTGAAAGGCCAAAGAAGGGCCATGTAGACAAAGGGACTAGACTGGTTTTGTGTGTCTTTAGACAGAGCTAGGAACTTTAAGAAGAAGCAATAGGGAGACAGATTTATCTTTCTTCATATAAAAAAGGAACTTCCTAAGAGAGGGAGCTTTTCAGAAGGGGCGTTCTACCTTGATGCTATAGAGTTTCTTCTACTGATAACAAATTAAATTATAGGAAGCAAGAATTAGATAAAAACTCTGAGATTAGGAAGTTGTTTTTCAGTTGGTGATCCCATTTGGGGTTTTCTTGGCAAAGATACTGCAGTAGCTTGCCATTTTCTTCTCCAGCTCATTTTACAGATGAGGAAACGAGGCAATCAGGGTTAAGTGACTTGCCCAGGTCACATAGCTAGTAAGTGTCTGAGTCCAGATTTGAACTCAGGATGATGAGTCTTACTGACTTCAGACCTAGTATTCTATCCACTGCAGTGTCACTTAACCACCTAGCTTCCAGTCAGCAAGATTTGAATTGAAATACCATCTCTGATACTGTGCAACTTGGAGGCAAATCACTCAACTTGCCTCACACAGTTTCCTCATCTATAAAATGGGTTATACTACCTCCTAGGGTTGTTATGAAAATAAACTGAGATAATATTTATAAAATGTTTTGCAAATCTTAAAATACAATATAAATACTAGTTATTATCCCTTAGTAAGAACCCTGAAACTGTCACAATGCCCAAAGTTTGCATTGTAAAAACTGTCCTTTTAGATTGTATTTCTATCCACTAAATTCTTATTAAAAGTCTATTAGACTGTATGCTCTGGGAGGAGATATAGGGACTCTCACTTTGTATTTCTCGATGCTGATTAGAGCATCCTTCATATAATTATAGGGACTCAGACATTATCTGAAGAATTTCTTATTACTGTTAAGGGCAAAGGCATCCTTTTAGCCACCTGCAGTTTGTAACTCTGATATATTCCTGAGCTCAACTCCCTTCTTCCCCCATTTAGTTAGTCACTAAGTCTTGTTTCTTCCTTTAGCTCCCTGTGTGGACTTTAGGCAAGTCTCCTGACGTCTCTGAGTCTTTGGTTTTCATTTTTAAAAATGATGGAATTGGAATATATGGGTTTTTTTTTGTTCTCTCCAATCATTAGAGTTCTCCTTTCCTTCTTTAATAAAGGGCTAGTTTTTAAATTTTTATCTGAATTAGATTCATTTTGTCATTCATATATTTTGATTTTCCTTTATTAGAGTTGCAAATCAAAGTTCCTTTAAGAAATCGAAATGATCTCATTTAATTTGGATAGTTTTTTATGTTAATGCGCATTATTTATTCAGAGTTCACATTGAGGAATTCAATTTGCAGCATGGATAGTTCAATTTCCAGGTATTGCATGATTCAGGGTATAGCTTAATTACAGTTAAGAAATATTGTGGAACCAATGGTACCTTTAGCTAACAAAATACAACATATATTTTGATAAAAGATGTAGCAGCTTCCACCATGGGGAGGTTTGAGAGAGAGAGAGAGAGACAGAAACTCAAAGAAAGAGAGGGGCAGACATAGAGAAAGAGATAGAGAGAGACAGAGACAGAGACAGAAAAAGACAATTGAATAACACCTGAATGCTCATTCTATTTGGCTGTTTCTCATGAACCATTGTTTTCGTGCTGATTTGGTTGACACAGTTGTGACAGGAAAATGTTTTTAGGGATTAAATCTTCTGTAAAAGGCCACTTAGCAAGAGATTAATTTAACAAGGTTTTTTTTTCTTAAATCATTCACTTCAGAATTGCACCTCAAGTAGAAGACCATGACCTATGCCTTCCAAATCTTAGAATGACCCGACAATTCTCCATTTTGGTTTAAGTTTGTATTTGTCTTTCGAGGTGGGAGGATTTCTGAGGCAGTTAATTAAAGGGAAACCTGAATAATATACCTTGAATATACACCTAAAAGCTTCATTTTTTTCACCTTCTCTTTCAGTCCCTCCATGAACCTGCTTTGTGATTCTCTGCAGTTTCTAGCAGCTTTCTTCTCAGTCACTTTTGTTTCTTGACTCCATTCCTTCACACTAGACTTTTACTTTGAATATAAAGTCGAGAAAGGCATTGTGGGAAATCAGCAGATTGCTCTCTATGTCTGGGCATGGTCTATTGATGACTGTCACCTCTCTTCTCATATTGGAAGCTTTTGTGGAGCATTAACAATGTTTGGCAGCACATTTGAACAGTGCCACAGTGAATAAGAGATTTCTACTTGTGATTTGATAAAGCTCCTATTCCAAGTGTGTAAGACAATGAATGTTACCTTTTTGTGACCACATTTGGGGTTTTCTTGGCAGAGGTACTGGAGTAGTTTGCCATTTCCTTCTCCAGTTCATTTTACAAATGAGAAAACTGAGGCAAACAGAGTTAAGTGACTTGCCTGGGGTCACACAGTTAGTAAGTGTCTGAGGCCAGATTTGAACTCAGGAAGATGAGCCTTGCTGACTCCAGACCATGCACCCTATCCACTGCAGCGCCATCTAGCTGCCCACTGCACAAGGTGATCAGTAACTGTTAATCCCATCGAGAGGGAGCAGATGACTTGACATTTGGAGTTTATCTAATTGCTTGTGTTTTTAAGAGCAACGGCCAACTGAGCTGTATATAAAAACCCAGTTTCCATAGGAATGCTCATCCCCTAACCAGGAACCAAAGGCATGAAGCTCAATGTGGAGCAAGCCATCAGCTAGGAATGTTGCAACGTTTCCAGAGTTCCTGACTTTGGCTCTAGTTTAACCTTTTTTCTGTTTTCTGTTCTCCCTGTTCTATACAATCCCATGGCACTTTGCAAAGTATATAGAACGACCGCAGAAAGGCCATCTAAGAGGGATCAAAAAGACCTAACATTTTCTAAGTAGTAATACTCATTCACATTTCCATCATCTTTGACAACTTACTAACTACCTTCCTTCTAAAAACCCTGTGAAATAGGATAGAGCACTAAGCCTGGAATTAGCAAGACCTGAATGAATTGATCTCAGACACTATAGAACCCTGGATGAGTCACTTAACTTTTGTTTGCCTCGGTTTCCTTAATTGTAAAATGGGGTTAATAATTGCACCTACCTCCCAGGGTTGTTGTGAGGATCGAATGAGATGATAATTGGGCTTAGAGCCCAAAGGATTTATGGGAGGGGCATAATTCCAACAAAAACTTGAGTTTTAAAGGCAAACAATAAAAATATACAAAGAAATGCACAGGAAGAGCTTTATGATCATGGGGTGGACAAGACCAGTAAAGTACCAAATAGGATACTAGGCTTGGAGCACATCACACCTTTCTTTTTTTTTTCTCCACTGCAAGTAGCCATGAACATGCATAGTCGTCACTGACAAAGTGAAAATCAAGTTACTTAGAAAATCACACAAATGTTTGAAGTCCTGAAAGTTAGATTCGGGAATGTTGAGGATTGACTGTGAATTTCACAGCTTGATTAGAGAGAGGAGAGGCTTGAGGCAGGAAGACAAGACGGGAGGTTGTTGCAATAGACAGGAGGAGAGGTGATCCAGGCTGTGTGAGTAAAGAGAAGGGGACTGAACTTGAAACAAGACTTGACAACTGATTGGGAATGAGGAGGATTATGAGAAAAGACAGAATGAGGAGGATTTTGAAGTTTAAGGAAGAAAATAAATTCTGTTTTAGTTTGAGGTGTCCATCTCCAACTCAGGTTGATATTCAGGCTAACAGAAAACCAGAAGAAACAGATGAACATGAATGGGAAGCCATTCATTCATGGGGATTTGCTTTCTCTGGATGAGGTCTAAGCAGTTGTTTGTGAAATCAAGCTCAGTGTAAGTGAGAGTACCTTAAGTATCACTTCTCAACTTTACTCTTCTCTTCTTCCTCTCTAGATCCTATCTCTCCTTTTTGAGCCAGTTCAAGTCTTAGAATCTCAAAGCTGGAAAGTACCTCCAGAATTTCTGCCTTTGCTGACTACTCCACCAAAAGTTTCTCCTCCTCTTATTCCGCCTTGCATTTAAGTTTAAGACCCTTTTCTTCTTCCAAGTTGTTTCTCATGTTTTCTCCTAGAATCATAGGTTTAGAACGAGGAACCTTAGATAACAGCTAGCCCAGTCTCATTTTACAAATTATCCTGAAGCTTGGAGAAATTGTGACTTGCCCAAAGTCACACAGCTAGAAAGCTCCTTTAACTTCAAATCCAGCAGAATTTCCATTCCTTTCCTTCATCTCTCCTACTAGATTGGGCACATCTGGAGTCGAGATCATGGGCACAGGTGCTTTTGCACATTTTTTTTTGCACAGGTGCACATTGCCCACTCTAAGGCTGGGTGCCTCACTACTGTTAACAGTTAAGTTACATTTCTTTAGAACTTTCATGCTTACTAAGTACTTTCTTCCCTGCAATCTTGTAGGGTAAGATTACTGTGCCCTCTCCTCCCCATTTTAAATATGAAATAAATGCTCAGTAAATGTGCTCCTTGTTGGCTTTGCTTATTGCTTTGAAAAGACCTTCCCCAAGTATTCAGAAAGTCAGATTCTTGGACCAGTTCCACCCCAGAAATACCAATCCCTTTCCATTCCTTGGCTACAAATAGCTCGAGGCAGGAGCATATAGGTTAATAGGGCTGTGTGTACTTTGGCTGGGGTTTGTTATTATTTTTTGAGCTTCCTGAACACAAAAATTGCTTGGTTTTACTACCAATTAAAAGGAGAATTTTCTCTTGTTTTAGAATAACTGGAATTCACAATGATCTTGATTACATAGTCATTTAGGAAATATGTAATTACCCAAACACAGACAGGGATCAGAAGCAGATTTGGTCATTGAAGCTGAAGATTTATTAGGTAGTTCCTACCATGCAGTTCTCATCATTAGAGCCCCCAGCTGAGAAAGTGACAAAAAGTACCTCTTCCCATCCCCTCCCCCCAGTCATATTGTGAATTATCTTCTAGGTGAAAATGTGTGAAATATTTTCAGGAAAAACAGGTTAGTTCTCAGGTAGCCAATGTCTAGGGATCCAGGCCATACTGGCGCCTCTATCTCTTTGTTAGCTTGGTGTTCAGTTATGTATGACTCTTCCTGACTCCATTTGGGTTTGTTTTTGGCAAAGATACTGGAGTGATTTGTCATTACTGCCTTCAACACATTTTACAGATGAATAAACTGAGGCAAACAGGAGTCACACAGCTAGCAAGTGTCTGAGGAACTCAGATTCAAACTCTGGAAGATGAGTTTTTCTGACTCCTGACCCAGCAGCCTACCCTACTGCATTGTTACCTAGTTGCCCCTTGTTACCTCTCTCAGATCGATCTCTTGTAGTCACTCTTTATGCTAAGGAGCTACAGAGGTTATTTCATTTTCATTGTTCACTTTTGACTCGATTAGGGTACATCACACATTCCTCTCTGTCTTTGATTTCTCCTGTCTTTTAATGCATTCTCCCATTCTATAGTATAGTCTTTTGAGATTCACAAAGACACCCTAAAAGGTTGGGATCACACACTGGTGTCAATAGGTGTCTCAAAAGAATTTGCAGGCTTGAACGCATCTCCAAGTCAAGGGGCAAAGTTTATCATAATTGGAATGCCAGTTGACACAGGCTAAGTTCCAAAAGGATTTAGCAAAGAAACAGGAAAAGGAGGTAAATTTATAGGAGAAAGTTAGAAAAACCAGAGCTTCATGTTACTTATTTGCTAATTTTATGGCTTACAGGTAGGTTTGAGGGATGGCCTATTTAATATTATCACTGATCAACAGATTATCTGACAGCAATGTTTGTAGGAATATCCTAAGGCCAGAAGACTTTAGAATCATTGCCAGAGAGACTGTTAGAACAATAGGACTCTAAGATCAGGGGACCTCAGAATCACTGCTATATTTCCCCTAGAAGCTGTATACCATCAGTTCCACAACATGCATCAATTCATCTCTAAGGGGAGGAGGAGTTGTGTTTTCACAGCTATTCTTCCACTATCACTTGCCCTCTTTCTTTGTTCCACTTTCAACTTTTATTGTTTTGTGTATTTTGGAAAGTGCTTAATAGCCCTTCTGTTTTTTCCTTTCAAAAACAACTACTCCATAAATGTCTTTTTCTTTCTGGAGCTTTTATTTTATTATTTGTGCTTTCCTTGGCTGTTCTATTTACTTTTCTTGGATTTCTTTTGTCTGGGATGTTTGCAAAGGAAATCATCTGTTGACATCTTTTAGGAAGGGTAAGAATGCTTCAAATGCCTGTCTTCTATTGAACATCCATCTCTTTTATTCATAATTAGGCCCAAATATGCAGAACATGACCTTTTGGATTGGATCTTGAGTTTCCTTGCTTTTTGGAATATATTATTCCATTCACTTCCACAGTTTCTCATGGATACAGAAGAGTCTTGTGTTATTCAAATTTCTATTCCTTTAAATTTGAAGAATTTTTCTCATGGTCTCTGGCCGACTTTTTTGTTATTGGAATTGTTAATTTTTCCATCATGTGAATTGGACTATTTTTTGGTCGGTTTTTTTTTTCCTGGAAGCAATCTGTGAATTTTTAAAATTGGTGCTTTGTTATATATTCACAGGTTTTGGACAGTTTTAAAAACATTATTCCTTGCATTAGAATGTTTAGGTCTTTTGACTTGTCATGTTTTTCTGGGAGGTCTGTAATTTATCTCTAGACATCAAGAGATCAATAGGTTTTGCTTATGTAGAGATCATGTGTTATGTTAAAGTCATTGCATTTTGATTTTTATCTTCCAGATTGTCCTTTACTTCAGTATATTTGTATTTACAATTAGTTGCCCACTCTCACCACTGTAGATTCAGTTTTCTCTCTTCTGCTAATTAGTTCTCTACGGGCCACAAATTCTTTCATTTGATCCCTTTTGGCTTCTTTTTTCTACTTTTACTTTCAAGATTTTGATTTCTCTTTTGAACCATGCTGGAATCCACTGGATCTTTTCCTATTTTATCAATTTCCTTTGTCTAGAAGTATTTTTTAAGAATGTTTGCTTCCTTCTGCATTAATATCTAAACTGATTATTTATTTGGTGGTGCTTTAAAAGGTTTTTATTTTTATTTATTAAAGGTTCTCTGTTCCCTTTTTCATTCATTCTCCTTTAATGGTGGATTTTCTGAGGACTGGGTCAGCTTCCTCTCTCCTTCACTTTTCACCAGTTCCATTTCCTGCCCAAAGTGACTTCTGGGGGAACAAGACTGGCTCCAACTGGAAACCAGTCTCCTTTTCTTCAGATCTGGTTCAGCTCCATATAGATGCTGGAGCCTTGTCCCAGTTTTCTCCATTTTTTAACATTTTCTGGCTGAGTGCTACCACTCCAGGAAGTGCCTGCTCCTGCTTTCCTATAACTTCCCCTCCCCTCCTTCACAAGTAGGTGGGCAGAATTGAAATCTGCTGCTTGTTACTATAGAATGAGCAGGTGAGGGCAGGAACAATATATGCTAACAGAGGTTGTAGCAACAGCAGGGAAATTGTTCAATGGATTCCAGAACCCAAACCTCCGAGTTGGGTTAGGTGCTCTACTAGACCAGGAGGTTATAGTGAGTGAATTCATCAGGGCATACCTTGTTAGACTCCTTGGTCTTTTGGCCTGTAGAGAGAAACAGCTGTCATAGCTCTGCCACCGATATATAATTCCATTTGGGGGAGGTTTTGAGGGTGAGGATTGGAGAAAATGGTTAATCTTCCGTCTTTTTGGTCATCTCACCATAGAATTTTAAAAATAGCTAGCTTCTCTGGTGCATTGTAAATGGGATTTGATTCACCCACAGAGTTTCCAAGAATATACATATTATGCAAAGCAGCATGTTTGTGGTTCACATCTGTGATTTCTTTTATATTGGGGACTTCCAGTGAAGAGCCACTAGCAAGCAGAGCAGAGCTACAAGGGTTCTGTATGTCAGACTTCTTCTGGACAGTTGTCTGGGCCACTGCAGTCAAGTAACTTGGCCGGGATCACGTAGTACACGTTGGAGGTTGGACTCATATCCAGCAAAGCGCAGAAGACCCTGAACTGTACAGTGGAAAATAGGAATTATCATAAGCCCTTTGAACTCTTCTCCCTACCCTTTCTCCATGAAGTAGAACAGATTGGGCTCTAGCCACACTAGACTGTTTGTAGAAATCATGTAAATAGCAGTCTTCGTTTGGAGAGAAGCCTGGGAGAAAACAGTGCTACTCTCATGTCAAAAAGATTACTCTAAAGCAGGGAGTGAACAGTGGATATTTGCTTTGAAATCTGATATTTCCATTCCCCCTTTTGGGGAGAAAAATAACCCAAGAGCCTTCAATTTCTCCGTTGCTTTCTTCACTATCTATTAACAAAGGTGAGAAGGCCATTGGATGATGCCCAATGTGGCAAAGGAATACAAAAACGTCAATCCTGCCATAATCTCTCCCCATTTGGAGCTTCTTGTTACAGGGCTAGCTCAGGTAACTGAGATGAATTTGTCCAGAAGAGGAATTCCTGCTGATTCATAATTTTCTCACCCCATTGTTCCCTATACCTGAGAAACTCCAGCTAGCAAATTAAACATTTAATGAGGGTGATCAACAAGTTTAGTAAAGTAGCAGAATATGATTTATATCTGCCAGAACAATCTACATTTCTTCATACCTCATCAAAGAATTAAAAAAAAAACTGATAGGAAGAGAAATATTCTTTCACAGTCATGGCAAAATCTCTCAGAACTTTTAAATAATCATTTCATCATAGAGCTAGAGTTACAAATGACTACTTCTAGTTCAGCTTCCTCATTTTTCAGATGAGAAGTTCAGACCCAGAGAGGTGATGTGTTATGCCCAAAGTCAGATAGTAGTATGTGAAAGAGCAGTCCTTTTGAATTACTTAAGGGTCAGGATGATAGAACAGAGTTGTCTTCTTTTGGCTTCACTAGCTATAATAATTTAACTGCAGGAGGGAAGTCCACACAATAGAAATGAATATTAAATCTTTAAATTGTTTGCTCAAATCTTCAGGTCAACATGGCTTTATTTATCACAAATTCCAAGCGTGGGACATGTGGGTTGATGGGGCTTTAGCTTTCAGTGTTAGCAACACATTTTCCAATGAGAAAATGATCATTCTTGACCTGATAATAATCTTATTTTGACAATGTTTTATAAGAATTAAGAGTTTACAGACATACCCCACTTAATGTTGTTAATTGCTTGTGCCAAAACATGCCAGGTAAAACAGCTTTGAGAGGGGACAGTTAGCCTTGTTCGGAACAACATTATAAACAGCAGAAATGTATCTGAGAAGTGCTGAGAGGAGCAAGGCTCCTCTCCTGGGACCTTAAAAGGGAATTGCTCTGGATAGAGAGCAAAACTATGTGGGGCCAGGGAGTCTGGGACCAGCTTGAGGTGTCCCATAGACAGTTCGATTTTCATAGATGTTCTCTTTTAGCATTTTTTATAGCATTACTTATATTTTACTTTCTACTCACCCCTTTGCTTGATATATGCATTATGAAATCCCCAGAGTATTTATTTCTTTTTATGTTTCCTATTTGAGGGGGCATCTTTAGCTGACTTCGATTTCCTTTGACTTTCAATCTCCCTGCTTTTGTAGAGAGCTATGAGGTAAGGGATAGAGGTGGTAAGGAGCAGTGGTGGGGGTGGTCCTGACCACTTGCAATGGATCTGTCTATCCCCTTTCTCAGTTCCTCTGCAATCCCATAGATATCCCAAAGAGAATGATTATGGATGGCCCTACTGATTAAAAAAGAGAGAGAGAGAGTGAAGTAGAAATTGAATGGACTGGACTCGGATTCAGGAGTATTTGGGTTGGAATTCTTTGGATCTGACATTAGGATGCAAGTCACTTGACCTCTTTGTACTTCAGTTGCCTTATCTGTAATTTAGATAATAATAGCACCTACTTTACAAGGTTGTGAAAATCAAACAAAATAATATGTCTAGTGCTCTGCAAACCTTAAAATGTTATATAAATATTAGCTATTCTTCATCTTCTTTTTCTTCATCATCATCCCACCCCCATTAGTTAAAAAAGAAGGAGCTGAAATATATATGTTCCTGCTATCTTCAGAATTGAAGAACAGACTCATTTAGAATATGTGCAGATGTCAGGTACTATAGCATCGTGGATTGAGTACTATCTGGGGATAGAGAAGCAAAAAAGAAATAAACAGAAGTACTCTCAAGGAGCTTATGGTGCAATGGAGAAACAACTTGTAAACAACTTGGTACAAACAAGATTGTCGATCCAAAAGGAGTTGAGGTTGGCTGCAGTAAGTAGCCCTGAATATTAGGAGGCTCCTTGTAGAAGACAGCACTTTAGCTGAGATTTGAAGGAAGCCAGGAAATAAAGAAGTAGAGTCCCAGACATGAGGAAACAGAAAATACACAGAGATGGAGTGACTTGTGCGAGGAACATCAGGAAGGTCAGTGTCAGTGGATCCAGCCAGAGTTCTAGCCCTCTCGCTTACTAACTAGCTAGAGGGTAGAGGTGGGATTCATTATTTCTCTTTCTTCTTTGTAAAATGGGCTCGTTTTCTTCTTTGTAAAATGGGCTAATGTCACACCACCTACCTTAGATAACTATTGAAAGGAAAGTGCTTCGTGAACCACAAAATGCTAGAGAGATGGGAACTATACTAAAATAGATGGTTTGGGGCAAGAAGATTCTGCTGAAATAGAAACCTATAAATTCCTCCTGGAAATCACTGGGACCCATAAATCCAGCTCTGCCTCTTTACCACCTTTGTGACCCTGAACAAGTTATTTAATGTCTATGATTCTTGGTTTCCCTCTCTGTAAAATGAAGATGTTCGGTTTGTTCATCTATAAGACACTAAGCTCTAACATTCTCGGATCTTGTAAAAATGAAAACCACAAGGACATTTTCAACAAAGGAGGCCTTTGCTGCCCCCTTCACTCCTACCCCTTTAAATGTTAAAATTTAGATCCTTCTTTTTTCAGCTACTGGTTTTCAGAGGTTCTGGACATTTTTATTATCTTCTCACAGTAGATAGAGATGCATTCTTTTGTTTCTCTGCTCTCAGTTTCTCTGCCCTCTGTTTTTATGTGTTTATCATATTCCAAATATTAGAGTTATTTGTGTGTATAGTATATTTTTCTTTCAAGACTATGTTTCAATGAGGAAAAGACTGTATCATTCACCTTTCTACTTCCACTGCCTAATGTGAATTGTGCATAGTAGAGTTGGATCAATTTTTTTTGGTTTGGTTTGGTTTGGTTTTGCTGAGGCAATTGGGGTTAAGTGACTCGCCTAGGGTCAAACAGCCAGGAAGTGTTAAATGTTTGAGGTCACATTTGAACTCAGGTCCTCCTGATTTCAGGGCTGGTGTTCTATCCACTATCCCAACTAGCTGCCCCGAGTTGGATGAATGTTGAATTACATTTGGGACATTTTTCTATTTCTACCATTTGATTTGATTTGATTCCGTATGGAGAAATTCATTTTGTCATCACATTATTTTCTTCTTTCTTACTTTGAACAATTACTAATACAAATGGGAGATATAATTGAATTATTTCAAAATGGAAACAAATCAAGATGTGTGTTTAGTACTCAAGCAAATACATGACTTATCTTTGATAGTGTATGGAAACATTCCTAAATTGGGTTGTTGGGAGATGGCTGTCCTTTGGGTAGAATTCACAATCTGAAAACTCTAATGAGAAAGAATTGGCAGTGGCCTCCAATTCCCTTGTTGGGCCAAACAAACATTTGCATTCATGTATGTTAGCCTCCGTGAAGAAAAATTTTACCATTCTCCCTTTAAAACAATTTTGCTATTTTGAAAATGATTTTCAAAGATAGAGATTCTGTTGCAACTATAGTCAGCAATTCTCTTGGGCAGGAGAGGGTGAGGAGGGTGGGACTTGGGAAAGAAGTCTGTGAATAGAAACAGCTGTCTTATTATACAAAAGCAGAAACAAAAGCTTTGCTGAGAAATCTGCTTGGCATTCAATACCCCTAGTATTAGAACACATAATGTTTTAATTTCTTTCTTTGTGCATCTTTTTGTGCACCTGAAATAACATATTTGCATGTGAATGGGGGAAACCTAATGCTACCTATATTTTAAGATTCACCAAAAGAAATGAGTGATTGTCTCTTTAATTGGGCCAACATCATTTGAGCCCCTTCCCCCCCCCCCCCCCCATTTTTTCAGCCTCAACCTCAAAAATAATCTTCTCTTTGTACCAAAGAAGTGTTTGCTAGATGACAAGCTAAGTGAATTTTTATATTTTATAATGGTTTCTGAAGTGGAAAAATTGTGCCAAAATCTATCTCTGGAGGATGCCTGTTTATAGGGCTGACTCTCAGTAAAATTGGAAACTAGGTAGGTAGTAAGTCCAGTCTACTTTCTATATGTCCCCTTCCCAAGTTTCCTGCAGCTCTGTAGGTGTCCTTATTGCAGTTGTGCTGGTTACTTTGGATGACTGCACTCATCTAAAGAAGAGGCAGTGGAATATGGTGGAGAGAATACTAGACTTGGGCATCCCTTATTTCTTCTCCCATAGTCTACTAGTTGATATGCTTTCAGTCAGTAGGGAAGGTTCCCTATTTTCTTGGCACCCCGTCCCCTTTCCAATTTGATGTGGAATTTGGAGTTAGACAAATTGGTTTTCAAATGTCAACTCTGCCACATTCTGTCTGTATGACTTTCAACAAGTCATTTTATTTTGGGCCTCAGTTTCCTCATCTATAAACTGAGCTGGCTGAACTAAACCCCAGAGATGTTTTCCAAATGTAATTCTATGAGCCTTTGATCCTCATTCCTACCCCTACCCCTAGGGTCTGCTTTCCCCTAGCCATGGCTCAATGTCTGGATAGCACTGGTATAAGATCATTTGATTTCCAGCAAGCTGATTGTTTATGAATTTAAGAAAAACTTAGAAAGTCATTCTTTTTGGGTGGCCTTCATGATTATGTCCTGTGTTTCTGGTTATGGAGGAAGATTCTTACTGCTTGAGCCTTGTTGGATATTATAGAATTAGATGGAAAACAAACATCTGAGAAGCAAAGGGCTTCAAACTAAAGCCTTCAGTTGGTTCCAAATCAAAAGCAAATGTTCTCGAACTGTCAGATTTGGGGCCTTTTATTTATGGTGAGGATGTTTCCCACAGAGCGAAGATAAGTGTGTCCGACTTTGCCTGAGTAAACAAGTTGCTTTTGGATAGCAGATAAAACTGCGGAATGAAAGCATTGAACAGATGGGCATGAAAATCTTATTTGTCTGCCTTCAGGTTTATATTATATATTTTGTGGAAAGTGAAGTAATACCCCCCCCCGACTCACTCAAGGTTGAGGCAGGTGGGTAACCACATTTTCTAGAATTGGCCATTTAGAGAGAATGGTTTATGGAACTTTGAGCAAATATTCATGTTGGGTACTAAGTCATTTTCCCAAGGAACCCTTCAATGGCTTTGAAAAACAGTATTGATTAGAGCTAAGATATAAGATAAATATTTTTTATGTGGACAGCAAGAGTCAGAGTATCTGAAGCTTCGAAGTTCCTCTCGGCTTTGAAAGCTTATGGCATAGCCTTATCTGTGTCACTGGGAAAAGAAATCCTGTCATCCTCTAAAAAGCACTTTCTCTAAAGAGCATGAATGAACAATAATAACTCACATTTATGTAGTGTTTTAAGGTTTTCAAAGCAAGTTAGAAATATTTCATGTGATCCTCACAATAACCCTGGGGTGGGGGGCCAGGTGCTGTTAGTACGCCTATTTTAAAAATGAGGAAACTGAGGCGGACAAAATTTAAGTGACTTGCCTAGGATCACACAGCCAGTCAGTGTCTGAGGATATATTTGATCTCAGGTTTTACTGACTCCCAAGTCCAGTGCTCTCTTCACTGTACTACGTAGATGCCTGAAACACAACTCAGAGAGCATCAGGAGAGACTAGTATAACTAGCCAGGGAGTCAAGAATCCTGGATTCAAGTCTGGGTTCCTTCACTCTCTGGTTTTCTTCATTTGGGTAGATCCGGTCATTGTTGAAAGCCTGTGGGGAGATTTCACCTTTGCCGTTCTCAGGTTGCTTCTTGGTGAAAGTGGATATCATCACTGCCATGCTTACTTTGAACCATGCTTCAAGGCTCATAGATCATGAGAAAAGTTTTCTGCTCCTCCTCTCAACTCTACATAGATAGTACAACAAGGTCCAACTTTTCCGGACTTTAGGATTCAATTGAGGACAGGAAGATGATATAGCCGTTATGGTAGGAGAGCAGCTAGACTGCAATGAGGGAGCATTTTCATCTAAGGAAGGATATCATGAACGTTTTGGGTATCGTGGACTTTCCTTTGTATAGTCTGGGAAAACCTATGGACTCTTTCTTAGAAGAACGGTTTTAAATTCATAAAAAAGGTGTGTAGAATTACAAAGGAAACCGATTATATTGAAATACAGTTACTAAAAGTGTTCATGGATCTGAGCTTAAGAACCCCTGATCTAACCTTTCCTGCTTAGTGACTGAGTCAGGGCCCCACTTCTGTGCCATTGAATTTCTGGCTTCAGCCATGGCTGTAATTTTTAGCATTACAGAAAGGGGGATGGTAGAACTAGTTGGCCTGAGGTTTCCTCTTGCTCCTGTATTCTTCCATCAACCTGCACTCCAAAGTGGTCCCAACTTCTCTGCTGGATTGGAGAATTAGAAGCTCTCATACTCCTACTCTCCTGATCTGAAGATGTTTATGTAGGAAAAATACCTAGTGAATACCAAGGTAACTTTGTCTGGGGGGAGAAGGTGTAGAGGGAAGCCTAGATTGACCTTTGGAGTGTAGTTTTTGAGGTAAATGGGCTTTGAAGTGATTCTGTTCTTCTATCCCTTTCTTTTTTGGCCTTAGATGAATAAAGCAGCAGTGATTTGTTTTCTGAGGAACAGGTCAGTGACTTAATTTAGAAGCCTGATCTTGCCAAAGAAAATAAACCCTTCTTGGCTCCAGGAAATGGTGGGATACAGTTAAAGTGCATCCTTTTGTTATTGCGGTTTCTTAACACAGTCTTGAATCACATGGCATTGAGTTATTTATTTATTTTTTGGGGAGGACTGGAAACTTTTATTACCAGTGGAAATCTGCAGCAAAAGATAGTGAACCTTAATACTGAAGCCACATTACAGCATCTCCCTGAGCTTCAGAGAACTTATTCAGAACTTATTTATCTCCCTGAACTTATTCATTCATTCATTTAACAAATATGTATTAAACCTGTGCTGTGGGCCGATCACTAGAAGAGGTTCTGGCAAATCCATCCTTTCAATGGCATTGAGTTATTAAAAGGAAAACAAATAGAATTGCAAAGGTTTTTTGGTTAGGAGGAAAGGGATTAATAGGCATTTTTCTGATTTTTTTTAGAGTAGTATGAATCAACCAAACCTCCCTGTAGTTCTCTGGGGAGTGGCTGGGGAAGATAGGGGAAAATAGAGATTGATCAGTCAAGCAAGCACTTACTGAACTTTTGGACCGTGTTGGGCACTAGGGAGGATATAAGGGCAACACAAGATCTGGTCCATCGTGCATATCATACCATCTAGTTTTGAAGATCATATTGATGCATAAGGCAATTTAGAATCCCAGAAACTCAGAGTCAGAAGGGATCTCAGAGGTCCATCGGTTATTCCAACATGTTATACCACGGGCATCCTGCCAACAACTGGAAAGAACTGATCTTTTCATTTTTGCAGGGGAGGAAACCAAAGTCCCTCCAGGCAAGTGAGTTGACCAGGATCATGTTGGCACTAAGTAGCAGAATTAGGACTTGTACCACGGTTGCCTGATACACACACATATCATTTATTTCTGTTACATATAAAATATATAATGTATATATATATATATATATATATATATAGAGAGAGAGAGAGAGAGAGAGAGAGAAATATACGTATATATACATATACATACATATTTCCAATCTATTACCTTTCCAAGTGGTCTTGCAGCTTGTGTCGAAAGACAATCAGTGGTAAACTAGAATAGCAACTTATTCCATCCCTGGAAAATGAGACTGGAAACTTTATGAGACATAGAATTATGTATTGTATTTATCTTCACAGAATCAGGACTTCCTCAGAAGTATACTTAATCATTTTATTTGATGAATGAATAAAATATTGGCAATAATAGAATTTGGAAATTCTCAGGGATCCTGAGAGGTCATCACATCTGATTGCCTGCCCTTAATCCCAGCTGCTATCTTCTCGAAAGGAAATCTTGCAAAGGCTTGCTAAGAACAGGTAAAGAGTCGAGAAAAAAGCCAGATTAAATACAGTTCACATCACTTGGAGGGCTATTATAAAGACTTCAAATGTTCAGAAGTCCTAGTGCTGACCAAAGCAAGTCATTTCACAGAGAAATCAGCTAGAAAAAAAAAAGTCATCCACAATCGACTCAGGAACTGAAGGGGGCCAAGGGTGCAGGTATCAGAAAATGTGGCATCATACAAGTGAGTAACTCTGGTAACTGCTTTAGTAAAACCATTACATCCCATTTATTTGGAAAAGGTTTATATGTGAAAGGGGAAAGAAATTCAAGCAAGAGATGAAATTTTTGGAGATTCAGTTCCCTTTGTTCAGCACTTAGTGATCCATATGCAATTGGGTCCTTAAGAAAAACTTTCTGGTAGCAATGATAACATTAATGAGGCCCCATTTTTTTCTAGCCCTATACACTTGATAAAAATATATGCAGTAGAATAGCGCTTCTTATGCTTTTTCCACTTGTGACCCCTTTTCACATGAGAAAATTTTATATAGCCCCCCAATATATAGGTATATAAAATAAATATACAAATCAAATGTACTGATGATCATAATTTTGCGACCCCCACATTCAGTTATGAGAGCCCCTATAGAGTCACAAAACATGATTTAAGAAGCTGGGAAGTAAATGCTGAAAATATCGAGTCAATAAGGAATTACTCCTGTGTGTCCAGTCCAGGAAGTACTAGATATTTGTAATACAGAAGAAGATCCAATTCCCAACTTCAGAGTCTGGTAGAGGAAGCCACAAAGATGGGATATAGTGTTGCTAACACAACACCAGACTATGAAATTCTCAGTGCTTTGTTTTACCTTATTGCTTCTTAAAAGTTTCTTCTTTTTCTTCAGGCTAATATGTGGTGAGTACCATAGGGAACAAGGGTTGGCAGAAGAGTTCAATGAGAAAGATAAGTGCAGATATATTCAATCTAGTATATATCAAGTCATGATCATCTAGTAGGTGTCATGGGAGGGAGAGAGGGCAAGGTTTGCAAGGCTCTTATCCTGTAGAAGGACATAGAACAATAGCTGTGGGTGACCTGAGCAACCCTTATGATGCAGCTGGAAAACAAAACTGGGGGAGACTGTGTGTATGACTGTGAAGGGGGTATAGCTTTTAAGGGAAAGATAGCAGTAATCCTAAAATTCCCTGGCCTTAGAGTGCTATTGTTCTAACAATCTGTCTATCGGTGATTCTAAAGTCTTCTGGCCTTAGGATATTCCTACAAACATTGCTGACTGTCAGATAATCTGCTGGTCAGTGATAACCAAGTTCCTGAGACAATAATGAATAGACCATTCCTCAGACTTACGTGTAAGCCATAAAATTAGCAACTAAGTAACATGAAGCTCTGGTCTCTCTAACTTTTCCTATAAATTTGTCTTCTCGCCCCTGGTTCTTTGTAAACTCTTTTTGGAACTTAGCCCGCTTCAATTGGCATTATAAATACCATGAACTTTGCCCCTTGACTTGGAGATGAATTCAAGCCTGCAAATTCTTTTGAGACATCTTGTGACACTGATCTGCAACCCCAGTGATGTAGGGAACTCTGAAACTGTCCTGAGTTGGGGGGGGGGCATGAGGTAAACACTTAAGAAACTTCTTGAACTCTCCCCTGAGAAAGATCTGTGCTAGGGAATGAATCAGGACCACTCCTTCTTAGCCCAAGCTGGACATCTAGACCTCTATTGACCTCTATTGGGATTAATCCAGGGACACTCATTCAATTAGAAAATTTCTATTCAATTTGTGAAGATTTCAGTCTGATTTCAACTCCAACTGCACCCAGCCCCTAGCTAAAGTTTCAAATGATAAAAAGGGGCAACTTGGGGCTCATTCCTTGCAGAGGACCAAAAGCAGGAATTATGCCAAGGAATCTCTCTGTCCTTGGCACAGTTGCCTTTGAGGACCCTCTGCCCCCTGAGAAGATATTCTCTTTTCAGTGTTAACCCCTCTTCATCTCTCTCACCTATTTCCCTACCAGGAGTACACCCCTCTTTACCTTTCTGTCAGGATTTCTTTGCTAGGAATTTTACCCTGCCTCTAAGGAAGTCAGCCTTCCTAGCAAAGCCCGGCTTCTCAGTTCCAACAATAAACTTCTTTTGCCGGTCTAACTTTTTGGGGTTCGCAAATTCTTTTACGAAGGACCTACGCCAACCAGAGGGGGGTTCCCACAACTCTCTGGCCTGAGCAGAACCTCATCACCAAAAAGAGACCTTTTGGAGTCTCCTTTCTGAACCTCAACAACTATACATGATTCTTTCAACTGAGCCATTTTGTACCTAACAATAGACAACTGAAACTAATGGGATCGATCATACTTGCATCCAGCTTCCTTCCTCTTTCAAGCCCTGAACTTTTGCCGAAAATAGTCATCAAGCTTTTGGAGTCTGACTCCACATAGAGCTCCTGATTCTTTTCAAAAGTCAAATAACTGTTACCAAGGTTGTAGCATGTTTAAGGAATCAATGGTCTTTTGAGCAGAGACCAAACAATGAGGGGAATGGAACCAAACAAACATCTATTTTAATAGTTAGCTGAGAGGTAGAGAATTTAGGTGCTACCAGATCTGCAACCACAAGCTTCCTTTCCCACATTCTGCTTGCTTCAACCTTAGCATTTCCTCTTCAATACATTGATAGGCTAATAGGGAATAAAGAAATGCAAATACAGCCTATAACCAAGCCCCAAGTGATCTCCAAGGCAGACTGGTCAAAGCAAAAATAAAACCACTGCTTTCCAACATTTATCTGTTTCTCTTGAAACCTAGTACTTCCTTGCTCCAAAATCAGCTCCCTGTATACTAGTGCATATTTTTATTTATTCTTTTTATTTATCTTTATTCTTTTTTTTCCAGCTTTATATTAATTGTTATCTTTGTTCTAACAGGTCAGTGTTCTGATTGTATACAACCATGTGAATCAGAAACTACTTCCTGGAGCTCTCCTGAAGCTCCCACAAGAGTTGAAGGCACTTCCAGGAGCTAGGTAGGGTAAGTAAATTCCCTTAGTTTTTTACACCTTTGCTGGCTGTAGTGCTTCTTAGCATCTATCTTTCATGTTTCCATGTTTCACTTTGGAACCAAACCCTTTTTTGAATCTGTAAACCAAAGTGATTAATCCTTTGGTCATACTCAAGTAATAAATGTCCAATTGCACAAAGATTGTGAGCCAGAGAATCAAATTGAATTGTGAATCTTTTAGCTCATCTGGCTTGTGAACCTAATAATGTTTGAAGCAAATTGTAGGTCATTCCTGAACTCAGATGCCCTACCAACTAGGAAGATACCAATCTGTACTAATTGATATTTTTAAAAATTACTAAAAGGTATCATTGAACACATTGAAACAAAATGGTGTTTTGAATCAACCTGAATAGTGAAACAGACTGGTGTGTTATACCTTCGGGCCATCTAGAAACCCAAGCACACAAACTAAACTTTGAACTTATGAGCTCAGCTGCCTTCTGAAATTAATACATTGAGAGGGAATGTTCAGTGGATATCTGACTTCTTGAAATAACCTGACTGCTAAACCAAAATGACCTGTCGACCAAAGGATTAGCTTGAGCTATCTTGGAACACAATTGAATAAGACTGAATTTTGAATCAACTTCATCTGTGAATCAAACTGAATTTGGACACTATGAATTCAGTTGTTTTTAGTAGTTCTGAAGGAAACTGTTCTGTGAAACGGGAAAATAAAGCAGTTTGGGCCTAAAGCTGACTTATGAATTAAATCTGCCTCCCATTATGGAATGCAAACTGCCTTGAGAACCAGACCAAACTGTGGACCTCTCAAATGTCGTGCTTTGTGAAGCAAAGTAGTGGGTGATCCGAATCACATCACTTTCTTCTTCACTTCTGAAACCAAGTACCCTGTGAGCTTCTGAAAGAAATCGCCTGCCTTACCAGGAAACTTAGCTAAACTCTTAGCTAAAGAAAAGTGGGAAGAAAATCGAACCAGACTTCATTCTTATAGAATCTCAAATTCACAACTGAGATGAAATAAGAAGCATTTGTTTGACAAACTGATGACATCAGGGTAGCAATTTCTACTTTGAATAAACATGTGACAAAATCATAATGGCCGTTCTCTTTACCAAAAGGTAGGTTTATTTAGGAGAAAAGGTTACAGACAAAATGAAGAGGTTAGAGGAGTTTAGCAGACTAATCAGAATTAGCTGTAGTAAGGAGAAAAAACATCATTAAAGGGAAGACGCTATGAGGGGCAGAGAGTATGTGTACCTCAAAGCAGAGCTTATTCTTGGAAAGGACTTAGCAAAGATCATCATGAGCAGATCTTTTACAGGGGAGATACAAGCTTGGGAATTTCACAGGAGAGGAGGAAAGGACCAGGGAAGAATTTAGTAACTCAGAGGGAAAAAGGGATGAAGGAGGAGCCAGATAGAATACCTGACAGACTAAGTTCATACCTGTCTAAAGATAGGCTAATCAATATCTCAAAGGTTGTTTAAATTTGCCCATAGATTTGAGGGATAGACAATGGAGATTGATAAATCACTCTATACACAATCACTCTATACAAGCAGGATTGTCTGGGACTTGGTTATGTCTGATAATAGTCAGATGGACTTCTTCCTGACAGGGGAAGAGAGTCAGCTCAAAATCCACGTCAAAACTACAGAAGAACTTATGAAATTGGCAACTCTATGAATCAGCAGCATGCTTGATCAAACTGAACTGAAAACTAGACTTTGAACCAGAGGGCTCTGAAGCAGCCCAAACTATGAATGAAGCTGAAATGTTACATCTTCAACTCAGCTGTGTTGACTTCATCAAGCTGAAAATTGGACTTTACTGGGAAGCAATTACTGGATAAAACTCATTTCTAATGAAAATCCACCTATAAATCACTAAAAACAGATTGACTCTTGGACCAAAATGAATCGTCAACCTCAAAAATGAGCTGCTATGAGAATCAGTGTAATGAGTGAACCAAATGGAAAGTGAACTTGAAAAATGAAGTGAATCTTAGAATAACCTGTCTGCTCAAAAGCCTGCTTCTAACCCAGAGACTTCAATTAAATTATGGAAACTTCGGAACACAGAAAAACATGATGCTCTTAGACAAACTGTTTTGAGAACCTTGTTAGGGAGGTTGCCCTCTGAAATAAGGAAACAAACTGATATTTATAGCAAACTTCTAAATCATATTCAACTATGAAACTAGATTGTCTCCTGAACCAATTTGCCCTGCACTTGAAGAGGTGTGAGAAGGTAGCAAGGCCTGAGAAACCCTAAGGTTACCGATCTTGGGAATGCCACAAGCGAGGCTGCTCAATAGCAGTAATTCAATACTGATTCCGTTGATCATATGGGAACTATCCCACCCCTACATTAGCAGTTGTACCTCTAAACCATAATATTAGCATATCAACCTAATCTTTGTTTCTTTTCCCATAAAGTTATCTTTTTCTTCTGCCTCTTTGCTAAAACTCCTTTGGAACTTCAGCTCACTGTCAAGCAGTATAATACATCTCTGTTCCTTAACTAGAAGACTGTGTGTGTGAATTCTCTCACCAGACTCATGACACCAATCAGGGAGGACCCTAATCTTGTTGGGGTATCTTTCTCCTTAACACACTGTTGTGAAGCCAATTGAACTATGAAACTTTGAGCCTACTGACTTGAGAATTGTGGAATGTGTGAAGCAACCTGCAGAGAACTGATGGGGTACAGCTTCTAGGGGAAATATAGCAGCCATCCTGAGGTCCCCTGACCTCACCGTGCTATTATTCTAACAATCTGTTTATCAAGGATTGTTTTATATTTCTTTCCTTAGACTTTAAGAAATATATAGTGATATTCCTGAAGTCCTCTTACCTTAGAGTGCTATTGTTCTAGCAATCTGTCTATCAATGATTCTAAAATCTTCTGGCCTTAGGATAGTCCTACAAACATTGCTGACTGTCAGATAATCTGTTGGTAAGTAATAGCCAAGTTCTTGGGACAATAGTGAATAGACCATCCCTCAAACCTACCCGTGAGCCATAAAATGAGCAAATAAGTAACATGAAGCTCTGGTCTCTAACTTTGTCCTATAAATTTCTCTTCTTTCCTACACACCTGTCAGATTGGCTGAGATGACAGGAAAAAATAATGATGATTGTTGGAGGGGATGCGGGAAAACTGGGACATTGATGCATTGTTGGTGGAGTTGTGAACGAATCCAACCATTTTGGAGAGTAGTTTGGAACTATGCTCAAAAAGTTATCAAACTGTGCATACCCTTTGATCCAGCAGTGTTGCTACTGGGATTATATCCCAAAGAGATTATAAAGAAGGGAAAGGGACCTGTATGTGCACGAATGTTTGTGGCAGCCCTTTTTGTAGTGGCTAAAAACTGGAAACTGAATGGATGTCCATCAGTTGGAGAATGGCTGAATAAATTGTGGTATATGAATATTATGGAATATTACTGTTCTGTAAGAAATGACCAACAGGATGATTTCAGAAAGGCCTGGAGAGACTTACACGAACTGATGCTGAGTGAAATGAGCAGGACCAGGAGATCATTATATACTTCAACAACAATACTATATGATGACCAGTTCTGATGGACCAGGCCATCCTCAGCAACGAGATCAACCAAATCATTTCCAATGGAGCAGTAATGAACTGAACCAGCTATGCCCAGAAAAAGAACTCTGGGAGATGACTAAAAACCATTACATTGAATTCCCAATCCCTATATTTATGCCCACCTGCATTTTTGATTTCCTTCACAAGCTAATTGTACAATATTTCAGAGTCTGATTCTTTTTGTACAGCAAAATAACGTTTTGGTCATGTATACTTATTGTGTATCTAATTTATATTTTAATATATTTAACATCTACTGGTCATCCTGCCATCTAGGGGAGGGGGTGGGGGGGTAAGAGGTGAAAAATTGGAACAAGAGGTTTGGCAATTGTTAATGCTGTAAAGTTACCCATGCATATATCCTGTAAATAAAGGCTATTAAATAAAAAGAAAAAAAATTTAAAAAAAAGACTATATGATAGCTTATTAAGCTCTCTTTCAGCTATTAAAAATTAATCTGATGGTCTTAAAAAAAATTTCTCTTCTTTCTCCTGGTTCTTTGCTGAATCCTTTTGGAACTTAGCCTGCTTCAATTGGCATTATAATTACAATAAACTTTGCCCCTTGACTTGGAAATGGGTTCAAACCTGCAAATTCTTTTGAGACACCTTGTGACACCGGTCTGTGACCTCAACCTTTTGGGGTCTCCTTTTGAATTTCAACAGAACCATTCAAATCTAAATTCTGTATGAACTACCTGTTTAACTATACAACTATTCAACCAAATTTAAAGGAAACCAACCATTTATCCAAAAGTACAAACAAAAAGGACCAAAATGAATTCCAATCAATCTGAACTTTGAAACAATCTGAAATGTGACAACCTTGTTCCCAAGTCATTTGTATTTATATAAAGGAAACATTCCTCTGAAGCTGGGAAATGAATGCTGGAGAAAACTGAGCTCCAATGTGAACAAATTTTTGAATCTGTAAACCAAACTTACTCCTGGAAAAAATTTAACTGTGAGCTTTTGGGATAATATCCTCTGTGAGATTCTAAAACAATTTGTTTGCTCAACTAACCTGAACTGTTAAAGCTTTTAGCCAGAAAAACTCGGAACAACAGGAAATAAAATTAAATGGAATAAATAACCAATCTAAACTGAAAACCAAAATGAAGTGGGCAAACTGTTGGAGAACAGAAGAAGCAAACTTGCCAGTCTAGGAGTTGAAATAAACTCATGTCTATAGAAAAATGACTTCAGAATCAAATGGCTCAATTGCATCTGTGACCATTTGAACTAAATATAAATATAAACATTTGAACTGCATTGGGTAGCAGGTAATGTGTGAAAAAAATCTGCAAGGGAATTTCTGTATCACATTGCTCTATGAACCAACTGTGTGCAAAATTCATTCAACCTGTAAACTTAAGGTTTAATAAAAGATATCTGAAAACACAATTTTATAAAAGTGAATTCTGAAACACCCTGAACTATGTTTATTGAAATTTCACACTTCAAGCCAAACTGCTTTTAGAGTATCTGAAGGAAACTATCTTGCAAGAATTATGTAAATCAGCTAATTTTTGACAAACAAAAATCAAATGACCTTGAACCAAACCCAAACGAGACTTTGCAATACATATTGACTCCTGAACTTAAATTGAACTGTGGAAGTCTGAAACAAACAGTTTTGGCAGCCAAAATAATGAGGGAAGGAGGGAGGGAGGGAAAAAAGGAAGAAGGCAGGAAGGAACGTGGGAGAGAGGACAAAAAAGGAATGAAGGGAAGAAAGAAACATCTGAGTACCTAATATATAGCCCAAAATGTGCTAATTATTTTACAAATATTATCTAATTTTATCCTCACAACAACCTTGGGAAGGAAATGCTATTAATTATGATTACCATTCTATATAAGAGGAAACTGAGACAGAAGTGAAGTGACTTCTTCAACTAATAGGTACCCAAAGCTGGATTTGAACTCTAGGTAATCCTGAACTAAACTGCAAGTAAATTTCTGAACAAAAGTACCCTAAGAGAATTCTGTAGTTTTCTGTATTAAATTTCCCTTTCAAGAAATCATATATGATAGAAGGCATTGCATTCATAAGTGTCCATCTTTGCTTCTTTGCAGGTTTTCTTTTGTTCTCTGATGTGCACTTTTTACTTTATTCTTTTCTTTTCTTTCTTTCCCCCATCCCCAAGAAGGCTACAGTTAAACACGGATATATTTATGTATATATACATATATGCACACACACACACACATAAACACACACATATACATGCTTACACATACAGCTAAAACATATGGCTTGCACATAATATAGATTTCTCTTTTGATTGAATTTTTTTTAAGTTTGTCTTTGAGGTCAATGATTTACTAGCCCCACTTTTTTTTCTAATAAATTATACTCTTGATCACTGTTAATGTGTTTGTGTATATCTTTATTTCCTATCTCTGCTAACTCTTTTACTTTACTTTTACATGGTAACTTGTCTTGCCGTGTTACTTAACTTCCCTCCCTTCTCTTCTCTGCCCACCCCTTTCCTCTCTCTTTATCCGTTTTCCATTAATCTACATACCTTATCCCACTCCCATTAATCTACATACCCTTCTAAACCCCATCTTTTACTATTCCCTCCTACCTTATTTCTTTATGTGAGTAGTTTTCAGAACTACTAGCCCTCCTCTCCTATCTAATTCCTTGGTGTTGGTTCTTGCTCTTGTACCTCATTTGTATAGCATAATTATTATCTTTACTTTTTCCTAGATGGTTTTGTTTTTTCATACTTAGCTCTACTCCAATCTTTCTTTTGGATTACTCAATCACTCATATCAGTCTTGGACATATGGTTTACATTTCCATATATAAAACATAAATAGTTTGTCCTTATTGAGTTCCTTGAAACTAATCTTTGATGTTGGCTCTTATATGTTAAATTTCCTATAGAGTTCAGGTTTGTTTGAGATAAAATATGAAAATTCTGAGAATTTGTTGAATGTTCATTTTTTTCATGCAATATTACACATAATTTTGCTGGATATAATATTTTGGCCATAACCCTAATTATTTTGATTGTCAATATGTATGTAGTATTCTAGGGACCTGGAGTTTTTTTATTGTAGCCACTGATAAACTCTGTGCAATTTTAATTGTAGCTTCAGCATATTTGAATTGTTTTGTTGTTGTTGTTGCTGCTTGTAAAATATTTTCTTTGATCTGGGGGTTTCAGAATTTAGCAATAATGTTTCTATGTGTTTTTCTGGTAGGATTGAAGAGGGAACCCCAAAACTCTGAAAATCCTTAAAGGAGAAAACCTCCTTCAACTCTGCCTCAGTGAGGGGACTCCACCCCAAGCACAAACAGTTTCATCTTTGTTATCTGCGGCTCAGACCCTAAACCCATTGAATTCAATTCAAATTTTAGCCCTAGCTGAAACCCAGGGAGGAGCCAACTTGGGACTCCACCCACGAGCCCCCTTCAGCTTATAGCCAAAACCCCCTATTATAAAAGAGCCAAACTAAAACCCTTTCTTTACAGAGGTTCCAAACATGCCAACACCATGCTTGGCATCCCAAGGAGATTTTGCCCACTGGAATATTGTTTCCAGTGCCTTATTCTCTTTACTCTCACCTATTTCCTTAATTAGACTTTAACCTTCCAATCCCCATAATAAACCTCTTTTATCAATCTAGGTTTTCAGGTCTGTAAATTCCTTTACAGAGGATCTCTGCGCCACCAGAAAGGGAATCCTCAGAACTCCCTACCCTTACACCACCACTAGACCTTATTTAATTCCTTGACCACCAGAAACCCTAATTTCATTTGGGTATCCAAAATCTAAACCTCATCAGGATCTCTGTGAGATGGTGATTGGTAGATTTTTTTTTTCTATTTCTATTTTCCCCTCTTCTACTATCACTTCCGGATAATTTTCTTTAATTATTTCTTGTATTTTTGTGTTAAGGTTCTTTTTTTAGTTCTAGCTTTCAGGTAGTCCAATTATTCTTATGTTTTCTCTTTTTGATCTTTTCTCTAAATCTCTAAATTAAGAATTGATTATTAGTGACTTGTATTCTTTTGTTTCTGGATTAGATTTTCATCATTAGAATGTAAGCCTGGACTCCCCCAAACAATGGGAGAAAAGGCTAGTCTGGGATGGGGTGGGGACTTCTGCATTTAGGCTATTTAATCTTGTATTTAGAAGTTATGCTTTGCACTCCTTTACTGACAAAGAAGATGCCTTTTCTCACAAGATCGCAATAAACTTCTTTTTGCTTTTTCTTATTCTGAGAGTCTCTGATTATTTTTGTGGATGATCCTGTCCCACAAATTTGGTTGTCCCAAAAGGACCCCTGTTCTGCCCCAAGTCTTACTTGTTTTTCTTTGGTCTGCATTTCCTCTGAGGCACAATTTTGTTTTGTTTTGGGAAAAATCAGGAGCGTGGAATTTTTTAACCCACTTCTCCATCTTCCCAGAATCCTCTCTCAAGATTCTCTGAAACAGTTTTCTAAAACATAATAACTTATAATTCAGATTCTGAAAAACAAGTACCTGGAAATAGAAAAGCATCAAACTGAATCTTAGGCAATGAAAAGTAAATAAATACAAACCTTGTTTCTTGAGTTCATCCAACAGAAAATATGATGGGAAGCACTGAAGTGAACTGATTTCCCCATGAAACTAAATTCTGCAACAAATTCACATTTGCAAAGAGAAAATATGAAGGAAGAAAAAGCAATTGTATGTGTCTAAACCGAAGTGCTTTGGAAACCAAAGGAGTATGGTGAGCAAAATCTAAGGTAATTTAAATAGCAAAGTCCAACAAACAGTATAAAGAACCCAACAAAACGAGAAAACACTTTGTTAAGAAAAGTGGTGATAAAGGAGAATCCAAAAGAATTATGAGGAAAACTTAATTGTTTACTCAAAGTTAAAAGCAACAATCTAATAAAAGCTTTACAAGGTCCTACAAATATATAGGATAGATTTGGAACCCATGTTTCATTTGGTTTAACAAATATTTAAGCTGAGTATCTTAAAGGCTATAGAAAGGGAATTGATTAATTATCACTACATCAAAATTTAACTGGGATATATCCAAGATGAATGGATTGAATTGATAGAGGGATAGCTGGAAACTCACAAAACAGAAGTCCACTAAGGAAGCTGTTCAGGGTACTAAACTTGAACAGTAAAAAGATTCTGAGGAAAGATGATAGGGTCAAACTTAATTTAAGAAAATCTTGCTGGGAAATATAGATTATTAAAAAAGTTGTCGTGTTAGAGGTGAGGTAGTTCAAATTCAAAGCTACTATTAAAGGTATCAGTGGAAACAGTGCTTCAAGATATATGGATAAAAATCCATATATTCATCTGGGTGAAAAATCATACATTTTTAATAGAAAAAAGAACAAAAGCATAGTTTTGCCTTTTCAGCACTTCTTATCTTAGTGGTGCTGCAGCTGCTTATAATTCCTAGTGTTTTCCCCTTGGCGCACATGGAGCTTCTTGGAAGTTTCAGTTTCTATGTCTCTCTAAGATTACAGAAGTCGGTTGGCTCCTATCTAAGTCCACATTGCTTGACCTAAAAAACATCATAATCTATGGTATAGGATTGTGAAGACTGGGAATTTTGTTAATAGAGCAAATAAGGGGTAAATATTCCTGGAGTCCTATGATTTATTTCTAAAGCTTCTTGATCTCTCCAAAGGAGGATTAGCCCTAATGTGGCATTTTCTTTGTGGGTGCCCTGCTAGTTAATATGCTATATACCAATCAACTTCCTCTGAGCTGGATTAGAACCAAGAGCTGAAGGATATTTAAAGAGGAAAATAGTGAACTTTCTTGCTTGTATTAGAAATTGCCTACTCTGTTAGATGCACACTCAGGGACATGGCAAATGTACCATCCTTCAGTCCCCTGCCCAATCCAAATTGGCAGAATCAGCTCGACTGCAACCCTGACAAGCTTAGAGGGCTAGCTCAAACTTTCCAGAATCTTGGTCCACCATAGCTCCTGAGAGCCGCCAACCCTGAAAATGTGCTCAGCACAAGTGGAAGGGGCCCAAGGGTGAGGATTCCATTCATTTAGGAGCACTGGTCACCTGAGGGCATAGGTCACAGGCTTGTGCAGAGCCATTTCACCCTGGGAGGGGACTTGCTATGGTAATTTGTGATATGGGGTCCTTTGCCCATAAGACTTCATGGTCATTCCTGTATTGGTGGACCCTCTGGAAGAAGTGCCAGGTCAGGGAATGGCTGGTGATTGCCTTCCTAGGCTCCTGCTTCACAGTTGTTGCAGGGATCATTGGGAGCAGCTGGAGACAAAGTGAGTTTATGATTTCAAAGGTTCCCTGAGGACGATTTTTGGTTTAGGCAAAGTGAAGCTCCTGGGATGCTGGGGCTGGAGGTCAAGCCCTGAGCTAAGAGGGTCTAAGTGACTTCTACTTTTGTAAACCGAGCCAGCCAGGCACTTGAGAAGTCGTGCACATTATTAGGGTAGATCTATTTCCAGCGTGAAGTTGGTCTGTGGTATGGAAAGCAAGTCTCAATGGCCTTTTTTTAAAACCTTTTTTTTTTTTCTTTTTACTTTCATGCTGCTAGTGGAAGCCTTAAAATTTTTTGTGCATTGCTTTCACTTTTTGATTAATCTGTTCGTTTTGTCAATGTCCTTTTTCAATTATATTTTCAGAAAATAAAATTCTTTCTTGTTAAAAGTGACTTTTGAACTAACCCACCTTTATTCTGACAGTCTCAATTTGAAACCCAGAACTAAAGTGTCTTTTAGATTGGAGTAATGATTGCAACAATATTTTAATCAATCATTTACATAAAATGTCTTATGAACTTCTGAAATAAATTCCTTAGCCAGATTACTTATAAAATAAAGTCTTACCTTTAAAAAATATTAATGGCAATAATGTTCTTTACTCTGAAATGAAATGAACTTTCAACAGAAATGATAATGTGGTAACTTAAAAATAATTCTCCTGGGAAATAAATATACCCTTTTGCTTTGCAAAAATAAACTTCTGAACCAAATTCCACTCCAGATTTTAACCCCCAGTGTTTGCCCAACCTATCAGACTTGTTAATCTATTTGAACTATTCTCTTGTGACCTAGGCTCTCTTTTATACCAAATAACCTATAATGTAACTACAGATGTACTTCTGAAACCCGAGTGCTTTAAGAGCCATTTATGCACGAACCAGCTTACATGAAAAACCAACTTTTACTCCAAGGTAACTGGGAACACAAGTGAACCAAACCTGAATTTTCCACTAATTTGAATCTTGAAGCACACTGAAATGTGATAGCGTAATCGATATTGTTTTGAGTGAATTCAAAGGAATCTGCCCTGAATCATTTTGGATCTTTTCTGGATATTACCCAGTTTTAAAGTCCACTAACTTTTGAATGTATAAATTAAACTGATATGTAGAACAAATTGAGCCAGGAAACTCTAAACCAAAACGTCTAGTGAACTGAAGTCAAATTTAACTTCTGAAACTAAGTGTTCTGTGAACCTTTGAAGTTAAATGTTTAGTCTATCAGTCTAGAATATAAAACAGGAGAAAGAGAGAGATAACGAAAGGAAGAGAGATAGAAAAGACAGAGAAATAAGAGAAAAAATAAGAGAAAAATGCACTAACTGCATTCTTGAATAAGCAAAATTTTGAACCATAGTGAAATTTGATGAGTCAACACTGTTCAGAGAATATTTGAATGAAACTGCTCTAAATAAGGATTATTAATTGATTTCTAGCCAAAATCTGACCTTTGAAATAAATTAAGTTATGAATCTCTTAATAATTCTGTCTCCCACTCAAATGAGCTTACAACCTCTGTTTGGTTATAATGTGTGATCTAAATCACAGGTGAACTTCGGAATAAAATTATTCCATGAATCACAAGCAAATTTACCTGGCCACCATTCTTTTTAATTTAAGGTTCCTAGGAACACAACAACTAAATGCATTTTGAGTCAATCAGAAGCTTGCAAGAAATTGATGTTATATTCTCTGCCCTGCTCTGTTGAATTGTCTCTCTCATGAAGCAGTGAATTGAGATGCTTACTATATAGCACTGATTTCTGAACCAAATCCACCTTTGAACCCTTAAACCAAATTGACCCTTAGTAACATGGAACTATGTACTTCTGATCAAAGCTTCCTCATGAACTATAGTAATGACCAACTGCAAGTGTTATGCCACAGTCTCCTTGAACTGTTCTACCTCAGTTTCCCTGAATTATATCACCATTTCCTTGAGTTAGTATGCAACCCCCACTTTTTTTCCTGTCCATTAGGGCTGTACTACCCACTCTAAATATTCCAAAAGATAAGACTATCTCAGATACCTAATTGACATCTTTGCTTCTGTTTTTTCAGACATCCTGACTCTGGGCTCCCAGTTAGTAAGAATTTATAGTTTTCACCCCCATTCTGCTAGAACCGAATTTATGGTCCATCCCTGAAATTTCCCATTTTTTGCTTCCTGTTTTGTTTCTCTTCTTACTAGAGTCCTATTTAAAAAAACCTGGGAGTCTCACATTCACCACTGGATACTTTTAGACGAGAGTCCTGTGCAGTAAATCAATTAAGTTCTCCAATAAATAAAATATTAAAACTCTCTAATTTCTATCTTTCCTCAGTTTCTCCATTATATAAGGGAGCCTTTTAAGTAAAGATATCCATGAAGCTCTGAAAGAAGCTGTTTGCTGATCCAATTTTGCTTGTGAACAAAAGTAATGAGTAAACCAAAGTTCAAGTGAATTTATAAATAAGATTCTTTGAGACCTCCCACGACTTAATAGCTCATTTCAAATTTTCCTCCCAAAGTATCTTATAAATCCAATTCTTACCTAAAGCAATCTGGCAACAAATCACCTAAACTTTGTTTGAGACTAAGACAGCCCAAGAGAATATTTGAGAATATTTGAATCAAATCAAATTTGGAAGGACTCGAAGCTCTCCCTGCTGAACCAAGTTGAACATGAATGTGTAAACTACCTGCCTTATGAACCAAGCAAGGAGTTCACCAAATTATACTGAATTTCTAAACCAGAACAACCTTTCTACAGAAGTGAATGTGCCTAGAAAGGAAACTTTTAACTCAAGGTGACTTGTGACAAAATCATCTTCAATTCTGTGTCAATCTGCTCTACAAATCAAATGATGAGTAATTACAACTGTAAGTGGACTTCCAACCAAAGTTTTAGAGAATCTCTGTAATAATTTCTGTGCTCAGCTCAATTCATCTGTAAATCTAACTTTTCCATAAAGAAAGTATGTAAAAAGTATGTAAATAAGTACACCTCAAAATGTGAACCAAAGGAAAGAGTAGAACCCTTGGCCAAAATGTTTTTAAGAATACTTCCAAAAGAGTTTTCCTCTCAGGCAGTTGAAATATCTGCAGAAAGCTGACCTCTGAACCAAAATCAATTATGAATGTCTAAACCAAATTGTCTCCTGAAACAATCAAAGCTATGAACATGTTATTCAGATAGAATTGTGAATCTCTTAGTTAAGCTGGGTTGTAAATTACATAATTTGTGAAGCAAACTATAGGTGAACTCTCAACCAGCCTACTCTATGAACCACCCATGTGCTGGAAAGGTACCTGGTTATCCAAATGATCCAAACCGATTTTTTCACCAATTTGAATTTTAAAAGAAAGAAATCTGATAATCTAAGTCCTGTTGTTGATTTCACTTTCCTATTAATAGTAAAATTAAGGGATTTCTTCAAGTTAGGAACCTAACCCATATTTGGATTTGTAAACCAATCTTATACAAATGGATTTTTGAATCTCTTATATAAACTGACATGGGAACCAAAATAATGAGTGATCTTAAATGAATAAGATCTGTGAATCTCTGAAACAACTTGTCTGTTCATACAGACTTTTCTCTACAGTGGCCTTTCACCAATGAAACTTGGGAACACTCATCAGAATTAAACCATGAAACAAATTCAAGTGTGACTATCATCCCAGCTGTTCTGAGTTTATCCAAAGACCACTCTTGTATGAAGCATTGATGATTTGTTTTCTTGATAAAACACACTTCTGAACCAAACTCAACTTTGAATCTCTAAACCAAACTGACTTGCAGAACCAACTAAATTATAAAGTTTTGAACCAAAAACCAGGTTAATTTCTGAAACAAAATGCCTCGTAGTGATCTCTGCAACCATCTAATAGCTCAACCAAGCTGTCCTGCCAACCGAACTCCTATCTAAACAATGTGGAAACCCAACACATGTGACAATGGGGACACAAATTCACTTCCAGAATAACTAGTCTCATCAACAAAAAATAACTAAGAAAGGTACAGAAAAGACAAACAGAAAAGGTGAACTGAATTTTGAACTAATCCAATGGTGTGAACCAAAAGCCCAACTTTTAAGAATAGCTCAAGCTAATTTTACTGTCAAATAATTGAAATTACCTGATGTCTGGAGAAAACTGACCTCTGAACCAAACTCATCCAACAATCTATAAAGTAAATTGTCTCTTTAACTGTTCATTAACTGGGAACTTCTGAGCTCATCTGCTATCTGGTGAACACCAAGTAAAATATGAAAAAAACTTCACTGAAATCTCTGAAGCACTCTACCTTTTGCACTTGGGTGCAAAAATCAAATTGACCCAACACTTAACCTGGGACCTTGGAACACAATTCAACCAAATGAAATTCTTAACTGACACAAATTGTAAAAACAAACCAAAATGTGACACTCCCTGAATTGAAGAGTTCTCAGAATATCTAGGCAAAAATGTCTAGGAAAATGGATCTCCTTTTTAAAAATTTAAAAATACTTTACCTTCCAGTGTTTCCGTTTGTTCTTAGTATATTTCCTTTAATTTTTCTGAGGATCATAAAACTTGCAGTGCACTATTACCAGCCCTTTCGGGAGGAGGTATTAGAATTTTGACTTGTCCTAGTTTCAAACAGTACGGAAGAATGGAGGGGAAGTAGCAACTCTCAAGGTCTTTAAGATAAAGCAGTCTTGCTGGGAAAAGCTCATCTTCTGCTGCTAAGAATGTGAGACTGGGGCAACTCTCAGAATAACGTATTATCTTCCTCAAAATGTGGAAGAAAAGTTCCCAGAGTGCACCGAGTGTCTGTGCCACAGAGGTTTGCAGAAAGTAAACAACTGAACTGAGAGAAGTGGAATAAAAATTTATTTCTGAGAACTGATTATCTTACTTTCCTGGGGACTCTCTATTACTGAGAAGAAATCTAGAAGAGCATAGAGAATGACAAGGATCCCAGGAGTACTGAGGAAATTATTTACCATGCTATGCTAACTGAACCACATCTTAAAAAGCGGCTCAGTTTATAAGGGGTGAACCCTTCATTGAATTCTGATGCATCAGTGGACATTATCATCAGCACTAAAAACCATTCATACTTCAGGACCTGAAAAACAGACATCACAGGGTCAGGGGTCTAATTCATGGTGTGGTAAAAGCTCTTGGCTCTGTGTAATGGAGTATCGGCACCCTCTATTGCACCTAAAATGGCGTCACTTGTGGGCCTAGAGACCTGCTTCTGGGAGACAAGATAACTGGCATGTGTGTGGACATTCAGCATTGGATTACTAAGTGGTTAGGAGTAGTTTTTTCCCATTAGTTAGCATAGTTGGAACTGACTCAGCACAACGGGCAATTTGTTTTCTGAATTCTTGTCTAAGGTTGAAGAACTCCACTCATAGTAAGTGACACCATGTAGTAAATGTCCATGAAGCCCTAGGAAACAGGCCTAGGTTTTGACTTGTTTCATTTGTCCTTTTGAATTTTAAGTACAGACAAAAGAAGTCTGAGAGCAAGACACGAGGGACTTAAAGTCCAGAAATCCAGGCCAGATGTTGCAGCCAGCTCAGTAGGGAAACACTGAGAAGCAAAGGTCTGGCAAGCAATGGGTTTTGGCTTTATTGGAACTAAGGCTGTGTAGGAACTTAATTAATCTCTAAATTGAACTCCCTTCCCCTCCCCAAGGACTGATGTGGTGCAGGGAGAATTGTTGCTGTATCTTTGAAGTAAATGTCCTTTTTAAAAATTAATCTGATGTTAAGTGGTTGAAAGGAATTAAGATACTAGTCACTGGCCCTTAAAATGAGGGAACCTGATTGAATCAATGGTAGAAAAACAGAGACTTTCCAGTGTCCTTATGGTACTGGAAAATGCTAAAGTGGGGTACAAACTAGGACCTCAGCCAGTGGGAGCAGAACCCTGTTACATTCATATTCATAGCAGAGGATCATGTCTGAACAAATTTTTATTTCTTTTATTTAGTCCTAGAAAGAAAAATAAGGTATATATGAAGAATCTCAGCCTTTAGGTGACTTACTGAGATTTATTTTCTTGTTTGCCCAATTCTAGGAGAAAAAAGGAAGCCCCAGATTCAATTCTATATGTTGCCTTGTGATATAAGGCCTTCTTCATGTTGCCTAAGATAGAGCTGCCACAATGAACTTGTTACTAATGAATGAATGCAATCGACTTGGGGTGTGGGAAGAAGAAAAATGATGATATTTTGTTTTTCTGGGAAAATCAGATCTTACTGTAATGGTATTTGCTGCAATAGGGTATGCTTTTCTTATGTATTTATTTTATTTGGAGTTTGGCAAACTCCAAATAAAATGAGTCTTTCTGTAATAAATAGAACAGAGAAGAGGGAATGTACATGAAATTACAAATATCTAGATGATAGAGTCTGAAAAGAACCAAAGGCAGTTTTCAAGTCTTCAATTGGTCTCTGCCATCTCAAATTAGAGAGTCACATTAGCAAACTCATTGGGAAGCTAAAGGCCAAATAGGCTATAACTACTTGGATGTTCTCTCTTGATCTGACAGTTTAGTCCCAGGATCTGTATATATAAAGAACTTTCTCATAGGAAAGTGGTATGATTCTTTTCCAATATAGATTATGGGATAACTTTGGGGGGGGGCATTTTCCTCAATGTGAGACCATATAGGACAAAAGTTGTACTGATAAGAGTGTCTCTTTCACTTTTCTACCCCACCTCCCCAGAGGAAGAGAAATAAATTTGTTATCAAGTTGTTTCTGAATAATTTTCCTCTTTTTGTCTTTCTTACTAGCCTTGTTTATGTCAAATATATCATTAAAAAGGGGGGAAATCATATCAGCTATGATTGACTCAGCTCTTCTCAGCAATTACAATGATCCAAGACAAATACAAAGGACTCAGGTAGGGAAAATGCTATCTACAACCAAATAAAGAACTGGTAGACTCAGAATGCAGATTGAAGTGGATATTTTTTCACTTACTTTATTCTTTCTTGGGGTTGTTTTTCTTCTTTCTGATTTGTTTTTATCTTTCACAACTTGATATAGTTTATACACGTGCTGTCATGTAAAACATATTTCCGTATTAGAGTTGTGAAAGAAGTATATGCAGTTTGGTTGTCCTTTGGGCATAGTTTCAAATTGCTCTCCATAATGGTTGGATCAGTTCACAATTCTACCAACAGTGCATTAGGTCCCGATTTTTCCCACATTCTCTTCAATATTTATTATTTCCCTTTTTTTCTATTATATTAGGTGTGAAGTGGTACCTCAGAACTATTTAAATTTGCATTTCCCCAGTGAAAAGTAATTTAGAGCACTTCTTCAAATGCCTATAAATAGCTTTGATTTCTTTTTCTGAAAACTGCCTATTCATATCCCCTACCATCCATCCATGCAGAGCATGCAATGGCCTGCATTCTCAAAAATCTGACTCAGTTCTCTATACATTTGAAAAATGAGGCCTTTATCAGAAACATTGTTTCCCAGATTTCTGCCTTCTTTTCAGTCTTGGCTACATGGCTTTTGTTCGTGCAAAAGCTTTTTAAAATTTAATATAATCAACATTATTTTATATTTCATAATGCTTTTTTATATCTTATTTGGTCATAAATTCTTTCCTTCTCCATAAATCTGACAGGAGACTGCCTTGCTCTTCTAATTTGTTTATGGTGTCACCCTTTATGTCTAAATTTTGTACCCATTTTGACCTTACCTTGGCATATGGTGTAAGACATTGGTCTATACCTAGTTTGTGTTCTATTGTTTTCCATTTTTTTCATAAGTTTTGGTCAAATAGTGATTTCTTATCCCAAAGGCTGCCTGGGATAAGAACTGGGACAAAAGTCTTTGGATTTATCAAACACTATATTACTTTGGTAATTGACTACTGTATCTTGTGTATTCAATATATTTTACTGAAATAGAGTATATTCCCTCTATTTCTTAGGCAATACCAGGCAATTTTTATGATTACTGCTTTATGGTATAGTTTAAAACCTGGTATTTCTAGGCCATCTTCCTTTGTATTTTTTTTTCATTAGTTCCCTTGATATTCTTGACTTTTGTTCTTCCAGATGAATTTTGCTATTTTTTTTCTCGCTCTAGAAATTTTTTTTTTGATATTTTGATTGGTCTGGCAAAAGGCAGAATTGTCATTTTTATTATATTGGCTTGGTCTGCTTATGAACAACTGAAAATTTTCCAATTGTTTAGATCTGACTTCATTTGCATGAAAAGTTGTTTTTGTTTTTGTTTTTTTGTAATTGTGTTCATATAGTTCCTGGACTTCTCTTGGCATGTAGATTCCCAAGTATTTTCTTTACAGTTATTTTGAATGGAATTTCTCTATCTCTTGGTGCCTGGCTTTGTTGGTCATCTAAAAAACGCTGATGATTTATGTGGGTTTATCTTATACTCTGCAAGTTTGCTAAAGTTGTTAATTATTTGATGTAGTTTTCTTTTTTAGTTGATTCTCTAGGGTTCTCTAAGTATACCATCATATTAAAGATATAAAAAGTTTTGGTTCTTCATTGCCTATTTATTCAAATTCCATTGATCTCTTTTTTTTTCTTTTATTGCTATAACTAACATTTCTAATACCATATTGAATAATAGTGGTGATAATGGGCTTCCTTGCTTTCATCCCTGATCTTATTGTGAAGGTTTCTAACTTATCTCTATGATAGATAATACTTGTTGATGGTTTTGGACAGATACTGCTTATCATTTTAAAGAATGCTCCCTTTATGCCTATGCCCTCTAGTGTTTTTAATAGGAATGGGTGCTGTCTTTTGTCAAAAGCTTTTTCAGCATCTGTTGAGATAATCATATGATTTCTATTGGTTCTGTTATTGATATGGTCAATTACATTGACAGTTTTCCTAATATTGAATCAATCCTGCATTCCTGGTATAAAACTCACCTGGTCATAGTGCATAATCCTTGTGAGATATTGCTGTAGTTATAATTTTGTTCAAATTTTCACATTGATATCCATGAGAGAAATTGGTCTATATTTCTCTTTCTCTGTTTTAGCTTTATAGGTATCAGCACCATATTTATGCCATAAAAGGAGTTTTGTGGGCATCCTTCTTTGCCTATTTTTCCTAATAGTTTATATAATATTGGAACAGTTGTTCTTTAAATATTTTGTAGAATTCACTCATGAATCTATCTCCCTGGGTATTTTTTTAGAGAGTTTATTAATGGCTTCTTCAATTTCTTTCTCTAAGATGGAGTGGTTTAGGCATTCTATTTCCTGATCTGTTAATCTAGATAATTTATATTTTCATAAATATTCAATGGTTTTCTTCAGATTGTCTGATTTATTGGCATATAATTGGACAAAATATTTTTTAGTGATTGCTTTATTGGTGATGCTGACTGTGCTTCTAACTTTTTAGACTATTATACCTCAACTTGCTATCTCATCTGGGAACTTCCCTCAACAACTTGGGCCTTCTCTCTATAGAAGATCCAGTAACTCCTATGACCATCTCACCCTGGAACATCCCTTTGGTGAAATCTTCTCAGGCCTTCATTTTGGAGAGAGACTTGGGTTGGACAGCCTTCATTATTCTTCTGGCTCTGCTTCTGAATTTCTAGGTGCCATGGCCCAGCTCAGGTAAATTTACCCCCATCCCTGCTTTTCAGCATCCTTTTATATGTTGTCTTCTCCCAGGAGAATCTTAAGTTCCTTAGGTGCAGGGAACATTTTTCTTTTTTGCTTGTATTGTATTCCCAGCTCCTAGCACAGTGTTTGGCATATAATCAATTCTTGTTGTCAAAATCCTGCTGCTCTGGAGATTTGGTTGTATTCTCTTTCTCTGGTGATTAAGACCTGGCTGTATCCTTGCCCTCTCCCTTTCTTTTGTCATCTCACGGGTATCTCAAGTTTAATGCCTTCCTTTTTGTGAGTTAAAATGTTAAGACATGGATCCACAGACTTTCCGAATCTACTGGTTATTGTGGCTTTTCTGTATGAATCTCTAAGGCCCAAAAAGGAATCTAGCATGATCTGGGTTACCTATATTAACTCCCTTTGGAGAAGTTAACAAATACTTTGCATATTAATTTATGACAATTTAAATTGATTATGACATTATCCAGTAAAGCTTTTGTCACTGAGATTCTCTCTTGGAGAAAAATGGGTGAGATGCTGAAAATATCTATTCACCCTTCCTACTCATGAGCCCCCTTTAGACAAACCATGTCAGTGAATACACATAATCTACAAGGACAAATTCATATACCCTACACTTATATTTTTTCCCATTTTTTCCAGCTTTTTATTTTTCGACACTGTTCTTTGTGTCTTGTGGATTCTTTAATTTTTGTGTGTGTTTAATCTAGTTTTTAGGGAGACTATTACTTGCTCCAGGCTAACTACTTTCTCTTCTGTTTTCTTTTTTTCTCCTTCTGGTTCCTTCTCCAAAGCTTGTATTTCTTCTCCCCCCTTTGGAACACCTAGAATAAGGTGTTCATATTTTTCCCTTTGACTCTATACTTGTCATTGTGTCAGTGGTACTCTGTTCCTCCTTTCTAGGAATAGTTACATTTGCAATAAATTTTGAAACTATTTAGTCGTGAGTAATGAAAAGCAAATAATGGATGGGTCCAGTGCATTAATAAGAACAGGTTCTCAATTTTGGGTTGTGTTCTCCGTGATATACAGGGGAAACTGTGACTCAACAAGGAACTACAATGGAAAATAAGAGGATAATTACTCTTCAGTGAAGGGAAGTGAATGGTTGAGTCAACTCAGTAACAACACTATTTATTAGTGTCTCCCACCTGGGAAGATTCTTATATGTCAGTGGCCTTATCATTCTTTATACCGAACTTCTCCCCTTCTTCCCAGTGCTGGACGATTTTAATGATGAGAGGTGAGGAGATTTCCATTAACGTGTAACTTAGACATCAAATTTTTTGTCTGTTATGAAGTATCCTATTGGACATCCCCTTTTTTGTTGGAAAATATTAACCCATGTCTATAGATTAAACCTCTGGATTTGGAATCAGAGGACCTGGGTACAAATTATAATTCTGCCATTTATGATTTGTGTGACCTTGTATAAGCAAGTCCCTTAGCTTCTTTAGACCTCAGCCCTTCATCTGAAAACTGGGTGTGTGTGATTTATTTGCCTCTAAAGCCCTTTCTAACATTAAATTTTTGAATCATTAAATATACAGACACATATAGAAATGCAAAACATACCAAAATTTTGGAATACATATAGTTAATAAGGATGAAAATCAACCATTTGTTATCTACTACCTCTGCAACAGACAAACCCAGGAGCATCAAAAGATTCCCCAAACCTAGCCTGAACAGAGCCAGTATTTGACTTGATCAGGTCTCTAACTTTGTGTGTGGGTCACAATTAGCATTTTACTTGCAATCTGAAAGGCAGACTAAATGCATTGTTTTTATGCTTTTCTTCCTCCCCTTCCCCCTTCCCCCAGGATAAGCAAAAAATAAGATCATTCATCAAGGATCCCTGAAGCCTTAAGGTGCTCCTGGTTTACCCTTCTTCTGGAGAGACAGGTTTCAGAGTCTTGTTAGGGGATACATATTTTGGCTCGTGGTAAATTGGCAATAGTAAAGTCATGATAAACATGCTTAATCCAGAGGGCTCTCAGGATCATCTGAATCTGGGGGGTTTGATTCATTTTAGAGCAAGACTTGGGGCATTTCTAAGGTGATAATAAAGGCTTCTTGTCAGTGTCAACTAATTAGCAGTTTTCTGGGCAGTGGAAGTGCTTGGTGCATTCTTCTATTCAGGGCACATACTGAATTTTTCCATTTATGTGTGTATAGAGAAAAATTAATTCCTATAGAACAACCTGCAAAAATTGTGCAGGTTGTTTTTATAAAAAAAAAACTAAAGTTACTACTTTTGCAGATTTAAAAACTAAAATCTGTAAAGGCCCCATATAGCAAGAGATAGATATATACCAAACAATTTATAGCAGCATTATTTCTAGTAGGAAAAAAATCCAAACCTTGGAAATAAAGTGGATACTCATGAATTGGAAATTTTTGTTCCATAAGAAACAATGCATTTGAGGAATTCAGAGAAAGTTGGGGAAAATATGCATGAAGTGGTGCAGAGTGAAGTAAATGGAACTAGGAGGAAAATAGACACGATTATGGCAATGTACATGAATAGAACACTAAAAGACATAAGACTTTACAAGACTCTAGGTTAGACATGTATTGGAGCTTTTGATCAAGCACATGTGTGTTACTTAGTGCTAAGGGGATTTGATTTTTTTTTCCTGATGCAATTGGGGCTAAAAGTGACTCGCCCAGGTGGTCACACTGCTAGGCAGTGTTAAGTATTTGAGGTCAAATTTGAACTCAGGTCCTCCTGACTTCAGGGCTGGTACTCTATCTACTGCCCCAACTAGCTGCCCTGGGGCACAATGCTTTGAGAAGAGATAGTCCTTTTACTGGCCACCAATCAGGGAAAACCCATGGAACTTTCAAAAGGAAATGACTCCCTCCCTGGCTTTCTTCTCTTTTAGAATCACTGTCTGGCATTCTCAGAGATGACTCAAGCAGGAAGATGAACCCAATCATAGACCTAGCTTGCTAGAAGACGTCTACCATAAGAAGGAAAAGTACAAAGAAAAAGAAAAAAAGAAAAAGAAAAATTTGTTCAGTAGCATCCAAGAGACTTTATGTTCTGGTATGGCTTAATTATTTCCCTCCCAAGGTAAAGCATATTAGTAGTTATAATTTAAATAACTGAATCTTATTTTAAGTCTTTTTGTCAATATATACTCCTCCTCGGTTTTTATTGTTTCTTCTGACTGAAGGAAATGAGTGTCTGTTCCATACCTGAGTACTCTTTTACTCTCTCCTCTGGGGAGACCCTGGACTAGGTCAATACATAAAAGATAAGAAAAATATCCTATAAGTTGTTTAGATGGACATTTAGCAAATCAGAGTTTCACAAAAGAAGTCTAAGTCTTCTTTTATGTGGTCAGGCTCTCTCTAGTGCCGAACTCAGTCTGAGTACATGTGTGGATAAACAGAGGCCTCCTAGTAGGAAAGGACTGGGTGCGGTGTCCCAGGCCCTTATATATAGAAATGATTTTTAATGTTAGATACATGATTTTTAATATTGGCTCCAGAGAACTAATAATAAAACATGTTTCATTCCTCTTAGTACAAAATCAACACATAAAGCATGTAGATTGTAGCCTGGAGTCCTGGAGTTCCAGTCTGGATCATGTATGTGAGGCTCTTCTTATTGGTGGAGAGGAGCATGACTTGACTGCATTCTTTTTTTTTTCCTAATTAATTAATTATTTTTTTAATTAAAGCTTTTTACCTACAAAACATATGCTCCGGTAATTTTTCAACATTGACCCTTGCAAAAAACTTCTGTTCCAACTTTTCCCCTCCTTCCCTCTACCCCCTCTCAAGATGACTTGACTGAATTCTTGTGTGAGGAACAGAACCAGGATGGAAGAAGAGAGGCCTTCCTTCCCGACTTGAGAAAGGACACAGGTGCTTCCAGATTGTCTTTTGGGGAAAGTCTGGAGAGAGAGAAAAAAGACTTTGTGAAACAGCAGACATGTATAGGAGCTGACACCTAACATGCCCCTGATTTCCAGATTACCTCCCTAGAGACTTCAGGGAATTTCTCCTGGAGTGAGAATAGGCACTCCCCGTTCCCAGTGGGAGAGCTTGTTCACTTTGCATATTCTGCATTCTATTCTAATATCTCTGACTTCTTTTAGCTCTCTTTGGTATTTGCTTGAATAAATGAGTTTATTCACCATTCATTATTTGTTCTGATCTTTCATGTAACTAGCATTTGATGAGAAAGAAACAAGTCTTCAGATATAAGTAGTACAACTTCTCCTTATGAGGGGCAGCAACCACAGAATCAGCTGGAACCTAAACATTGTTTTTCCTAGACTAACAATATTTAGGCAGACAGATGTGATTCTAGTTCAGCATGCCCTCTTTGAGGAGAGCAAAATAGCCAGCTCTTTGTCCTACTTCCTGCTCCCATTTCAGGCAGGGAACAAAATCTCCCTTGAAGGGTATGGGTGTGAGATTCCCTAAAAGATAACTTGCAAACCATGTTTAGACAAGACTATGTGACATCCACATACCCCACATAAACATCACACACACACACACACACACACACACACGCCTTACAATGGGTATTAGCAGTAGTTGCTATGTCATTTTATTAAGCTTTGTTTTTTTTTTTTTAATAAGGGAGGATAATATGATGAAGCTTTAATTTGGAAGTAATAACTGTATAAAATTTAACAGATCATTATTAAAACATTAAACAGAGGAGTTAACTTCATAGCCAGAGGGTAAGGTGGATTACAGGGTGAGACCTTTTATCTCTCTAATTCAAGTCTCTTGGGGGAATCAGTGGGTGACCTTGAAATTCAAGAAACCCCTAGTCCTTAGAATTGTCCTCTCTAAAATAAACATGATTCACAAGCTCAGGTCTGTAGCAAAAGGCAAGTAGAATAAAACGCTGAAGCTCTGTTGTCAGTTTCGGGGTGGCTGTCATTGATTGGTAGTTTTGATTGTCCTAGTAAATCATATGCTCCTGCCATTAAGACTTCTCCATAGCGTTTGGAACTCATTCATTCTATTGATTCCATATCACTGACTGGTTTACGGCTCTAATTTTGGTTACCTATGTGACTTGTAAGAACTTACAACCTCTTATAGTCACACTGATTGGAATGCAATATGTTTTTGCCATGAAAGCAAATTGTACTGGTATAACCTATTGATTTTAGTTAATGAAAAACTTGTTACTATCCTTTCCTATAACAGATCATTGCTGAGATTTTATAACTTTAGAACGATAGGATTTTCTTTTAAATGAAGGGTCCTGGTGGGGGGTGCAAATAGAAAACAGGGGCAGAAGAACATAATGTTACTGTAAAAATAGTAGAGCAACTTTATCAATATCATCTCAATTGTATACAAACTATAGGCAGCTGAATAAAACACTGACAAACCAGGTTCAACAGTTCAACCATTAGAATATCAAGTGGCTATTCTAAAATATCCATTTTAGGATTTCTAGTATAGGAGGGGAATATCTCTGCATAGATCCTATGTTGAATTTGTCATGCTTCTCCAAAAAGGCTAAGTGCGAAGTCTTCGGAGGGGCAGAGCCAAGATGGCAGAGAAGGCACACGCGACTTTCTAAGCTCCTCTCATTCCCCTCATAACCAATTATTTTATCCAGCCTCAGAAATAGCTCTTCACTGCTTAAATTCATGAAGATCAGAAGCATTCAATTTACCAGCTGAAGTCATTCTGGAAGATGGCCAGGAAAGGTTTGTCCTGAGGGGCCAGAAACAGACCAGCGCAGGCAGGGAGAGGCTAGCGTCCTGAGCAGACCAGGGGCGGGGGTGATCTCTGTGGCTAGAAAAGTTATAGAGACCACTCTGCTATAGGCTAACTGCTCTGCCTTGATTACAAAGCAGTAAACTGGCAGAGAAATTAAAGCCTGGAACAGAGGGGACTCTTAAAAAACGCCAGAACTTAACACTGGCTGTAGCTACTCAAACCCAGAAGTGACTCAGGAGACTGAATCACAGCCCTGCAGCCACATCCTGCAGTTCGGGGCTTTTGCGGGGGCAGTTACAAACCCACACGGCAGGGGGGCACAGCCTGGGCAGCCTCTAATCAGCACAGTGTGGGGCTCGGCCTGGGGCAATAGAACTTCCCCAACAGGACTGTGCTTCCTGGAGCAGAGACACTTCCTGTCCTGCAAATCCATTCACTTCTCAACTGCTAAAACCCACAGCCCCAGGGCAGGATTCGGCTTGGGATAGTGAAACTCTCACTGCTCAGCGGCTAGCCCCAGGGCAGTCATTATCTCACACAGTGGGGGTTCTTTGCAGGGCACTTTCCCAGTTCTGCCCTGCAGGCTTGAGTTACTTCCCGGTGGGGAACTCTTTCCCAATGCACTCCAGTACCTCGTTGCTTTTTGGAGCCAGCTAGCAGGACAGCTACCCATCCATACATTGCTCACTGCTCTGCAGAGGAAGCTGGTAACCTCCTGGCCCTGAAGGCAGATCCTACAGGCTTTAACAAAATGAGTAAGAAAATCAAAAGGAGGATTGATAGTTTCTACTCAGAAAGAGAACAGCTTTTCAACCCTGAAGAGACTAACAGCAGACAGTCTCCAGACAATCGTTGGTCCCCAATACAAAAGGCTCTCCTAGAAGAGACTATTAAAAACCTTAAAAGAGAACTAGAAGAAAATGGGAAAGGAAAGAGAAGCTATGCAAGAGAGTAAGAAAAGACATATAACTCACTAAAAGAAAAATTTGACAAAGAGAAAAAAAAACAACTCCCTGAAATGTGAACTGAAAAGGTAAAAACCCCAAGAATTCCAAAAGAAAAAATTTATGAATTGGAGAAAGAAAATAATTCACTAAAAAAAAATTAGTGAAATGGAAAAATCCAAGAGCAAAATGACTCATTTAAAACTCAACGGACATATACAAAAAAAGAAGAAAACAATGAAGAAAATAACACGCTAAAAAACGAACTGAAAATAAATGACTGATTCATTGAAAAAGAATCATCAAACAAAACCAAAAAACTGAAAGATTGGAAAATGTCAAATATTTACTTGAAAAAACAAGGACCTGGAAAATAGATAAGGACAGAAAACCTAAGGATCATCAATCCCGAAAAATATAATGAAAAAAAAGAGCCTAGATATATTTTTAAGGAAATTATTAAAGAGAACGGCCAGAAGAATAGAACCAGAAGGTAAAAAAGACATGGAAAGAATCCACAAACACCTTCTGAAAAAGACCCTAAAATAAAGACCTGAGGAAAAGGGCCAAACTCGAATTTTCGATTAAAGAAAAAATTTAAAGCATCCAGAAAAACAGTTAAATACCAAGGGCCCAAAAAGGATCACCCAAGATCGGCCCTAACATTAAAGGACGAAGGGCCTGGAATTTGATATTCTGAAAGGCAAAAGAACTTGAATGCAGCCAAGAATAAACACCCAGCTAAGGACATTTTTTCCATGGAAGAAGATGGACATTTAAGAAACAGAGTTCCATCTGTTTCTAAAGAAAAAAACCAGACTTAAACAAAAAATTTGATCTCCAACAACAGGACCAAGACAAGAGAAAAAAGGTATTCTTGAGAACTGTATTTGTTTGGATATACATAAAATCAATGTATAATTTGATTTTACTGAATAACATAAAGAAGGGAAGAAAATGAAAGGGAATAGTGTCAGTAAAAGGGGAAAGGGGAGAAAAAAGAGGGGAACTTGGGCCGATGAGGCAAAGGAAACCCCATCAATCTGAGGGGAACTTAAGAGGGGAGGAACATTGTGTGAATCTTACTCCCAGAGGGCCCAAAGAAGAAAAATTGACACATTTGTTTTAAGAGAAACTTTTCTCACTTTAAAAAAGTGGGGAGGAAAAGGAAAAGGAAAAAGAGTTAAGGGAAGGGGTACAAGGAAGGGGAAGGATTAAAGGAGGAGGAGGGATACTAAAGAAGGAGAGCTGGGTGGGCAAGGGACCAATAAGTTTAATACAAGGAAGGGGAAGGAGGGCAAGAAAAAGAAAAGCATAATCGGGGAATTAGGGATGGCAGAAGTGAATTAGAATTTAACTGTAAATGTAATAGGATGAACTCCCCGAAAGAGGAGGCAGATAAAGACTGGATCAAAAAGTCAGAACTCCCAAATATGTTGTTTTAAAGAAACACATTTAAAACAGGAGAACAACAAATAAAGGTAAAAAGGCTGGAGAGAATCTATTATGCTTCAGGTGAAGTCAAAAAGCAGGGTAGCCATCCTTATCTAGATGAAGTAAAAGCAAAATTGATCTAATTAAAAGAGATAAGGAAGGAAACTATACTTGCTAAAAGGTACTATAGACAATGAACAATATCAGTATTAAACATATAGGTAGTATAGCATCTAACTTCCTAAAGGAGAAGTTAAGAGAGTTAGAAAAGAAATAGAAAAAAACTATAATAGTGGGAGACCAAACTTGCACCCCAGATTAAAAACAAATCCACATCACAAAAAATAAGAAAGAAATTAAAGAGGTAAATAAAATATTAAAAAAGACTAGGATGAAGATTCTGGAGAAAACTGAATGGTGATAGAAAGGAGATACTTTCTTCTCAGCCCATGGAACCTACACAAAAATTGACCATAATTAGGACTTTATGTCAAAATTAAATAGAAGGCAAAATAGTAAATGCTTTCTTTTCAGATCACAATGCAATAAAAAACAACATTCAAAAAAAGGGGAAACAAATCAAAAGTAATTGGAAACTAAATAACTCATCTTAAAGAATGATTGGGTGGCAAATTAAGACACAATTTTAACTTCCCAAGATAATGACAACAGTGAGACATCATACCAAAAATTTGTGGAGACCAAAAGGGTAATAAGGGAAACTTTAATCCTTAGACACTTGAACAAAATAGAAAAGAGAAGGTCAAAATTGGGCTTCAACAAAAACTGAAAAAGACCAAATTAAAACCCCCAATCAATTACTAAACTTGAAATTTAAAATTAAAAAGGAGAAATTAATAAATTAAACTAAAACCATTGAACTAATAAATAAATAAGGTTTTTTATGAAAAAAAAAATTGATAAACCGGTAAATCTGATTAGAAAAGGAGAGGGAAAAATCAAATTAGTAGTCTTAAAATGAAAAGGCAGAACTTTCCACCAATAAGAGGAAATTAAAGAAATAATAAGGGTTACTTTGCCCAACTTTTACGCCAATAAATTGATAACCTAAACGAAAAAGGATGACTACCTCCAAAATATAGGTTCCCAGATTATCAGAGGAGGAAGAATTTTAAATAGTCCCATTTCAGAAAAGAAAAGAACAAGCTATTAATCAACTCCCAAAAAAAAATCCCCAGGACCAGATGGATTTACATGTGAATTCTACCAAACATTCAAAGAAAATTAGTCCCAATGCATTAAAACATTTGAAAAAAAGGGGAAAAATCCACCAAATTCCTTTTATGACACAGACATGGATGATACCTAAACCCTGGCTGAAAAAAGAAAGAAAACTAAGACCAATCTCCCTAATGAATAATGCTAAAATCTTAAATAAAATATTAGCAAAAAGACTACAGAAAATCATCCCGGATAATTACCATGATCAAGTAGGATTTATACCAGGAATGATTGGTTCAATATTAGGAAAACTATCAGCATAATTGGCCATATTAATAACCAAACTAAAAAACCATAATCATCTCAATAGATGCAGAAAAAAGCATTTGATAAAATCCCAACATCCATTCCATTAAAAACATTTGAGGTATAGGAAAAATGGACTTTTCCTTAAAATAATCAGTAGTATCTAAAACCAGCAGTAACATCATATTTGTAAGGGGACAAATGCAACCATTCCCAATAAGATCAGGGAGGAAACAAGGTTGCCCACTATCACCGTTACTTTTAATATTGTATTAAAAATGCTAGCTTTGGCTAAGCCTAGAAAGAATTAAAGGAATAAGAATAGGCAATGAGGAAACCAAATTATCACCTTTGCTGATGATATGATGGTATACTTAGAGAACCCCAAGGATTCTACTAAAAAGTTATTAGAAATAATCCACAATTTTAGCAAAGTTGTTGGTTATAAAATAAAACATAAGTCATCAGCTTCTTATATATCACTAAAAAATCCAACAGTCAGGTTACAAAAGAAATCCCATTTAAAGTAATACTGATAGTATGAAATATTTAGGAATCTATCTGCCAAGGGAAAACAAAACTTTAAAGACAAAACTACAAAACACTTTCCAAAAAATTAAGTCTGATCTAACTAACTGGAAAAATATTAAATGCTCTTGGATTGGGTGAGCAAATATAATAAAGATGAAAACCTACCAAATAATCTACTTATTTAGCCCATACCAATCAGACTTCCAAAAACTATTTTGATGACCTGAAAAATAAACCCAAAATTCATATGGAAAAAATAAAAGGTCAAGAATTTAGGAAATTAATGAAAAAATGGTCAAAGGGAATGCAGACAATTTCAGATGATGAAATTAAAACTATTACTACTCATAGAAAGGGCCAAATCAATTGATCAGAGAAATGCAAATTAAGACAATCGAGATACCACATACATTGTCGATTGGCCAGAATGACAGGAAAGATAATGCAGAATGTTGGAGGGATTGGGAAAAAGGACACTGATACATTGTTGGTGGAATTGGACTAAATCCAGCCATTCTGGAGAGCAATTTGAACTATGCCAAAAAGTTATCAAACTGTGCATACCTTTGATCCAGCAGTGTCTCTACTGGGCTTTCCCCAAAGAGATACTAAAAAGGAAAGGGATCCGTATGTCCAAAATGTTTGTGGCAGCCCTTTTGTAGTGGCCAAAGTGGAAAAATGAATGGATGCCCATCAATTGAGAATAGTTGAGTAAAATTTGGTTATGAATGTTATGGAATATTATTGTTCTTAAGAAATGACCAGCAGGACGAAAAAGAGGTTGGCGAGACTTACAGAACTGATGATGAAATGAGCAGAACCAGGAAATCATTATATACCTCAACAACGATACCGTAAGAGGATGTATTCTGAAGGAAGTGAATTTCTTCAACAAAGACAAGATCTAACTTAGTTTCAATTGATCAAGGATGGACAGAAGCAGCTACACCCAAAGAAAGAACACTAGGAAATGAATGTAAACTGCTTGCATTTTTGTTCTTCTTCCCAGGTTATTTATACCTTCTAAATCGAATTCTCCCTGAACAACAAGAAAACTGTTCGGTTCTGCACACATATATTGTATCCAAGATCTACTGTAATCTATTTAACATGTATAGGACTGCCTTGCCATCTTGGGGAAAGGGTGGAGGGAGGGAGGGGAAAAATCAGAACAGAAGTGAGTGCAAAGGATAATGTTGTAAAAAATTACCCTGGCATGGGTTCTGTCAATAAAAAGTTATTTAATAAAAAAAAAAAAAGGAAAAAAAATCCCTGGAAGTCTTCAAGTCAATGACATTTTTCAAAAGCACTGATTTATGCAGAATCAAGGCAATTATAATAAGACAGAAAATGTAGCTGAATGCAGTCTGTCTCAGCTTTGTGTTTTATATCTATCTGAATCTTTCATTAAAAAAATATGCTCTAAAAAAACAAAACAAAAAGGCTGAGTGCAAGTTGCAACACATGGTAATATGCAGCATAGACTTGAGCAGGTTGATGTAGTGTTGAAAGAGACAGTAGTCTCAAGAATTCCAGCAATATTGCTGAGTGAAAGTACTACCCTGCTTCCCCACATAGTTAAAATGGGATTGATAACACAGTGAATTAGGTGAGCTAAGAAAATGATTTGTGAGAAATCACAAGTGAAAGAACTTGGTGATAATTTGTACAGGGCTGTGGATTAAGTATGAGAAAGGAAAGAAGAAATTTGTGCTTTTTATCTTTTATAATAGCTTTTTATTTTTCCAAATATATGCAAAGATAGTTTTAAAAATTTGCAAAACCTTGTGTTCCAAATTTTTCTCCCTCCATTCTCCTCTGTCTTCTCCCTTAGACAACAAGTAATCCAATAGAGTGTAAACATATGTGATTCTTCTAAACATATTTCCATATTCATCATGCTGCCCAAGGAAAAATCAGATCAAAATGGGAAAAAAACACAAGAAAAAAAATACAAGCAAGCAAACAAACAATAACAACAAAAAGGTGAAAATAATATGCTTTGATCCACATTCGGTCTCCATAGTTCTCTCTCTCAATGGGGATGGCTCTTTGAATCACAAGTTTATTGAATTCTGTGGTGTCATCCCATAGTTGAAAAAAGCCAAATTTATCACAGTTGATCATCACACACTCTTGTTGTTACTGTGTACAGTTCATGGAACGGGAGAGGGTGGGAGGAAGGGAGGGAGAAAAAATTTTGGAGCCCAAGGTTTGCAAGGGTGAATGTTGAAAACTATGCATGTTGTGAAAATAAAAACCTTCAAAAATTTTATTTCAACTTAACACCAAAAAGATGAGCATTTCCATGTAAAGAGCAAAACACAACAGAGGATCATATATGAAAGTATGAATCTTTATTTCCTATTACTTGCCTTCATATATATACAGATGTGTGTGTAATAAAATTCAACATATTCTTTTTCAGTGTCCTGTTTACCCGTGCTTTTTCTGAACTTCCTTCTGGACTATTCATATACTTAAAAATATTTCAATGTCCCTCTCTTTTTGTCATCAGTGTCGCTATCTCCTTCCCTCCTCATTCCCTATTAAAAAACAGAAAAAAAAAACTTATAAGAAATAATCATAGTTATGACAAACAACTATACAGTAAAAGAGTCCAAAACTCTCTGCCTTGGGAAATGGGTAACATGTTTCATAAATCCTTTAGAGACAGAGTTTGTCATTACTTTGATCAGTGTTACTATGTTTCGGGAAATCATTTTTCTTTACAATGTTATCTTTATATAAATTGTTTTCCTGATTTCTGCTCACTTCATCTGGTACCAATTGGTACATCTCAGGATTCTCTGAAATCATTTCTTTTATCATTTCTTACGATATAATATGTATTTCATTATATTCATATGAAATAGGGGTGGTTGTTCATTACATTGATCTGAGTTCTTAAGTATTTCAGAGTTGTTATTTACAATGTTTTTGCCCTTGTATACATTTTCCTTCTGGTTTTGTTCACTTCGCTCTGCATCAGTTTGTATAAGTCTTCTCACATTTTTCTCAAACTATCCATTTAGTCATTTCTTTTGGTTCATTGACATTTCACTTTTTATTATATAATTTATGTGTGTGTATAATATTTCTATATAACTATATTTATATAGAAACATAGAATATAGAAATATATCACATATATTTATATGTACAAATATAAATATATATCATAATATATAAATATATATAAATGTATATTTATATAGCTACATTTATGTAACTATATATTCTATAATTTGTTCAGTCATTCTTCATTAGATAAAGCCTTCCTTAGTTCCTAGTCATTTGCTACTACATTAATTACTGCTTTAAATATTTTTGTTTATATGGGCTCTTTTTTTTTTTTTAAAGGTATATACCCAGGGAGGCGGAGCCAAGATGGCGGAATTAAGGCAGGAACTTTCCCAACCTCTCCCCCAAACTGCTCCCCATTCCCTTAATTAATGACTCTAAATACATTTTAGAGTGTCAGAACACCCCCAAGGATGGAGTAGAACATTTTCCAGCCGAAGGCGATTTAGAAGTTCAGCTGCAAAGGCCTATGGAACCAGAGTGGGCTCCTGAGGCGGGAAACACCTGAGCTGGACACGCTTGAGGCGGGACATGCCCTCCCCTCCCCCATCCAGCCCCAGCCTGGCCGACAGCCTCACTTCTAAATCAGCCCAGGAGGCTTCTGGGAGGCCCAGGACTGAGAGAGGACTTGGAAGGTCGGTGGAGACGGTCTATGGCAACAGGGTGGGGGTCCGGGGTGCAGTCCCAGCGCAGCCCTGGTCAGGAGAGCCCCAGCTCCGGCCAGCCCCCCTAAATCTTACAGCTACAGGGGGGCGGGACACACCTAATAGCTCCAGGGCAGAGAAAAGGGCTTCGTGGTAGAGTCTGGGAAGGATTTCTGAAAACAGCTGCACAAACCCAGGAAGCCTGAGACGGGCACCCATCACTCAGGAAACAGAACCCCACTAACAAACAGCTCAAAGCAGAGTAAGAGGCTGGGAACATGAGCACAAAACAAAACAAAACAAAAAAGCTGCTTCTGACCATTGAAAGCTGTTATGGTGACAAGGTGGATCAAAACACACTCAGAAGATGAAGCTCCTATGTCCAAAACCTCCAAGAAAAATAAGAATTGGGCTCAGGCCATGGAAAAGCTCAAAAGGGACTTTGAAAATAAAGGAAGAGGGGGCAGCTAGGTGGGGCAGTGGATAGAGCACCAGCCCTGAAGTCAGAAAGACCTGAGCTCAAATCTGGCCTCAGACATTTAACACTTCCTAGCTTCTTAGGTAAGTCACTTAACCCCAATTGCCTCAGCAATATATATATATATATATATATTTCCTCTCTCTTCCTTAAAAATTAGGGAAAGAATTGAGAGAGGTACAAAAGGAAATTTTAAAAAGAAAATTAATGACGAGAAAAATGCCTTAAAAAGCAAATTTGGCCAGTTGGAAAAGGAGGTACAAAAGCTCACTGAGGAAAATAATTCCTTAAAAAATAGAATTGAGCAAATGGAAGCTAGTAACTTTATGACAAATCAAGATAGGATAAAGCAAAGTCAAAAAATGAAAAAAAAAATCGAAAACATGTGACATATCTCATTGGAAAAATAATTTGACATGGAAAATAGATCCAAGAGAGATAATTTAAAAATTATTGGTCTCCCTGAAAGTCATGATCAAGAAAAGAACCTGGATGTCATCTTTCTTTCTTTTTTCTATTTTTAAAGCTTTTTATTTTCAAAATATATGCATAGATAATTTTTAACGTTCATCCTTGTAAAATCTTGTTCCAAATTTTTTCCCTCCCTTTCTCACAACCCCTTCCCTAGATGGCAAGTAATCCAATATATATATTAAACATGTGCAATTCTTCTATACATATTTCCACAGTTATCATGCTGCACAAGAGAAATCAGATCAAAAAGGGAAAAATGAGAAAGAAAACAAAATACAAGCAAACAACAACAAAAAGAGTAAGTAGTTGCGAGTAAGTAAGTTGTGAGTACTTTCCATACTTCCAAACATGCCCCCAAGAAGCGAGGCTTTTCACTAATCCCACTCTCTGGCATATACAGCTATGACTTCAAAAGGAGAAACAAAATTCGAATATGTAGGATTATGGCTGAGAACTGGCAACAGAGTGACTCTTGATTGGAGAAGAGCTGAATAAACTTTAGAATATGGATAAAATGAAATGAATGTTTTTGTTCAGTATGAAATGATTAAAAAGGTAATTTTGTCATCTTTGCAAATTTAACAGGGGTGAGAGGTAAAACCTCAGCATTGCTTTAATTTATATTTCTCTAATTATCAATGTGCTTGTTGACAGCTCACATTGAAAACTTTCTTATCTTTGGATAATTTATCTATAGGGGAGTGAGAGAAAAGAAAACAAAGGTATTTATTATAGAAAACTTTCTCAAGAATTTTAGCCACAATAGAGGAGAGAAACAGCATTTCTGATAGTGGGAATGAAAAGATTATTTGAGGGTATTTTGAAGATGGAAGAGACCTGGAAATGTTTTGAGGCAATAGGGAAACAGCTAGTGAATAGAGAAATTGAAAAAAAAAAAGTGGAGATGATAAAGAGGGCAATCTTTATGAGGAAAGGCTGAAATGCAACCACTTATGCACATAAAGAGATTAGTCTTGGTAAGAAAAAGGGCATCTCTTGTGAGACTGAGGTGAAGGAGGAGATAGTGCCAGAAAGCATCTGGGTGATGTGAGATGAGGAGGAGGGGAGAAAAGGAAGTTCTCAACAAATGTCCTCAACTTTTTTCATTTAATTGTGAGACAAGGTTCTCACCAGAAAGGGTGGAGGGATGAGGAGCCATGAGAGGTTGAGTCACACAGGAAAAATACATTTGTCATGGCATATAATCTGCCTCACTGCAGGGGTTACCTACATGAATGAGATCACTGAACAGTTGTAGTACTGGGGTATTGGTGAGGAAACACAACTCTTATGTGCCATTTCTCACTGGCCATTTAGTATCATTACTAAAACCTGTATCATTACTGCTCTGTTCAGTATTTGAATTCAGTCCTTATCCCTGGCTATATTTCAGAATATTTGTTGCTAGACTACTCCTGTAACAATTTCCCCTGTCTGTCCCATGGAGCATGGGGCAGATTGACCAAATCTTCATGGGACAATCTTGATAGAGATTAAAACAAAAATAGTTTAGAAGAAAATTATTCTTAAACTATCTGTGGATATTGTAAAAGAAATCCTTGCATGTATGCCTCTAGAAGAAGGAGTTTGTAGGAGTCAATTAACGGTTTTAAAAAGGTTTTGATAATTGATTTCCTTTGTAATAATCTTTAAATTTTATGCAGTTGGTTGTTTTTTATTCTTAAACAGGACCCAAATACATCAATCACCATGTTAGAGGCAAGTCACAGTATGTCAGACTGTGGCTCATCAGACCAGTATGAGCTCAGAAAGCTCTACCACAGGTTGGGCACACAGAGTCCATGTGAACGTTTGGCGTAGATTCTCTCTAACTCTGGTCATCTTGCATTTCTTTTGAGCTAATTCAATTCTGCTTTGCTCATAGAGCATAGTACCTTCTCTGATGAGGGCACGGCATGTGGGGCAATCCTTTGCCAGTGTCTACCTTGTCACTCAATCCCCAAATTCCTCAGAAAGACCTTGAGAGTGTCTTTGTGTCACTTCTGACCACAATGTGAGCATCTGTCCTGTGTGATCTAGAAACTCACACAAACTTATGCAATTACATTCTGAGGAGGGGGGGTCCATTGGTTTCACCAGACTAAAAATTTTTAGGAACCCCTGACCTGGATCATAATGCTCTCAAGAGCCTAATGTCTGTGTGTCTGTCTGTCTGTCTGTCTGTCTGTCTCTCTCTCTCTCTCTCTCACACACACACACACACACACACACACACACACACGACAAAGACTGGAAAAGGGCAAAACCAGTTTTCTAGTTACTCCTCTATTCCTTCAGATAGGTCTGGCCTTGACCCTGTTCTGAAATGTCTGATCATAAGCTTACTGCTGAAGCCATTATTTTGATGAACTTTGGCCTGGTTAGACCACATCTGGTAGAACATAAATTCCTTGGTTTACTGCGCACTTTTTTGGAGGATATACAACAGCTTCCAGAAGGAGACATCCAGACTAATAAAAACCTTGAGACCATGACATAAGGGGATCCACAGTGTAACATTTCTGACCCCTCACGATCTAACTCTAGCCCATCTCTTCACGTTTGTTCCACATTATGACACTTCATGTCTTGCACATTCCAGCCAAACTGGTATTGTCCCCAGCCTGAGCCCTTGGTCTCCCAAATGAGTACCTTCCAGTCCCCATTCCCCAAGCCTACTCCCTCCTGTCTTGAATGGTCTCTTCCTTCATTTCTGCCTCTTCCAATACCTAGCTTCCTTTGAAGCTTAGTGCATAGGATTTCTTCTATAGGAAACCTTTCTATATCCACTTGTTTGTCATTGCTGTCCCCTTCCTCTGCAAATTACCATGTATAGACTTATTTGTTTATATTTCCTATATCACCTACACCCAGGAGAATAGAAAATCCTTAAGGGGGAGTACCTTTTTTTGCTTTAATTTCCCCTATTCCTGGCACGGTGGACATTGTAGGATATTAATAATTTCTTGTAAGAGAAATGCAAATTAAGACAACTCTAAGATACCACTACACACCTGTCAGATTGGCTAAGATGACAGGAAAAAATAATGATGATTGTTGGAGGGGATGCAGGAAAACTGGGACATTGATGCATTGTTGGTGGAGTTGTGAACGAATCCAACCATTTTGGAGAGTAGTTTGGAACTATGCTCAAAAAGTTATCAAACTGTGCATACCCTTTGATCCAGCAGTGTTACTACTGGGATTATATCCCAAAGAGATTATAAAGAAGGGAAAGGGACCTGTATGTGCACGAATGTTTGTGGCAGCCCTTTTTGTAGTGGCTAAAAACTGGAAACTGAATGGATGTTCATCAGTTGGAGAATGGCTGAATAAATTGTGGTATATGAAAATTATGGAATATTACTGTTCTGTAAGAAATGACCAACAGGATGATTTCAGAAAGGCCTAGAGACTTACACGAACTGATGCTGAGTGAAATGAGCAGGACCAGGAGATCATTATATACTTCAACAACAATACTAGATGATGACCAGTTCTGATGGATCAGGCCATCCTCAGCAACGAGATCAACCAAATCATTTCTAATGGAGCAGTAATGAACTGAACTAGCTATGCCCAGAAAAAGAACTCTGGGAGATGACTAAAAACCATTACATTGAATTCCCAATCCCTATATTTATGCACACATGCATTTTTGATTTCCTTCACAAGCTAATTGTACAATAATTCAGAGTCTGATTCTTTTTGTACAGCAAAATAATGTTTTGGTCATGTATACTTATTGTGTATCTAAGTTATATTTTAATATATTTAACATCTACTGGTCATCCTGCCATCTAGGGGAGGGGGTGGGGGGGGTAAGAGGTGAAAAATTGGAACAAGAGGTTTGGCAATTGTTAATCCTGTAAAGTTACCCATGTATATATCCTGTAAATAAAAGGCTATTAAATAAAAAAAAATAATTTCTTGTAGAATTGGATGGGATAGTTTGAAGGAACTGAGGATATTTAACCTGAAGAAGAGTAGACTCGGGGGAGACATGATAGCTGCCTTCAAGCATTTCCTGAGCTATTACTTGAAGTAGATCTTGGATTTGTTTTTCTCATCACCAAAGGGCAGAAAATGAGCAATGGTCAGAAGCTTCAAGAAGCATATTTTGACTTGAAGTCAGGAAAAGTTTCCCAAAGTATCCCAAAGTAATATTGCCTGCCTCCAGAGATTGTGAGTTCCCCTCACTGGAGATCTTTAAACAAAACCTGGCTGATGGCTTATTAGGTAGGTAACGGTCGGACTAGATGGTCACCAAAGTGCCTTCCTACTTCCAAACTGGGATTCTTCTGTACATAGTGATACGGGTAAAAACGTCACCAACTGAAAAAGTTAGAAAAGACCACTTGTCAAAGAATCATGCTGACAGTGTTCAACCTGGAAGGGTGGGACCTTAGAAGTCATTTAGCTTTAAGATCATAGACCTGGAACTGGTATTTGTATTTTTAGCAGTTAACAAAATGCTTGGTACATGGAAAGGATTTCAGCAATGCTTTATCAATTTATCTAAAGTTGAAAGGGACATCAGAGGTCATCTAGTTTAACCCTGCCATTTTATAGATGAAGAATCTGAGTCCCAGGGAAATCACATCTAAATCTATAGTTGTATAGTTAGAGGTCATGGAATTCAAGACCCTCAGTTTATTGAAGAGGAAACAAATCCAGGGAAAAAGTGACTTGTTCAGAGTCCCGGGGGGTAGTATCAAAAAATAGAATTTGAACTGGGGTTCTGAGTTCTAGAGCCAGTGTTCTTTCTACTGTACCATGCTACTTCCTTTCCTATCACTTCCTTTTATAGGTGAGGACCCAGCTAAGGGAAGTGACTTACCCTGGATTACATGGCTAGTTAGTGACACAGCTGCCTGACAGTGCTTTACTATCAAATGACCATGTTCTATAAACGTTCATAGTGGTTTTTTCCTTTCTTCCCGAATCCCAAATTTTAATTGTCAGGAGGTACAAGGTACCTGTAGTCCAGGCCAAGATCATTAGAGCTAAATTGCTGACTACAGATTGAAATCATCTTTCCCTGAATACATTTAATGAGGTTTGGGGTCACCAGGTGAGGTTGCCAGAGAAAGCCAGAAGTACTGATAAGATTACTTCCTGAGGCAAGCAGGGAAGGACACTGATCAGCTCAGCCTTACAGTCCATGCTTGTGGAGGTCTTGGAGGTCACCTTACTGTATCCAATCAAAAAGTTATGATGGCAAACCCCCGAGGTTAAATTTTCCCTATAAATCTGGGTCCATGGCCTACACCATCTTGGCTGAATCCCTTTTGTGGTTAGTCTGCAATGGTGTTTTAGGATAACTTTCTTTAGGAAGTTAGGAAGAATACTTCATGGTGTTTTTCCTCTTCTCTCCCCCATGCCTCATGGTGTCTTTTTCCATGTAAGAGTTAACTAACTTTTTTAGGGTACTAAATTCCTCAGTGGATTTAGTCTGTCATTTAATGGCTCACACCCACCTCATGGCATATTCACTTTCTCCTGGTTAATTGTGACTTCCAATGGGGTACTTGTCTTTTCCTTTCTTAATTGTTAAAACCCCATTTCCTTGCTAACTATATGCTCTCCTGATACTATTTCATATTTACCACTCCTTGTGTCTATTTTATCTTTTTATTTTATCTGGAACTTCTCTTTAGCTAAGAGAAAGCCCCTGTGAATTTGTTATATGTGTATTTCAAACTAGGAATTGCTATTCTGATCTCATCACATTGACTTGTTTTTTTTTTCTGAATGTAAATTGCATCATCTAGACTAAGAAATAAATGAATAGTTTACAAGATGAAAAAATCTTCTTTTTCCTTGAATAGAAAAAAACTTTTGCTGTATGTTGACAAAATGTAACTAATTTTGCCTATACTTTCAATGATTGCCTTTTGCAATTCAAAGTATCTTGTACTGTTTAATTTGAGTGAGGTAAAAAGTGAAGCCATTTACCTGAAATGAGATGCTTCATGTTTAATTATATCAAAATTTCTCATTTATGACATTGATTTCAGGCTTCATTTTGAGCACCTGTTGAGTTTGAGGCAATGAATGATGGAAACATTTTCAACTGTACATAGTTATGGCCCAGATGAGAAAATATGCCCATAAAAAAGAACAAGCTTTGTTTCTTTCTTGGAGTGCACAGGAGAGGGAAGGGTCTTTTTGTGTTGGATTTCAGCTACCCCTTGGGGCCAGGATATGAGACAACTTGGGAGGGAAATTAGTCACACCGGAGAATAAATGGCCTTCTGGTCATCAGTTTCAAGAGATGGATCAAGGAAGAGGTTCCTTTTAGGATAAGAGGATTCTTAAACTTTGATAGATGGGTCAGACAGGTGAGGAGATTACATTTGATTCACTAGTGAGTGGGACTGTAGCAGGTGGGAATTAAGATGCCAATGCCAATACATAAGAGTGAGTGATATAGATCTCTTGGATTTGGGAATGAATGTGAAAACTGTATGTCCTAAAAATGCCTTCCTGGGCATTTTAGTCAGGATTACGTAAACAACCACCTAACACATCATTCAAAGGATGCAAGCATTTCCTTTTTAAAAAACATAGTATTCTATCAAAGTCTCCCTTTCTGCTTCAGTGGGTACACACCAGGGACCTTGGAGATCTCTCCTAACTCTATCAATTTGTGATTCTGGGAAGTGAGAAGAAATATGGTTTCTTTATTGAAGTACCATGGATAGTGTCTTACTTAAAGTAGGTGCCTAATAAAGACTTTTTGATGGAATTTGCTCATGCTTGAAGGTGTGGAATCAGAGGAAGAAATTTTTTCACAGCAACTCTGGACAATTCTTCTGTGTATACTTGTAAAAGACTTCATTTTAATCTATAGGTCAGAGAAGGCCAGTCACCAAATGGTGTGTGATGTATACAAGGAGAGACAAAAGGGCCCCTGATCCCCAAATATCATTTCTGCTGTTCTACCATGGTAATGACTTACTCTCCATTCTACTCTGATATTACATCCATTAGAATCATTGTCCTAGAGGTAGACAGTAGACATTTTCTTCAGAAGGTCAGTGCTAAAATGCACGTGTATTATTGAGACCAAAGTCTAGCTCCCATTGATTGATTATCCCATTTCAGACTTATTTCAGATAATTAGTTGACTCCTTGAATATGAAAATGACTAAACTGTTCCTTTCCTTTGGCTCACAGATGATTGTGATCCTTCATTCTCAAAGAAGATCAAAATGACTTCACCATATTAGAGTCGAGTTACAGTGTCTCCAGCTGTGGCTGATCGACCAATATGAGCTTGGAATGCTCTGCCACAGGTTGGACACAAATAGGTCCTATGAACATTTGGGGTGAACTTTCTAATTTTATCTCGTGCTTCTTTTGAGCTACTTCAGTTCTGCTTGCTCATAGAGCACAGCACCTTCCCTGATGAGGGCACGCTATGCTGGGCAATCCTTTGCCAGTATCTCCCATCAAGGTCATACAATCAATTCTAAAGTTCTTAAGAGTCTCCTTGTATCACTGTTTTCGGCCAAGTGAGAGCTTGCCCTGTGTGGGTTCTCCATAAAATAATCTTTTTGACAAGAGTACATTTGGCATTTGAACAATGGGACCAGGCCAAGAGAATTGTGTTCTCTACATTAGGGTTGAAATGCTTGGCAGTTTAGCTCAAGAAAGGAGCTCAGTGTCCAGTATCTCATCCTGTCAGGTGATCTTCAGAATCTTCCTAAGACAATTCAAATGGAAGTGATTCAGTTTCCTGGCACGGCGCTGGTAGACTGTCCAAGTTTCACAAGCATACAACAATAAGGTCAGCACAAGCATCACTGCTTGACATATACCCTAGGGATTATGTACTAAAATATATATATCAAAATATTCTTGGTGGTACTTTTCATGGAGAACTGGAAACAAAGAAGTTGTCTATCATTTGGGGAGATGCAAATATAATGTAATGTAATATAATGTCACTCTGCCATAGATATGAAGGATTGAGAGAAGCAGGGGAAGGCTTGTATGAACTGGGACAGAATGAAGTAAATAGAACCAATAATGTACATGCAAAGAGCACTATAATGAACATTGAATCCTGTGCAGGTATAATTTAAGTTCAGTCTTCAGAAGAGTTGAAAAATAGCATTTCCTCTTTCCTTTGTAGAGTTTAGAAGGAGCTTATGGCATATAATATTATATATACTCACACTTAGTTGACATGTTAGTTTTGTTAAGTAATGTTTTTTTCTCCTTTCTAAATCGATTTGCTTGCTAGTAATTTTTATGCTATGTTTAGATCCACAGGTCTTTTTTTTTCTTGGCAAAGAAAATAATAGAAAAATAAAAGATGAGCAGATTGACCACTTCTTCCTTATCCCTTATCATTAGCCCATCCTCCCCCAAAGAGCTAACCTATCCTTTTTGGGGTCTCCTTTTTTCCTCCAACAAAATCACACAAATTCTTTTCATCATCCTTATGTAAGAGGCATCTAATTTATGTTTTGATTCAGTTCTACCTATAAAGCCAAGCCAAGAACAAAAGAGTCAAAGAATTGGAAGGGTAGAATTCAGAGGAGGTATTCAGATTTATGTGGTCAGTTCTCTTTCAGGCTCTAATTTGTAAATTAGCCAGAGTAAAATTTTAATTTATTACAAGAATTGGAGGTACTGTGATGCAGCAAGTAGAAAATAAACCTTGGGGTCAGAAGACCTAGGTTAAGATATCATTTCTGAAACTTTAGTGTCTCTGAGCAAGTCATTGAACCCCTCAGTGCCGCAATTCTCAAAGACTACGAATTGGAACAAAAGTTGCTAACTGCAACAACAAAGGGATCTTTCATTCTGGAAGTTCCCTACACCAATCAAATCATAGGTCCAACTGCCTCCTCCCCTGTGAAAAATAATTGGGTACCTCCTCGGATTTATACAGTGAAAAGACCGTTTCCTGCTTCCCTCTAGTGTACCTACCCCAACCAAGAAAAAAGAAAATCATCTTCTAGCCACCTCTTGTTTTTTGCTGTTGACAAGGCAATAAGACCATTAGGAGTAAATCTCCATATGTGGGTGGTGCTTGGTTCTCTGACAGCCTTCAATCAATTCTGTAGGAGCTCGCCCAAGTGGTCCTGCACTCTAAAAGATTCATCTTCCTCCTGTACTACTCTGAGTATATCACTTCTCTTCCCCAGACCTTCAGTGGCTTCCTATTGCCTGCTGAAGAAAGCCTTTTGTGACCTACCATACGTACTGTCCTACTTGCACTCCTCCCTTCCATGCCCTCCATGTTTCTGACATCTTGGGAAGTTCCTCATCATTTCTTGGATGTGTTCAGCACGTCATCACTGCTGAATCTTTGCTTATGCTATTATTTCTTATGCCCTCTTCCTCTCTCCCAGTTCCCTCAACTTACCTTTAAGGTCCAGCTCAGGTACGACTTTCTCTGTCTAAGAGGATATTTACCCTATCAGAAAAGCTCTGATCCTCACCTTGTGCAAATTCTTGCATTACTACCCAGTTCTTGGTTCTAGCCCTCAGCCCTCAAGAAGGATCATTTCTGGATCTCAGAACCAGCCATTTTGTTTGTTTTATATATAGGCAAGCTTTCTTCCAACTCCTACTGAGGGAGCAGCTCTGATGTTAAGCAAAGAGTGTTCAGATCAGTCCTAGCCTCCTAGAGCTTTCTAGACTCCTGACCACTACGACACCATCTCACCCTACATATCTCATAGCATGTTGAAGTGTATCCTTTTGTGAAAATGATTTGCATCTTCCTAGTGAACTTATATTCAGCCAGGTTAAATATGCAAGCACATAATAGTTCCTAAGCCATTGCCATGGGGCACCTGTGTAATCATCTTATCTTTGTGATCCTGGGAGTGCAGAAGAAAGAGCACTGACTCAACAATCATAAGACTTGGGCTCAAACCTAATCTTTTCCAACTTACTACTCATGTGAGTCTGGGCAAGTCATTTTGGGGCCTTAATTTCCTCCTCTGTAAAATGAGGGTATTGAACTAGTTGATCTCTCAGCTGTAGAGTTATGATTTTCGCTGTTCAATTGCTTGTTTTTCCAACTCAACATTTTGGACTTCTGCTTATTCTTTCAGTAATCAGTCAACATTTATTGAGCACTTATTATGCATCAGGCACTGTCCTAGGCTCTGAGTGCTTTACAGACTCCTACCAACAATACAAACCATTCACCTGGGAGCAGAAATTCCCTGCCCCTTTCCTATTCTTTCCTCTCCAATAAGCTTTTTTTTTAGCCTACCCAATCAATTCCTTCCCTTTCGCTTATTCTTTCATCAGCCTTTGTTGGCCTATCCAATCAATTTTCACCCCTCCACAAGGCAGTTGGGGTTAAGTGACTTGCTCAGGGTCATACAACTAGGAAATGTTAGTGTCTGAGGTTGGATTTAAACTCAAATCCTCTTGGTTTCAGGGGTGGGGCTCTATCTACTGTACCATCTAATTGCCCCTCACAAAACTGATTTTTCACCCCCAAAATAAGTTTTTATTGTTTTGGCTATAAATATATAAAAATGCATTATAGTACATTTTTATTATATGCATTTATGAAAATGAATTATAGTGCACAGTTGATGTCAAATCCCTATTTATTTATTTTTTGAGTTAGATTTTTTATTATAAAAATTATTATTTATTATATCTTTAATATAACCTTTTAATATTCAAAAGATATACATGGATAATTTTTCAATATTAACCCTTGCAAAACTTTGCGTTCCAATTTCCCCCCCTTCTCCTCACCCCCTCCCCTAGAAGGCAACTAATTCAATATATGTTAAACATGGTAAATATATATATATATATTAAATCCAATATATGCATACATATTTATACAAGTATCTTGCTGCACAAGAAAAATCAAATCAAAAAAAAATGAGAAAAAATAAAATGGAAGCAAACAACCACAAAAAGAGTGAGAATGCTATGTTGTGATCCACATTCGGTTCCCTCACTCCTCTCTCTGGGTGTAGATGGCTCTCTTCATCACAAGATCATGGAACTGGCCTGAATCACTTCATTGTTGATGAGAGTTCATCAGAAATGATCATTGTAACGATCTTCTTGTTGCCATGTACAATGATCTCCTGGTTCTGCTCATTTCACTCAGCATCAGTTCATATAAGTCTCTCCAGGCCTGTCTGAAATCATCCTGCTGATCATTTCTTACAGAACAATATTGTTCCATAACATCCATATACCACAACTCATTCAGCCATTCTCCAACTGATGGGCATCCGCTCAGTTTCCAGTTTCTTGCTGCTATAAAAAGGGCTGACACAAACATTTTTGCACGTGCCTCACAAAACTCTTAAACAATTATTTATTATAAGTATTAGCAACTTTAATTGGCAGGTGAAAAAGATCTCTTCATAAATGCTTGTTGAAGGTATAAGCTTTTGGACCTTCACATATATTTGACTTTGAAGTTTAAGCTCAATAAGTGTTTGTTACACTTGACATTATTATTAACTTGAGAGGGGATCCAAATTCTGAATGAATGTTTCCTTTGACTTGTTGGCTCAATTGAAAGGGGAAGGATACAAATTGTGTCTTCCCAGAGCTTGCTTCGATAACTTGGAGGTAGCCCCAAAGAGTACTTTGGCCTAGTGCTCACCACATAGCCTACCTTACAGATAAATAGTCCAAGTGGTACACCGCCAACACACATATCATTAATACCTCCAGATGGGCCAGAACATCCCAACCTGAGGGCCATTTATTTTTTAATTACTTTCTTAAGGAAATTAAGAGCATTTTAACTGAGGTTAAGGCCTTATTTTATCTGGTATGGATATATTAGAAGGGATTAGTTCATCTTATTAAAACTCATGGCCACATATCGTTACTATTGGAAAACAAGGATATTCCTTTGCGATATGTGCAACAGTGAATAGTGTGCCTTATTTGGAGTCAGGACAAATCCTACTTCGAATGTTTTCAAACTAAGGAGTGTTGCTTTTTATCCCATTCAATGTGTCTAACTTATACATTTTTTTCTGCTGTTTAGTCAACATGGATTAAGCACCTATTATGTGTCAGGCACTGTATAGGCCCTGAATGTTACCCTGTGCTAGTCTGTGAGCCTCAATTTCCTTATCTGTAAAATGAAGATAAAAGCCTTTACATCCCAGGGTTTTTTTTGTAAGGATCAAGTGAGGTCTATGGTTGTTGAGTTGTGTTTCTTTGTGACTGCATTTGTTTGCCATTTCCTTCTCCAACTCATTTTACAGATGGGAAAACTGAGGCAAACAGGGTTAAATGGTTTGGCCAGAGTCACACAACTAGTAAGTATCTGAGGGCAGACTCACAAACTTGGGTCTTCCTCATTCCAGGCCCAGCACTGTGTCTTCTGTACCATTTAGCTGCCTTTTCAAATGAGGGTAAGGACGAAAATAATGTCTCAAAATGCTCTCCGTAAATGTCAGCTCATATTCTGGGACATGAAAAGATATGTTGATGCTGGAGAAAGGTGGAGAATACATATATATATATATATATATATATATATATATATATATATATATATATGTATATATATATTTATACACATACTCACATATATGTGTGCGTTTATATGTGTATGTGTGGAGAGAGAGAGAGCGAGAGCGCGCGCGCATGAGAGAGAGAGAGAAAGAGAGAGAGAGCATGTACCTGTTGCAATCAGGGAAAAAAAAATCTAACTTAGAGAATGGAATCTTGGGATACTATAGTCCAGCTTGTTCACTTGTGTCATTATCTAGGTAATGTTGGGTATGTTGCTTCCCTATTTGGGGATAATAATTTCTACACAACAAGCTGCATAGGTTGTCTGTGAAGATGAAATGTAAAACTGTTGATGTCAAATTCATTACCAATTGTAAGATTCATCCTGGAGAAGGTAATAGCCTAAGTGAATGGGTTGAAGAGACAAGTCAACTATACCTGGGCCAGCTAGGATGAAAACAGGAAATGGAAAAGATTTGGTATGCAATCCCAGATGAGCAATCCAAATGGGAACCCAACTGGGAACCTCCAATGTAGCTAAGATTACCAGAAAGGAGCAGAAGGAATTGGAAGAATATTAATAAAGTACCAGAAAGGAATTTAGCTATCTTAACAGTATAGTCTAGAACTAGCCCTTCTCCTGTGGGGATTTTGAAGTCCCAAATAGTTGTTTCCTCCTTGAAGGCACAGCTGTCACCCTCTAGTTCTGCGGTCTTCTACCCTCTGCCCATTCCCCAGGGCAGCTTACAAGGGGCTCTGGGAATAGCAGAGAATCTCATAGTTAGTAGGGCCCTCTGGGGCTCAAAGTGGCCATGATTAAGAATCCTGAGAAATGATCATCCAATGTCTACTCGACTCTTCTTCCAGCTCTGAGGAAGCTTGTTAGCTTCTGAAGTAGCCCATTCCATTTGGGGAGCAGGCATATATTGTTATAAATGTCCTGATATTGCCCCTAAACCTTCTTATAATACACAGATGCTCTCCTTTCCCTTACACCTAGCATTCTTAATCGTGAGAGAGAGAGAGAGTGTGTGTGTGTGTGTGTGTGTGTGTGTGTGTACATGCATGTGTTATCTGGGACTCTTTTGACATCCCAGATAATCATGTGGGTTTCTTATCAGAATAATGTTTCTAAATATAATGGCATTACGAAGCAAAACAATTATATTGAAATATAATGATCAATATTTAGAAACTCAAGACCCAGGTTAAGAATCTCTGCTGTAACTGCTCAAAAAATGCTTTTCCTATAGATTCGGAGCAGTGCATAAATAAAGCTTTGGCCTGGAGTCATATTACCTGGACCAGAGTCTGGCTGGAGATACTTGTTAATTGTATGATGAGTTGGAAAAGCCTGTTTCTCCATTCCCCTCCCCACCAAATAGCACATTCCAGTGTAAATCTGAGGGCATTTCACAATGGGTAGATTACTTTCTGGTGGAGGCTGATTGGCCGATCTCTTGGCTGGGATGCTGTAGAGCAAAGTTGGCCAACTCAAATAGAGACAGGAGCATTAATCTGTAGGAATGGATTCCTGTAGGCCATATATTGACAATTATAAAATATAATGTTATCCATGTCTTATTTTATTTTAAATTTTCTTTTGTTAAATATTTCCCAATTCCATTTTCATCTGGTTTGGACAATTAAGTACTGCTCCGATCTGACACCTCTGGTGTAGAGGATGTTCTTGGTCAGGCCCTTGTCTGGCACTTAACACTTAACCTATGTTAAGTGCTTAATAAACACTTGATTGCTTAATAAACCCTTGATCAGGTACAAATTGGACTGGACGATCAAAGAGGTGTTGGACTCTACAGGATGCTAATCCTCATTCTGCTCGTTTCAGAGGTTTGTTGGGAGCTAAATGCCATGTAGGCCTCAGAACAAGGATTCTTCCTTTTTCTGTGGCATGGGACCCTTTGGCAGTCTTAAGAAATCTATGGACCCCTTTTCAGAATAATGTTATTTATTTTTTTAAATCATAACTGAGGAAATGCTAAATACCAGTTAGAGGTTAATGAAAATATATCTCCTCCTTAGAATGTTATAGAAGTACTGTTGTCATTATTCATGGCTTTTCTAATTCAAAAGGACTTTAAGGATCATTTAGGACAGGGCCTCTTAACCTGGGGTCCATGAATCCTCAAATAGTCTGTGGTTAAATTTCATACAGTCTATGAACTTGGATGGAGGAGAAAAATTACGTTTTAATTTTCATTAACTTCTAACTAAACTTTAGTTTTTTCCTTCATTTATGAATTTAAAACAACAACAACAACAACAACAACAACTTCTGAGAAGGGAGTCAAAGGTTTCTCCAGATTGCCAATGGGGTGGATCTATAACATAAAAAGAGATTAAGAACTCTTCACCTAGGATCCTAGCTTTTTAGCTGGAAGGGAGTTCTGAGGCTAAGCCTCTAATTATGTAGAAGAAAACTGAGGTTCAAAGAGTGACTGATACATAGCCACATAGAGCTTCTGAGATATAAAGCTGGAAGGGACCCCAGAATCCTGTTTCAACTCTTTCATTGTTTAGGAGAGACGCAAAGGGACCGACTCATGGTCAAGCTTCCAGATCCCAGGACTAGACTTACCTGGGATCTTAGATAACAGAGTTGAAAAAATTCTTTAGAGACCATCTAGTCCAATTCCCTCATTTTACAAAAGAAGAAACTGAGGAAGGCCCAGAGAGGTAAAAAAAAGTGACTTGTCCAGGATCACACAACATACGAGTGACAAAGATCAATTCCTCCTTTCCTGTGGCTCTCTACTTCCCTTCCCCCTAGTTATTCAAGGTGAGCCCCAGGCTTGGAGGAGAAATGACAAACTGACCTAGCTATGTTTATTTTGCTATGAATAGTGATGGGGATGTACTGCATGGCTGTATGAATATTTATGCCCTGTCATTCTATTATGCAAAGCATCCTGCCTGTGTCTCTGCTTTCCGCAGAGCTCAGCCAGCCCATCGAGCTGACACCGATTGGAGCAGCAAAGCATAAGTCATGACAGGATGCGCCAGGCAACTGCAGGACCAAGTTTCCCCAGAGGACCCTACAGGCTGCTCTGTGCTTCTCCTTGGGCCTCCTTCCTGTCTCGCCTTGTTCCAAGCTCCTCTGCCAATGGAGAGGGAGCAGCGGCAGAGGCGGTGAGCCGCTAATGTTTGCAAGAGTAATGGAGCATTCGAATTTGTTGACAGTGGAAGGTTTTCCATTTGCAAGCCCTTGGCAATTTCCATACCCTTTGCCTTAGCCTGCATTTTCAGTGAGGGCTGCCAACATGGCCTCTTACCAAAAGGAATCTTCATTATTTTCTATCCTACATGCTTAGGAGCCCTCCCTTTACTAGTTCGGGGCTTTTCCCAAATTGGGAGTAAGGGGCGAAAGGCGTTCCTGGTGCAAAAGTGAAACACGAGTTAGTCAGTTGCCTATTTGGCCAGTGGGAGAGCCCACTAACTCTTTTGACTTTATTTCTAAAATTGGGCCAATTGTGGGTCAGACTTTACCCCAAATATCTGTCTGGTATGAGGTCGGAATGCAGCCTAGAATTGGAGGCCACACTGGCACTTTATACAGTGTCTACATATACCAGAAATGCCTAACTTTATACCTTGTCTATCTGTCTGTGTATATGTATGTATATATACATATACGTATATATGTATGATATTTGTACATTATGTAGATAAATAATGTACACACATACTTTTATTCTAGTCTACTTTTATTCAAAATCTACATATATTATACATTGTATGTTATATACATATACAAGAACAGTGTCTGTCTATATATTTGTACATCTTATAGACATATGTTGTACATATATACAATGTCTATTTTATTCAAAGTCTATACATTGTATGTCATATATTGTACACATATACCAAAATGTCTAATTTTATACAGTCTTTCTGTCTATATAATGTTTGAACATTGAATAGACATACATTGTACACACATACAATATCTACCTTTCTTCAAAATCTACATATTTTATACATTGTATGTTGTACATATATAAAAAAATTCTATCTTTATACAGTGTCTACCTGTATATATGCATGTGTGTATTTGTACATTGTATAGACATATATCGTACATACACAGAAGGGCTATCTTTATTCAAAGTTTATCTATACATCGTAAGTATATCATATTGAATGTACAATATACCAAAATGTCTAACTTTATTCTATCTATCTACGTGTCTGTCTGTTTATATGTCTGTATATATATAAGGTTTGTACATTGTATAGACATACATTATATACAAAATATATACCTTTATTCAGAGTCTACATATATTGTACAATATATTTTGTACATACAGACAAAAATATCTACCTTTATACATATCTACTTATATATATGCATATTGTTACATACGTTGGGCGCCAAAATGTGGTGTTCTTTTTCCAAAACACAGCCAGGTGATAAAAGTTCAGATCTTTTATTGTGTCCTTCAATATTGCCCGGTTAGCTCAGAGGCCTATCTCTCTGTTTGGTTCCAAGAGCTCCCTCCGAATGTCTCCAAATCCAAAGGTTTGTCCTTCCAACTCCAGCCAGCACCAAGGTAGAAGATACAATGAATCTCTCTTGTCTCAGAGAAAGGGCTTGTAGGCTTCCTCCCAGAGTGCTCCTCTCTGACCCCTGGGAATGTTCCCAAGTAACTCTCTCGAGTGGCTCACTGGAGCTGTATTTATGCTACTTCTCTGAGAGTGGGATTGTGGGATATCTCCCAGAGTGTTCTCTGGCCCTAAAAACTTCAAGGAAGGTGTGAATTCAGATATCTTTCTAAACCCTGAAATCTCCCAAACATGTGAACTCCATTGAGTACTTAGATACTTATGAGCTCTCTAAAGGTGTGAACACAAGCAGTTTCTATCAGTTGTACTTAGTACCTTGTTTAAAGTTCTGGCCCAAAATATCTCCTTCTAAGATCAAATCAATCATATTGAACCATGCCAAATTAGATAATTATTGTCTCTATCAACTCCAATGGCTTAACACTTTGTAAAGATTCCAACAAATATACAATGTCTACCTTTATTCAAAGTCTAGATATATTATACCTTGTTTGTTGTAAACACACACACACACACACACACACAGAAATCTACCTTTGTACAGTAGTTTACATATATATATATATGTATTTGTGCATTGTATGGACATATGCTGTACATATATAATATCTCTTATTCAAAGTCTATCTATATAACGTATGTCATATATTGTACATATAAACCAAAATGTCTAACTTTATGCATTGTCTATCCATTTATCTACCTATCTGTATATATAATGTCTGTACATTGTATAGACATACATTGTACATGTATACAATATCTACCTTTATTCAAAGTCTCTATATATTATACATTGTATATTGTACACATATACAAAAATATCTACCTTTATACAATGTCTATCAATACACATGTATGCTTCTATAGAATAAATTAAATATATACAGTACTGACATTTATATAGTCTGTCTATATATTGTTAATATTATAGGTATACATTGTACACACATACAACATCTACCTTCATAAGTCTACCTATATATTATACATTGTATGTTGTACATATGTACAAAATTGTCTACCTTTATACAGTGTCTATCTATGTATATTTGTACATTGTATAAAATGTAATTTATACAATGTCAACCTTTATACAAAGTCTACCTATATATTATAAATAGCATATATATATATATATATATATATACACACATACATATATAACAAAATGTCTACCTTTATACAGTGTCTATCTATGTACATTTGTGCGTTGTATAAAATAAATTGTAATTTATACAATGTCAACCTTTATACAAAGTCTACCTATATATTATAAATAGCATATATATACACACATAAATACATAACAAAATGTCTACCTTTATACAGTGTCTACTTACATTGTATGTATACATACATATAAATATATATACACACATTTATATATTGTCTACATTTACAAGATGAATATATACATATATGTATACACGCAATCTCTATTTTTATATAATATACATATATACATTCACACATATGCATGCATATACACACATATTTGCTAAGGCATTCTGACTGCTGATATCAGGTCAGGTACTTTGACCCCTTGACAGACAGGCCTGTAACAATAGAGAAGACCTCAGAAAGTACTCGCAAGATTATCCCTGTCCCTGACCTTCTGATATAGAGTTATCATTGCCCATTCCTTTGATATTTTCTGTGTCCAACCCCTTACTACACAAGGCAGTGACATTTTCCTCAGGGCAACTATGGAAATCACAAACATAAATCTATCTAGGGGACCAGCTGGTGACTCCAGTGACTCAGAGCTGCACGGCTGTGACCTTACCAGATCATAACTGTCCCCCAAATTCTTGCCTCCCTCCTTCCAAAACAATCAGTCCCATAGGTATGTTATAAAGTCCAACTTTGGAGTAGCAACCTGGGGACTTGGGCTTATATTTCTGCTGCTTATCAATAGTCTCAGAAGAGGAAGCAGATCGGTGCACACCTTAGGGTTATTAGAATCGGCTTTCTGCTTTCCTGTTCCCATAGCTCAGTTGCTCTGTTGGGTAAATATTTGGGTAAATATATAATCACACCAATACAGTATATTGTGAAGTGAAAATCTGACAGTCAGGAAGATGGCCTGACAATCAGGCAGATGATGTGGTCTCAAACCATGTAGGTGTATCCCTGGACAGAATTGTAAGTAAAATTTGTCATCAGGCATCCTCCTCTTGATGTTGACTTCAAGTGCCTAGTTCAGTCGATGGAACATTTGTGAAATGCCTAATACAAGCAAAGCCCTGTGGGTATGGAGATAAATAAGTTATAGCTCTTACCTTTGAGAAGTTTGTGATCTAATGACAATACTCACTTTCTGGTCCCTGTATTTCCAAGATATTCTAGTAGTAACAGCTTACATTTACAAAGTCCTTTTCTCTCATCAGTTGTGTGCAGGGATTCTCATTATTATTTTACAGATGAGAAAACTGAGTCTTAAAGAGGGAAAACACTTTGCCCAAAGACACACAAAATATCATAGTTACAGCTAGTATTTGAACTCCAATAACCCGGGGTCTTTCCAATATACAACTTATCAACATTTATATGTCATAGTCAACGTCCAGCCAGATCTGCTTTAATAAATTGATAGATTCTTTGAAACTGGCATCTCTATTGTTGATCTACAAATGGGTCCTGCTAAAATACTTGAAAGGGAAACCCATCCCTTATCCTGCTCGATAAGCTCAGTACTCTTTGAAATAATGGCTATTTTCCTTCGTAGCCTTTTCACTCATCAATAGTGTACAGTCAGTTCTGGCCCAGGCGAAGTTGACTGGTCACAGATTTGAAATGGCAGGGTCTGAATTAATATGATGGATCATACAAATGTTGTTTTGTGTGTTCATATGTTCCTTCTTTCATTCCACTAAGATTAATCACCTCTCATGTGCACAACATTGTGGGAACAAGCATTGGCCATACATTATTAGCCATTAATTTGTGTATCACTCAGAAAGTAACAAATGGCACTTGTTTGAATATGTTTTATAATTCAGACTTTATTAAACCAGCTGTGACTCCTTCCACTCATCCTGAAATAATAATAAAAAGAAAAATTCATATTCATCCAGTGCTTTGAAGTTTCCTGAAAGGTACTGGTGATATAAGAGGCCACTGCATTTAATACTTATTACAAGAAAGCATACAACTTGGTGAGAGGCAATATGACATAGAGGTTAGAGTCCTGACTTTGGAGTCTAGATTCAAGGGCTATCTTTGGCACATACCGGCTAGGTGACCTTGGGCAAATCACTAATGTCTCAGTGTTCTAAGCAGCTTTTTGAAATTATAAGAAAGCTGAGAGGGAGGAGGGGGGAGAGAATTTGAAACTGAAAATTAAAAAAAAAACTAATGTTAACAATTGTTTTTACATATAATTAGGAAAAAAATTAAAAATTAAGAATAAGCTAAAATGCAGAGCAGGCATTGATCCATACCGGTTATGGGATTTTCCTAAATACAGATTTCCTACACAGATAAAAATCACATGTTCTGAACTCCTACTCCACCCCTCCAGCCCCCTGCCTAATCTATGTAGAACAAAATGTAGTCCTAAAAACTGCTGCAGCAGGGAATCTCTCATGATTATATTATGTTATGATATGATATGATATGATGGGCATACAAGATTCCTGGACAAATTCTACCCTAGAGATAAGTATTCAATAATATTCTGGTTATTCTTATCAAATTAAGTATAAGAAGAGGTTGGAGACTCACTAAAGATAAATTAGTTATCCTTTCTACATCATGACTTTTCTCAGAGTTTCCATATATTGTGGATTGGTATAGGAAATTAAATGGGAATTTGGGAGAGTTTTGTTGGAAACCTTAGATGACACATGAAGGCCAACAGATGACACAGAGAAAATTTAGAAACTCAAAAAATGCATAAAATATATGCATAGTATTATAGAATATCAACATATTTTATTTTTTAATATTGTAAATACTCCATAAAAGAAAGAGAAAAAAATTCAGATTTTTCTGATATGAAGGGAAGGCCAAAAAATTTATGTAAATTTTCCAGATCATGAGAGGATTGTGCCCCTAAACCCTTAGATGTGGAAGAGATAACTTTTGTCATGGAGGATGTTTCCTTCAGAGATTAAGCAGAAGATATCTTCTATTGCTGTCTGTCTAGGTAGTCCTGTGTGTGGATGATTCTCCTGTAGTTGAATGAAGCCCAACATATTAATGGCCATCATTAATGAGATTCACAATTACTCAAAATTGGATCTACCAATTTATACAGGTATGCAAGATCCTATTGTTCAGCCTCGATATGTAGCTAACGGAATGGTCCGTTGAGTTAGGACATAAATACATAAAAATGGGACTGCAGATGTACAGTGACTTGGGCCCAACATTTAATACAAGAAAAGAGAGATATGGATGTTGCATTTGGGAAATTTCACAAGGCTTCCTTACAATCCTAAACTGCTCCAGCACAAAAATTTCACCTATGTAATGTGATTTTTGTCCTATTTGGTTGGAATGATTGTGCATCCTGGATAGGGACTAGACCTGTGACCCCACTGATATAGGAAATGCCTTGGTAAAGAAACCCCTTTGGCCAAAGCAAGTTGTTAATTTCTCTGCAACTTCATCTTAAAGTTGCTTTGTTGTTGTTTTTAGGCAATTGCTGATGTCTGATTTCATGACACCATTTGGGGTTTTCTTGGCAGAGAAACTGGAATGGTTTGCCATTGTCTTTTCCTGCTCATTTTAGAAATGAGAATTCTAACTGAGGCAAATATGGAGTGAGTTGCCCTGTGTCATATCGCTAGTAAATGTCTGAGTTCAAATTTGAACTCAGGTCCTCCTAAATCTAGGGCCAGCACTCTAACCACTGCACCACCTAGTCACCCCCGAAAAGTTGCCTATGGTCCTGAGAAGTTAAGTGATCATATGGCCAGTGTCTTGTGGTCATATTGTATCAAATGTAGGACTTAAAGTGACTTCAAAGCCAACTCCTTCTACCAAACCACACAATGTCTATGAAAACCATGGAAAACAATTACGAATCTCCAAAGAATCCAAGTTGTCAGTGACCCACAGGGCAATGGTCAGATGCCTAGTTGCCTCAAGTAGGCTGCATATTTCCAGTGATGTAAGGTGTCAAACACCTGGTCAATCTTGCCAGAACCAGATTAAAATGTCTTTGGGAAATGCTGAACAAAACAAATAGAACTACAATAAAGCATAGATAATGCCAATTTGTGGTTTTCTAAGTCAATATGCAGCTTGCAAGGATCTATTTCTATTTGCATTTGATATCATTGATGTAAAAGACACAACAGAAAATAAGAATGATCAAAAAAGGGGGAAAAGGGATAGTCATACAACAGGCCAAATTAATTGAATTCCCTGAGCATTTATTAAGTGCCTATTACCTTTTGTGCTCAACATCAAGATTATAGATGGACATCTAGCGTGCTGCAGTGAGAAACGTAGGGTATATAAAAATACCTAGAAGAAGACATGAACTCATTGGGTAGAGGAGGTACAGAATGTGAGTACATTTTTTGTTGGAAATGAGTTTTTTTTAATTAAAGCTTTTTATTTTCAAAACATATCATAGATAAATGTCAACATTCACCCTTGTAAAATCTTATGTTCCTAGTCAATTACAAATTCATGTTAAACTAACCTAAACTATGTCATAGCCGCCTTCATTTTTCTCAGAGAGACTCTCTACTACACTCTTCACAATTACTGCTTCAGATCTTTGCCCCTATCCTCCAAGGCTAGTATTGCATGATTTTCTCCAACAGCTCACCAATAGGAATAGAAATGGGGGATCATGGGAAAGAATAAGAAGACTGTTAGGATATGGATGGCAGAAGTACAAATGAGGCACAAGCTTTGCTGAACTGTTTAATTAGAGGATCAAGACTATGAATAGAGGAAAAGGACAGAGAGTAAGAGAGTGGGAAGAGGGAGGGATGAGGGAAACTAGAAATAGAGATGAAGACAATGGGCAGAAAAATGCAAGAGAAAAAAGGAAAGAAGATAATGATCCCACAAGTGCATTTTAGAGTTCAATATCATGATGGTATCACAGTTTGTGCTCATAGTAAAGTCCAAGGCAAAGATTCTTAGTTTGAGATTTGCAAACTTGTGTATGTGTATATCCACGTGTGTGTGTGTGTGTGTGTGTAGATCTGTATATAGATATATAGATACACACACATATATATATACACATGCATAAGGAGATGTATTTCAATAATTGGTTTCCTTTTTAATTTATGCAGTTTAAAAAAATTAATGCAGTGATGCATTCAAAAATTATTCAGAGGAGTCTATAGGCTTTACCAGGCTGCCAAAGGGGTTCAGGACCCCTAAAAGATTAAGAACTCCTGACCTCAGTATGAGCTTCTTGCTTGGTGGCTGATGAGGGGGGAAATGAATTGTGAGAACTGGAGAAACTGATGAGCAGGGAGGTCAGGGTGTTAATCTAAGGAACATCGATGTGAATATAGAAGTCCTCTGGGATGAGGAGAGGGATTGAGCTAAAGAAGAAGATTTGGAACCAGGTACTAAACCTCTAGAGAAATGGGGGAGAATAGCCTGGAGGTCCACAGACAACAGGAACAAAAATGATGGAATAATATGAACAAGCAAAGTCAAAGCCAAAGGAATACTTGAGAAGAGATTGTAGTAGAAGGAAGGCCTGGAAGTGGTAAAGGGAAGTAAGGAGTCTGCTGACTGCCTTGTATTGAAAGTCTGAGGAAAGGAGCAAACAGCCCTGAAGAGGGTGGTATAGGATCAGATTCTTTCCGGATTCTAGTGTGAATTCACCATCTTGCTTTTCAAAGATTCCTGGCTCCCCTACACATGGTAAGAAGAGTCACTGTCCTCTTTATAAAAGATTGGCGCTGGCAGGGTTTGTGGGAGATTGCATGGCAAAGGAAGGGTCCCAGGCTGTCAGCAAATAGCAGGACTGAAAGGGCACTCATCTCATCCTGGCTGGTTTCATCTTTTTATTTTTATTTTTATTTTTATTTTTATTTTTTTATTTAATAGCCTTTTATTTACAGGATATATGCATGGGTAACTTTACAGCATTAACAATTGCCAAACCTCTTGTTCCAATTTTTTACCTCTTACCCCCCCACCCCCTCCCCTAGATGGCAGGATGATCAGTAGATGTTAAATATATTAAAATATAAATTAGATACACAATAAGTATACGTGACCAAAACGTTATTTTGCTGTACAAAAAGAATCAGACTCTGAAATATTGTACAATTAGCTTGTGAAGGAAATCAAAAATGCAGGTGGGCATAAATATAGGGATTTGGAATTCAATGTAATGGTTTTTAGTCATCTCCCAGAGTTCTTTTTCTGGGCATAGCTGGTTCAGTTCATTACTGCTCCATTGGAAATGATTTGGTTGATCTCGTTGCTGAGGATGGCCTGGTCCATCAGAACTGGTCATCATATAGTATTGTTGTTGAAGTATATAATGATCTCCTGGTCCTGCTCATTTCACTCAGCATCAGTTCGTGTAAGTCTCTCCAGGCCTTTCTGAAATCATCCTGTTGGTCATTTCTTACAGAACAGTAATATTCCATAATATTCATATACCACAATTTATTCAGCCATTCTCCAACTGATGGACATCCATTCAGTTTCCAGTTTCTAGCCACTACAAAAAGGGCTGCCACAAACATTCGTGCACATACAGGTCCCTTTCCCTTCTTTATAATCTCTTTGGGATATAATCCCAGTAGTAACACTGCTGGATCAAAGGGTATGCACAGTTTGATAACTTTTTGAGCATAGTTCCAAACTACTCTCCAAAATGGATGGATTCGTTCACAACTCCACCAACAATGCATCAATGTCCCAGTTTTCCCGCATCCCCTCCAACAATCATCATTATTTTTTCCTGTCATCTTAGCCAATCTGACAGGTGTGTAGTGGTATCTTAGAGTTGTCTTAATTTGCATTTCTCTGATTAATAATGACTTGGAGCATCTTTTCATATGACTAGAAATAGTTTCAATTTCTTCATCTGAGAATTGTCTGTTCATATCCTTTGACCACTTTTCAATTGGAGAATGGCTTGATTTTTTTATAAATTAGAGTTAATTCTCTATATATTTTGGAAATGAGGCCTTTATCAGAACCTTTGATGTAAAAATATTTTCCCAGTTTATTGCTTCCCTTCTAATCTTGTCTGCATTAGTTTTGTTTGTACAAAAACTTTTCAGTTTGGTATAATCGAAATTTTCTATTTTGTGATCAGTAATGATCTCTAGTTCTGCTTTGGTCATAAAGACCTTCCCCTTCCACAGGTCTGAGAGGTAAACTATCCTATGTTCCTCTAATTTATTAATAATTTCATTCTTTATGCCTAGGTCATGAACCCATTTTGACCTTATCTTGGTGTACGGCGTTAAGTATGGATCAATGCCTAGTTTCTGCCATATTAGTTTCCAATTTTCCCAGCAATTTTTATCAAACAGTAAGTTCTTATCCCAAAAGCTGGGATCTTTGGGTTTGTCAAAGACTAGGTTGCTATATTTGTTGACTGTTTTATCCCTTGAACCTAATCTATTCCACTGATCAACTAATCTATTCCTTAGCCAATACCAAATAGTTTTGGTAACTGCTGCTCTATAATATAATTTTAGATCTGGTACAGCTAAGCCACCATCATTTGATTTTTTTTTCATTAATTCCCTTGAAATTCTTGACCTTTTGTTTTTCCATATGAACTTTGTTGTTATTTTTTCTAGGTCATTAAAATAGTTTTTTGGGACTCTGATTGGTATAGTGCTAAATAAATAGATTAGTTTAGGTAATATTGTCATCTTTATTATATTTGCTCCCCCTATCCAAGAGCATTTAATATTTTTCCAATTGGTTATATCAGACTTAATTTGTGTGAAAAGTGGTCTGTACTTTTGCTCATAAAGTTTCTGATTTTCCCTGGCAGATAGATTCCTAAATATTTTATATTATCAGTAGTTACTTTAAATGGAATTTCTCTTTGTAACTCTGACTGTTGCATTTTGTTAGTGATATATAAGAATGCTGATGACTTACATGGGTTTATTTTATAACCCTGGCTGGTTTCATCTTGATATTTGTCCGTGTTCCTTGCCTGACTCTCCGATCGATTTACCTTGATGACCAATGTCCTCCATTAGAGAGCCACTCACTTTCGAGATGCCTTCCAGAATGGATGTGGACCAAGGGGGCCCAGAAGATGCACATGGAAGGAGAGGTGCTTGGAGATCCTAGCCCCACTTTCCCAGTAAGCTGAGGGGATGCAAAATCTGTGATGCTGATCTCTTCCAGCTCCCTCTTGGCTTCTCCCCAGTATTTTACCCCACGATTACAAAATGATGAGCTTAGTTTCAGATCATATCAGTGGCTTTTTGCCATGAATCCATTCCTTAAATAGATTGCAGTTTCTTCCAGGCCTGCAGGTGCAGAGCCTCTGATGAAGGTGCCCAGTTCTGCTACTCCCTTTTTACTATTGCTGATGATCTGTTTGCCTTATTTCCCGTGCCAGACTGAAGTATACTTAAAAACAGGGACTATTTTCATCCGAACCTCAGGAATCTAGCAGAATATTTTGCCTTTGTGGCCAGTCAAATCTGGAGAGGTTAACTAGATTAGACAACAGCTTAATGATGTCAGTCACATAGCTTCAGGCTATCTCAATTGACATTTACCAGAAGGATAAACTGAGGCAAATTTCTGGGATAGCTATCCTTTATTGTCTACATATGAACTAGTTAGTTATGCCCAGGGAATAGAATATGACAATTAAAAGGGTAGAGCATAAGGTACAGATTGTTAAATAACTTGCTCCAAGCCACACAGTTAGCCTCTGGCCACCAAACTGGGACTAGACCTTAGATCTTTTGCCTTCTGGTAAATCCTGGCCAAAACCAAACGAAGCCAACAACAGCAACAAAAAACCCAAATTTCAAATGCATATAATTCTACTGGATAGTGAATTGTGTCATATTTAAATATTCTGCCCCCATAGCTGTGTGACTCTGGGCAAATCACTTAACCTTTATCACTTAAATCACTTAACTTTGCCTCAGTTTCTCCACCACATGAAATGTAGAAGGAAATGGCAAATCACCCCAGTATCTCTGCCAAGAACTTAATGAAGTCATAAAGATCACATAATCAGATACAACTAAAATGATTGAACAATAATAACAAAAATAAACAATATGGCTCCCCCTGTATCAAATACAAATACAAATAGACCTTCCCAACCTGGTTTCCACCTACCTTTCCCACTTTGTTAGACATTCCTCCTTTTCAAGCACATTTTGCTCCAGTCAAATAAGCTTTCCTGCAGTCTCTTATCCATAATGCTCCATCTTTCACCTCCATGCTTTGGCACAGGCTGCTCCCTCCTCAATATCCCCATCTAGAATGCTCTCTCTCCTCACCTCTGCTTCTTAGGATCCCTGGTTTCCTTCAAAATTCAGCTCAAGTATCCCCTTATGCAAGAAGACTTTTCTGATTCTGTCAGCTGCAAGTGCCTCCTCCTACCCCCTACAATTGCCTTGCATTCATTTTGAATACAATTTGTATTTTCTCATAGGTGACCATGTCATCTCCCCACTAGCATATACGCTCCCTAAATAAAGGCTGCAACTGTTTTGTTTCTCTCTTTGAATGCACACTACCTAGTATGAGCCTGTCTGCCACACAGTGGTGCTTAATCAATGCGTGGTGGTTGATTGCTTGATTAATGAGTCTCAAATAAGGAGAGTGTTGTGGTGTATTAGAAGTGGCCTCGCAGATCAAGAGTGATGGGCACTAATTAATCCCTGGGTTGAAGCCTGAAGCAAATGGAAACATTTGTTTGTTTGTTTTTTTTTTACCTCCTTGCTCTGTGTCTAGCTTTTATAATTCATACCATTTTCCTACAGAAGAATAAGGAGGTGTTTCTCTGCAGGTAAATGATGGGTAGTGTGATAGAAACTGAAGTGTGTGTGTGTGTGTGTGTGTGTATTCAAGTCCACACTTGTCTCCTTTTTTAAAAAGAGCAAATGTGTAAACTGATGCAGTCCAGGGCTAGATGAGTCTGGGCTGAGCAAGACCACTTGAGGAACTGACCAAGCAGTCATTTGGAGGGGGAAGAGGATGGGGTGGAGAAAAGTCGATCAGCTTGTCAGCATGGATAGTCTCCTGATTGCTCCCACATTCATTCAGTTGTACCCTTTTCTTCCTTTCTCCCACAACCTTGAACTCTTCCTGCCAGAGCTACTGGAGCTGGGCTTTTGAATATCCTGTCTTATACCATTATGATCCAATGTCTGATTCTCTGACAGTTAACAGACTTTCAAAGAGTGTGCAATTTTGTGTGTGTGTGTGTGTGTATTCCTCCTTTAAAAGAGGGCCGGGGGAGAGAGATAGACAGAGAGACAGAGACAGACAAAGAAACAGAGGCAGAGACAGAGAGCGACAAAGACAAAGAGACAGAGGGATGGAGATGGAGAGACAGATGGAGACAGAGAGAGGGGGAGAGGGGAGCAGAAAAAGAAGAAGAGGGAGAGGGAGAGAGAGAAAGAGGGAGAAAAACAGGGAGAGAGACAGACAGAGATGGAGACAGACAGGAATAGAAAGAGAGACAGAGACACAGAGAGATGGAGACACAGATAAAAACAGATAAAAAGACAGAGACAGAAAAACAGACAGAAAAACAGAGACAGAGAGACAGACAGAGACAGAAAGAGAGAGACAGAGAGAGAGAAAAAAAGAGAAGAGAGCAGAAACAGACCTGGACCAGATGTGCTTGAAATTCTCAAACAACTGCTAACATACACTTCACTACTCAAGCTCCTGTCTGAGCCAGGCATTTTTAGCAAGTGTCTTGAAGCTGTCTGTTTCCAACCAGCCAGAAAGCTGGCTGGTGCATAAGTAATGGAGATGAGAGCTTCTGGAGTGTGACTTGGGGCCCGATTTTATCCTGGGCTCTGGATCGTCACTATTTGCAGGTCATGGGTTGTTAGAGCTCATTGTGTTTTAGAATTCACTTGGCCCGATTCCCCTATTTTCTGTGGGAGAAGTTGCTGTCCAAGGTCATGCAGAAAAGTCATTCCTCAGGGTTCAGCATTACATTTTCTTTCCCTTAAAACGTGAGAACCATTTGAGTCATTTATGGGATGGATGAGATCATGCCGCTGGATAACAAGACTAGGGCATGCTCTCCACTGGATAGTTGGAGAAATGGCTGGAAGAAGATGAGGACAAAAGGCAGGTCTCCTTCCCAGCTTTGCTGAGCACTGTCCTTACCTTGTAACTTTTAGCTCTGGCAAACAGGGCTGGGGAAAGGACTGCTAGAAAATGTATTTATTGTTCAGTTGAGTCTGACTCTTTTAACTCTTCTTGACTCCATTTGAAATTTTCTTGGCAAAGGTATTGGAGTAGTTTGCCATTTTCTTGTCAAGCTCATTTTATCCATGAAGAAACCCAAATAAGGTAGTTAGAAGTTGTGCCTAGTGAGGGCAGGTATCTATGCTTATTTATAGGATCCTCAATCTAGACTTGGAAGGAGCCTCAGAGGTCATTTTGTCCAATCCCCTCCTTTTCACAGCTAAAGAAACTGAGACCCAAATCCCAATGTAAGTGAGTGGGAGTAGAGTTCCATTCCTCTCCTGTTCCTTCTCCACTTTGTGGGCCTGAGATGTTTCTTTATTTCTGAAAAGCCAGGTCTTAGCCTGGCTAACTCTAATGGCCTAGCAAGAACCGGAGGGATGCCCCTGTCTCCTCTCCTCCCCTTTTCCTCTCTCCCATTAGGCTGAGCAGTGGCTGCGGCTCAGCACGTGAATTTCTGTTCCAGCACCTGGCAGGGCCCTCAAAGCTTGTTCTGATTTGCAATTAAAAAGTGGAGAATGGAAAAGAAGAGAAACAAATTGAGAATCCTGATCCACTCTTTCAGGGATGGAAGTGTTTAGAAAAACTGGCCAGAAAGAGCCTGGAATAAACTAGACTTTGTTTACATTGAACGCAAAGGAGTGTGCCCAGAAGGGACAGTTGGAGGCATTTTGGGAAGGAGATCAGAGACTCAGACTTGCCAAAGAGAAAAGTACTCTCCAACTGGAGCCCAATGGGTAGGGGCAAGGGAAGGTGGTTTCCTTGGAATTGGACTTAGAACCTTGATGTGGGGTCATGACCTCTGTACTGAGGAAAGAGGATTGATTTAGGAGCCAGTGGTAAGAGACTTGGGTCCTAATCTAGGATCTGCCAGTGACACTGGGAAAATCTTGAATCTCCCCGGATCTGTTTCCTGCTCTCTAAAATGAGAGAATAGGACCAGATGACAACTCTGTGATTCTATAGATCTTCTCTAGAGCACCAGGCCTGGAGTCAAGATGACCTGAGTTCAAATTCAGTCTCAGAAACTTCATAGCTATGTGATCCCAGGGAAATCATTTAATCTCTATCTGCAGTTCCTCAACTGCAAAAATGGAGCATCTCCCTCCCAGAGGTGGTAGGAAAGCCAAATGACATAATACATGCAAAGTACCTAGTATAGTGGCTGGTACATAGTAGGCGCTTAAAAATACTTATTCCTTTCTTTCCCTTAAAATTGCTGCATTTTAGAACTTAGAGGTATACCATGATCCTAAGGGAAGATACTCTGAATCATAGAACTGAAACAAAGCTCAGATGTCATCTGGCACAACATCTTGTCCAGTTCACGAAGCCCTTGAAAAGTCACCTGCATGTCATGGCAAAAGATCTAGAGTGGGGACTGGGCTTTGTGTTCTACTTTTGCTCTATCTTAGCTATAAAATATTGGGTAAATCACCTGATCTCTCATGTCTCAATTTCTTCATTTGTCAAATAAGAATAATCATCATTATCTTCCTTCTCTCCCTGGAATGTTGAGAGGATAATTCAGTTTGATTAACTTTATTGTCTCCTGGGTGTACTTAGGATACATAGCCAAATAGGAAAGTATCTATTGTTAAGGAGCCCACATTCTTAGATGGACATAATGGATAGCAAAATATTTTGTAAGCTGTGAAAGGCCAGATACTGGCAAAGAATTATTGTCAGCCTTCCTAGAGTGTCTGGCTTCTCTGAGGCTCTGTAAAATGGGGATTATGGTACCTAGTGTGTCTACCTTATAGGCTTTTTGTGAGTCTCCAATGCATTGCATTATGTAAAGCATTCTCTAAATGCCTCTTATTTCTCATTGTATTCCACCACTCTGAAGGTCTCTCACTTTCCTCCTGGGCTTTGCTAACAGAGACACTGTGCTCTAGCTAGGAGGGAATTGACAGGAATAAAGCAGATGAGGATTTCCTGGAGGGGAAGGTTTGGGGGAAGTTGTAATCAGAAGGAAAGGGGGAAAAAGTAACGGATCTGAAGACAATGGGGGAAAATTGTCTTTCATATTCGAGGCTGAAGCATTGCCCCAGGAAGTTGTCTGTAGTGTCATATGGAGCAGACGTAAGCTGGACACTGATGAGTCATGGAAGCAAAAAACGCTGTTTTAGTACCCAGCCTGAGGTGAAGGACTAGAGCTCCCTCTTGTGAATTAACTATCTCTATCCTTTTCTTGCCCTGTGGATGTGTGGATGTGGCAGGGAAAACTTAAATTGCCTTGGCCAGAGTTGAGCACCAGTACACTTAAAGCTGTTGCTGGCAACAGTTCTCTCATTTCTTATCGGTGTAGATTTTTGTACCTATTGTGATGTGCAGGTGAAAGCAAAACCAGAATTCCTCCAAACTGGGACAGATATGTGGGGATGAGACAACTGTTTGGGGAATGGGTGCTGGAAATATGTCTGATGATTTGTCCTTTTTTTAAAAAAAAATCTTGCCTTCCAGTTTTCAGTAGAAGAAATCCAAGCTATCAATAATTATGTGAAAAAAAACTCTCTAAATCACTAAGAGAAATGCAAATTAAAACGACTTGGAGGTAGCACTTCACACCCATTATATTGGTTAAGAGGACAGAGAAAGAAAATGAGAAAAACGTGGGAAAACAGATATACTAATGCATTGTTGATGGAGCTGTCCAACCATTCTAGAGAACAACTCTAAACTATTAACTCCAAAACTATTAACCTGTACGTATTTATTGACATATCAATACCAATTTGGGGTCTGTGCCCCCAAAAAAATCAGAGAAAAAGGAAAAGGATCCATACAAATAAAGATATTCATGGCATCTCTTTTTGTGGTAATAAAGAATTGGAGGCCAAAGTAGATACCCTTTAATTTTGGAATGGCTGAAAAAGTTATGGCAATATTCTTGTGATGGACTATATTATGCTAAAAGAAATGATGCAGAACCATCTGGGAAGACTCACATGAACTGATACAAAATAGTGAACAGAACCAGGAGTACAATTTATACAGAATCATCAATATTGTAAAGATGATAAATTTTGGAAGACTTAAATAATTCTCATTAGTGACCAACTATAATTCTAAGGACTTATGGTGAAACATACTATCCACCTCCACATAGAGAATGGATGAACTTAGATTGCAGAGAGAAACTTCTCTCTCTCTATTTCTGTGTGTGTGTGTGTGTGTGTGTTTCTGTCTCTGTCCTTTCTCATGCTAAAATTTCATTGGTATGACTAGACATATTTGTAATGGTCCAGTTTTTTCCTCCTCAATGTTAGGGAAAGGGGAATGGGGAGAATTTTGAAATGAAAATAAAGTAAAATTGAATTTAAAAAAATCTTGCCTTCTTTTTCAGGTAATACCTTTTGTTTTGGACTAATAATCTGCTGATTGGTCTGATGAAAAAATCATTAATGGTTTTGAATGGATGCTAACCCAAGCATGCCTTGAATCTGGAGCAGTTGCATAGGGTCCAGGATTGAGTAGGTCCTGGCTATGTTATCATCATCTGGTGATTGACTGTTTTAATCAAATGGACTAGTTTTGTCAAACAACCAATCAATTTAGCTAAATCTAGTTGAACAGGTTCTGCTTAGGTTTTGACTGAGCTGATTGGCTGTACTGACATTTTGTACCAATCCTTATCTGCAGAATGAGGGGATGAGCATTGTTCTCCTCTGGATTTGGGTCTTGGTCAGGAGCATAACTGGACCTTAAAGACCTTTGCTGATCTAGATTCTCTGATTTGGAACTTGGGGATTTGAAGCCTCTACCAGTCTCCTGACATCTCTCATGGTAATAGAAATAACCCCCAAAACTTTTATTTCTTTAGTACTTTAAAGGTTTACAAAAGGCTTTGCTCATTGAAATCCCATGAAGTCATATAAATAGTAGTATCCTTATTTTAGAGATCAGGAAATTTGAGGAATAGAGTTTAGATGACTCCAGTTCACACAGCAGCTGTGGGAAGCAGGATGCTCACTTGGGCATCTCCTTATTGGAGGGCCAATATGCTTTCACCTTCCTGCCCCTCAAACTCAATCTCACATTAGTGATTTGGCTTTTGGATAAGCTTCTTTATTGTTTTGGGTTTGTAATTTCAGTTTCTGTTTCTGTCTTTCCTCACCATTTGCTCTGTGAGCAATTCATTGCATTCAGAGTATCAGGAGTTCAAATCACAAATATATGGTTATCTACTTAAGATTTGTGTATGGACAAAAGCTTGACTAAATTGGGCTAAATCCAGATGTTTAATTGCATTCCCTCCCTCCCTCTCTCAGAGCCAGAGTAGAGAAGGGAAAGGAAAAATCCAGTTGAGACTTAAGAGGAGACAGAGGAGAGAGAGAAAAAGAGAGAATGCAGGGAGGGAGAGAGAGAGAGAGAGAGAGAGAGAGAGAGAGAGAGAGAGAGAGAAGGAAGGAAGGAAGGAAGGAAGGAAGGAAGGAAGGAAGGAAGGAAGAGAAGAGAAGAGAAGAGAAGAGAAGAGAAGAGAAGAGAAGAGAAGAGAAGAGAAGAGAAGAGAAGAGAAGAGAAGAGAAGAGAGAAAGAAAGAAAAGAGAGGGGAGGATAGAGGAGAGGTAAAGGGAGAGGAAGTAGCATGCAGAGATCATAAATGATATGCAAAGGAAGAAAACATTTAATTTGCAAGATGAATTGTATTGAGAAACCAACATGTACACAGCTGTGCTCAGGTAAATGAACAGATGTGACATATTGAAGCATTTTCTGCATGATTCCTTGCAAATAATGACTAGATCTTAAATGGTCAGCCTAGCTTTCTCAAGTACTCTACCCATGATTTTGCTACTTCTCCTTCAGGAACATTTACAACTACCAGTCCAGCTGGTCACATAAGAATGGTAGTGGACTGAAAAAAGAAAAATATAAGAAATCTCCTATTCCAAGATGCAATTCTAGGCTTATTCGGCTTTAGGTCAGCAAGATCTACTCCTTTTTTCTTCTTGTCATCCTCTGAATTTAGAGAAGACTCAGATTTGACTCATAAAACATAAGCAAATTATATTCCTTCCCTGAACCTCAATTTCTTGTTTTGCATGACTCTGATAGGGTACAAGTAATCATGAATATGGGGAATCATCCAGAAAGAATTCACAAGCTCAGGCCATCTTTGAGTCAAGAGGCAAAGAGCTTTGTTATAACACCATAAGGCAAAGTTCCCTAGTGGAAGTCACAATTAACAAGGGAAAAGGGGGGACCTTTTATGGGAAAAGACTCAAAACAAGTTATGCTAACTATGCTAGTTACTTGCCTCAGAAAGTCAACTGATGATAATCCTATCAATGCAATAGATTCAACCAGGGTCATTTTAGGGACAAGATAATCCTGTCAGTGCAAGAAATTCCATAAAGACCCACTTAGGGACAAGATAATCTTTTCAGTATCCTTCCCTGGAGCTCACCTAGACACTGGATTGCTGCCAGGGACATGGGCTTTTTCTGGGATCTATTCACCCCATCATTCCCCCATGAAACAAATGAAACCCCAGATCTTTCAGGGTATGGGGCAATGGTCTCATCTTTCCTGCTGGGAAGGACCATAGACCTGTCTCTGCCTTATGGGTTCCCATCTAAGGAGTGAAGAGCTTGATGGTCTCAAGCTGGTTGAAGCAGCATCCAATGTATGACTGAGGCTCAGGATCAGAAATAGGATTGTATCCGGTGTTGGCCACCATTGGAAGGTGAATCAATGGGAACAAATATTATAAGAAGGGGTTGGTGAGGACGATAGTGTTATAAACAGTAAAGGAGTACTGAGGTAATCAATGATACATGTACCAAAGTGTTTAAAGGGGGTTAGACATGGGTGGAGAGGATGATGGACTGAGGGGGTTTCTAGTTGGCCTGGAAACATGCAGGTAGAAGCTTTCTTCCCCTAGAACCAAGGGATCTAGGTTCAATAATTACACAATGAATTTACTTATAAAAGAATGACTTTACTCCAATTATGCTTAAGTATTTAAAATTCTCTCCTCTAAACCATTGAAAATGTTTCTGATTTAGTTTTCAATAAAATAATAATAACAGTTAAAGTTCCATGAACAGTTGTATCAATACCCAATTATTATGTCATTTCAAAGTATTTAAGGACATTGTCATACACACACACACACACACACACACACACACACACACAGTGAAATACTCATTTACCTGATTATTTAGGGTATAATTATTACATATCTTTAGATTGAAAACAGCAACTGACCACTTGCTCTGATTATAGAAATTTTCTACAAAAGAAAAAGCAGGGACATGATTATAAGAGCATCAAATTGGTCCTTCAGTCTTAAGCCTAAAGGTATATGTGTAGCAGGATAAAGCAACTTTAGTTCTATTTGACTTCGGGTAAAAGTCACAGCTGATAACCAAGCACATATTAACAATTCCACTTAATAGACAGACTCAAGAATAATCGGGTGGGAAACCCAGTCATACAATTGGGAAAGTGAACCAGAAGGAGACTCCAGTAAGTGAAGTCAAATGTCCTCCCAGCTTTTTCCCAGACACAGACCTCAACCTGTTCAGGATCACATTTCTCTGAGTAGTTTGTGGCATTTCTTTTGAATAGTAGTTATTGACTTAATCTATCAGATAATCATACCTGAATTCAAAACTCAAAACCAATCAATTATAGTCCCAAGAGATTTTATCTTAAATAGGAAGTCTCACCAACCATAACTTCAGTTGGGTTCAGTTCTCAAGGATCATGTGTCCTAAATAATAAGTGACTATGATCTCATAATTATAACAGTAAAAGATTCATATAGCTTATCTTGATATCTAAGTAGATGGTTTTAAGTTCAACATCACACAAATGATTTGATATAACCAACAAATCAAAACTTGAGATGTAGAAATATGAACCAATTAAATTAGCTTTATCACAGTAATAAAGTTTACTAGGTCTCACCCATAAGGGGTTTCATTTAACATCTTTCACTTGTTTTTCTTTTTCTCTTCCTCTAATTTAAACTCATACTGATGTAAAAAGCAATAATTAGAAATCACTTCTTTATAATAAACAGATTTGTAAATCCTTAGCAAAACCAAGTTCATTGTTTAGGAACTCTGTAACCTAAACTATCATTTCCCAGGGACGGTGACCTTGCTCACAAAATGGTTTAAAGAAATCTGGCAAGTTCACAAATTAAGGGGAAGCAACAGGGACACCAGAGAAGAGGGTGAGCTTTCTGTTTCTGTCTGCACACCCCATCTATCCTCAGAGCTGCTGTGGGCTGTCTTTGATACCTCCCCCATCCTGGGAAAAGATGAGGGGAAGACATTAATTTTCCTCATATCCTAAGATGAAATGCTTTGAATATGCAGCAGTCACCAACTTTATATTTTAACATTATGACAATATCTCCAAATAACTTGATTAACAATTATACAATTTTAATAAATAAACTAATAAATAAAATACAATTTTAATAAATGATAACCGGATTGTATTACCTGTAATTTCCTCTTAATTTACAAGCAAAAGTGCAAATACCCATTTCAAAATATTATAAAACAGGGTTAGCAGGAAAAATAAAGTAACATAACTGGTAGGCAAACTTTCCACCTTCTTTTAGTCCATTTTATATTTTAATAACATTCAAGTTACTGGATGACAAGCCAAATCTAGATGCTACAATCTCAGAAAGAACCCATTACTCATCAGTTGATATTTACTGAGTTTCCTCACTCAATAGTGGACCAAACTCCTGGGATTTATTTTTCCTTTTTGCAAGCTAGTGTAGTTCTGGGAGTTCTCAGGAGGCTTTGGGCTTCCTCTTCCTGTTCCCTTAATTAAAGTTCTATGTTGTTTTAGGGAGAAAAGAAGAAAATTCTTAAACTTCAGATTAACCAATATCACAAAAATGGGGAAGATTCCTATATTTTGCAGTACTATTGACCAGCACTTAACTTTGGTTTGTAAGTTTCCTGTTTCACACAGATCTTTTCTCTTTTTTGTGAGCCAGGAAATTTAAGTTCCAGTGCTTATTTCAGAGTACAGGCTTTCACTCTGGAATTTTCATTGACACAGCCCCCCAAACCTGCCTCTTGATTTTCTTTCTCTTTCCAGTTCACCCCTTCTTCAGTCAGGGAGGGAGAGAGGGTGAAAAGGAAAAAGAGACTCTTTCCTCTACACATTGTTCTTCTATTCCTTGGAAGTCTATGTTTTGCGATCTCATTAATTACCAAGCAGATTTACCTTAATTTAGTTGATGGATTCCAAAGTACCTTACAATAGAAAATCATTTATCTCAACTTTGGCAATATATATTGGTGACATCTAAAGACTCATGTAAGGTTATCAGGTATGAAGCAATTATAGCCAATAAAACGGTTAATATTCATATAGCATTTGCCCAATGCCAAGAACATTTACAGTCATGTGATTCTTACAACAATCCTGGGAGGTGAGTTCAATTATTGTCCCCTTCCAGAATGCTTGTGTTGGATCACAAGAGTGGGGGCCAAACTACTCCCAAACCCTGTTAAGAGATTACAAAAGACTTGACTGACTACTTAATACAAATTTTTTCAAAACTTTTCCAAATTAAAAATCATACTCATCTTCCTTTTTTGTCCTGCTTCTCTTTACCTTTTAGAAACTGGAGAAAGTTATCACCAACATTACTTATTAAAAATTAACTTGTGTGATGTTAACATACATTTTGAACAAATTATCGAAATCCTAAAGTGATTACATTTAAAGCCATGATTTAAAAGCCCCAATCATAGTATCTTAAAAGAAAAACATTTTTGCTAACTACATCCCTTAGAAGTTTGTTTTTGTTCCTCCTTTGGCCAGCTACATTTAAAATCTTTCAAAGTAACAGAATCTAGCTCAGAGCACAAACATGATATAGAAATTCTGCAAACAAGCTACAGATGCAGACAAAACAATGAAGTACACAATTAAAATACTAATTTAAAAAGAAAAAAACACAAGAGTAGTATTGATGGGCCATTTTTTCCCCCGATCATCCAGGATATACAGAGGCCAGGCAGTGCCACAAAAGAAAATGCAGGGTTTCTTTTTTGTGGTCTTAAAGATTGAGCTTCCAGTTCTGCAAAAGGCAGTCTAAGGGCTAGTCCTGAGGCATAGAAGGGGGCTGGCCTATTTTTGCTGTAAGCCATAAAAGGAGAGGGGAGGAGAAAACCCAACTCTCGTGGTCATTCCCCTCTGCTGCCGTCCTACAGAGAGAAAGATTGAACAGCAAATATTCATGAGACAAGAAGTTCACTGTCCAGAGGGAGTTCTAGGAGAGCCAGCTGACTTGACAGTTCTAGCCCAAACAGTAAGCAGGTATTCCCAAAACAAGGTGGCCCTTGTCCAGAGTTAATTCTTCAAGAACTTGTGTCATGATGGGTCCTATGCAAAGACCCAAAAAGCCCTCCTAGGTGCTTGGCAGGAGGATCCAACTATAGGGTGAAAGAAGGAAAACAGGAGGCTTACTTGATGGGAGGGGTCTGACACATAGAGTACCAAAATGATGGGGAAACGAGAAGTCATGAAGGTGGGGAATTGTCCAGAAAGAATTCACAGGCTTAGGCCATCTTCAAGTTGAGAGGCCAACAGTTTTATGATGCTCCCATAAGGTGGGGAAAGTTTCCTAGTGGTACTCATAATTTGCAAGAGGAAAAGGGGGGCTTTTTATAGGAAAGGACTCAAAGCAAGGTAAGCTATGTTAGTTGCTAGCCTCAGAAAGTCAATTGGTGATAATCCTGTAAGCACAAGAAATTCAACAAGGGCCCATTTAGGAACAAGATAATCCTGTCAGTCTCCCTCCCTGGTGTCCATCTAGACACTGGATTGCTACCAGGCAGATGGCCTTTTGCTGGGGTCTATTCACCCCATCATCTCTATGGTCTCAAGGTTTTTTGTTTGTTTGTTTTTACAAATTTAGATCGACAAGAGAAAGACAGGCAGAGGAAGGAAAGGAAGGAGAAAAATGGAGAGAGTAGGGAAGGAATAGGAAGGAAGAAGACAGCAGAAGAGAAGAGAAAGGTAAAGGAAAGAGTAAGAGACATAGAGAAGGAGGAAAGGGGAGGAGGGAGGAAAAAGAGCTTGAATTTAGTTGCATTCATTGGCATTTTGATAGCAGGGTTTTTATACAATTGTTAGAGCCGAGTCTTAGAGACATAATCTTTGCACACTGGAATCAGAAATTTGGAATTGAGGGGGTTCTCAGAAGTTGAGTCCACTCCTATTCCCAACCTATCCCATTGTACAGATCAGGAAACTGAGGCCTGAAAAGAGAAAGTAATTTGCTCCAGGTCACACAGAAAATAAATATCAAAGACAAAATTGGAGACATGTTCCATGACTCCAAATACAGAATTCTTTCTACCATACCTGCTTGCCTCTTAGCATTAGTGAGGCAAACGAGCACCGGAGAAAAGATATTCCAAGTGTACTTATTTTATTTATGCCCCTCTCTCACTGTCATTGTGCCACTTCCCCCACCCAAAAAAGTGGGAGCTGGAATGTCTGAAAGGCAAATCTCAGGAATCAAGGGTGACTCAAATAACAGGCTGTCAGTATTTGTTTTTTTCCTCTCATTATCTGCCAGCATCTTTTAAAATAATATATAGCCTTGGTAACTCACAAAATTTTTTTTTCCCTTTTGTGGAAATTTTAGTACAAAGGCCATTTTGCATTTATACAATGAGACAAGAGCAACAAACCGTGACTAATTCTTTCATTGATAATTCATGTGCTTGTACTATATTAGGGAAAGAATTATTAGAGGCACTAGAAATAGAACCTACAAAGTGCTGTTATTTTTTCACCATAATTTCAGTTAAGGAACTCCAAGGCCAAAAGGGATTGATTATACTGGCCATCTAATGTTCTGTTCACATTATGTTCAGGAAGCCCCTATATGGTTATTTGGAGCTTTGCAAAAAAAGAAGGAAAGGAGGGGAGATGGGAGGAAGGGAGGGAGAGAGAAGGAGAGGAAAAGGTGAGAGATCTAATGAGATAATGAGATTCCTGCTTGTAGATCAGCTCTTTTGCTTAAATTCGTGCTAGAGTAGACCAAGAATGCACGATTTCTAATTAAAGGCAGCTGAGAACCCAACCTCCTCCCCTTCCTTGCCCCAAACTGGTAAACAAACCCTCAGTATGTTAGATGTGGCAAAGAGGCACTGGCCTGAACTGCTAGCTGTAAGAACTAGCCAGTAACTAGCTAACCAAAAGAAGACAAAGATCCCAGGATCTGGCTTCAAGCAAATATGGGAGGTAAGGAAAAGATGAGGATTAGGGTTAGCCTGTGTTTGTGGGTCTGCCAATAGCAAGAAGCAGACTTCTAGGCTTAAAATTCAGGTTCGTTTCTGGCCTAGAGCACAAAGTGAAAGGGCTAGGGGGAATACAGCTTGCTGGCTGCTCTATCCTTCAGGCTACCAGGGAGAATGAAGTGTTCCTTAAAAGCCTGGAAAGAGTGAACGCTTCAAAGCTGAAACCAAAAAAGAAAAAAAAATGTGATGAAATAGATAGTAGTTTTGGCTTGTAGCTAGAGAGTGAAGGTAAAAGAATGGGACAGAAGGAAGAGAAAGAGAACTGAAAATTTGGAGCTGAGAGGAGAAAATTAAGGAAGAGCTTTGGAGTTGCTCAGTTTTATGACCACTACTTATTTCTGGGGATTCATGGAGGGGGGAATAACATCACCTGATCAGACTACGGAATCTCGGCTACGCAAAAGACCTCCCCCTCCAACAATAGGTACTTGCCATTATCTGAATATCTCTAGTGAGAAGCTGGAGCTCTCTTCCCTTTGCTTCCCCTTTCCTTCTCTCATTCTCAATTTCCTTCCTTCTCCTCTCAATTTCCCCTACCCCCTTACCTCTTTCACCCCCTCCTCTTTTCCTTCCCCATTCTGCATCTCTTTCCTCCCTTATCCCTTCTTTCTCTCCCCATTTCCCTCCCCCTTCTTTCCACTTTTTATTCTCCCTTTCTTCTCTCCCTCTACCCTTCTTTTACTTTCCCTCTCCTCTCCCTTCTGTCTTCCCTCTCCCCCATCTTCTTCTTCCCCCATACGCTTCTGACAGGAGACTGCACAATCACAGGAGGGAGGCCTTGTGCCTGATGGGGGAAAAGATCTGGGGATAAAAAAGTCTATTTGGCTGCAGGAAGCAGCCACAAGGCTAAGGCCAGGTCAGATCGCCTTAAGAGAGTAACAGTGACCAGAACACGGGGGATGCATGAACTTACTCCCATTTCTTCTGGTCGTACAATGTCTGGAGTCTTGTTCCAAGTCACTATTTTAAGCACGGTACTGACCCACTGGAATGGGGTAGCCAAAATGGTCAAGGGACTGGAGAGTATATTATACAAAGTCTCCGTTACAGTAACTGGGTGTGTTTAGCATAGAGAAGACTTGAAGTTTTGGATCCATATGAAAGCTTTCTTCTGTTGTTCTGAGGGCTGCTATGGGGGAAAAGAGCAATAGACTGGATCTGTTTGGCTCTAGATTGAAAAAAAAGTAGAAAATGTGCTGTGAGAGGAAAAGAAGCAAGGAGAGGTTCAAGAGGAAGAAAAACTTCCTAAGGATATAAAGGTGGTCCAAAGTGGAATGGGCTTCCTTGGGCAGTAGCACCATGTCCTCCCCACTCCCCCAGAGGTCTCTAGGTAGAAGCTGCATGGCCCCTTGTGAGAAAGCCAGTACTGGTAAGGCTAGTTGGCCTTTGAGAGACCTCCTAACACTGAGATCCTGGGAAGTGAAAAGTGCCAACAGGCAAGCATTGATTAGTAGATGCACCTGCCCTGCTTCCCACTCCTTCATCTTCTCCCCCCTTCCCTGCAGTTTCATTGAACCACTAGTGAGACAACAACTATGGATCAGACATTTCTAACAGAGCCTTTCCATTTCATTACTAGCTATAATGAGCTTCAAGGTGGGCCCCTACAGGGGCCTTTCTATCAGCTAGCTGGAAACTTCATTTGAGTTTGATTTTTGAAAGACAGCAGGGACAAGGTGGGAAGAATCCTGGACCTTCTTATTGAATGTTAAGAGGATGACATCCGCTGCCTCCTTTGATCGCCTCACATAAATGTCCTCATTGACAGAACATTTTGAATTGTCTTGGGTTGCAGCGGAGTGTTACTGGTCAATAGTGACTGAGATAACAGATTGTAAGCAATCACTCTGCTCTGCAGTGGATAATTGGGCTGGGTAATTCTCTGGTCCGTTTCGGATAAACGACAACAGATACCATTATACTTTGTTTAAAGTTTATTAAGTGCGATGGAAGTCGCAAATACCTAAAGTCCATGCTACTTTAATGATTATGTCAAGATCCAGGGCTTGCTCCCCGCAGCTAAAGTTAAAATTCCTCAAAGATAATTGTATTGAATTTCTCAGATTCAAGCTAGCTTGCTTTATTGGAATGTGTGATTTGGAAGTCCCAACAATCTGAAGTAAGATAACTGCACAGAGGCATTTGTGTCTCTTATTCTTTAGAGAAAAACACTTCTTTTCCTTCTTTGTGGTGGGATGGAGGAGAGGATGGTGCCATAGGTGGGGAACATTGCATATAGGTACATATAGTTATAGTGGCAGTTAGGTGACACTGGATAGAACACTAGACTTGGAAATGTTACTCAAAAAAGACCTAAATGCCTGGGACTGGAATCTAAAAATCTAAGAAGCACATGGAAGATGGTTCTAAATTTGGCTTTTTAAGCAGGACTTGTGTGACCTGGGCAAATTACTTCACCCTGTTTGCCTATTTCCTCATCTGTAAAATAAGTCAGATAAGGAAATGGCAAGTATTCCAGTATCTGCCAAAAAAAAAAAAAAAAAAAAACAAAAAAAAAAACAAACAACCCAAATGGGCTCCTGAAGTCTTGGATACAATTGAACAATGGCTGACCAATAACCTCTGATTTTAGAACCAGAGCTCCTTGTTGTGTTGCTCAAATGAAGGTAATTCCCATGAAACACTTTGTAAACTTTAAAGCAGTTATGCTAAGGATAGCTTTCATTATTCGGAGAGGAAAAATGCCTTTACTCAACAGTATCTATAAGAGGAAAGGCTTTGCTTTAGAATTCTTCAAAGCATGTCAAAAGGAGGAGTCCCAATGCAGAAGCTTTAGGCCCTCCTCTTTTCTTTCTCTATTCTCGCCCTCCTCTCTACTCTTCCTAGCTACATATCATAGAGTTAGGAGAATGAAAGATGCCATTTGGAAACCACAAACAAAGAAACAATCCACCCATGACTTTTTGGTAAGCTGCAAATCGTACATGGTCAAAAAAAGAGATATAATATGAAATTCTTTAAGCTGTATTTGAACAACAGTACTGATAGGATGCTCAAAGGAAGACTGGAAAGTTCTGCTGAAACAATGGCACTTAATTCTTATATTTTTCTGCTTCCTATCACATTGAATGTATACACATTTTCTCTTGGGCCAGCTAACATTTGTAGAAGGAATTGATAATTTGGAAATCACGAATCGTTTGTCCGCAGTTGCCTCTGCAAAGCTAATCGTTCCAGTAAAAGATTCCATTATAATGTCAAGTCATAGTAAATAAAAGATGCTCTGTTTCCACATATGAAGAATTGACAATGGAATCTGAAGCTTAACACACCTTTCATGTTGCAACTTCTGATCAAGATGGCAAGTCTTTAATTGAAATATTTAAGATAGGGAATATCTGAGGGCTGTTGGGCTAGAGCCCTTAACAAAGAAGAGTGCCCTGCATTGGATATACCAAGCAGTGGGGAATTGAGACCATACCTGCAGAGAATACTGCCTGGATCTTGGCTTGAAATCTCTGAACTGGCGTATTTATTCTGACCAAAGGGAACCAAAAGCAATCCTGGTACATGTGCAGGTCATTCTTTGAGATTAGAGTCCCAGAAGCAAAGCCCCTCTCTGGTTGTGTGTAAGTAATGGCCTATCACAGGATTACTTAAACTTTTCCCTTTTCAATGAAGAACTTTTTTTCATTATCCCAGTTATATACATATACCAAACATTTGCTGATAATCATAATTTCATGACCACTATATTCAAATATGAGACCCTGTTGGGACCCACAGATTAAGAAGCTTTAGTCTGTCAAACAACATTGACTCTCATGGTCTTGAGGGAATCAGTGTCTTAATAAATCTAGTCAAGATGCACCTGCAGTTTTATGATTCCCATCTTTTCCCTGCCCAAACAAGAAACATGGGCTTCCCAAGATGCTGAGCATTTCTACATGAAGGAAATGGAGGTTATTTTTTGAATGTTTGTCTACAAATGTTTTCTGCACTTGATCCCTTGTTGTGAGAGATATTAAAGTTAAGGGAGCAATTTGAAAGAAGAACAAGGGAGGCTGTAGAAAGGATGATTATGATACAAAAAAGGGAAACAAAAGTAAGATGGATAAAATCATGTTGACTTCTGAGGGATAAGATGCAGAGAAACCATGGCTAGGTTGTGACTATTCTCTTTGCTAAAATACAGAGGACCTGGGTGAAAGTTGTGCTTTCCATACTTATTGCTTGGGTGACCTTACATGAGTCAGTTCTTCCTTCCTCCCTGGCCTCTGATTCTTCCTTTGGAAAGTGAGGGGCTTACACTAACATATTCCAAGGTTCCTTCTTCCATTTCTAGAACTAGGATCTTCTGAACCTAATCCTGTTAAATCTGTGGAATGATCCATTGTGGATATACTAGGTATTGTGGTGAATAAAACGTTTGAGACATGATTTCTGGGTATTGATTTCATTATTCATGCTAGCAGAGAATTGATAAAAGGGGTCAGTGGCACTCTGATACTAAAGATCCCTCGTGAAACCCACTCAGCACTTATGATGAGGATGTAGTATCAGTTCCTAGTTCAAAATAAAGGTGACAAATTCACAATGGCCATTCTTTTCACCAAATGGGATACTTATTTAGAAGAGGTTATAGACAAATGAAGAATTAAAAGAGGCAATGGGAATGGTAAATATGAAATAGATTTGGGAGAGCAATATGGTTATCAAGGAAAGGAGTTCGGAAGAATCCATTAAAGGAATATACCATGAGACCTGATGTCATTGACTGGCAGGTTAAAATCCAGAGGAGTGGAGCCAACTAACCAGAGTTGGCTATAATAATGAGAAAGGAATAATGAGGAAGACCCTATGAAGAGAGGGAGAGAGAGGGGAAAAGGGGGAGGAGAAGAAGGGAAAGGAGGAGCACTTTTCATAGCAGGCTGAAATCCTGAAAAGGACTTAGCAAAGATCTTCCTCATGAGCATATCTTTTATAGGGAAAATACAACAGAGTAGGGCAGGGAAGTACCAAGGGAGAATTTGGTAGCTCAGAGGGAGGGATCAAGGAAGAGTCAGATGGAATATCTGGCAGACCAGGTTCCGGACCTGTTTAAAGAAAGCTAATCAAGATCTCTAAAGGGTTTAAAGATGCCCAGAGGTTTGAGGGATAGACAGTAGAAGCTGACAGTTCCATACTTACAATCACTATACAAACAGGATAGTCGGAGACATGATTAGGCTTGATAATAGCCAGGTGGGCTTCTTCCTGATATGGGAAGGGAATAAACTCAAAGTCCACATCATTTGTAGACCCTTAGAAGAGTGGATGTTCCTGATGATGGCAATCAAATCTGGTTACTAATTAATGAGAAGAATAATCATCTTAATGAGAAGTAAGCTTACTCCAATGAAGGTCTATGGAATATGACTCTGGTCACTTAGATTTTTGGACAAGGATGTTTTCTTAGCCAGAACTATGGCCACCTAGGGTAATCTAGGCAAAAGGGGGTCCGCTTTTGTTCCGATCTGGCTGAGTGGTACACAGTGGGCTGGAATTTACTTTAGATTAAATGCTTTTTTAAAGTTCTCTAGTTGGGTAGGGTCTCTTGCCCAGTTTTGAACACAGGCACACACAGAGACACAGGGAGAGAGAGACACATGGGGAGGGAGAGAGAGATGGGGGTGGGGGGTGGGGAGACTCAGGGGGAGAGAGGCACACGGGGAGGGGGGGAGAGAGAGACATGGACATAGAGGAAAAACAGACACATACACAGAGACAGAAATAGAGATACACAGAGAGACAGACACACACAGAGACAGGGAAAGGGAGAGACAGACACACAGAGAGAAAAGAAAAGAGGATTATCTCAGTATAGACTTCCCAGAGTAGATCTCTTTGACATATATAGATCTGTGCTATTCAACACTATTGACCTTTCACCCTGCTTCACCCATTTACCTTTAGGTCGATAATTTAGAGTCCCATAGCTGCCATTCTTGTGTTCATACTCTCTTTTATCCTGGAGAAATTCTATAGCATGTGATCTAAATTGATTCCTTCTTTGAAAGTACTGATTTCCAGCCTGATCTCAGCTTTAATTGTCATTCTTTCTTCTGTCAATTTTATTATTCCTCTTTTGAGCCATTCTGAAGTTTCTTGGCATTTTTTTTTTAAAAAGTGTTTTATTGATGCCTTTCTTTTTTATATCATAGTTTTTTCTGGATCCTCTCCCATGTTCTCCTCTAACCATCCCCCAATACTACCTGGACTTGAAACATCCCTTGTAACAAGAATCAAGCATACAGAAACATCAGGACTGTATCTGACATATGCTGTACTTTTATTCTAAGGGAGGTTGGGTCATGATCTCTTCTCAAATACCATTATTGGTTTTTCATTGACTCAAAATTCAGCTTCCTTTAACTGAGCATTGATTTGTGTTGCTGTAATCAGGAAGTACTTTGTTCTGGTTATGTATGGTTCTGTATCACTTCATAAAATTTCCATAGGCTTCCCTGAATTACCTTTTTTAATCATTTCGTACTGAACAAAAACATTCTTTTCATTTTATCCATATTCTAAAGTTTATTCAGCTCTTCTCCAATCAAGAGTCACTCTGTTGCCAGTACTCAGCCATAATCCTACATATTCGAATTTTGTTTCTCCTTTTGAAGTCATAGCTGTATATGCCAGAGAGTGGGATTAGTGAAAAGCCTCGCTTCTTGGGGGCATGTGTGGAAGTATGGAAAACTTCCTCTTTCTCTCCTGCGAGGAAGAAGACCAGGAAGTATTTTCAGGCTTTTATATACCCTTCTTGGGCAAAAAGTCTCCTCTGATCACCAAGCAGCAGTTATTTTTTAAAATTCGAGGTTTTTAGAAGTTTAATCTGAATTATAAACATTAAAAAAGGACATTGACATGTACAAAGTAAAACTGAAAAATAAAATAAAAACAATAGCTAACATTCATGAAGCACTTACTATGTGGCAGGCACAGTGTTGTGTTTTATAGTTATCTCATTTGATCTTCACAAAACTCTGGAAGGTAGGTGCTATTATCATCCCCATTTTGCAGTTGAAAACACTGAGGCAAACAGAGTGAAGTATTATACCCAAGGTCAGAGGGCTAGTAAATATCTGAGGCCAAATTTTGAACTTCAGTCTTTCTAACTTCAGAGCCAGCACTCTATCCATTGTGATACCTAGGATTGTACATGAAATTCTCAATCTCTGTTATGTAGCTGCCTACAGTAGAGAGTGTTCGTCCTGGAATAGGGAAGATCTGACTCCAAATCCTGCCTTAGATACTAGCTACTTGAGTGATTCTGAGTATGTCAACCAATCTTTCTTGTCCACAGTTTCTCTTCTGTAAAATGAGAATAATAGTACCAATCTAATAGAATTTGTGAGGGAGATTACACACACACACACACACACACACACACACACACCTTTGCAAATCTTACTCTGGAAATATTGGCTAAGTATAGCTCTTTTTTTCCTTTAAAGTATCTACTAAATTCAACATGTGACTGACACGGTTTTCTTATTTCTTTGTAATTGTCTATTCAATGCAATTAAAAATGCTTCAGTGACCCTCTCTTTTCTTTTTCTTCTGGTACCCTATGCTACTTCCCTTTTCCTCCCATATTGGGAGGTAGGAAGGAAAAACAAAATTTTTCTATCAGATATGTATGGTCAATCAAAACAGATTCTCATATTGGCCATAACAGGCAATTTTTGTATCTTCAGTCCATATTCTCTTGAGTTCAAATAAGACTTCAGACAAATAAAACAAATAGCTTACTAGCTATGTGACCCTAAGCAAGTCACTCAACTTCTGGTTACTTTGGTTTTCTCAACTGTAAAATGAGGATAATAAAAGCACCTACCTCTCAGGGTTATTGAAAGGATCAAATGAGATAGCATTTGTAAAGTGCTTAGCATAGTGCCTGGCAAATAGTAGGTATTTTGTAAATCCCTCTTTCCTTCCTTTTATTATCATTGTGTAAATTATTCTCCTCCTTCTGTGTCTGGTCATCCAAGTGTAGTAATATTCTGGACTCACTCTCCAAGATCAAGTTCCACTATATTTTGAGAAGCGGTGTCCACGACACACAAAAAGTTAAAAATCCCTGGCCTAGGAGAAGTGTATTTAGACTAGCAGGTCATATAGTCTTTTCTGTGCTGAGGTTTCTGCTGGCTAAAACTCACCTCAAGGAAAGTTTTCTTCTAGTATTCTTGGAGTCAGCCTTCTCTGTAGCTATATCTGCCTTTAAAACCTGACGTCACTGTCCGAGGTGCTGATACTTGGCCCTCTTTTCTCCAAATACCATTCCCAAGAGATCTCTCAAAAGCCAGCTCAAAAGCAATGTGTCTAAGTTGTAATGGAGCCTTTTTTTCTATTGGAAATGGCGACTTTTCTGTGCTTTGCGATACTTCTCATCTAAACACATCACCTAGGCAACCTTTATGACCATGATGAGAGCCTCTTCTCCATTTCTGAAACTCAGGAAATTTACTGAGCTTTCAGAGAAAGTACTATATCAATCTGAGAATGCAACTCTGAGAGCGCTGGAGATTATTTCATTGTAGAACATGTGTCCCTTTCTCTGAGCTGTAGCCAAGCAGCACATGTAGTCATTTGATGGGCATGATGATATAGAGTTCGGCCATTATAAATGAGCCTTTGTGCAAAATGTCTTTTTTAGGAAACAATTCTCAGCTCTGGCTTTGATTCTGCACGCAGATACCAGGGCTCTTCAAAGAGGAGATGGCATAACCTCCTTTTCTGATGCAAGTTTCTTTTGCTGGAACCTAAAGTGTGTGTGGTAAAAGTTGACAGTGATCATTCTAGCTTCTTGTAACAACGGCACTGGAGGGGACTGAAGAGATTAGGATTTTCACTATGTATTGAATGCCCCCCAATGTACCAGATACACAACCTTTTGTGTCTCTTTTTCAAAACAGAAGATAGCCCTGGGAATTCACAGAAAGCTTTATGGACAAAATCTCTTCTATTTATATGTAATTCTACTCAAACAATAAGATTCCCTCTTTCCTTTTGCTGGGAGAGGAGCAGACACATTTATCTGCAATAATGTGCCTGTTTCCTTTTCAAATCTCCATAGCAATGGAAAGCCCAAGAAAGAAAATGGAACACGTGATGTATAAACAGCAACAGCTTCTAAATATAAAGGATGTGGAAAAGTGCCACTTTCCAAAGGACAGAGTCTAGGCTCTGGGAGATGATTTCAGAGATGCTAATGGGATGGACACTTCCCTAAAATTGACGTTTTGCGCCACCGAGGCAGTTAACTTCTTCACCCTTGAGCTCCTGTCAGAAGTGGAATTCTATCTGGCTGTTCCATGAGATTGACCCAGGGGGAGGAGGCATTTCAGATAGTCTTATGAAATATGAGCAATGTAAACTTATAATTTATGAAATTGTAAACTCCTTGAGAACTAGGACTATTTAATTTTTGTAGCCTAGAGTCTTCCTATAATCTAACAGAGTTCCTGAAACAGTAGGTACTTAACAAGTGCTTGTTGACTGTCTGGTAAGATGAAAACATGGGTGAGGGCACAGTGTGGTGTTCAGACTCTGCATTGGACAGCTTCATATCTCTGGAGGAGAAATTTCATTTCATTTCCCTTTGTCCATTCACAGAAATCTGAACAACAAAGTCAGGGAGGTTGCTAGGGAAAGATCAACCATCAATTTCTTGATTTTTTTTTCTCCTTTTCTAATTTTGTTGTCTAGCTTTTTTATCGAACTCGGATTTTGTTGGCCCAGGTAACTTCCCCTAGCAGTGCAGAGAGTCATCTGCTTTGCGATCATAGTTCTGGAGAGCTGTCTGTGTTATTGAGGGGTTGACTCAACTAGAGTCATGCAGCCTGAATGCAGCACAGGCAGTACTTGCACTCAGATCTTCCCAACTTTGAGGTTTGCTCTCTAACCATTCTGCCAAGCTGCTTTTGAGCATCCATCCAAATAAAAAGCATATTTCTTGAAAGTCATCAGCATGGGTCTCCATACCCCCCCCCCGAAACGGATTGAAAACTAGGGTTACCAAAAGACCTCATTTTTAGGTGTTATTCTTTCTAGTTGTGAAGAAATGGTGGCAGCTCTCTGCATGGTTAATGCATTCCTTAATAGCTTTGAAAAGAAGTTAAATGGCATGTTAATTAAGTTTTGAGATGATAGTAAATGGGGAAGTGTTGTGAATGTGGCTAAGAATGAAAACAAAGCCAGAGAAAAAGTTAAGATAGTGAGAAATAATAATGAGATGAGAAAAGCTCAAATTTGTATTGAGGTTTACAAAGTGGGTTATTTACTGAATCTCATTTGATCTCAACAGCCCTGAGGGGAAGGAGGCTGTCATGCCCTTTTGTGGTTGGGGAAATGGAAGAAACCAAGGTCCAGAGATGGTTCAATCTCCCAGCTCTTTCAGCTCCAAATCCAGCACTCTCTTTCCCTACTTCAAGAAAGCAAAGTCACTTTAGTCTACCGGGGGTGCTAGTGACTATTGGGCTTTGCAGATGTAGCTCGAGAGCTGACGAGGCAGTGAGCATTTCTCTCGGCTGTGGGCACTTAGTGAAACACTGATTGCTGAGTTTGTCCTTGCTTGTGATTTTCTTGGACTCGTGGTTATCCTGAACCCCCTCTTCTACATCTGTTCCTGATTGCTACCCTCAAAGCAGCCCTCTCCCAGCTGGCCAATGCTGAACTGAATCTGCTCGATGTCTTGCATTAGGATTTCCTTAATGTATCTTTTGCCCTCCCCATGATGAAGCTGCCCTGGTAGCCCGGCTGAGAGTTTCATGGATGCAGGAGATCGTGGCCATTGAGGGGACAGTTGGGGATGGTCATCACATCACAGGTTTGGAACTAGAAGAGACCTCAGAGGTCATTGAGTTTAACCCCTCCCTTTTGCAAATAAGGAACACAAGGCCCAGAAAAATTAAACTACTTTCTTAGTATCGCATGGCTAGTGTTTGTAGCAGTGCTTAAACATGCTCATTCATTTATTGAACTTGTATCTTTCAGACTCCAAGTCCAGGTAGTATAACATTCTGCTTCTGAGGCAGGAATGAATGACAAGGCATTTATTAGGTACCTACTGTGTGCCAGGCACTTTGTCAAATGCCAAGAATAACAAATACAAAAGTGAGACCAACCCTGTCCTCAAGGAGCTTACATTTTCAAAGGGGAGAGAGAGCACATATAGGGGTGTCCCTTTGGTGTCCCTTTAAAAACCAGAATGCTGGGGTGGTCAGTTTACCCATCTAGAAAATGGAGCTAGTAATACCCTAGACACAAAATTATGAGGGAAGTACTTTATAGATTTCAAAGCACTCAAAAAGTATGTCATTATCCTACACATCCTTTCAATAATGTTCTTTGTCATTTCTTGCACACAAGCGTTTGTTACTTCAAGCTTTACTAATTTATATTTTATGAAATTTACATTTTCTCTGCCTTCCTTTAACAAATCCCAAATCTGTTTTGCAAGGAACCTTAGTACTTTGGCTTTTGCTCATCTCAGGCAGAACTGAGCTAAAGGAAAACTAGGACTGGAGTCTGGTTGCCCTATTCCAGTGGCATAGGAATACCACTAGTATTCCAGTGGTGCTATTCAAGCAAGTCTACTGGACTAGTCCAACTGAAATATCCACGGGATAAAAATCTGGCCATTTCTAGTTTTTGTGGCGCTTGGGGGGGAATTTCTGGCTTTTCTTTAAGTTTCCGTGGAAAGTTCCTTTGGGGGAAAATCCCACTTTTTCTCAGTTGAAATAGCAAGATAGGGAAATTTTCATTTGTCTAACAGTATTAAGCAATTAATATGTACAGAGCATTAAGAAAGATATAGTTAAAAAGTACTCTTTCCTCTCAGGGAGCTCCCAGTCTAGTAAGGAGGCAAGACAGACAAGTAAATGCAACTCTCATTAATACATGATAAATACATTAAAGATCAAGTTATATGCCATGAAGTCCAAGAGACAGGTTAGTAGGCTAACCTTTCTGGAGAAGGTATCCTTTGAATTTAACTTTAAAGAGGGATTCTTAACCTGGGATTCACAAACCACCAAGGAGTTCATGGATTGATGGGGCGGGGGGGGGGGGGGGGTCTGTGAACTTGAATGGAAAAATGTACATATTAAATTTCATTAAGTTCTTACTGACATGTAGGATTTCCTTCTAGTATTTAAAAACATGATTCTGAGAAGGGGTGGCTGAGCTTTCCCCAGAATGACTGCCACAGGGGTTCGTGACACAAAAGAGGGTAAGAATCCCTGTTTCCGATGATCTCTAGGGTTTTTTCCAGTGCTAAATTTATGATCCTGCATTAGTTTTGACCTGGGTGTTCAAAAAGGGAAAAAAACAACCTTAAGAAGGTTTTTTGTGCTTTGAAGCTTAATGAAGATTTTGAGGAGAAATTTAATCTATTTTTTTCTTCTATACCAAAATTATCTAACTTCTGTCAGAGCTAGGTCAGCTCTAGCACATTTTTATGAGCTTTTTTCTTTTTTTTTTTAATAAGTCATTTACAAAACATCAAGGGACCCTTCACCCCAAGGTTAGCATATGATGGGAAGTTCAGAACTAGCAATGTTTGAATAGCTTTTTAAGTGAAGTAAATTCCCATGCTCATTTCTACCAGTATCCACATAGCCAAACTCTGTCCATTTCTCCTTCCTTCTGGGTATGTGCTTTCTCTCTCACTTATTCCTTCCCATTAGCTATTTGCAAGGCATTTTATGCAAACACCAATTAGGGTTGAAAGGTTCGGTTATATTTAAGGTCCTCTTCTGAGTCAACATTTCCCAAATATGCCGAAGCAACAGGAAGCCAATTGATAATTGTGCTAACTCAGAGGAAAAATAAATATGCTAAGGAGTCAGATGTATAGCAGGTATAAACAAACTATGACATTTGGGTGCAGTGGATGTGAGAGTTGGAAGGGGCTGTAGAGTATAGAATGGCAGAGCTGGAAGGGACTATGGAGATTATTTATCCAACCTGTTGGCTTAATTTTTTTTTTCAATAAACAAAAATCTGTTTTCTCTCCCACCCTCCCCTTGTTCCCATTGGGCATAAACACAGGTATATGCACGTATACATACTAGTGCAAATACACATAGGTAATCAGACACGGCTCCTGTATATGCATATACACATGTGTGCATATACATGTATGTATGTCTAAACATGCATGTGGCTCATTCTATACCCTTAGTCCATCCTTTTTCTGTTAGGAAGTGGGGAGCATCCTACATCATGGACTTTTTAAAATAGTAGTTAGTCACTGCATTGACTAGAGTTCTCTTTTACCATTGTTTATCTTCACAGCATTATTTTTGAAATTATCTCTTGGTTTTGTTCACCTCACTCTCTATCACTTCATTTGAGTCTTTTTGGATCTCGCTGAAAGTCCTCATCATTTCTTATGGTGCAGATGGTATACTGCTACATTCATAATTCATTCAACAATTCTCCCATTAATGAGTACTGTCTCAGTCTCTGGTTCTTTGCCAACCACAAAAAAGTCACCCCCTGGGGGCAGCTAGGTGGAGCAGTGGATAGAGCACCAGTCCTGAATTCAGGAGGATCTGAGTTCAAATATGGACTCAGACACTTGACACTTCCTAGCTGTGTGACCCTGGGCAAGTCACTTAATCCCAATTGCTTAGCAAAAAAGAGAAAGAAAAAAATCACCCCCAGTAAACCCTCCCACATGTGGATCTTTTTTCCCCTCTGTCTTTGATCTCTTTGAGATAGAGGCTTAGTTCTTGTATTGCCGAGTCAATTTGCTGAGTCTGTACAGTTTAGCAATTTTGAGGGCATGGTACCAATTGATTTTCAGAATGGTTGAAATAATTCATAGTTCCACCAGTGTTAACGTGTTAATGTATCTGGTTTTCCCCAGCCCCTTTTTTAAAATCATTTTTCTTTTTTGGTCAACTTTGTCAAACTTATGGGTATGAGGTAGAATCTAAGAGATACTATACTTTTATTTTCACTTCCCTAGTTAATGGTGATTTGGTGTACTTTTTCATATGATTTTTAAGACTGGATTACTTCTCTTTGAAAACTGCCTGGTAGCCTTTGGCTATTTGTCAGTTGTAGAATGGTTCTTCTCTGAATCTATTCTTTATATATCTTGGAAATGAGATCCACATCAGAGAAACTTGTTGCAATTATTTCCCCCAGTTAACTGTTTACCATCTAATTGATAGTTTACAAACATTTTAAATTGTATATAATCAAAATTACCCATTTTATCTCTGATGACTCTTTTTATCCCTTGTTTGTTTATGAATTCTTCCCCATCCGTAGATGAGAAAGGGATCTTCTTCTTTGGTCCACTAATTTGTCATCACCCTTTATGTCTAAAGTATGTTTCTATTAAAATGTTATCTTGGTATATAGTATGAGACGTTGATCAATATGTATTTTCTGCCAGACCGTTTTCTAAGTCTCATAGCTGGTCTTTGTCAACTTTTCATTTTATTTTTATTTTTTTTAATAACTTTTTATTGACAGAACCTATGGCAGGGTAGTTTTTTACAACATTATCCCTTGCATTCACTTCTGTTTCAATTTTTTCCCCTCCCTCCCTCCGCCCTCTCCCCAAAGACGGCAAGCAGTCCTATACATGTTAAATAGATTGCAGTGGATCTTGGATATAATATATGTGTGCAGAACCGAACAGTTTTCTTGTTGCTCAAGGAGAATTGGATTTAGAAGGTATAAATAACCTGGGAAGAAGAACAAAAATGCAAGCAGTTTACATTCATTTCCTAGTGTTCTTTCTTTGGGTGTAGCTGCTTCTGTCCATCCTTGATCAATTGAAACTCAGTTGGATCTTGTCTTTGTTGAAGAAATCCACTTCCATCAGAATACATCTTCATACAGTATCATTGTTGACGTATATAATGATTTCCTGGTTCTGCTCATTTCACTCAGCATCAGTTCATGTAAGTCTCGCCAATCCTCTCTGTATTCGTCCTGCTGGTCATTTCTTACAGAACAATAATATCCCATAACATTCATAGACCGCAATTTACTCAACCATTCTCCAATTGATGGGCATCCATTCATTTTCCAGCTTCTGGCCACTACAAACAGGGCTGCCACAAACATTTTGGCACATACAGGTCCCTTTCCCTTTTTTAGTATCTCTTTGGGGTATAAGCCCAGTAGAGACACTGCTGGATCAAAGGGTATGCACAGTTTGATAACTTTTTGGGCATAGTTCCAAATTGCTCTCCAGAATGGCTGGATGTATTCACAATTCCACCAACAATGTATCAGTGTCCCTGTTTTCCCACATCCCCTCCAACATTCTGCATTATCTTTCCCTGTCATTCTGGCCAATCTGACAGGTGTGTAGTGGTATCTCAGAGTTGTCTTAATTTGCATTTCTCTGATCAATAGTGATTTGGAACACTCTTTCATATGAGTAGTAATAGTTTTAATTTCATCATCTGAAAATTGTCTGTTCATATCCTTTGACCATTTATCAATTGGAGAATGGCTTGATTTCTTATAAATTAGAGTCAATTCTCTATATATTTTGGAAATGAGGCCTTTATCAGAACCTTTGACTGTAAAAATGTTTTCCCAGTTTATTGTTTCCCTTCTAATCTTGCCTGCGTTAGTTTTGTTTGTACAAAAACTTTTCAATTTGATATAGTCAAAATTTTCAATTTTGTAGTCAATAGTGGTCTCTAGTTCTTCTTTGGTCATAAATTCCTTCCTCTTCCACAGGTCTGAGAGGTAAACTATCCTATGCTCTTCCAATTTATTTATGATCTCATTCTTTATGCCTAGATCATGAACCCATTTTGACCTTATCTTGGTGTACGGTGTTAAGTGTGGGTCAATGCCTAGTTTCTGCCATACTAATTTACATTTTTCCCAGCAATTTTTGTCAAATAATGCATTCTTAACCTAAAAACTGGTCAATCTTTCATTTTAAAGAAGAAACTTAAACTCTCATTTTCCCATGAAAAAAGTGATGAGTCCTTTTGTTTCTTCTATATTCTTTCCTTTAGAAATTTTATTCCTGTTGCCAGTGAGTTTTCATAGCCTGTGTTTTGTAAACAGGAACATTAGCTTATAAATGACTCCCTAAACATTTTAGTATAGCAACTGCCCCACCTGAACTATGTCATAAGGAAAAGAACAGAAATTGAGATCATAGGACCTGGATTCAAATCCCATCTTTTCCAGTTTACTACTGGTGTGTCCTTTGGGCAAGACATTTCCCCTCCCTGGGTCTCAGTTTCCCCATCTGTCAGATGAGAGGGTTTGGCTAGATAGCCTCCAACATCTTTTCTAATTCTAAGTCTATAATGCTATGCATGATCTTAGCCAAGGCATTTCCCCTCCTCAGGCCTCAGTTTTCTAATCTGTAGAAGGACATGCTTATAGAGATGGGGAAGACTGGGTGGATTATGTCAGGGTTTGGGGTTGCAAATTTGTGAATATACTTAAAGCTGGAGTGGCTCCTAAATTTCCTATTTCTAGTCAGGAGGCAGAGGCTGGAGCTCTGTCCATAGACAACTCAAACCTTATTTAATTTATTATTATGTTGATATTCCTTTCTAGTTCATGCAGAAGAGTGGAGTGAGGTAAGGCTGGAAAGGAAAGCTTGGAGTCAGGTGTTGGAGTACCACAGATATCAGATTAGAAATTTCTCTTTTTCCTTTAGGCAAGGGGGATACAATGAAAATTTTGGTCAGGGAAATGACATGATCAGACAGAGCTAGATAAAATTATCATCAACATTCAGTGCAGTGACTTTCTTCCTCAGCTAATTTAGTCTACTTTAATTTTTCTTAAGGCCTCTCCCATCTTCATTTGTCAGTTTTCCCAATACTTTATCAATAATTCCCAATAATTTTCTAATAATTCCTTTCTGTTTAGATTCTATGAAAATTAGAAATAGAGACAGCTGTTTGCAGTGATACTAATTGTTCATAATAGACTGTGGAGCCTTTCAAATCTAGAATAGAGAGGAAGCTAAAATCATTACTCCGCAGCATATTCTCCTCCTGGAAGAGAATTAGAATCTGATCAACCTGTTCAAAAGATTCTCTTTCAGTGATTTGAAGAGTTATTCACATGAATATATTTTTTTGGATTACAGATGACCATCTTTGATCTTCCAAAACAAAATTAACCTTATGATGACTGGCCCAAATTATTTTAGAGCTCTTGTTATGTGTCCTGGAAGTGGCAACAGGGTTCCATAGCTGCATTTTTTCTGAATTGATGGATTTCTGTCGGTTTGGATTGATTCCACTTACTGGTTGAACAAGAGAGCTCTGCTTTCTATGTTCAAGGCATCAGCTGGCCTCCCTCCTAGAAGAGTAGATAAAAGGGGCTTGTGGAAGGATTCTTCACACTCCACTTTATCAGGAACAATGGTGTGTTATTTAAAAAAAAATCTGTGGATCTCTTTTGTTGTGGGGAAGAATATGTTGGACTAGAGGGATTGGGGAAATTTTATACTCAGTCTTGTGGCTGGAGAGTAGAAGAATGTCACAGAGATGAGGGAGGAAGGGAAGGGAAAGGACAGTTGTATTCTTAGGAACAAAACAACAAATCCCAGATCCTACCAGAAGGCAAGAAAGATAGGTGTTCTGAGAATAAAGCCACTTGCTTTTCATATAAGAACATTCAGTAAGGGGCAGAAAAAGAAAAAAATGCAGTTGATGACTTTCTCATCAGATATTAAGAAGTTTTATTGTTCACCTGATAATAATAATTGGGGGAAAGGGTGTAACATGGACCTGTGATTTTATCAGCATACAGAATTCTTCGTGAGGAATTCTCTACTCAGAAATTATGTAGCACGCACAGGGTCAAACAATGTTGTCAAAGATGGTACTTGAACATGATCCAGATCTGGCTCTCTCATCTCCTACGCTACACATCAATGAATATGATGTGATGTCTAACTTTTTCCCCTGATATCCCATGTAAATTTGACTCTTGGGAGCTTTTATAGATTGTTCTTCTTTTTGACCACTGAGGTCAAACAGAACAAATGTGATGTCTGTTGCAGTGAGTGATATATATGGGGCATTTCTATCTTTGACCATCTTGGTATGTATACTATGCCAGGGGTCCTCAAAGTACGCCACGGGCCAAATGCGGCAGCTGAGGATGATTATCCCCCTCCCCCAGGGCTATGAAGTTTCTTTATTTAAAGGCCCACAAAACAAAGTTTTTGTTTTTACTCTAGTCCGGCCCTCCAACAGTCTGAGGGACAGTGAACTGGCCCCCTATTTAAAAAGTTTGAGGACCCCTGTATTATGCAGTGTGATCTCTGGGTCACTGTGCTTAGACATTTCATTTTTTTCTTTTAGTATACTTCCATATTGCTTTCAATAATGGTTAGACCAACAGATCAATTCATAGCTCTTCAAAATGTGTATCTGTTTTACCATAGGCCCTTCAACATGGATTATTAATATCTTTTGTCATTATTTCCAATTTGCTGTGCATGAGGTGTGATATTACATCTGAATTGCTTTTATTTGCATTTCTTTTTTATTAGAGAGTTGGGACAATCATTCATATGGTTGGTAATAGTTTGTATTTCTTTGGAGTTGATATCCTTTGACTTCTTATCATTTGGGAAATGGCTCTTAGTTTTGGAAATTTTGTTGGTTCCTTATATATCTTGAATATCAGATCTTTATCCAAGAGAGATATTGATGCAAATATTTTTTTTCTTACTCAACTGCTTGCTTTCATATCTTAGTTGCATTGGCTTTATTCATGCAAAAACTTTTCATTTCATGTAATGCAATTTGTGGTTCAGAATTTTTCATATGGCTTCACCTGTAGAAAGCATTTGATCTTTGATTCTCTTATAATTTTTCATGATAAGAACTTTAATATTCAGTTCTCTTAACAATTTACATTTTGTTGTGATATAAGGAAGGAAAGAAGAAAATAAGCATTTATATGTAGTATTTATTATGTGCCAGGAATTATGCTAAAAGTATTTCATTAATTTTCAAGACAACCCTAAGTGGTATTATCAATTTAATTTTATAGATGAGGAAACATAGACTAGGTCACACAGCTAGGAAGTAGCTGAGGCTGGTTTTGATCTTGGGGTTTTCCCCAACTCCTGGCTCAGTGCTCTCATGGTCTAACTTAATTTCTGCCAAAGTGTTTTTTCATTTCCCCAGCAGTTTTCATCGGATCTTTTCTTTCCAACCCAATTCCACTGTTAACATCTTTGAGAAGTTGTATTTCTCTTTTAAGCTTGCCATCAAGCCTAAATTGGCCTTTTTACAACAAGAAATTCCATTTCTCGTGGCTTTTTTCTCTGAGGTCAAAAAAGAGCAAATCTAATAATTCTTTTCCCAAGGCATCTAGAGGGCACTGCAGTAGATAAAGCTCTAGGTCTAGAGTCAGGAAGACCTGAGTACAAATCTCACCTCATCCAATTTTTAGTTGTGACCTTGGACAAGTCACCTCACCCTCTTTGCCTCAGTTTCCTCATCTGTAAAATGAGCTGGAGAAGGAAATGGCAAATGACTGATTCCAGTATCTCTGCCAAGAAAACCCCACATAGGGTTGCAGAGTCAGGCACAACTGAAAAAAATGACTGCAATAATTCCTTTTCTATAATATAGTTCTTCAGGTAATTGAAGATGGCTCTCATATAACCTTTCTTCACTGCCAGTTTTCTTTTCTCTGGTCCTTATGAAACATTTAGTAGTGACCATGATACTCAAGATCAGGCCTGACAAGGGCAGAGGCGTCTACTTTGTGTCTGTGTAGATACTTCCATGTGTACGTGTTACTACTGCTGTTAGAATGTAAGCTCCTTGAGGACAAGGATTGTTTGACTTTTGATATCCTTGAGCATTTAGAAGTTACCAGCACTTCCTTCCTTAGTGCAAAATAAATTCCAAATTGATTGAGCCTTTCCATGAAGTCTTCTAGTGGGTGGGAATTTACCCCTTCCTGAAGCAGGTCATGTTACTTTTGAACAGCTCTAAATTGTTAACTTTTTTCCTGACCTCCCATGTAAATTTGACTCTTTGGAGCTTTTACCCATTGTTCTTCATTTTGACCACTGAGGACAAGTTGAATCTCTTTTCCAAATGACAGGCCTTCAAATACTCAGATAGATATTATATCCTACTTTCCCCCCATGCCTCCCGTAATCTTCTCTTTTCCAGGTTTGCCATCCCAAATTTCTTCAATTCATCATTTAACAAATATTTTTAGGTACCTACTGTGTGTCTGGCACTACTTAGGGAGGATTCAAAGGCAAAGTAAAAAAAGTTCCTGCCTTCAAGGAGCTTACATTCTAATTGGAAGACAACATATAAATATATGTATCTGATCTTCATAGGTCATAGTTTCCGGTCCTCAGAGATAAGAGTTCAAATTCTACTTCTCTGGAGTTCTTCCAAATGGAAATAGGATACTGATTGCAGTAGAAAGGGGTTTACAGGTAATACTTTTGATTAGTTATACTGGGGTCACACAAAGATTATTCACAAACACTCATATTCTGGAATAAGCTTTGGACTGAGGAGTTAAGAGACCTGGGTTCTAGATTTAGCGTTGTCATGAACTGTGTGACCTCAGGCAGGTCACTTTTGCTCTTTGGGCTTCAGTTTACCCTTTTGTAAATTGAGAAGAATTGGATTAGCTTATAATAATAAAGACAACAAGCTAGCATTTGTATGGTGCTTTAAGGTTTCCAAATTTCATCATATGATTTGAGCCTCAAAACAACCCATTAAGGTAGGTGCTACAATTGGTTCCATTTTACAGATGAGAAAACTGAGGCTGTGAGAGAAGTTGAGAGGAATCCAAGTTCACACAGTTACGAAGTATTTGAGGTAGAATTTGAACTCAAATCTTCCTGATTCCAAGTACTCAACTTTTTCCACTGTACCTCCTAGTGCTCCCCAGGTTCTTCAGTCTCTCTTTGATAATTCACATAATTCTAAGGTTCAGCTTTGGTGTTCTGTTCTGCCTCATGTTTTTATGTGCAAGGTCCTATGTTAGGTGCTTCAGGAGCACATAGAAGGAAAAGATCCCCACCCTTGAGGAACTTAGTATCTTGGCAGACAGCTGAGACTCAATATAGCTCCAATACCTGACTTATACTACAGTTTAATTTTCCATAAATAGTCTTTAGATAGGCAAGGTCATTTCCAAGAAGATCATTGCAGCTTGTGTGATATCTATTGTAGTGGGTGAAGAAGTGGAGAAGCTACAGAGGGGGTTCCTTTTGAAGATAGGGATCAGCCAAAATGACTTCTCAGGTTCCCTCTGAAATTCTGTGTGATTTTACAAATGTCTTAAGCACCTACTATGTGCTAGGGCCAAAAGGAAGTAATATACTTCCCCAAGATACTTTCTGCCCTTCCACTTCAATCCCAGTCAGGACAGATTAAGGGCAAACAATGGATCCGATGTCAGTGGGATTGAGAGGAGAAAGAATTTACTCAGAGTGGGCTGGTGCTAACTTTAGTTCTTTGCATCAGGACGAGGCACAACTGGGAGGTCAGGGGAAAATGCTAGCGGATCTGAGACAGCTCCATATCAGAAAAGTTGCATCTGCTGTGGCGTATTGTTATGGAAACAAAGAGCGAAAGACAGATGGTAAGTGGGAAGTGACATCTGAAATCCATCTCAGAAAGGTTTCAATAATGAATCATGGCCAAACATTAAGCAAGAAAGTGGAAGATGAAAGTTACTATTGGACTTTTTTTTAGTAACATGTGTTACACTAACCTTATAAGAGTAGCCATTCAACAGTAGAGCAGAGAGAGAGAGAGAATCGGAGTGTGGGAGGTCTTGATTTCCTTCCTTCCCCCAGCCCCATCATAATTCATACTGTGTGCCTTGGGAGAAATCACTTGTGCCTCCAGACAGCAGAGCCGGTGCTGATCTTTATTGATAGAGGGAATTTCCACAGTGAGAGTTGCCTACAAAAACCCATAATGACAAACCTGGTTCCCCCAACAAAACCTACACCCCAAACCTAGGCTTAAAGGAAGACATAAGCCATGAAGTCTTTTGAATCGACATGGGTATTTTTTCAAATATTCCACTCATTTAATAGGCAAATATGAATAGGAGGCTGCAATGGAACCAGAGGTTTGAGTCATTCACCACTTGGGTGACCTCTGGTAAACCTCCCAGAGCCTTAATTTCCTCATCTTTAATGCAAGAATCAGAATCATACCTGCGCAATTGACTTCCCAAGGCTATTGTTTATATTAAAATACTCTGTAACCTTCAAGGCTCATATAAATGAGAGCAATGATTCTATAATTTCCTCAGTGTTGACCCAAAGCACCATGCTTTCTACACCCTTTCCTTTGCTGTGATATTTCTCCTACTCTATCGAATTTTGATACTTTTTTCCCATCTCACAAAAGGAGATCGTTGAATAAATGTTTCCAAAATTGATCATCTTACTTTGTTGAATATGGCTCATTTTCCTGTCCCAATCATTTTTTTTTTACCAGCATTTGGGGTCGAAGGCAGTATGCAATTCCCAATAAGATGGATATTTTGCTTTCTATTAGTAGGTCATTACAAATCTCAGAATAGATTGATGAAACTGTTAATTTGCCTGTCAAGACAGGGCCCCAGATGTATTGGAAAGGGGGGGAGGTGCTAATGGCATGGCGCTAATGCAATTGCACAAACAAGTTAATGAAGCGCATAAAGTGAAATACAGATCGTGGTGGAGTCCCATCTTGCTATAAGGGCTGTGAAAAGCAGTTTTAATCAGCTAAAGGAGGAAGAGACTCTTCAAGGTTATGCAGATGAAGTTATAAAAAGCCCTTAAATGCACAATCTTCAATGAGGACTAGGGAAGGAAAATTTCAATCAGGGACATTTGTTTAAATCGGCAACATGTGTGAGTCTCGTAAGTTGCCGAAAGGGCTTCACAGAAAGATGCAAAATGGGAATGGTGTTCTTTGCAAAAAAAAAAAATAGGCAGAAACCAAGCATTTCATTGCTTGTACTCAATTTAAAATATCCATAGAGGAAGCTCCAAAGAAATCAGGAATGGAGAAGTTCCCTGTTTTCCTGCCTCTCCTAATTCCATCTGGGTCAGAACACACCTGCTCCCACATCTCTTGCTCTCCAGCTAAATGCAGTTATAACCCCAATGCGGACTCGATGACTCACGCTGTCCACGTAGGTCACAACTTTTGACCTCTTACCAGAAGTATTTTAAAAGTCTCCTTGCCACAGAATTGGGCTCACTTCTGTTTTCTGATGAATGGACGTTGCTGTTTGCCTTGGTGGGTTCTAGGCTTCCGTATCTGTATGGACCTTTGAGAGTCAAAGCCTTGGCCCCATCCTAATCACCTGATTAGTTTTGTCTTATTAAGATATACTGTGACAGTAGAAAAATCAAATTGCTTACCTGAAATGAGAATACAGAACAGTGTAATGGGCTGAGGCTTGAGTTGATGCACTGAGGTCCCAAGCATGTGAGGCTAAATAGTAATTGGACTACACTCTATTAATATACATGCTTGGATAAAGAATGACCCCCGCCCACTCTCAGTGCAAGTCCTGATGTGTTGTATAGGATATGACAATTTTGGTGGGTGGAGGCAGAGGAGCAGGAAGAGAAGCTGGGAGAGATTGAGCCTGGGTTCCATGCTTGTAGCTGCTGGTCGTGTGGCTGTTGGTCTAGCTAGCTTCTTAACTCAGCTGCACACATTGCTATCGCCGATTCCCTTCCACCTCTGATCTTTCTTCACTGAGAATAAAGATTGACGATTTTCCCCTAACCTGAATTCCTGACTCTGGCTGATTTTAAAATACCCGGTCTTCACATTTGGCGCCCAATGGTGGGAACCAAGGACTGAAGAAGTCCCCGGTGACCAGAAACTTGGGTGAGTATTGCTAATAGACAAACGGGGAACTTATTTTCTTAAAAACTAAACTAGTAACCTTTTTTTGGCTGAAATGGGACAAATGCTAGCTAAAGACTCTCCATCTCTGCCCCCAACCCCTTCAACCCCACCCAAGAGTGGTGCTATAGAAAGCATGCTTAAGCTGATAGAAGGACAAGGGCTACTTATAACTTGGGAACAGGTAGCTAGACTTGTGGGTACATTAAACCGCATCTCCCTTTGGTTTGTAGAGGAGGAGCAGATCTCTCAAGATAACTGGTCCCTGGTTGGACAATAGATGTCCACATATTACAGTGAAAACGGTCCTCATTCAATTTCCATCAAGGCATTCTATTTATACAATATAATTCAGTTAGCACTAAGAAACCCTATCCCTAGAAGAAAGAAAAAAGCTGCTGCTCCACCTTGGAGTAGCCAAATAGGGAAGCCTGATATTAAGGAGGAAGACAATGAAAGTTAATGACCATATCCCACAGGGCATGGAGCTTAAGTGAGCAAGGGTGTGGTAACTTTCCACCTCAGGAGGCAGCCAGCCCACCTCAGAGCAAGGATTGACTCTCCTCCATCACCCCACCCTCCCAGGATGGAGGAGGAGGGAGCAGTGGGGGGGGCAGTGACAGCACCAGCACCTCCCCCTCAGCATCCACCCACTCCTATGTCTAGAGTACAACAGGGCTTAATGAAGGCCAAAGAAAAGGGTGTAGATGTCACAGAGCTCCAAATGCATATTTTCCCTGTAATTTCCCAGTTTAATTCCTCAGGTCAAGAAAGTCGAAGATAAATTCCTTTTAACATAGAAATCCTCAAAGACCTGAAAAAGGCTTGTACTCTTTATGGGGCTACATCAGCTTATGTTAAAATGCTATTACAGAATTGCTTTTGAAATCTTGACTCCTAATGACTAAAATCTATAGAAGGTATGCCTAGAACCTAGACAAAATTACATGTGGCTTTCTGAATATAGTGAGCTCTGTAGGATACAAGCCTAACAAAATAGTCAAACTGCAGTTCATGCTGCAATCACCTATGACCTACTAACAGGTATAGGTCCCTATGCAGATGTCACAGTACAGGTTAATTATTCAGTAGCAGCAATGAACAAATTGCTGCTAATGCTATCAAAGCGTGGCTTGATTCACAATAAAAATGACAAAGTGAGCCCTTCACAAAAATAACACAAGGCCAAATAACCCCTTTGCTGACTTTGTGGACATTTGCAGACTGCTATCACAAGAACTAATGGGGAAAATGCATCAACAGATGTTTTAATAAGGTAACTCTAAGGAAAATGCTAATAGGGTCTGGAAGAATTATACTAGGACTGCCAAGGATGCTCCTTTAGGAGTTCATAAGACCTTTGTGCCACAGTGGGCACAAATGCCTTTATAGCCAGACTATGATGCAGACTTCCCAAGATCCCAACATGGGTAGACAGGGTCCCTTCTGGCAAGGGACTTCGAGAGAGACACATCAATGCTTTCAGTGTAGTAAAATAGGGTATCTGAAAGCTCAATGTTGGTATAGAGGCAGAGTGAGAAAGCAGTGTGGGAGAACAAGACCCAGTATCCCATGTCCAAAATGCAACAGAGGCTTCCATTGGGCCTCAGAATGTAGACAGGTTCAGGGAAACGGGATGAGGGGCCCAGCCCCAGGGCCCCAGGCAAAAAACACTTGGGGCATGATGGCAGCCAATGGTGCACCCAGAGAGTGCCTAGAAGTCCAATACCCCAATACAATCAATTAGCCAGGAAGCCATATGATGGTAGAAAGGGATTACACAATCTATCAGCCAGGAAGCAACCTGATGGGAGAAAGGGATTATAATTAGGGAGAATAGAGTTGTATGCAGCTGAGACAACTGAGATACCCTGAAGAGGTGAAATCTGTTCCTCTCCAGCCTATGGATCCCTTGCCTCCAGGCACAGTAGGCTTGACCATTTTACCTCCTGAGAGTACGTACAAAACAGTGTCCATCCAACATGATTGATGGAAACTGGGGAATGTGTAGATAATATCCCAGTCACCAATACAGGCAGACAATGTGTGACTTATCATCCAGGAGAAATAGTAGCATCAGGATTACTCATACAGAATCCTAATAAGCAGCCTGGTGATAGTCACCCAGATTCTGATTCTAGATCACAAAATCCAGCAATATACTGACACAGCTGTAAAACCGACCGACCTATGCTCACGATCTATATAAATGGCCTTCCTAAGGATTGTAGACACTGGTGCAGATCGGATGGTCATTGAGGTCCAGCTGGCCTAGTACGGCCAAAGATTAAAGCAGACACCTACATGTCTGGCGTAGGAGGATCAATAGCAGCTGAGTTAGGCCCCATGAGATGGACTTTTGAAGGCAAAACAGGAGTTTTACTCCTTTATAGTTGAAAAAAAATCCCCATCAATCGGTGGGGAAGGACGTTTTACAGCAATTAGGGTTAAAATGAGTACTTCGGTTTTTTTAAGCAGGGCTGCTGGTTAGGCCTGCCAACACTCACCTGTTCCTATCCAATGGAAAACTGATACACCAGGTGGATAGAACCATGGCCTAAGTAATGATAAAATTCAGGCCTTATTAGATATAGTACAGGAGCAGTTGACCAAGGACACTTAAAACCTTCTCTAAGTCCTTGGAATTCCCAGTGTTGTAAAAAGAAATCTGGAAATGGAGGATGTTAACAGGTTTAAAGAAAGGTGAATGAACAGATGGAAACTATGGGAACTCTTCAGCCTGGACTTCCATCTCCTACTCAATTGCCTAGAGAATGGCCTCTTTGGGTCATAGATATTAAGGATTGTTTCTATTCTATCCCTCTGGATAAGGAGGATATGAAAAGATTTGCCTTTTCAGTGCCCAGCGTCAACTTAGCTGAGCTGTATAAAAGATATGAATGGACAGTTTGCCACAGGGAATGAAAAACAGCCCTACTATGTGTCAAATGTATGTTGCTGCTGATCTTGCTCCAGTAAGAAAAGCATTCCCAAAAGTTATGCTATTACATTATATGGATGATATATTGGGATGTGCAATGAGGAAAAATGTTAGAAGATGCTCAAAAAGACCATAGAAACACTAAGGAATTACAAATTATACATAGCACCAGAAAAAATTCAAAGACATGCTCCTTTTCAATATTTAGGATATGAAGTATACCCTAAGGTGTTTACAATTTAAAAACTGTCCTTAAGAACAGAGAAGCTAAATACATTGAATGATTTTCAGAAATTGATAGGAGATATCCAATGGATGTGACCAGTGTTAGGTTTGACTACTTATCAGTTATAACCGTTATATGACATTTTAAGGGAAGACAGTGATTTAAATTCACCACGCCAGCTGACAAAAGAAGCTCGAGAGGCTTTGAGAGAAGTTGAACTGGCTTTATCCAATGTGGTTGAAAGAGTCACTCAAAAACCCTTGGAAATTCATTTTTGCTTACACAAGAGGCACCCACAGCAGTCTTTCATCAAGGACACAGTGTGATAGAGTGGGTGAACCTCCCGGCACAACCAGAACAAAGCCTTACACCCTACCCAGTGCTTGTGGCTAGAATTTTATTAAAGGCCACTAAGCGAGCAGTTCAGTTATCTGGGACAAACCTGATAAGATATACACCTTTTATAGCAATACACAAATTAATGTGTGTTGTGAGACCATCCCAGAGTGGCAAATTTTATTAGCCATGGCTCCAAATTTTATACATGGGTCTCCATTAAAGATAACCAGACTATTACATAATTGGCGATGGATTCTTGAAGAAAAAGTTTCTAAAGTTCCTCTTAAAGGACCAACTATCTTCATGGATGCATCCAAGCATAATATTTGTGCTGTGTATTCTCATGACTAACTATAAAGAGAGTAGTCAGAACTCTTTTTCAGTCCACTCAGCAGAATGAATTGTACGCAATCATTCTAGCTCTTACTTATCCAGGAGACATAAATATAATATCTGATTCGGCCTATTCAGTAGGTGTGGTACAAAGAATTACCACAGCCCAAATAAAATTTGCAGCCTCTAATATATATCAGCTCTTTAAGAAACTTCAAGAGCAAGTGAGAAAGCATCCAGGTAAGATCTATATATTACATGTCCACTCTCATAGTGGACTTCCAGGTCCCATTTTTGATGGCAATTCAAAGGCAGATAGCCTTCTAACTATGTTGGTCAATACTCCTTTATTCCAAGAAGCCCAGGCATCTCATTCTAAATATCATCAGGCTGCTCGAGCTTTACGTTTACAATTTGGAATAACAAGAGAGGAAGCTAGGAGCATAGTAAAAGCCTGTACGGCTTGCCTTCCTTTCCACGCTCCTACACTGCCTCCAGGGAAGAACCCTCGTGGTTTGAGACCCAATGAAATCTGGCAAATGGATGTGACCCATTATAAATCTTTTGGTCGTCTGTCTTTTATCCACGTTGTGGTAGACACCTTTTCAGGATTCACTTTTGCAATACCAGCAGCAAAAGAGACAGCCCGAGTGGTCACTGAATTCCTCACACAAGCATTTGCCATTATGGGTATGCCACAAGCAATAAAAACAGACAATGGTCCTGCTTATACTTCGAAACATTTTGCACACTTTTGTGCACAGTATAAGATTTTACACACCACGGGCATACCTTTTAATCCTCAAGGACAGGCAATAGTGGAGAGGAGAAACAGAGATATTAAGACGCTCCTCCAAAAACAAAAGAAAGGGGGAGCCACAGGTAATCCTAGAGAACTTCTAAATCTAGCCTTTATACTATTAACTTTTGATTTTTGACAAAGATGCACTGGCTCCGGCAGACAGGTTTTATAACCCACCGGAAGGTCAGTGTCCAGTGCGAGCAGCTCCACTATCTTTAGATAATCGCCAGGTGATGTGGAGAGACCCAGAAAGTGGTGAATGGAAAGGACCAGATAGGCTAACTGCTTGGGGGAGAGGGTTTGCTTGTATCTCTACAGGTGGAGAAGGAATCAGATGGGTGCCAACGAGCCATATTCGCCTTGTCCATCGCAGAGAGACGGAACAGACCCTTGAAACAAAGGAGACGACCCAAGAAATATCGGGTGGTTCTGTTGCTGATTGTGCTCACCATTGAAAGAGCCTGGCAGTTATGGCGTTTGACTCATGGACATCAAAGATTGTTGGACTTCAAAACCCTCAGGAATCTTTGGATTCTCTGAGACATAGGACTTGAAAACCCTCAGGAATCATTGGATTCTCTGAGACACAGGACTTGAAAACCCTCAGGAATCACTGGATTCTCTGAGAAATGATAAGACTGTAACAGGACTTCAAAATCTGTTGGAATCATTGGATTCCCTAACACATAAAAAGACTTTTGCAGGACTTCAAAAACTCAGGGGGATCATTGGATTCCCTGATATGTGAAGCAATGGACAATAGATTGGTTTTGGACTATCTCTTGGCTGCTGAAGAAGCCGTATGTGTGATTGTTGTTTACATACCCTCCTTCTAGGACTTCTGGTGATCTTTTCCAACACCATGTTGATTTATATTGTTTGCTATTCAGCTACTTGCATGTACAATTCATGTTTGTTACACCACATCGAGCCTGCACTGACTGAGGGGAGGGTCATCCCTAATAGCCTCTGTGTTGTTGCTATGTGCTTGTGCAATATCTCCCCCATGCTGATGGGTTTGTGCATAATAAGACCCTTCAGCCCAGAAACCTGCTAGCAACCCCCACTTCCCTTTGGTGCTTTTCATCTCCCTTCCTGAGATGCCAGGGAGGGTGTGATCATCTCCTTTTTAGTGCTTTCACCACCTTTCCTGAGAAGTGAGGGAGGCTATGATCACCTCCTTTTTGGTGCTTTCACCTCCTTCCCTGAGAAGTCAGGGAGGGTGCGATCACCTCTCCCTGGGGGTTCTGACCTCCCTGAGGAGTCAGGGATGGCATGACCACCTGTGTTCTAAAACAAAAGAAAGCGGGAGATGTAATGGGCTGAGGCTTGAGTTGATGCACTGAAGTCCCAAGCATGTGAGGCTAAATAGTAATTGGACTACACTCTATTAATATACATGCTTGGATAAAGAATGACCCCCGCCCACTCTCAGTGCAAGTCCTGATGTGTTGTATAGGATATGATGATTTTGGTGAGTGGAGGCAGACAGACAGGAAGAGAAGCTGGGAGAGATTGAGCCTGGGTTCCATGCTTGTAGCTGCTGGTCGTGTGGCTGTTGGTCTAGCTAGCTTCTTAACTCAGCTGCACACATTGCTATCGCCGATTCCCTTCCACCTCCGATCTTTCTTCATTGAGAATAGATTGACGATTTTCCCCTAACCTGAATTCCTGACTCTGGCTGATTTTAAAATACCCGGTCTTCACAGAACAGCATGGAAAGACTTAAATGAGCTGAGGTACAGAGCAAAATGAGTAATCTGGAAAACTATATATTTAGTGACTAAAGTAGTAGAAATGGAAAGAACAATCAAAACCAATAAGAAAATGAATATTACACAGTTATAAAGAATAAGCTGGACCTAAAAGAAGGAATTTGAAGAGATAACTCTATCTTTTTCAGAGGTAGGGAGGTTCTTGGTTGTGGAACACTGCATAAGATGTCAGATTTTTTCTGATATATTGTTTCTGTTGTTTTTTATCTTGTTTTCTTTACCTACTTGTTTTTTTATGTTGTTTTAGCAAGTGAGGGTTAGCAAAAAAGTTATCTTGTTTTCTTTTAAAATAATTTTGTTGAGTCTTGGGGAAGAGAAAGGATACAGATAGGCAAAATAAAGACAACAGATATCAATAAAAACCTATTCAAATAACAGTTTCCAGATCAAAGCTGTATACCATAGTGAAACAGGACTGGAAGAAATGACCAAACCAGGCTGATTTACTACAAATACCTCAAGTGGCTCCCACTGCATCAAGGCAATCAGTTCATCTCTCCCTCATTGATTCCCTATCGCTCAACAAAACAGCAGCCCCCAAATTTCTCTCTGACCCTCATCACCTCTTACCTAACTGGGCATCCTATCTCTAATGTCTTTCTATTCCAATCCAGTGTCTACTAAGTTGTCACAATTTTCCCAAACTACAGATTTGACGGAATCACCCTTCTATCCTATAAACTCCAGTGGCTTCCTTGTGTTGAGGATCAACTGTAAATCCCTCTATTTGGCATTTAAAGGACTTTATGATTTTGACTCCTTCCTCATTTTCCAGTCTTCTTACACTTTTCTCTTGCCATTCTATGATCTTGCCACATTGATTTATCTACTGATTTTTTGCACAAAGAACTCAGTTTCCTAACTCCATGCACGCCCCTGCGCTGATTATGCCTAGTGTTTGGAATGAACCTGCCGCCTCCTCAAACAAACCACTTACCCTGGCTTCCTTCAAGACTTGACTCAAATCCTTTTGTGGGATGCTTTTCCTAGTTCCCTTTAGCAGCTGGTACCTTCCCCTCTAAGGTTATTTTCCAACTGCTTTATATATCTTGTAAACACGTATTATTTGCATGTTGTCTCTTCATTAGAATGTATTTTTTTTGTTTTGCTGAGGCAATGGGGGTTAAGTGACTTGCCCAGGGTCACTCAGCTAGGAAGCGTTGTGTCTGAGACTAGATTTGAACTCAGGTTTTCCTGACTTCAGAGCTGGTGCTCTATCCACTGCACTACATAGCTGCCCCCAGAATATAATTTTCTTGAGGGCATAGTTTTTGGCTTTCTTTGTTTCTCTGACAATGAGCCAAATACCCAGCTTGCTCATAGATCAAAACAGTGGTGGAGAATTGTAATAAGGGTGATGTGGCAGAATCTGCACCCTGACCTGTTACGGTGGGTCACCAGTTCTGACTTCTTGCCAAAAGCCATGTGGGCCAGTGGCTCCTAGTCAGTTCCTGGGTGTCCCTGTGTCTGATGGCCGTCAAAACTGACCAGCAACTGAGGTAGTAGGAGCTGCCCAGTCTGGGGCTGCAGAGACTGTGAAAAGATAGCATTTGTATTCTTTTGAGGTAGCCTCTTTGTCTTTGATACAGCCACTAATTAGAGAGACACACAAGGGCTGAACATGACCCTCTGGTCAAACATGGCAGGGACCTACCACAGGAGGCCAGAGTGCAGGCTCAGCCTTATCACTCTTATTCATCGTTAAACATTTATTAAGCACCCATTTTGTGCTAGGCACTGTGTTAAGCATTGTTGCTACCAGAGGATCCTAGATCCAGAGGTGGAAGGGACCTCAGAGGTCATCTAGCTTACCCCATTCATTTTTACAGAGAAGGAAATTGTGACTCAGGAAGTCACACATAGTACCCCAGCTCTAGAATTGTAAGGGACCTCGGGGCCATTTAGTCAAACACTCTTATATTGCACAGAAGGAAACTGAGGTCCAGCAAGGGGAAATGGCTGTCCAAGGTGACAGAGGCAAGGTTGTAACTCGGGTCCTTCAGAGGTATAAAAAGAAAATGTGCTTCTGTAAGTTAAGTCACTAAGAACTATCAAAACTCTTCAAAGTGTTACTGATTAATGCCTAGGGAGGGCTTCTGTGGCCCTGCAAGAACTGAAACTGTTAATGAGTACATTACCCCAATTTGCTCACCCTGCAATGTGGCATGGTGGGAGCAAAACACCTTGGATTTGGAGGAGAGCGGGACTTTATTAGGCACGTGACATCGGACAGGTTACTGGACATATTTGACCTTCAGCTCCTGCCTTTGTATAATCAGGGGGTTGGGCTGTCTGGCTTCTGAGGTCCCTTCCAGCTTTAGAATTAGGGTCACTAAAATGAAATAAGGCCCATTTTTATGAGAATTGGACCTAGACTTCACCGTACTTCCAAAGAGGTATTAACACAAAAAAGGTTCAGAATCCCTGGCTAGATAATGCTCCCTTGGGTCCCCAATGTCCCTGTGATAGTTCTCCCATATCTATGAAGCAGTGTACTCCCCAAAAAGATGTCCCCTCAATGATAGCTAGGTTAATTTTATTGAAATGTGTTTCCTCTGAGGAAGAAATAAAAATGTATCCCGCCTTCCAAGGTGGGAGACTGAGGGTGTGGAACATAACATGCGCTGTTAGACTTATTGTATTATCTTGTTTTGCTGGACTGCTCTTATTTTGTTCTTTAAGAGATGATTCTGTGAGTGGGGGGGGGATATAGAGGGGGAGGGATATATTCGGATGTGAAGATGATATGAAAACAAAAGAAATCGATACAAATGGTACAAAGTGTTAAGCTATAGGCCACTGTCCTCTCCCACTTTCTAATTTATAATTTCTTTCTTCCTTTACTTCACCACAAAGATGGGAATATAGAAAGACCTTCAGTAGTGTTTACAGAAACCTCATTTTCTTTGCTTTAAAAATCTACAAGAAAGGGCAGCTAGGTGGCACAGTAGATAGAGCACCAACCCTGAAGTCATGAAGGCCTGAGTTCAAATTTGACCTCAGATACTTAACACATCCTAGCTGTATGACCCTGGGCAAGTCACTTACCCTCTAATGCCTCAGGGGAAAAAATCTATAAGGAAGTAAAACACTTGAATAGAGAGGTATATCTTTGATCTGAGAAGAAAAGGGAACAAAAGCATAGATCCTAAATCCCTATGGAATGGCCATCAAAGCCTAACATGAGCTGTCTGTAGATATGTGATGACTGGGAGCTGGGTGGAATGATACCTGTTTGTATGGTAGTAAATGGAGTCTGCTGAGGTCCCAAGAGGCCTCTGGGCATGGGGAATAGGACTGTGAGCATATGGTATGCCTTGTTTAGCAAGATGGGTGACAACTGGGTACCCCGTTGTTGTGTTCATCAATTCTCTTATATTTGTAAAAAGTGCAAGGACTTGTTGGGAAGGGCTAACTACAAAGTAGTAGCATGTCAGACAGAAACAAGATCCTAGTTTGCCCATGGGCATAAGGGCCCACACATGATAAAATGGATATGATAAAAACTAAATACTTCCCTAGACTAGGGGCTGAAGGTTCTAGGTTTGATTCCAGATTGTATCTCTTAATTAGCCCTGTGACCTCAGCTAAGTCAGTTATGCTCTAGTTACTCTACCATTGCTCTTGGTAGTTATCCCTTTCACATCTTGGGATTTAGGGGCATGGCACCCATTTGAGATTGGAAAAGCTACAAAAACTTTATTGGTACCAGATAAGATGTCTGAATTTTTCTTTTTCTTATAGGTATTTACAGTGCCTTATTGTAAGATTTGGGTATATTTATAGTATTAAAAATAAAAAAGTTGATATTCTACCATACTATACATATTTCTTATGCATTTCTGAGGTTTTTTTTGGCTGAAGCAATTGAGGTTAAGTGACTTGCCCAGGGTCACACAGCTAGGAAGTGTTAAGTGTCTGAGACCAGATTTGAATTCAGGTCGTCCTGACTTCAGGGCTGGTGCTCTATCCACTGTGCCACCTAGCTGCCCCATTTCTGAGTTTCTCTGACACTTTTTCTGCGTCATCTGAGGCTTCTGCAAAACTCCCCCAAAATTACCATTTAATTTCTCATGTCAACGCACAATAAATTGAAAGTACAAGTGGGGAAAGTCAAGATGTGGAAGGGATAACTATACTGTGTGAGCTGATCAGTGTTGTGTTGATAAATGTTCAACAACCAGCCCTCTTGAGGAAGGAGTTGTATCTATAACACAGTTAGGTTTAATTGACATCATGAACATTTTCTCCATTGCTTTCTGAAGTCTAGATGATCAACAAAACAAATCAAAGCCCAATTTGCAGCCTTTGCCGACTTCTGGAGTGTAAATGTTCACCTTGAAAATTATCTGTTCTCTCTAGCCAGTAGGAGCTGGTTTCTGCCCACTCCCCTTTTTACCTGCTCTTACCTCCTGACTCTGCACCCATCGTGGCAGAGTATATTTAAAGCTTTGATGGAATTAACCTTTGGTTGTGTTTTAATGTCTGGTAACTGAGCTTTGTAGTGCCAAGGATTAGGTTGTTAGTAAGTAAATTCCTCCGGTCTGCTGTACTTAAGGAAGTGGTTTCAAGAAACCACTCCATTCAATATTCAATCAATCCACAAAACTAATTAAATGTCTGCTGTGTGTAGAGCCCTGGGCCAGGCTTTTAAGGAAATGCAAAGAGGGCTAAGTCCTTGGCTTTTATACTCATAGAATTGATAGTCTACCAGGAGCCCACACTTAGGAAGACCCGAAGAGCATCATCATCTATATATGCATTTGGGAGAAGTAGAAGGTTACGGCCAAGGCAGCAGAAGGAAGTCCCAGTGGTAGAAGTTGAATCTGAGTCGGGGCTTAAAGGATGAGGAGGGAGAAGGAGGACATTCCAGCAACAGCTAAAGTACAGAAACAGGAGCATGTGGGGTGTCTTCAGGGGTTGGCAAGGAATAATATTTAGCTGAAGGGTAGAGTATGTAAAAGTAATTAGTTTCGGAAAAGCTGGGCAGTGCCAGATTAAGGCTTTTCCTAGGGCAGAGCCAATGTGAACGATAAGGAAGGCAGTTATGGAATTCTTGAAATCACAGTGAGTCAGTGGCCCTGCAGATAAGTGGGTTTAATCCTCAGGTAAAGGTCAAACCAGACCTTTGCCACAGGATGGGCAATTTCAGTTGGTGCCAGGGACATTATCCTGGGGCTTGCTTCCTTCCCTTTCTACCTATATTTACCAACACAATACTGATCAGCACAAGACAGTTCAGTTATCCCTCCTATATTTTGACTTTCCCCATCATGGTTTCAATATATTGTGGGCTGGCATAAAAAATTAAATGAGAAATTTCAGGGGAGTTTTTCAGAAGCTTCAGATGACACCTGAAGACCAGCATATGACACAGAAAAAGTGTCAGAGAAACTCAGAGATTTATAAGATATACGTATAATATTGTTGAATCTCAACATATTTTAATATTATAAATACACCCACGTTTTACAATAAGGTGCTCTAAACACCCCATGCCATCAGCCACAGCGGGCAAGGAGAATCTTTTCCTGATGTTCAGTCTCTCCTCTTACGGGGTCCTGGTAAGCATTCCTCCCCAGAGAATGCCTCCTGCCCCCCAATACCTGCTAATCCTTCAGCAATATAGAAGTATCCAATTGTGGGCTTCTGCCTCTTGGGCCACTCTTCCTCCCCACCTTGGCAATGACAACTCTGTCTCCGTGTGGGGAATCTCTTCAGTAGCATTTCACCCAATTTGAAAATAGCCTCCCCCACCCCCAAATCCCTACCTCCTTGTTTCTCCGATTGGATCAACCATTTAAAGCAAAGGTACCATCAGCCCCAGCCAGGCAAGCAGAGACTGAGTTTGATTAACTGGGGAATTTGCTTCATGTAAATACCTGTTTTGCATCAAACAGGTGTTTGTGTATACACACACATAAACATTTTCTGTTTATTATTTATTTATATGCTTCCACGAAGGCTGCATGCAGATATATTTGTTATGCTTGCAAAGCAGCAGGCAAGTGCTATGTATTCATATATTCCTTCCCATAAAATGAGCTTTTCCTCTGCATTTGGTCAGATCATCTTCTTTCCACTTAGCTCGTTCTCCCTTGTAGCATTTACCTCTTGCATTCATGGAGTATTTGAGTGCTCATTAAACTGAGAACAGGGTTTGTAATCCTCTTTGTAGTCCCAGCTGCTAAAACAGGACCCTGCACACAGTAGGTACTTTAAACATTTTGTCAACTTCCTCCCCTTCTTCTCTTCTTCCCTCCCTTCCTCCCTTCTTTTCTTCCTCAACCCCCTTTCCCTTTATGCTATCAAAGCAAGCGTGATGTCAAAGATAATAGGACATGTATGAGAGGCAGTTCTATGTAGCAGACAGGCTGGCCTCTAAATCAGGAAGCCCTGGGTTCAAGTTTGACTTGTGAAACATACTGACTGTGTGACCCTGCAAAGATCACTTAATCTCTTAGTGCCTCAAACAAACTCTTCTGTAAGTGCCAGAGTAGGTAGCGCTTTGCATTATTGAAAAGATTTCTTACTGGAAATTTCCACAAGATAAGGTATAGTTCTGGTTAAAACATATAAACATACTCCCAAACATTGCCCTCATGGATGTTCCAGTCTAGTCTTTCAATCATCTGTCCCTCATCTTCAGAGGATCTGGGTTCTTTGGAGTAATGTTTATACTATGATATACATGAAAGGCAGCTAGGTGGCGCTGCAGGGGATACAGCACCAGCCCTGGAGTTAGGAAGACTGAGTTCAGATCTTATCGCAGGTCCTGACTAGTTGTGTGACTCTCAGCAAGTCAGTTACTCTGTTTGCTTCAGTTCAGCATCTGTAAAATGAGAAGGAAATGGCAAAGCACTCCAGCATCTCTTCCAAGAAAATCCCAAATGGGGTCACAAAGAGTTGGATGCAACTGAAATGACTCTATGACAGCAACAAACTACATGAAGAAATTTCATTTGCAGATGGGCATGCTCATCTGGTTCCACTTGAGGGTGGAGTTACTTTCTGGATCAAAAGGTCAACTCAAAGGCAAATACCAAGTTATTCCTTTCTTGAAATGACTGAATAAAGCAATGAATTCATTAAGAGGTTAAAGTATTCTTGCCCAGGCATTTGTGGCTATGGTCTCAGATCACAGTTGATGCATCTCTGCTGAGTATCCCGTACAAACCCCCAAACTTTCAGTATTGAAAAGGACTCCAGAACTCTTTCACTGAAGGAATTCACCTCTTTTGGAGTCCATTTTTTGATTGTTCATTTATTTCAGTCATGTCTGACCCCTTTTGGAATTTTGCCATTTCTTTCTCCAGTTCATTTTACAGATGAGGAAACAGACAAATAGGGGAAATGACTTTCTCGGCCACACAGCTAATCAGTCAGATTTGAACTCAGGAGATGAGTCTTCCTGACTTAAGGTCCTCCATTTTCTCCACTGTGCCACTTTTAGAACAATTCTACTTGTTAGAAATTTCCTGATATGGTTGAGTGTGATTTTCTCTCTCTCGCTCTCTCTCTCACTCTCTCACTCTCTCGCATTCTCTCTCGCTCTCTTTCTCTCACTCTCTCTTGCTCTCTTTCTCTCGCTCTCTCCTCTCTCTCACTCTCTCCTCCTTCCTCTCTCTCTCCTCCCTCTCCTCCCTCCCCGTCCCCCTTCCCCTCCCCCTCCCTCTCCTTCTCTTCTCTTCTCCCCCCTCCCCCTCTCCTTTGATCCTTGCTAGGCTGAATCTGGTGAATCAATAGACTTCAGTTCTATGCTCTGGTGAAGCCAAAGCTAATTGAGTGTTTCCACTGAGCCTAGCACAAATATTTTAGTACCAGGCTTAGTGTAGGGAACAGGGGCAACCAGGTGGCCTAAAAAGGGATGAACTCTAGACCAGGTTGAATACAGAGAAGGTCAAAGTGATGTGGTCCAGCCATTATCAGGAATAATGTGGATTTTAACCAATCCATCCTGCCTCCATTGTCAGGAATGATGTGAATTTTAAGTCTATCCCGTTCCCATTGTCAGAAACAAAGGGAACTGTCTTGTCAGCATGACTCAATCCACCACATCAGATAAGGGACCCCTCTGCCCTGCACAGGTGCACTAAGCACATTCTCTCCCTACAAATGACCTTTGTGACCAAAGCAATTTCATTATACTGTATTACCATACCTTATTTTCTCTTGTCCTATCATACAGTTGCTGATACAGAAATAATACACATGTGAGTTTATCCTTGACTAGGACCCTCCCTAATTCCTTTTTCACTGTATAGATCCCACCCTTGCTTTAACTCACCCACTTCTTTCAGACTCTAAAAAACCCCCTTCACTCATAGTTCATGCCTAATCATTTTGATTTTGCCCGTGAGATGTTTTACAACAATATATAGCCTGTTGTGAATTTTTCACATTCCAAACTGCTCTTCCACAACCTGCTACTTCCTCAAAAGCATCCATGCCAATCCATCGTGGGATCTAGCTAGACAGTAGGCCCTGAATTTTGAGCCAGGGAGAGACAGAGATTACAGTTTCATGGCCACTAATTCATTAGATCACAGAACTACAAGGGTTCAACAAATCATCTAGACCAAGAGTTCTTAGATTGTTTTTGTTGTTCAGTTGTATCTGACCCTCTGTGATCCTATTTGTCGTTTTCTTGGCAGAGATACTTGAATGGTTTGCTATTTAGTTCTCAGTTCATTTTACAGATGGGGAAACTGAGGTAAACAGGAGTAAATGACTTGCCCAGGGTCACACACAGTTAGTGTCTGAGGCCAGATTTGAACTCTGGGAGATAAGTGTTCCCGATTCCAGGCCCAGCACTCTATCCACAATAGCACTACTTAGCTGCACACACATACCTGGCACATAGTAAGTACCTAATAAATACTTGTTTCCTTCCTTCCATGAATTTGGATGGGAAAAAATGACTTTTTTTTTCACCAATCTGTAACTAAGACCTAGCATTTCCTATAAATATGAATGTAGTAGAGATATGTGTTATTCTAAAAAGACTTCACCAGACTTCCAAATGGTCCAGGACACAACCTCTTTTCCTATGCTCCCATTTGACTACAGGCTTCATGTTGTCATGTCATTATGAGCTTATACAGTATAGACAGTCCTGATCCTTACAGAGATGGGAAGTATGCAGTTTATAGCAAGGCTAGAATTCAATACGAGGATTTCACAGAGAATTTCTATCATAACCTAAGCACATGTTAGACCTCTTTGGATATCACAGTATTCATCTTAAGAAAAATTCTGAAATGGATGTCCCTCTGACTGCCACCTGTCCACCATGGTCTGGTATCTTCATGTTATACTTTCTATACCTAGTGTTCCCTGTTGTATTCCACCCCATGATTGATCTAATTATCCTCCATGAACCTGTTTAGCTCTTCCATCTACAGAGGAAACACCAGCCTTAGTGTCCAGACCGATGAGAGGGAGAATCAGATAAGCTGAAAGCTAAACCTCTGCCCAGAGTAGGTGAGCTGAAAGAAAAAACCAGGAAGCTTGCAAAGTGGGCAAGAGTTTTGACAAAACAGTTTAGTCTGGCATGCAGGGAAACCAAATGAACTCAGAGTAGGATCCAGTGAGAACTAGATGTGGCTCCCTCATGGCTCCCAATTCTAGGTGAGCTTTTACCAGTGTCTGCCCATTCCTTTGCCTCCTGAGCTTTGACACTTTGGGGGAGATCCTGACCTTCTTTCTTCTGCCATCCCAGTTCCTTATGGGGCAGATTTCATTGCCTTCCAAGACGACCCAGAAAAGAGAGAGTCTTGCCACCAAAAGTCCTTGGTGATGCCCAAAAGTTCAGCATCAGAATGGACATGATTTTTTTCAGTACAACTGACATTAAAGAAGAGGCATTAATATATCTTTTTTGTTGCTGTACTCTGAGGATCATGGGAACTTTCCATCAGACTTCCCTATGTATTGTTTTCCCCATTAGAATGTGAACTTCTTATGAGCAGGGACTGGCTTCCTTTTCTCTTTGTAAGCCTAGTGCTTTACACATAGTGTTTAAGGAATGCTTTTTTTATTCATTCATTCATACGTACCAATTCATTTCACTGAGTACCTATGAGGTACAAATGTTGGGAGAGAGATTGTTGAATAAGAGCTGGTCACTGCCACCTTAGAGCTGTCCATTCTATCCCAGGTGAGGAAGCTTTCTCTATGGATGCAAGTCAGCACCTTCTGCTTAACTGATCTCTTAAAGACTTGTGCAGGGCTCTTGCATAGATTATGCATCTATACAGTGGACATAGGATTTGAACCCTGGCCTTTCAGGCTTTAAAACCAGCTCTATACTTATTCCACAGTGCTGCCCTTCTTGAGGAAGGGAACCTTAACACAAATTAAAATAGCAGCAATACTGAGGACAGGTACAAACTGTTACAAAGATTACAAGAGAGCCATGTGATAAAAAAAAAAAACAACAAAAACAAACCAATCCATATGAATATGGCAAGTGCCCTCCAATGAATTTCTCTATCAGCTTGGCCTTTCTGGAGAAATGTCTCATCCATTAATTCCTGTGGGAATAATTTCAGTAGCAGGGACTTTAAGGTAGGTAGAAGAAGGGAAGGAAGAAATGTGGCAGATGGGTTGGGGGAGATATGTAGAGGGGATGGGGGACTTGAAGAACCCCTCCAATCAAACTGTACAAGAGGTTTCTTCACCCACACTTAAGGCCAGCCCTCATTGAGATCACATGTGGTTTGTTGATTCATGACAACATGTGGCTTCCTGTTTATAAAAGAAAAACAAGCCTGAATTAGCTCCTTCTCAGAGCAATCCAAGGACTTCTTGTGTCTAAAATGCCAAAGGAGGAAGCAGAACATTTTGATGAATCAGTGTAAATGAATCAGATGCATATGGGGGCCCTTCTTTGGAGTTTCAGGCACCAAAGTTTGAACATCTCTAGTGAAAAGTTATGAGCTAAAGCACAATGGATTTGGCTATGCCCAACCAAGGAATGTGTAGGTTAAAGCAAAGTTAACTGGCTCCAGCCTGGCACATGTTGACCATGCTACCTGCCAAGAAGATGAGCCTCATACATTCAATTTGTTTGGGGGGGGGGCTGACCCCTCTCTCTTAGGAAATAGTTTTCAGTCTTTTTAGTAACTCTGTTCTTTGACTCTTTTTGTTGCCCTTTAATCATTTCAATCAAGTCTGTCTCTCCATGTCCCCATTTAGGATTTTCTGGGCAGAGATACTGGAGCGGTTTGCCATTTCCTTCTCCAGCTCATTTTACAGATGAGGAAATTGTGGGTGAATTCACTCGCCCAGGGTCACACAGCTAATCAGTATATAAAACCAGATTTGAACTCAGAAGATGAGTCTTCCTAACTTTAGGTTCTGTACTTTTTCCACTGTGCCACCTCTAGGAAAATTATATTTGTTAGGAACTTCCTGATGTGGTTGACTGTGGTGGTACATCTCTCTTTCTAGTCTTTGATCTTGGGTAAATTAAGCCTCGGTAGATCAATAGAGTTCAGGAGTTCTTTGCTGAAGTGAAGCCAAAGCCAAATGACTCCTCTGAGCGTGGCACTGTTTTAGTGCCAGACTTAATGTAGGGAGCAGAGGCCACCAGGTGGCCAGGAATGAGCTAGATTGGGTTGAATACAGAGAAAGTCAAAGTAAATATGCCAGTCCATAGTGGGATCTAGCTAGCCGGTCTGAATTTTGAGCCAGGGCAAGAGAGAGATTTCAATTTCAACAGAAAGAAACTTTTTTCTATTATCAGCCTCTGATTATATAATCAGCTACCCATTGCCACTAATTTATTAGATCACAGAATTAGAATGGGTCAATAAATCATCCAGACCATTGTTTTTGTTGTTGTATCTGACCCTCTCTGACCTCATTTGTGGTTTGTTATCAGATACTGGAGAGATTTGCCATCTCCTTCTCCAGCTCATTTTACAGATGAGGAGACTTTTTTACCTAACAGGTAAAGACTAGCTCAGAGTCACACAGCAGGAAGTATCTGAAGCCAGATTTGAACTGAGCTCAGAGCTCTATCTACTGATAAAGGGGATGAGGAGGGAAGACTTTTGAAGTTAACCTGGCATTTACTTCAGCTTTGTCCTATGTTCCTTGCTGCTACTGTATTTACTGAATGCACTGTGAGCTTTGATTTTCCAAGTTATTACTATAGATAATTAAGAGCTTGGAAGCTCAGCTTTCCTCTGCATTAAAAATGCTTATCCTATTTTTATTATTTTTGGTTTTTATATCACTTTTTGAATATATGTCTCCCCCTCACCTACCCAACTAAAATTCCCTTATAAGAAGATGGCAGAAAAATATTTTAGAAATAGAATAACAAGACTTCAAACATGTCTGATAGAACATACAATGTTTTATATCCATAGTTCCTCACCTCTGAAGGGAGCAAAGCACAATTTCTCAATTATTCCCACTCATAAAAATTATGCAGCATTCAGGTTTTTGCTTTTTTTCTTTACATCATTATTTTCATGCTTTGTTTCTACTTTATTCCACATTATTTTGCCCAATTTTTCCTATTCTTTTGTGACTTTTCAGATCCTTAATTTTTTTTATGAAGCAATATTGATTCCATTGAATTCATATACCATCTCTTGTTTCACTATTGCTTAATAGATGAGCATCTATTTTTTGTCTAGTTCCTTCTTACAACAACAAGTCCTACTCTAAATGTTTTGATATCTATGGGAACTTTTTCTTTGGTTTCTTCAAGGGATATGCTGAGCAGTGAGATCTACTCATGAAAGGTAGAATTGACATTTTTGTCTTTTTTAAAAAAAGATTTCCAGATTAATTTCCAGAATGACATTACTACTTAGTGGCTCCACAGATAGGAAATTAGCATCTCTGTCTTCCCATAGCCCTTCCAATATTGACAGTTTCAGTTTTTAGATCATCTTTGACAATTTGCTGGATGAGCGAGTGAAACAACAGCGCTTACTCTAATTTGTATTTCTCTTATTAATCGTGAGGTAGATTGTTCTTTCATATAATTTTATTGGTCTGAAATTCTTTTGGGAAAGTCAGTTGACCTTTCTGTACCTCAGTTTCCCCATCTATACAATGTAGTCAATATCATGTGGCACCTTACTGAGTTATTGTGACGACTGGTTGAGGTTAACATACATAAAGTGCTTTGTCAATCCTAAATTGTCATATTAATCATATCAGTATTATTTCCTATGCTTAGCACAGTGCCTGGCACATAGTAGGTACTTAATAAATATTTCTGACTGAAATATTTACTGACTGAAAGTGCTTTAGGCCATATCTGAAGTATTTGTGTCAATTCTGGGCTTTGCATAGCAAACAAGCCTGGTAATAAAGGACAGTATAAAAATCTTGAGCTCATGTTACAAGAGGGACTAGAAAATGGGGACATTTAATTGGAGAAGATAAAAGAAAGTGTGTTTAATAATTAATCACCTACTATGAGCCAATGCTGGATTAGGCCCTGGGGATACAGGGGAAAGAATGAATTAGTCTCTACCCTCAAAAACTTTTCAAGAGAAATACTGTACTTCAGGGGAAAGAGAGATGCATTTGGAATCAGAGACATTAGGTTCAAATCCACCTCTGTCACCTACCACTTCTGTGACCTTTGGCAAGACCTTTCATATTCCCTTCTTTTCAGCGTCCTCATCTGTAAAACGAAGGGGACCTGTGATTTTACTGTGGCCAAACCAACATGTCCACAGGTACCTTATTACTCAGTGTATATAAAGTAAACACAAGAAAGTTTGGGATGGGGCTAGAGGAACACAAATGATTGAGAGAGCAATCAGATAGAAGGCCTTGTGAAGGAGGTACCATGAGGTAAAAATGGAGGGAAGAACATTTCAGACATGGCTGGGGGTGGGTCACAAGACAAGAGAGTGTTATGTTTAGGGAATGGCAAGTAGACTGTGAGAATGGAAAGAAGGGGAAGGAAGATATAAGCAGCTTGGGGAAAATAAATTGGAACCAGATTGGAAGGACTTCAAAGTCCAAACAAATGAACTTGCAGGAAGACACTGAAGCTTATGAAACAGGAAGGACATGTGACATGTACTTTAGGAATATCACTTTGGCATCTTTGTGGAGGATGGATTATAGAGGGAAGACACTAGAGGCAGGGAGGCCAATTAGAAGGCTAGTCATACCCCTTTTGAGAAGTGATGAGGACTTGAACTAGAATAGTTGCCATGTGGGTTGAAAGAAGGGAACAAATACAAAGGATTCTGTTGACGTATCCTCAATAAGACCTGGTAAGTGATCATAGGGTGGGATAGTGAGGGGGGCACTTGGTGGCACTGTACTGGATAGAGTACCAGGCCTAGAATTAGAAAGATTTATCTTCCTGAATGCAAATCCAGCCTGAGACACTAGCTGTGTGGTCCTGGGTAAGTCACTTCACTGTCTCAATTTCCTTATCTGTAAAATGAGTTGGAGAAAGAAATGCCAAATTATTGTAGTATCTTTGCCTAGAAAGCTCCAAATGCAATTACAGTCAGACATGATTAAAACAAGGAATTTTGCAATTTTCTTCATTGCCTGATTGTCATGTAGAAGAGTATTATAATTTGATGGCCATCCCACTGGTGATGTGAATCTTGGTACTTTGCTAGCCTGAACCTTAATGAACAGAATCAATTGCTGGGGCCAAACTCAAAGCCATCCTAGATTATATTGTAGGAGAATCTTCTAGAGTTTGTGATGAGTTGATATTGCCTTGCCAAACCCAGGGTAGTGCCCTGTGCCACCACTTTATCTTAACTTCAGGGTCACTTTCCCCCCCCTTTTGTTGGAATCTCTGATTTACCTTCTTTGTTACCCATATTTTGTGCGTTTATATATGGGCCACTGAAGTCTTAATTTTTTTTTTTTTTGCTGGGTTCATTCTTGATTTTTTCCTCTTCAAGTTTCTGAATATTTCTTCTTCTCCTCTTCCTCCTCCATTGCAGCTACCTTTAATGGCATCCTGCTTAGTAAATATTCATAGGAAATTTTTGTATTCTGTCTCTTTTCAGTTTAAAGCCCCTTTGATTAGATTTATAAGACTTCTGACAATTTTTTCCCCCACTATCTCCTTGCTAGGTCTCTATCCCTGGCTGAGAGCCCTTCATTTCTATGATCCAAAAATTTGGAACCCATTCTTATATACCATCTTCTTGAGTTTCTTGTCACTTTCACATTCTGACTCCCTTTTTCTCAAGCCCTGCCGTCATTTGGGAGTTGCCTTGAAAACACCATCTCTGTCCCTAAGGTCTTCTTCATTTCTTGGCTCATGACTTAGGAATCTTTAGCAATGGTTCCTAGGTTCCTTCAGGCAGTCTCTTATATGTCTACATGAATATTCCCAGTAGTGGGTCATATTCATCCAATTTGACAAATCATGGGAAGTATTTTGTTATATGTTGGATATAGGTCCCAGGAAGACAGTGGCCTTCTCTGTTATTAACGGCTGGTCACCAGCTAACCCCATCATTACTTCTGAGCAGGAAGACAGCAGCTTTAATGGTTCCTTTTTCCTCTGACCTTTCCTGGGTGATCTTTTCCCTGCAAACACCTTAATAGCCACATCATTCATTATTTCTTGGCAAATGAAAAGCAGCTTCTAGCAGGAAGAGGGTCTAGATTCCCTCTCCTTGGGAAGATCCTCATGGCAGTTGTGTCCAGTGCTTGTTTTCTTCCTTCTTTCCCATGTCTCATCCTTTCCAGCCTTTTGGGACACAAGTCAGAACCCTCTCCTGCCTTTGAAGCGCCCTTTTCTTCTTTTTTCAAACTTTAACGATTTCTTTTCAATAAAAATTAGAGGTACAACTTTTCTTTAGAGATAAGGAAATTGGATTTCAGAAATGTTCAATGATTTGCCCAAAGCCCCATGGGAAGTAAATAGCAAAGCTAGGACCTGAAGTTGGGTCTTCTCACTGCAAACCCAATGCTCTTTTCACTATATCATTTCCCCTTTGATACTTAGGTAGCTAAATGGTAGAAAGCGAGACTTCAAATCAGAAAGAACTGAGTTCAAATGTACCCTCAAATACTTCCTAGTATATAACACTGCACCAGTCACTTAACCTTTCCTAGACTCAGTTTCCCAATTTATAAAATGGGGATAATAACAGCACCTATCTCCTAGGGTTATTGTGATAATCATTGAGCAAATATTCACAAAGCACTTTGTAAACGCTGAAGTGTTACAGAAATCGTAGCAATTCTGATTCTCAGTGTGACTGATCCATTCAAGATAGGATGTGACATCTCAAGTCAGTGAGATTCTCCCTATGCTGTCTTCTGAAGAGAACGAAAGTTTGAGACAGTTCTTTCAAATGTCGGAAACAACCATTGTGACCACAAGAAATTCTACTATTTGAAAATTCTTTTAGATCTAAGGGGTTCTTGGAATTGAGCTTTTTTCTTGGTGGGAGCAAGGGGATCCCTGTCGATATGTGATGATGAGTACCCAAGGCTCTTCAAATCACTGTTGGCACCTTGGTCAAAGGTCCTCTTAGAAATTTTCAAAGAGGAATCCAAACATGGAAGGAAAGCCAGGGAGAAAATGAATGACCATACATGATAGGTGAACCAGGGAAAATCTACAGTTACAGTTTGCAAGTGTGCAAAGCCAACTGACACATCCAATGAAGAGAATTCTTCATTAGTTGGATACACAGGAAGATGAGGCATCTTACGAGATGGTGGAGATAAAGCCTTGGACTTTATCCTGATTATTTTTATCCTGATTAATGTCTGAGCAGTTGATGCATTAGTCAGAAGCCATGAATAATAGTTCTTGAAGAAAACAACAATCATCAAACCAGATATATTGTCTTCATTCCAGATTGAACGCATAGATGAGTCAGTTCGCTTATTTGTGCATTTATTCATTCAACAAACATTTATAAGCCTATACTAGGCACAGATGTATATATAAAGTTAAAAGGTACTAACTTCTGTAGTATGGGAGCTTCAAATTTGTGCTGATGTCAGACATTTCACATTGGGCATATTACACAAAGTCATGTGGTGAATTAGAGAAGGGCCAATGAAGCACTGTGATGTCAAAAGGGGCAAGGTAATTAGTAATGTGAGGGCCTAAAAGAAGGTGTCTTGAAAAGGAAGGTATTTATAAGAATTTTTTTATTTTTTTTAATTTGGATTTTATTTTTATTTTATTATTTTATTTTATTAAAAACAGTTTTTTATTTTATTTTACATTTTACATTATATTACATTACATTAAATAATTGATTAGGTGGCTAGGGGGTTAAGTGGATAGAGCACTGGGCCTAGAATCAGGAAAACTTGAATTCAAATCCAGCTGCAGATACTTCCTAGCTGTGTGACCCTGAGCAAATTACTTTACCTCTGTTTGCCTAACAAAATGGATCCCCTGGAGGAGGAAATGGCAAACTGCACCATTCTTTGCCAAGAAAACCCCCGAGTTAAGATCCGGTTTCAGATATTTAGTAGCTGTGGGACCCTGGGCAAGTCACATAACCTCTCCTAGCCTCAGTTTCCTCACAGAGTTGCTCTGAGGATCAAATGAGATAACATGTGTAAAGTTCCTTGCAGACATCAAAATGATTCCTAGGTGGAAGTTATTATTATTAATATTATTATGGTTGGTCATTGCATTCAACCAAGTTCTTAAATCTTGCAAAATTGTTTCTCTTTAAAACATGGCTGTTATTGTAGAAAAAGTTCTACTGGTTCAGTTCATTTCACTCTGTATCAGTTCATACAAGTTTTCTCAGATTGCTTGGAAACCCATTGTATTTTTCATTTCTTGTGGCATAATATTCTACTCTATCCATATATTGTAATTTGTTTGGCCATTTCCCAGCTGATGAACACAGGCTTTGTGTTTAGTTCTTCGCTATAACAAGTACTACAATAAATCCTTTTGTACATTTGAGTCTTTTCCTTCTATCTTTGACCTCTTTGGGGTATAATTGGTATTGTATTGACTAAAAAATCCATATTGCCAGGATTTTTCCATTGTTTAGTCTTTGGTGAAGCCTTGTGAAGACAAAGTATTTCTTTCTATAAGAGCCTCAAGTAACTGTAGCTCCTTATTTCTCTTAGTTCTTTAACATGGATTGTTTGGGGTCTTGAAGGAACATGGTTAGGATTAAGGAGTGCAATCAATGCCTTGTCCAATCTTCTGACCCCATCGGACTTAGTCCTATGGATAGATTGGCCATCTTCATGTCAAACACTTAATCCTTTCACATATTTCCAATGATAATGGCCCATCAGGACCAGAATGTTTTGTCAGGCTTGGTGTTAAGGTCCATCAGGAATCAGGACAACAAATCTCTGGTTTCAATACTCAGAGAAGACTGAATCGAATCAATTACAATTAAAAAGCTTAACGATGCAAACTCTAAAAGGGCTCCAGAGAGAAATGCACAATCTCGGTATTTGTTTATGGATTGGGGTAAACAGCTTTTCCATTTAATGTCTTTAATGAGAATTCTTGAAATGGAATTAATGATGCTAAATTAAAAATGGATGAAAGGAGATATTTTTAAGCAACATATAATTAACCTGTAGAATTGATAAATATAGTATATATGGAGGATAGTTCGGAAAATGTAAGGGGCTGTAAGTTGGTTAGAGCAGAAAATTGGGGAATCTGTTTATTTTCAGCATTCCCACTTAATGGCCACGTGATGTCTGATGAGCTGTTTATGCTTCTTCTGAATTCCAGAAACTCAGCACTGGAGGAGGCCTGAGAGCAATGGTTCTCAACCTTTATTTTTGCTCACAGCACAATATTCTCGCCATAAGTTAGCACAGCACCCTGACTGTTTCAGTTGCCAACATTATGGGAGAGTCAGGAGACTCCTGCGTGTGCCATTTCCCTTCAGTAACAGCAGGACTTTTTAAAACTCTTTGGGAGTTCAAGGTCTAATGTGTTTTGAGGTTAATGTGTACATATAAAAGGCAAATTTTGTTTATTTTTGCAATTACTATACTTAGAATTCTATTGTGTTGGGTAAATGAAATTCATAATAAACAAAATTGTTGTGAAAGGGGTCTCACAGGCCCTTTAATACAACCCTCTTGTTTTACAGAGAAGGGACCTGAATCAGCCTTTGGAGGGCAAATGACATTCCCAAGATCACACTTAAAACCATAGAACTCAAGCTGAAAGGGGCTTCAGAGGCCATCTAAGTCTGTAATCCCTTTCATTACAGGAAACTGAGGCACAAAGCAGTGAAACTATTTGGCCAAAGTCATACAGATAGTGACAGAGGCAAGTTGAATCCAGGCATTCAGACCCCAAATCCAGTGCCTTGTCATGATGCCGCAACCTAGTACAGATCTCTGAGGTCCCTGAGGGAGATTCCTCCACGTGAAACAGGGCTACATCTTCTACCACATCCCTGCCAACCTCCATTGAAGGCCTCGTTGCCCCATGATCCAACTGTCCTATTTTTGCAAACAGCTCTAATAGAAAATTCATGCACATGTTGAACCTGAATTTGCCTCTTTGTAGCTTCCCCCCCTCCTCCTTCACTTTGCTCCTAGTTCTGGCCTCTGTGGCCAAGCAGAATGAGATTCCCCCCCCCCTTCCACATGGCTTTTCAAATATTTGGAGATAACAATCATTCGGCATCCCCAGCTTCTTCCAATATTTTCTTTTTCAGCTAAAGATCCCTAGGTTCTTCAGCTAATCTCCATAGGGTATGATCACTCCTCTGGAAATTTATAGTTGTGTATCGTGGATCCCATTAGGGGTGTGGCAAAGCCTATGGTCCCCTTCTCAGAAATCTTTTTGAATGCATAATATAAAACATGTAAGATGATAGTAGAGACCAATTATATAGAAATAAAGATGTGGGATAGTTTCCCATCCATGTTCATGGACACTCTGACATCTACCCATAAAATGAAGCCTTTGAAGTTCTGCGTACCATACCATAGGTTAAGAATCCTTAAATCGAATTTATCAATGGCCTTATTAAATGTGCTACTTGGAACTGAACACAGTTCTTTCAATGTAGTCTGACAAGGACAGAGGATATTGGTACTAACACTGCCCTTGTTCTGGAAAATGTTTATATAAAAGAAAATCTCATTAGCTATGTTATATTAGCTTGCAGCCCACCAGAATACCCAGATCTTCCCACATCCATCCAACAAACATATTGCCTATCAGAATGGTTTGGAATTTTCCTTCTATCATAGAGTTGGTTGATTTTTGAGGATTGCGATAGAAGACATTTATCTTAATTAAATTTAATCATATTAGTTTTCATTATTCAGTAAATAATTGCTTAAGCACTAGACATTGTACTATATGATGGAAGGGCAGAGAGAAAAATGAACGAGACCTTGTCCTCAGGGAACTTATATTCTGTTGGGCCTTGGGACTCTTTTTGATTCTATTAGTCCAATTTATGAACTTACTCCCCTTTTTTGGCCAGAAAGTATGGAGAGAAGATTGTAAAGATTCCTTGTTCTTTACTTCACGTTTTCAATGTACCCATGAATAATAGAGCAGAGAGAGAAGGGGGAGCGGGAGGGGGAGAGAGACAAACAGGGAAGGGGGAGAAGAGAGAGGGGAGAAGGAAGGGAGAGAGAGATGGGAGACAGATAGAGACGGGAGGGGGAGGGAGAGACATGGGGGGAAGAGAGAGAGACAGAGAGAGACACAGACACATGGAGAGACAGACACACATAGAGGGAGGGACAGAGACACAAAGGAAAAGAGGGAGAGAGATGGGGAAAAGAAAGGGGGAGAAAGAGGGGAGAAAGGGAAGGAGGGGGAGAGAGAGACATACACACACACATGGATACCCACAGAGACAGAGACAGGCACACACAGGCATACGCAGAGACAGACAAGGAGATGGAGATGAATCCACTTTATTGGGGTGTTTAAAACTTCTTTTACTTAAAGAATAGTGTAATTTCATACTTAAGTTAAATCTTCTCTTTTCACGCAGTGCTGTGGACAGATAAGGCTTGCTAAAGCCTTGCCCTTTATTTTTACATAAAAGAGACACATTAGGATAGTTATCCTTCTGTATACTAAGAGAAGAGTTGCACACACTGAGTGTTCTTGTTCAAAATTGTTATAATCTCTCTTTTGTTGGGTTTCTATGGTATCTAGGCTTGAATATAATGGAGGATGAATCAAAGCCTTTGTACACCTCCCTTTTGTCTAGTGCTCGGTGAGAAAGGGGGGAGAAATACCCATTTTTTGTAGTTAGTGTAGGGTAATTGATATTTCATTTTGACATCCTGTTTTTGTATGTGTGTTTTCAACATTTTTTTTATTATAATAACTTTTTATTGACAGAACCTATGCCAGGGTAGTTTTTTACAACATTATCCCTTGCACTCACTTCTGTTCTGATTTTTCCCCTCTCTCCCTCCACCCCCTCCCCTAGATGGCAAGCAGTCCTATACATGTTGAATATGTCCTAGATACAATCTATGTGTGCAGAACTGAACAGTTCTCTTGTTGCATAGGGAGAATTGGATTTGGAAGGTAAAAATAACCCGGGAAGAAAAACAAAAATGCAAACAGTTTACATTCATTTCCCAGTGTTCTTTCTTTGGGTGTAGCTGCTTCTGTCCATCTTTGATCAATTGAAACTGAATTAGGTCTCTTTGTCAAAGAAATCCACTTCCATCAGAATACATCTTCATACAGTATCGTTGCTGACGTATATAATGATCTCCTGGTTCTGCTCATTTCACTCAGCAACAGTTCCTGTAAGTCTCTCCAAGCCTCTCTGTATTTCTCCTGCTGGTCATTGCTTACAGAACAATAATATTCCACAACATTCATATACCACAATTTACCCAACCATTCTCCAATTGATGGGCATCCGCTCAGTTTCCAGTTTCTGGCCACTACAAACAGGGCTGCCACAAACATTCGTGCACATACAGGTCCCTTTCCCTTCTTTAGTATCTCTTTGGGATATAAGCCCAGTAGTAGCACTGCTGGGTCAAAGGGTATGCACAGTTTGATAACTTTTTGGGCATAATTCCAGATTGCTCTCCAGAATGGTTGGATTCATTCACAACTACACCAACAATGCATCAGGGGTCCCAGTTTTCCTGCATCCCCTTCAGCATTCATCATTATTTTTTCCTGTCATCTTAGCCAATCTGACAGGTGGCTAGTGGTATCTCAGAGTTGTCTTAATTTGCATTTCTCTGATCAATAATGATTTGCAACACTCTTTCATATGAGTGGTAATAGTTTCAATTTCATCATCTGAAAATTTGACATCCTGTTAATAACAATAATTGGCTTTTATATAATGTTTTAAGATGTGCAAAATGCCTTATAAAAGTTATCTGATTTTATTCTCACACTAGCCCTGGGAGATAGGTGCTACTATTATCTCCCATTTCTCAGGTGACGAAGAAGAGATTGAGAAAAGTGAAGTGACTTATGTAGGGTCACACAAACTAACTGTCACAGGCCAGATTGGAAGTTAAATTTTTTTACTACAAGTTCAATGCTCTATTGATGTCTATATGTCTCTCCTGAGTTACAATCCCAAATCTCCAACTGCTAATTGGATATTTTGAAATCATCATTCTGTAGGCATCTCAAATCCAACATGACCTAAACAGAACCCACCATTTACTTCTCTTACCCTTTTCTTTCAAACATCCTTATTTCTGTCAAGGATATGACTCTTCTCCCAGCTACCCAGGTTCACCACCTCAATGTTACTCCTGACTCACGATCCACATCCCTATTCCCTACTTCACAACCAATCCGTTTTCTTTTCTTTTTTTTTATTATAGTAACTTTTTATTGACAGAATCCATGCCTGGATAATTTTTTTTTACATTATCCCTTGCACTCACTTCTGTTCCGATTTTTCCCTCCCACCCTCCAACCCCTCCCTTAGATGGCAAGCAGTCCTGTATATGTTGAATATGTCCTAGTATATCCTAGATACAATGTATGTGTGCAGATCCAAACAGTTTTCTTGTTGCACAGGGAGAATTGGATTCAGAAGGTAAAAATAACCCAGGAAGAAAAACAAAAATGCAAACAGTTTACATTCATTTCCCAGTGTTTTTTTTCTTTGGGTGTAGCTGCTTCTATCCATCATTGATCAATTGAACCTGAATTAGGTCTCTTTGTCAAAGAAATCCGCTTTCATCAAATTACATCTTCATACAGTATCGTTGTTGATGTATATAATGATCTCTTGGTTCTGCTCATTTCACTTAGCATCAGTTCATGTAATTCTCTCCAAGCTTCTCTGTATTCATCTTGCTGGTCATTTCTTACAGAACAATAATATTCCATAACATTCATATATCTGAATTTACCAACCATTCTCAATTGATGGGCAGCCACTCAGTTTCCAGCTTCTAGCCACTAGAAACAGGAGCTGCCACAAACATTAGCACATACAGGTCCCTTTCCTTCTTTAGTATCTCCTTGGGGTATAAGCCCAGTAGAAACACTGATGGGTCAAAGGGGATGCACAGTTTGATAACTTTTTGGGCATAATTCCAGATTGCTCTCCAGAATGGTTGGATTCGTTCACAGCTCCACCAACAATGTATCAGTGTCCCAGTTTTCCCACATCCCTCCAACACTCATCATTATTTTTTCCTGTCATCTTAGCCAATCTGACAGGTGTGTAGTGCTATCTCAGAGTTGTCTTAATTTGCATTTCTCTGATTAATAATGATTTGGAACACTCTTTCATATGAGTGGTAATGATTTTAATTTCATCATCTGAAAATCGTCTGTTCATATCCTTTGACCATTTATCAATTGGAGAATGGCTTGGTTTCTTATAAATTAGAGTCAGCTCTCTATATATTTTGGAAATGAGGCCTTTATCAGAACCTTTAACTGTGAAGATGTTTTCCCAGTTTGTTGCTTCCCTTCTAATCTTGTTTACATTAGTTTTGTTTGTACAGAAGCTTTTTAATTTGATGTAATCAAAATTTTCTATTTTGTGATCAATAATGGTCTCTAGTTCTCACAAATTTCTTCCTCTTCCACAAGTCTGAGAGATAAACTATCCTATGTTCCTCCAATTTGTTTATAATTTCGTTCTTTATGTCTAAATCATGGACCCATTTTGATCTTATCTTGGTATACGGTGTTAAAGTGTGGGTCCATGCCTAATTTCTGCATACTAATTTCCAGTTATCCCAGCAGTTTTTGTCAAATAATGAATTCTTATCCCAAAAGTGGGGATCTTTGGGTTTGTCAAACACTAAATTGCTATAGTTGACTATTCTGTCTTGTGAACCTAACCTGTTCCACTGATCAGCTAATCTATTTCTTAGCCAATACCAAATGGTTTTGGTGACTGCTGCTTTATAATATAGTTTTAGGTCAGGTACAGCTAGGCCACCTTCATTTGATTTTTTTTTCATTAATTCTTTTGAGATTCTTCACCTTTTATTATTCTATATGAATTTTTGTTATTTTTTCTAGATCATTAAAATATTTTTCTTGGAAGTCTGATTGGTATAGCACTTAAATAAATAGATTAGTTTATGGAGTATTGTCATCTTTATTATATTTGCTCGACCTATCCAGGAGCATTGATATTTTCAATTGTTTAAGTCTGACTTTATTTGTGTGGAAAGTTTTTGTAATTTAAGCTCATATAATTCCTGACTTTCCTTTGGTAGATAGATTCCCAAATATTTTATGCTGTCGACAGTTATTCTGAATGGAATTTCTCTTTGTATCTCTTGCTGTTGGATTTTGTTGGTGATGTATAAAAATGCTGAGGATTTATGGGGATTTATTTTATAACCTGCAATTTTGCTAAAGTTATGGATTATTTCTAATAGCTTTTTTGTAGAATCTCTAGGGTTCTCTAAGTATACCATCATATCATCTGCAAAGAGTGATAGTTTGGTTTCCTCACTGCCTATTCTGATTCCTTTAATCTCTTTCTCGACTCTTATTGCCGAGGCTAGTGTTTCTAATACAATATTGAATAGTAATGGTGACAGTGGGCAACCTTGCTTCACTCCAGATCTTACTGGGAAAGATTCCAGTTTTTCGCCATTGCATATGATGCTTACTGATGGTTTTAAATATATGCTCCTGACTATTTTAAGAAAAGTCCATTTATTCCTATACTCTCAAGTGTTTTTATTAGGAATGGATGTTGGATTTTATCAAATGCTTTTTCTGCATCTATTGAGATGATCATATGGTTTTTGTTAGTTTGCTTATTGATATAGTCAATTATGCTAATAGTTTTCCTAATATTGAACCAGCCCTGCATTCCTGGTATAAATCCTACTTGATCATAGTGTATTATCCTGTGGATGATTTTCTGTAATCTTTTGCTAATATTTTATTTAAGATTTTAGGCGATGTTCATTAGAGATTGGTCTATAATTTTCTTTCTCTGTTTTCAGCCTACCTGGTTTAGGTATCAGTACCATGTCTGTGTCGTAAAAGGAGTTTGGTAGGACTCCTTCAGTCCCTATTTTTTTCAAATAGTTTATATAGCATTGAGGGTTGTTGTTCTTTAAATGTTTGGTAGAATTCAATGTAAATCCATCTGGTCCTGGGGATTTTTCTTAGGGAGTTGGTTAATAGCTTGTTCTGTTTCTTTTTCTAAGATGGGACTGTTTAGGATTTTACTCTTCCTCTGTTAATCTGGGCAAGCTCTATTTTTGAAGTATTCTTCCATTTCATTTAAGTTGTCAATTTATTTGCCATAAAAGTTGGGAAAAGTAATTCCTAATTATTGCTCTAATTTCCTCTTCATTAGTGGCGAGGTTCTCCCTTTTCATTTTAAGACTAACAATTTGATTTTCCTCTTTCCTTTTTAATCAGATTTACTAAGGGTTTGTCTATTTTGTTGTTTTTTTCATAGAACCAACTCTTAGTTTTATTAATTAATTCAATAGTTTTTTTACTTTCAATTTTATTGATCTCTCCTTTTATTTTTAGAATTTCAAGTTTAGTGTTTGACTGGGGTTTTTAATTTGTTCCTTTTCTAGCATTTTTGTTTATAGCCCATTCGTTGACCTTCTCTTTCTCTGCTTTATACAAGTAAGCCTCTAGAGATATAAATTTCCCTTATTACCGCTTTGGCTGTTATCCCACATTTTGATATGATGCTCATTATTGTCATTTCTTGGGTGAAGTTATTATGTCTATGATTTGCTGTTTCACCCAATCATTCTTTAGTATGAGATTATTTAGTTTCCAATTATTTTTTGGTCTACTTTCCCCTGGCTTTTTGTTGAGTGTAATTTTTATTGCATCGTGGTCTGAAAAGGATGCATTCACTATTTCTGCCTTACTGCATTTGAGTTTGAGGTTTTTATGTCCTAATATATGGTCTATTTTTGTATAGGTTCCATGAACTGCTGAAAGAAAGTGTACTCCTTTCTGTCTCCATTTCGTTTTCTCAGAGATCTATCTATCTAACTTTTCTAGTATTCTATTTCCTCTTTGATTTCTTTCTTATTTATTTTGTGATTTGATTTATCTAATTCCGAGGTACAAGGTTGAGATCTCCCACTATTATAGTTTCTATCTATTTCTTCTTGCAGCTCTCTTAATTTCTCTTTTAAGAATTTAGATGCTACACCACTTGGTGCATATATGTTTAATATTGATATTGCTTCATTATTTATGCTACCCTTTAGCAAGATATAGTGCCCTTCCTTATCTCTTTTAATTAGATCAATTTTTGTTTTTGCTTGATCTAATATCAGGATGGCTACCCCTGATTTTTTTGACTTCACCTGAAGCATAGTAGATTTTGCTCCATCCTTTTACCTTTATTCTGCATGTATCTTCCTGCTTCAGGTGTGTTTCCTGTAAACAACATATTGTAGGATTCTGGCTTTTAATCCATTTTGCTAATCACTTCCTCTTTTGGGGGTTTACCCCGTTCACATTTTATGGTTAAAATTACCAATTCTGTATTACTTGCCATCTTGTTAACCTCTATTTAGCTTTTTCTCCCTTCTTCCCCTTCACCCCCTTCCCAGTATTAAACTTGAGCATCCCTTGGCTCTCACAGCCCTCCCTTTTTAGTATCCCTCCTCCCCACCTTGCATTCCTCCCCTATCTTCTCCTTTTCCCTCTCAGTTTCCTGTATTCCCTTCTGCTTAGCTTATTCCTTCCCTTTTTCACTTTTCCCTTCTCACTTTTCAATGAGATGGGAGAAGTTTCACCATATATTGAATATGTCTAACATTTTTTCTCTTAAAGTCAATTCTTATGGCAGTAAAATACCCACTATATTCATCCCCTCCATTCTTTCTCTCAGATATAATAGGTTTCCTTTGCCTCTTTGTGAGATAGTATCCCCCACTTTACCCTTTTCTGATACAATGTCCTTTCCACCTCTGATTTCTAGAACAAAGGTATACATGTATTTTTTTATACATCTTTACAGCATAAATATAGTTCCCAAGATTTCTTTTTACCTTTTTAGGTTTTTCTTGAGTTCTATATTTGCAGATCAGACTTCTTGTTAAGTTCTGGTTTTTTCACCAAAAATAGGTGAAATTCACTTATTTCATTGAATGACCATCTTCTTCCCTGGAAAAGATGCTCATTCTGGCTGGGTAAGTTATTTTTGGTTGCATACCAAGTTCCTTAGCCTTTCAGAATATCATATTCCAGGCCCTTCGATCTTTTAATGTGGATGCTGCTAGATCTTGGGTGATCCTTATTGTGGCTCCTCTATATTTGAATTGGGTTTTTCTAGCCGCTTGGAATATTTTTTCCTTTGTTTGAGGGTTCTGGCATTTGGCCACTATATTTCATGGTGTTTTGATTTTAGGATCCCTTTCAGTGGGTGATCGGTGAATCCTTTCAATGTCTATTTTACCCTCTGTTTCTATGACTTCTGGGCAGTTCTCTTTGATAATTTCCTGGAAAATGAGTGTCCAGGCTCTTTTTTCATCGTATTTTTCTGGGGTCAATGATTCTCAGATTGTCTCTCCTAGACCTGTTTTCCAGGTCTGTTGTTTTCCCAGAAGGTATTTTCACATTTTTCTCCATTGTTTGGTTTTTTTGGTCTTGCTTGACTGATTCTTCTTGTCTCCTCGAGTCATTCAATTCCATTTGTTCTCTTCTTATTTTCAGTGAAGTGTTTTCTTCACTCACTTTTTTATATCTTTTTCTAATTGTCCAATTTGTTCTATGGAATGTTTTTCCATTTTGCCCATTTTATTCTTTAGTGAGCTATTTTCTGTTTCCAGTTCATTAATCCTATTTTTCAAGGATTTTATTTCTTTATCCATTCTGTCTTTAAATGAGTGGGATGACTTCTCCAGTCTCTCTTGCCAAGCCTCCCTATCCTTTTCCCATTTTTCTTGTAGCTCTCTTGTGAGAGCCTTTTAAATTCTTCTATGAGATTCATCTGTGCTGAGGAACAGATGATCTCCTCCTGTGGGGATTCACCTGAAGATAATCTGTTTTTAGTCTTCTCAGGGTTTAGAGTCTGTTCTCTGTCTGTATAAAAGCTGTCAATCGTTAAAGTCCTTTTTAACTTTTTGCTCATTTTGTCAGAGAAGAATCAGAGACAAACTAGCAAAGAAAAAAAAGGAAAAAAACCACAAATGGAATCTGCTTTTTTGGGGGGGAGGGGCTGGGTGGTGTTACCGAGCTTCTTCTACAGACTGCGGGGGCAGCAGCGAGGCACTAGCAGGACTGTGCTGCGCCTGTGCTCTGAGACTCTGAGAGGGTGCTGAGATGCTGTGGGGGAGGGGTGGCCGGTCTCAAGGAACTCCAGCTGTTTGGGGTTGTATTCTTCACCCCCGGTATTTTTAGCTTCTCTGCTGGGCTACTGACTTGCTGCCAGGGCAAAGTATCCAATCCTGTAGTGAAGCTCTCCCCACAGAGACGGCTGAGATCATACCCCAACCCCCTCCTGTCTGTTCGGCTGTGAGCTGCCTGCCGAGCTCCTGCTGCTGCTGCCTGCCCTCAGCCTGTGCCCGATCTAAGACTGTCCCGCCCTTGAGCAAAAACAGACTTTTGCTGGCGAATCTCAAGGATGTCTTCTCTTGGTAACTGTTTGTGGGTTTTTTTTTCAGTCAGGCATTAATTCAGAGGCTTGTAATGAGATGGATTCTGAGAGAAAATGCGGAGCTTACACAGCTGTGTGCCTCCTCGCCGCCATCTTGGCCGGAAGACCAACCAATGCGTTTTCAAACGTTGTCATTCTATCTTGACAGCCTCTCTTGAATTTGTCTATTCTTCTCCTCTGATAATGGTACCACTCTGTAGCTCAGGCCTTCACCGTATCCCTGAACAATTGCAGTGGCTTTCTAATTGGTGTCTTTTCTTTTTGTCTTTCCACACTTTAGTCTATCCTCCACACAGTTACCAGAGCAACTTTCCAAAATTTTGACCATGCTCCCTCTCTCTCCCACTCAATAAACTCCACCTCTGGGATCAGATATAAAATCCCTCTTTTTGACATCCCAAACCCTTCCCAACCTGGCCCCTTCTTACTGTTCCATTCTTCTTATATCTTCCTCTTTCTTTGATACAGGCAATCCATACATAATAAATGGCTAATAAGTGTTCTACATTTATCTATCTGTCTGTCTGTCTCTATGTTAGACTATCTAACCATCTCTATTTGTTTGTCCGTATCCATCTGCCTGCCTGCCTCTCTCTCTCTCTGTATCTATCTGTCCATCCTGTCTGTCTACATATCTAATCTGCCATGTCTGTCTTTCTGTATCTACCTGTCTGTCTGTCTATTCACCTATTTATCCGTGTATCTACCTATCTAATCTGTCCTATGTGCCTTTCTCTGTCTAATAATATTCATCTACCCATCCATCCTTCTATCCCTCCATCCATCCAATCTATCCTGTCTGTCTTTCTTTCTATTCAATCTAATCTATCCTGTTTATCTTTCTGTATCTGTCTGTTTACCTATCTAATCTACCCTGTCTATCTTTCTACGTCTGTCTGTATATCTGGCTATCTATTTCAACTGTTCAATCTTTTTGTGTTTGTCTCTGTCTACCTTCCTACCTACCTAACTAGCTATCTAATCTATCCTGTTTATCTTTCTGTATCTTTCTATATATCTATCTATGATCTATTGAATCTGTCCCGTCCTGCCTTTGTCTGCCTGTCTGTCTATTTAATCTATCTATACTGTCTGTCTGTCTAGTCTGTTCTGGTCTGTTCTATTGTCTATCTAATCTAATCTATGCTGTTTTTCTGTGTTTGTCCATCACCTCTCTCTTCTGCCTCTTTATGCCCTCCCATTTATAATTTAGCCACAATGACTGTTCTCCCTCCCCCCTCATATCTAAAAAATTATGTCTCATTGATTCTCCAACATCTCTTGTATCCATTCCTTTTCTTTTTCTCACAAAGATACTATACTCCAGACCCTCATAGACTCTTTCCTAGACTGCTGCATTTTTGTCTTTCTCCTATTCAGTTCATCTTTTAGTTGGCTGGCAAAGTGATTTTTCCCCCCAATACACAAGCCTGACCATGTTCCCCCCTTTGTACTTAATAAGCTAGGTAATAGTTCTCCATTATCTCTACATTCAAATACAAACCGTTTTGGTTACAATGTAAAGCTCTTTACTACATAATCCCAACAACCCTTCCTGGGCTTCCATTGTAAAATCCAAACTGTCCTTGTTCTCCTTGCACTTGTTATCCAATTGTTTCAATTGTGACTGACTCTTTATGACCATATTTGGATTTTTGGGGGCGGAAATACTGGAACTGTTTGCCATTTTCTTCTCCAGGTCATTTTACAGATGAGGAAACTGAGGCAAGTAGGGAAAAGTGACCTGACCAGGGTCAAAAAGTTAGGAAGTATCTGAGGCCATATTTGAACTCGGGAAGATATCTTTCTGACTCCAGGCCTGGCACTCTATGCACTGCAGTGCCACCTAGCTGCTCCTAGGTTCCTATTGTTCCTCCCACACAATGTTCCATCTTTCAAAATCATGCCTTTGTATAGTCTGCCCTTTGCACGGATGCCAGGGATACTTTCCTTGTCACATGGACTTCTTAAAAGTTTCCTCTAAGTTTCAGCTCCAGAGCCACATATGGCCTTTTCTGCTCTTCTGGCTGCTAGTGCTGTACCCCCCTCCCCAATTATTACCTTTTCCCTTCTTAGATATTTTGTAATTACATATAAACATTGTTTCCCTTGCTCTTTGAGGGCAAATACTCTTTGTGTTTTTGTCTTTGTATATAGCACTAGCACAATCTCTAGCACATAGTAGGGCTTTACAAACACTTGTTGGTCGTCTAGCTGATTGACTGCATATAATTTGAATGCCAGAAAATTCTGCTCTCCCTTGTGTGAAAAGAGTTATTTTGGGATTTCAAGTTATATTACTAGAGTGAAGGCAATTACTCCTCTGCATGCTAACATTTAAGGGGGTGTGATTCTCCAACCTTGCTGAGAGCACTGAAATACCTTCTCCTGTTTTTGCAGAAGCCACAAAAATCACACTAAATCTTCATCCTCCTCAATACTTTTGAGAAGACAGTACATTGGAGAAAGCTTTGGCTCTAAAGTCAAAAGACCTAGGTTTGAATCTTGGCTCAGTCACTTAGCAGATGCACGATCTGGGACAGTTCCTTTCCCCTCCCTGGGCCTCTGTTTCCCTTCTGTAAAATGAGGGAGTTGGACTTGATGGCCTTAGAGATCTTTTCCAGATCCAGAGCTATAATTACTGTGAAAAAAGCTATAGCTTCCTCCTCATCACAACAATGAGGAGAACTTGGGAGTGATGACATTACATGAAACTCTGGGAAAAGATGACATAGGGGGCATGGACAAGCATAACCCAGTGGAAGATCTCATATGGGTGAAGTAGTTAGGAGATCCATCATCAAGTTGGGTCTGGAGTGACTTAATGGACGCTAACATTGTCTACTGGTATCGGGATCCCAGCTGCATATTGACACCCAGGATAGTCATACTGAGAGAAGGTTGGCCCAGTGACAGATCTGAATACTCTAGCAAAGATGATTTTAGGGTCTGGGAAATCTAGAGTCGGGCATCTCCTCTTGCTGCATGCTCGCATCCAAGTCAAAACTCTGAAATTCTTTCAAAGAAAGTCAAAGCTAGGAGAGAATAGGAGAATTAGAAGACTATGAGATATCCAGTCCATAGGTGATGATCTCAATAATATAAAGAGAAAGGATGTAGTGGGGTGGGCAGATTGGAAGGTTTTATTTATTCTCTCTGTTCTATAGACTCCAGAAGGGCCTTGATTTTCTGTCATAGTGTCTCGCCTAATTCATTCCTCCATATGCTGAGATTCTGCCCACCTTGAAATGAGATCTGAACTGGCTGAGTCAGGGCAATGTATAAACAAAGCTAATATACTGTGTGAGTGGATGGTAATCTCAGAGTGATGAAAAGCCCACTTTAAAAGGGTGAGATTTGAGTCAAGCCTTAAAGGAAGCTGGAGAAGATGAAGGAGAGAATTGCAGGCACCAGGGGACAGATGGTAAAAAAAAAACATGGAGCCAAAAGATGGAGTATCTTAGTGGGGAAGGGTCAAGGAAGCTAGTAGCATTGAATCTACCAGCTAGCTAGTACCATTGAAGTATGTGAGGGCTAAAAAGGTCTAAGAAGAGTGAAAAAATAGAAAGGGGCCAGGTTGTAAAGGAAACTAGATACCAAGCAGGTGATTTTGTTATATTTGATGTTGTTGTTTAGTTATTTTAGTAATGTCCAATTCTTCAATACCCTATTTGGGGTTTTCTTGACAAAGATACTAGAGTGGTTTGCCGTTTCCTTCTTTTGCTCATTTTATCGATGAGGAAACTGAGGTAAGCAGGGCTTGCCCAGGGTCACATAGAAAATAAATGCCTGAGGCCAGAGTTGAACTCATGAAGATGAAGCTCCCTGGATTCCAAGCCCAATGCTCTGTCCACTGTAGTGCCAATTTATACTAGCTATAAGAGACAGAGACAGAGAGAGGGCGGGAGGGAGAAAGAAGGTATGTCACATAGACCTATGCTTTAAGAAGATTACTTTGATACTTGAATGAAGGATGGAGAGGAGTGAGGAGAGACTTGAGGCAGGAAAACGAAACAAAAAAAACTATTCTAGAAATCTAATTGTGGAGTGTTGAGAACTTATATAATGGCTGTGTGAGTGGGTAGAATGGGCATTTTTGAAAAATGATGTGAAATCAGAAATGACAAATTTGACAGCATATTGGATATGGGGTAGGGTGGTAAGAAAGGAATCAGAATGACACTTAATTTGGGAGTCTGGATGACTGGGAAAATGGTGGTGCCTTCGACTCTAATAGGAAAGGTGAAAACAGGAGAGCTTTAAGACCTTCAATTTGGTGGCTCTGTAGATGATGGATTGGAGAAGGATGAGATTGAAGACAAGATCAATTATGTGACTATTTCACTAGTTCAGGCAAGAGCCAGTGACTAGTCCTAAACTAGGATGGTGATGATGGGAGTAAGGAGGGTGAATGAGAGAGATGTTAAGAGGATAAAATTGGCTGGATTTAATATCTGATTGAATATTGGAGATGTAGATAGTGTAGAGATTGAGTAAGAGTGAAGAGCAAACCGTGTGACTCAGACATTATGACCTAGGGTGATTAGAAGGATCATCGTGGTCTTGGCAGAAATGAAGAAGTTAGGAGAAGGTATAAGTTTTAAGCCAAAGATGAGGACTTCTGTTTTGAATCAAATGAGATCGAAATGCTTATGGAATGCTGTGTAGCGATGCTGAACAGGAAACTGGAAATTAGGGTTAGATGGACAGATTGGAGAATTATCTGCATAAAAATGATAATTTAACCCGTGGGAGTTGATGAGATCACAGAGACAGCACAGAGAGAAGATAACCTCTCAACAGAACCATGGGCTTCACCCAATCATTAGAAGCAAGGCAGTATGATGATCTTATGCAAAGAAGACTAAAAAGGGTCCAGTTGACATGACTTTTTCCAGTAGCACATCAGCAGGGTATGATCCAATGTAAGATTGTGAAAAAGATGATCTGTGAGAGGCTGAGGGGAAAAGGAAACACAGGTTCGAGGACAGCATAACATTGCACAGGCTAACTAATTAAAGTCAGCAGATTTTGATGGAGAGAGGTTGAGTCAGATTAGGCGTCATGGTCTGAGAAAACAGGGAGGAGGAGGTACTCAATAATTGAGAGTTGAGGTTAGAGAAGGAAAACCTTTCCCTTTTTTTGTTCTGACACTGATTTAATTGGTGTATGGAGCGCTCCCAGAGTAGATGCTCTCTTCAGAGACAGATCTACAGCTCACTCATACATATCTTAAACTCTTAGATTTGCCTTGAGAGTTTAAAGGACTTAGCCAGGGACATATAGCCGATATATGTCAGAGACCAGAATTGAATCCAGATGTTCCCGATTCCAAAACTGGGCCTTTATCTACTATGGCTCTCCAATATAAATATTTTCATCTTTCTCTTACAGATGAGTACACTGAATTTTCAAGTGATATTCCCAAGGACCAATGGCGACTGGTAAGTGATGGAGTTGTGACTGTAACCCAAGCCTTTTGACTTTAAATTCAGCTCTTTCCCCACTATGTCCAAGTGGCCTTTCTAGGATTCCTTTGATATGATACTTCTAATGCCATTTCTATGATATGAAAAAAAAAACTATCATTTTTCCCCAGTGGTCTCTGTTTATAACACAGAAAGTTCTCATAGCAAAATTGTTTTGATGTGGTAGTTGGGTTACCACTCAAAATCAGTATCTCAGGAGAATCTCTGGGGTAGAAGGGATCTCAGGGGTAATCTGGACCATTTTAATATATGTACAAGCCAGGTTGAGTTAACAGGAATTTATTAAATGGTTACTATGTGCCAGGCACTGTGACAAGCCCTGGGAATACAAATAAAGGGCAAAAGACAGTTGATACTTTTAAAGAGCTCATAATCCAATAGAAAAGACAACATACAACTATGTAAAAACACAACATAGGCATGGGAGAAGGAGGAAAGGAGTGATTCCTCTGATATCCGACATCACAAGTTGTCATGTAGCTTGTGTGAAGACCCCTAGTGGACAGAGCCCAATGCCTCTTAAAGTTGCCCATTTCTTTTATACTTTTCTCCACTTTTCCTGGTTTTTCCTTCTGGTTCTAAGTAGAATAAAGGGCATTGTGTGGTCTGAGAGAAAGAGCAATGACCATGGAGTCGGGGGACCTGGATTCAAATCCTATCTCTGACATTTACTTTCTGAGTTACCTTAAACAAGTGTCTTCACTTTTCCTGTGCCTTAATGTCCTCCTTTGTAAAATGAGGGAAATGTCCTCAGTGGTCTCAGAGGGCCCTTTCATGTTTGGATCTATGATCCTAAGAATTTACTTCAGTTATCCCAGAATCCTTGATTTTCTCCAGCATAATTCCTCCCTTTGTTGTTACAAATCCCAATGCCTCTTTGCCTTAGTGTATGAATTGCCTTGGCAAAAGGGGGAAAAAGAATTGGGCACAGCAACTCAAATGCTCGCTTTGTGCTTCAGAAATAAATCAATAAATCAATCTTTCTCTAGGAATGGGCCGTTTCCTCGGTTGGTTTATTTTTTAATCATTTTCCAGTTGCATCTCCAATTTCTTCCCTTGCCTGTTAATAGTTGTCCTTGTGCTTTGTGAGAAGCATTTTAATAAACAATGAGTAGCAGAGTCAAGCCAACCTTTTGGAGGGTTGAGGGGCAAGCCTTGGAGAAAACAATAATGTCATGAAGATTTATATTCCCAATAACCCAGCCCGTGAGCCCATGAAGCTTGGTGCCTTGGATCTCTCTTAAAGAATGCTCTAAATGACAATCTGTGCAAATGCTCAAGCAGCTCAACCCCCCAGAGCAGGAATTCTTTCTCTTCTGCCTCTCAGCAAGAGAAGACCCAGGAGCAGCTAAGGCAGATTCTGAGCTTAAGTGACAGGTCCTCTACCAGGCAAGAACAGAGTAGGAGTTCTCTGGCCCCAAGTGATACCAAGTGCCCCTAATTCCTGCCTTGGAGTGCTCTTTTGACATGTGTTCTGGGCTTAGTCCTCCTTTGTTAGCCATTTTCTGGGGGCAGTGAATGCTGTTGGGCAGATACTGATAATGAGACTGTGGTAACAGATTGGAGTCCCAGGATGGGCTACTGCATATACTCGATGATATTGGAGTGGACTATCCTGACTTGACGATGGAGTTGGCTGAGTAGCAGAAGTAGCTATACATTAAAGGAGAGCGTCTTAAACTTTTTCCACTTACAACCTCTTTTCACCTGTTATCGTTACTGATAATAAATGATAATTTTACGACCTCCCCACGTTCAATTGTGTGATTCCATGTGGGATCACGACCCTCAGTTTAAAAAGCTTTGCTTTAAAGGGTGCTAGTGTTTTTTTTCATAATTATAACTTTTTATTGACAGAACCCATGCCTGGGTAATTTTTTACAACATTATCCCTTGCACTCACTTCTGTTCTGACTTTTCCCCTTCCTCCCTCCACCCCCTCCCCCAGGTGACGAGCAGTCCTAATATATGTTAAATATGTCACAGCATATCCTAGGTACAATATACGTGTGCAGAACCGAACAGTTCTGCACAGGAAGAATTGGATTCAGAAGGTAAAAATAACCTGGGAAGAAAAACCAAAATGAAAACAGTTCACACTCATTTCTCAGTGTTCCTTCTCTGAGTGTAGCTGCTTCTGTCCATCATTGATCAATTGAAACCGAATTATATCTTCTCTTTGTTGAAGAAATCCACTTCCATCAGAATACATCCTCATTCAGTATCGTTGTTGAAGTGTATAATGATCTCCTGGTTCTGCTCATTTCACTCAGCATCAGTTCATATAAGTCTCTCCAAGCCTAAAGGGTGCTAGTGTTAACCACTCTTAATGAGATAATTAGTATCTGAGAGAGAAACATCAGGGAAACTGAGACATCTTTAGTAATGTAGAAAGAACCGACTTGGAATCTCAATCACGACATCTCTGAATTGGGAGGCTATTGAGTTTGACCTGTACTTGAGGACAAGAATCCTTTCTACAGCACCATTCAATTAGCAAATAACCATTTATTAAGCACCAACTGTTTACCAGGCACTGTTCAGACATTTCCAGTTAAGCAATGGAAATACAAAGGCAAAAAATTAAATAAACTTTGTTCTCAAAAGATAATAATAAAAACAACAGCAGCAGCTAGATTTTTGTATAGCTCTTTTATTTACAAAGCACTTATGTTATCTTTTCTGTTTCTCATAATAACCGGAGATGTAGGTGCTATTAATATTTGATTTTACTGAAGAGGAAACTAAGACCAAGAGGTTAAGTGACATGCATGGGATCACATTTCAAGAAATTTGTACTTGGGTCTTTCTGATTCCAAGTCCAACATTATCCACTCCACAACTTATAGTTTATATTCTACTAGAGGACACATGTACAACACACCCACACCCTCACACACACTCACAAACTGATAGCTTCCCAGAGATGGAGAGTTCATTATCTCCTTGAAATACTAAATCCTGTTTTCACATTGCTCTTATTGTTAGACACAGAGCTTGGTGCACCTCTTGGTTCTGTCCCTCTGGGCAGTGCAGAACTAACCTGATAACTCTTTGACATGGAAACCCTTCAGATACTTGGAGAGTGCTCATATATTACAATGAAAAAGTCCCGAATTGGTCACTGGATGACCTGGGTTCAATTTTGATCTCTACTAATTGGTGTTTAATTTTGGAAAAGTTATTTGAATTTTGGGGCCTCAGTATAAATTGGTAGAACTGAAGGTGATCACTATGGTATTTTCTTAACTTTACATTTATTCTCTTATGGCCCTCTCTTGAGTTTTTTGCTTTTCTCGGTGACATCTTAAGTTCCTTCAACTGATCCTTAGGGGATCTTGCTTGCCTGACGTTTCTTTCACTGCTTCCCTTTGGAACTCTTGACTCAGTTGTTTTCTTTCTCTGGGTTTCTGTTTCTTCCTCTTTAAAATATCCTATAAAAAGACTTTCTTGTCCCCACCATGTGAGTATAGTAAATATAAAATGAAATAATGTCTCTGAGGTACTTTGGAAACCATATAATGCTATGTGACTATTGTTCATTTCTTTCTGTTAATTGACTATTAGCTCCTATTTGCTGAAGTCTTTAACAGGATGATGGTTGACCTCTCAGGAAAGTTTAGAAGCAAACCTGAAGCTTTAGGGTTTAAACCTGAAGAATTTAGGTCAACCTATATATGGAATTGACTTATGCCTTGTGATAACCAGTGGAAAGCTTTGTTGTATTGTGCTCAGTCATACTCCCGGCCCAGCCGACAAACAAGCAAACATCATCAGTTATAAAGGTGCAAAAATATGCAGGGCTCCAAACAAACCCATCCCTATTGCAGGAGACAGGTAGTAAGTACCTGAATTTAAACTCGGACCCAAGGCCTCAAGCTCAAAGTATCTAGAATCATATGTTTAGAGCGTATCAGAACTGGAAAAGATCCCCAAAGCATGGAAGCAATGGGATGCCATGGAAAGAAAACTGGACTTGAGGTCAAATCCAAGTTCAGGAATCTATATGACCTTGGCCAAACCCCTCCCCCAATCTAGTTCCCTCCTCAGTAAGAAGAAGGTATTGGACAAATTCTCCAGGGGTCCATCCCGATATAAGTCCTGTAAACGTTTCGGGGCTAGGGAAGCGTTCTTGTATATGAAGAGAGGCACTTTTTCTTAGTAAGCTATATTAATTGGCAATATTCTATCAAGTAAGCCTCCAAAGTATTGTTTGTACAATTCTGTAATCCTCTCCTGAAGAGGCAGAGCTTGTACAATAAAGCCTAGGGGAAGGCCAGGAGGAAGCTATGAGAACTTAGAATTATAGACTAGTTTGAAAGAAATGGCAGTTATTACTTTCAAGTACATACACTTAATCAAAGTAACTGCCCACAGAATGTTTCCACTGGCTGAGATAGACAGACCATTATTCAAATCCTACTGGTCCTTGTCATGGCCTTGATGCCTACTACCAGCCCCCCTCTCTCTGGGATGGGAAATTGGGAGTTAGCGTAACTGTTGCCTTCGGCTAGGCTGCTCCATGCTAGCTAGGAACCAAGCTGTCTTGGCCTTCCAACTCTGCTTTGAGCTGTGTTTGCTGGGGAAGTCGAAGCAGGGGGAAGTATAAAGAACATTGACTCTGGAGTCAAAGGTCTGGATTCAAGGGTAACTTCTGCCACATACTAGCTGTATGACTTTTAACAGGCTATGTAACCTGTCTGGGCTTCAGTTGTGAAGTGAGGTTGGGGCTGTGGTGGGACCAAGATGGAACAATAGTAGGAAGAAATACAGAATACTCCCTCTGTCAGAACTCTTCCAAATAGAAAATACATCAGCCCTGGGGCAGCTAGATGGTGCTATAGTAGATAGAGCACCAGCCCTGAAGTCAGGAGGATCTGAGTTCAAATGTAACCTCAGACACTTAACACTTCCTGGCTGTGTGACCCTGGGCAAGTCACTTACCCCCAATTGCCTCAAAAACAAAACAAAACACACAAACAACAACAAAAACATCAGCCCAAATCCTGGTAGGGAAATTCAAGAAGAAAGTCAGGATATCTTTTCTTCTATTCGAAATTATAATGTAGGGACAGAATAGTCTGAACATTAGGGATGAAAACTGGCCAAAAGAACATACTTCAGAATAGGAAAAGACTGTGTATCAGGGCAAGAGGAAGTCCTAGATCCTTACCGAGGTGTACCACTACCTCATTCGGGTTGTGGAAACAGGTGCCAACTGGCAGCTTTGTCACTCATTACCCAGTTCTGGATCACAGATCCAGGTCAGACTGAGGAGAGAGCCTGAGACCAGGAGAGTAGTTCTGGGTTGGGAAATTGTTGTAGGTCCTATTCTGTATATGAAGGGAGGAGCAGGTTGAGAAGCAAGCAGCAGTAGTGTGGCTCAGACTCCAGGAGCAGAGCAGAGTCTCAGTTCCAACTTTTAGCCCAAGCTGAACCCTACAGAAGAATAATCAGGGTGAGAATCTCCGACCAAAATGAAGTTTCCCAGCTGGCTGAGAGTGGCCAAACATAGCAGCAATCTTGTGTTACTTAGATACAACCCACGTGAGAAATAATAATAAGGGAGAACATAGCAATTTGGAAAAATTAAACAACATATGGGTGGCACAGTGGATAGAGCTCCAGGCCTGCAGTCAGGAAGATCTGAATTCAAATGTGACCTTAGACACTAGCTGTGTGATCCTGGGCAAGTCACTTATCCCTGTTTTGCCTCAGTTTCCTCATCTGTGAAAGAAGCTGGAGAGGGAAATGGTATAACCCTTCGATATCTGTGCCTACAAAACCCTAAATGGGTGACAAAGAGTTTTTCAGTCAGACTGAAAAAGCTGAGCAACAGCAAAACAACACATCTGCTGAATCTGAGAGAATATATGGTGCTCCACACTCATAATAGCCCATTTCTGAAAAGAAAGGAGACATATTTTCTCCACTTTTGTTTGGGACCAACCTTGAGTGTCAAACTCCTGTAATGCTCAGTGGTGCTTATTGAATTTGGTGTCAGGAGGACCTGAGTTCCAATCCTGCCTCAGATGTATACCGAACAAATCACTTCTACGTGTCCATTTCTTCATCTGTGAAGATAATCGTATCTACCTCATATCGGGTTTTGTGAGGTTCAAATGAAATATCAGCTCTTATTGTTATTCTTGTTCTTTCAGTTTGCAATACTGTAGTCATTGAAAGGCACCGTGGAATCATCATAAATAGTCATAAAGCCTGAAAGACATGGGTTTAATTCTGGTCTCTTACACATAATGGCTGTGTAACCCTGGGAAAGTCAGAAACATTAGTGTCTGAGATAATTCTCTGATTCTAGAAGTTGCAAGGAAGTTGACCTGTATAAGGTAGAGAAAATTTCTTCCTTGAGGAGCTCCTGATATGAAGGAAATCAGACATCTAGTCCCATTTTCCTGGTAATTGTTATTTTCCTGGTTATATTCACTTCATTCTGCATCAATTCATATGAGTTTTCCTATGAGTTTTTGTATTCACTTATATTTATTGTTTTAATTGATTGTTTATATATATATATATATATATATAAAATTGTGTGTGTGTGTATATATATGTATAATTGTTAATCATTTTATTCCATTAAATTCATGTACTACAATTTCATAAGCCATTCTCCAATTGTTTCCACTTGAATTTAACATGCTCTCTTTCCCACCGATGTATATTATCCAAATAGATAAAAAACAAAAAAGCAAAACCAGGAGCCTCCTGTTCATTATCTGGATTCCTTCATCACCCTAGTAGAAGTTCAACTCCCACTTAACTTACCTTTAGTTGTTCTCTATCCTCACCTCTAGCCCTAGTAATGTAGAACTATCCTAGGGAAACCTTTACCTGTGATACATATACCGTCTACGGTCCAGTTCATAATACTCCCTAATCCTCATACATACTTTGTTCTGCCTTCTTGAGGATCAGTCTTCTCTCTGACTACCTTTAATGCCTAATGCATTAATATGCATTCAGTGAGGGTACTGAATCTTACATAACCTCTTTACTATTTCTTACTTCGTCTCCAACATTTGGAAGAGTGCCAGATCTGGAGGCAGAAGACATTTCTTTAGTATATAGTATGAGATGTTGGTCTAAGCCTCATGGCTGCCTGATTGATTTCTACTTTCCCCAGTAACTTTTGTTAAATAGCAAATTCTTACCAAATTTTTAAGTTTATCAAAGCTTTGTGACTGTGTTTGGTGCTGGATTTGTCTTCCTAATCTCTTCTACAAGATCACTTGTCTATTTTTTAACCAATACCAAGGAGTTTTAATTATTACTGCTTTGTAGTATTAGTTTTGGACGTTTGATACTTCTAGACCCACTTATTTTTCATTACCCCCCATTATTTTCATTAAGATTTTTGTTATTTTCTCCAGATTGATTTTGTTATTTTTTCTAGCACCATAAAGGAGTCTTGCATAGTACCAAATAAATAATTTAAGTAGTATTTTAATTTTTATTATATTTATATGGTTTAACCATGAACAATTAATATTTCTTCAATTATTTCTTTTAATTATTTGTAAAGAATGTTTTGTATTTATTTTAATATAAATCCTTTGTGTGGGTTGGTAGTCATTTTATGCATTCTGTTGTTATTTTGATGGGAATTTCCTTTTCTATCTCTTTCTGCATTTTATTGGTAATATACACAGAGGTTCATTAGTATGAGTTTATTTTATATCTTACTTTTCTGAAGTAATTGTTTCAGCTAATCACTTGGTGGAATCTTTGTGGCTTTCTATCATCTACCATCACCTACAGAGAGAGATAATTATTTTTTCCTTTCCACCAGTGTTTATTTCCTCAATTTCTTGATTTGTATTACTGCTATAGCTATAATTCCTGAAATTACTTAGAGTAATATAATATTTATTCTATGTCTCACCTTACTGGAAAGGCCTCTAACATGTCTCCATTACAGAAAAGATGGTTCTTGGTTTTAGGCAGATACAGTTTGGCATATTAAGAAATGGTTTATCTATTCCTATGATTTTTGATGTTTTTAATATGAATAGGTATAAGTTTTTCCCATCAATTCATATAATTGTGGGACTTTGATTGTTTTTGTTATTAATCTGGTCTACTGAGTTTATAATTTTCCTACTCTTGAACTAACGTTGTTTTCCTGGTATAAATCCAACCTGGTCAGTGTGGATAATCTTTGTAACATACTGCTACAAAATCTTTTCCAACATTTTATTCAATATTTTTGTGTCTATATTCGTCAATGATATTGATCTATAGTTTTCTTTCTCTATTTTGTCTCTCCTTGGTTTAGGTATCAAGGCCATATTTATATCAAAGAGAATTTGGTATGATCTCTTTTTCTATTTTAATGAACAGTTTAGATAATATTAGAATTAATTTTTCTTTGCATAGTTGATACAAGTCACTTGTTAATCCTTCTGGTCCTGGGGATATTTTTTCTCAGGGGTCTAGAATTTCAACCCGAGTCACTGACCATTATGCAATAAATCTAATGCCACGGCTAAATTTTCGAAAATTGGTAGTTTCAAAAATACCATAGCAAAGATTGATTTTGGAGCTAGTACAGCTTCAGAGAACTTTTCCATTAATTAGCATCCTATTCCCATTTGGGAGATGGACTCTAGTGGATGACAGATAGCCTCTTTCACTTGGGACTTTGAATTTGCACTGGGCCTGCCAGCCTGATGGTTTGTTGTAGAAATCCCATTTCATATGCAAACTCCGTAAACCCAAGTGGAGGATGTAGCCCCTCCACTCTCTTGTCAGTTTTGATTCTATCATGTGAAAATTAGCTATGCCCTTTCATGCTGTCTTGCAGTGATTCTGACAGATGTTGACCATGCTTATTATAAATGACCTGTTTCACTTCATTACTTCTTTATCAGGGCAATCAGCCTTCCTGTGGCAATTTCAAATCTATCTTAAAATTTCATAGACAGATTCTCCTGGTTTGGAGTGCTGCAGTTTATTGGGCTCAGTGTAGTTATTTATGAGTTTACAGAAAACTGAAGACATAACCGTTAAAGCCAGCCGTAAAAATAAAGTTAGAGGTGTGAAATGATTGATGGGGACAATGCCAAGCAAGGGCTTAACTGTTGAAGTCCCAGGATGGCTAATGAGGGAGGACTCCAGCTAGAAGACCTTTTGAGTACCTTTAGCTAAACAGCTCAAGGGATACTTGAAGTAGATTCTAAAGCAGAGGGGGGAGCAGAAGCTGATCTGGTGAGAACCTCCTTGCCTCAGGTGTGGAGAAATGGGATAGAATAAGAAGACGACCCTAAGGACTTTACATGTTTCTCTAGCCAGGATTGAGGTTGAAGTGCAATGGACAGGAAGGAGAAGTCACTTTGATACTTTTCTCCTTGGGAAAAAACAAAAAACCCCAGCTGATTTAGATCCCTATATGGATCTGTGATTTCATGGTTACAGATAATCCTTTCACAGGGCATATTGTGACCTTTAATTCATCCTAGGTGAATATGACTTCTGTAAATCAATAATAGAGTTTTACTGTCTAGAGGATATCGGTGAAGCTCTCTGAGCCCATCCATTGCTGACTCTTTCATAAAACGTCTTAATTACATTTTGTGTGTATAAGTCTTCATTGATAGGACATATACTGTATTCTGCTTCCATTCACCATGTGCTCTTCTGAATTCCTTATAATTGTGTGTGTGTTTTCTGAAATGGTAGTGCCTTATGTATAGCCTGATAGTATCACTGGGAAAATATTGATGTGAAAAAGATGGTCTTTTGTGGAAACCAATGGCTTGGGCTCATCAAAAGTACTATATAATTTTCCCGTGCAATCTGATCCATCCTCCTCTTCCTCCTCCTCCTTAATTTTGGGTCCAGTTTTTCATTCATCTGCAGGACTTACTCAAGATGTACCTAGCAATAGGCTAACTCAATGAAGGGCTCAAGAAAAAGCATTCTTGACAACACGTGTTTTTCATCCACTTAATTTGTTCAATGTGAATGATTAAGTGGACTTCTTTCCCAGTTTCCATGATTCTCTGTAATTAATATTCTGAGAATGGAAACATTTGAAGAACCTCAATGTTTGAGGAAAGCAAAATCTGGAGGAAAAGGACCAGACTTTGTTATTAGAATGTTATTACAGTATAGACATAGAAAGCACTGCTCATTTCCTTACAGAAACTGTGTCTGTTCCAAAGCTGAGAATTTCAGAAAAGAAAACATAAATTCTTTTAATTGTTTGATGTTACATAGATAAAAGGTCTCAATGATGGAGTAAATCATCTCAGTTTTTAAAAATGTTTTTCTCTATGGCATTTCAAGATTCTTGAGGCTATTTTTTCATAAGTCATAGAGAGATAGATGGTGTCCTACTTTAAAAATAATCAGTTAAATTGAAGCAAACATTTTTTTTATTGTTTGAAAGGATGCCAATCAATCGGCAAATATTTATTAAGTATTTCCTACTGTACTAGGAACTAAGACAAGAAATACAAAGTAAAGCAGTACCTACCTCAAAAGCTGGAATCTACCTGGGAGTGGATACGACATGTCATAGATAAGAAAATCCAAGATATACAAAATAAATACAGAGTGATTTGGAGTATGAGAGATCACTAACAACCTGAGGAGTCGGAGAAGACCCCTTGAATTGAGCCTTGAAGAGTTTTAGGCATTCGAAAAGGTAGAGCTGAGAGGAGAGAGCATTCTACTTGTTGGAGCCCATGCAAAAGCAAGGAGATGGGAGATGAACTGTTGTTCATGTATCCAGAACAGCTGGCTGGAGTCGATAGTACACGAAAGGGAGCAATTTAGGATCAATCTAGAAAGGTAAACTGGAGCAAGGATTTGAAGAACTTTGTCAAACAAAAAAGTTCTTATTTTATCTCAGAGGCAATAGGGAGCCACTGAAGCTTTTTGAGCAGGGACGTCTAAAACCTGGCCTGACCAAATTTTGTCCTTTTTCAGCCTCTGTGTGTTACTGCTTGTATCTGAGTTCCTAGAGGTCAAGCACTTTGTCTTCTACAATTCTCTTTAACATAATTATTATTATTATTATTTCTGAATAGGCATTTGGTAAATAACCTTAGATGAAGATGAATATCCACTTTCATATCAAAAGGTGCATTTCTTTTTATAGGTTTTATTTCCATTGGTGAAATATATAACTGTGATAATATTACTGAAGTTTAAGAGAGACCTGCCGGAGTTTTGTGGGTCGGTATTATATGTTATAATCATCATTAATAAGGGAGGTAGGAGATGGGAAACAAGCATTTATTGAATGCCTACCATGTGCCAGGCACTGTGCTACGTCCTTTACAAACATTATTTCATTTGATCTTCACAACAGTCTTGAGAGATGGGTGTTGTTTATTTCCACTTTATAGTTGAGGAAACTGAAACAAAGGTGAAGTGATTTGCCCAGGGACATATAACTTGCAAGTATCTGAGGCTGGATTTGAATTCAAGGCCCAGTGCTTTAACCATTGAACCACCTAGCTGCCTCAGATATATTGGAAAAAGAGGTGGGCCAGTCTGCAGTAAAAGTCAGGAATGACAGATGAACAGCTGGAACACTGTACCAATACCCATGGCATATGCCAGATGGAGGATAACCAGAAGGATGTTGTATATATCATCTATGAAGGATTTCTTGGAAGCCATGGCCAAGGATCGATGGAAATGAGGAGATGGGCTTTGCCTCTAGATAGTTTGGACGCTCCTCAAAGGCAGGCAGAAGGTGATTTCATGTTCTGTCTTTGTACCTCCTCTTATCATAGAGCTGGGAATCTGGTAGATGATCAGTTAAATACTTAGTGATTGATTGCATTATTGTAGGGAATATCCACATTGGTGTGTTAATAGATTTCACTGAAGTATTTCAGTGTGGCAAAGGAAATTGGGGTTGGTCCCTACTTTGCTGGGCTGGGGCATGGTGATCTGCTTCTTATGAAGGAAATGGACATGTCCAGGTGCATGGGAAATATTCCAATCCAGCCAATCAGGGACAGCCATGGGTGCTCCATTGTCATGGGAAGTAGGCAGAGCAAGGATCCCTCTCCCACTTTTCCAGACAAGGAAACTGAGGTAAAATGATTTGCTTACGTTTACAGAGAGCCTGAAGTTGGGACTCAGAGTTGGAAGGGACCTTAGAAATCAGAGATTTACCCAGGGTCACATAAATAATTAGTAGCTAAACCAGAATTTGAAACTAGATTCTCTAATTGTGAATCCAGTGTTTATGCTGCAGTATCTTTAAAAAAAAATCAGCATATATTTAACCTATATCCGATTGCTGGCTGTCTTGGGGAAGGGGAAAGTATGGGAGGGAGGGAAAAATTTGGAACACAAAGTCTTACAGAAATGAACGTTGAAAACTATCTTTACACATAGTTGGAAAAATAAAATACTATTAAGAAAAAAAATCAATGACAAAAATAAATGTCTAGTTCGGAATTACTGTCCCATGAAGTGTATGATATACGATACGGCTCCTCATCTGTAAAATGGGGATAATATGCCGACTACCCACTCCACAGGGTAATCATTCATGAGGCTCAAATGAGAGTATGTATGTATGGAGAAGTTGTGAAAACCCTAAAAATCCTATATAAATGTCAACTCTCATCTCTGAATGATTATGATTTGATTTCTGGGCATCCAGCTGCAAATGGGAGCTTATGTGACTGTGTGCTATTTTCCATATCATTAATTAGAGCATGAGAGAGAACACAGCATTATAAAGGCAATGGGAATCCTAGTAATAACACTAATTATTATATTTGGTATCACATCTGTCATCGAAGAGACACAAGACCCTTTAAAGAGACACTCATGTGATTTCTGTTTTCTATTGGGTGGTATGTATTGATCACTGGGCAATTTTCATAGCCTTGGAGTTGAAGGGGCCCTAGATTTGGAAGACATAAGAGCCTGTGGCTTACTTAGAATCCAAATACCTAGAAAACACAGAAAACCAGAATCATATTTTTAGTTTAAAAGATTCACCTCTAATGTGGTGTCTCCTTTGCATGTGTCAAAAACCTGAAAAAATATAACAGAGATGGTTTTGTTCCACGATCCTTTGATCATCCCTATCAAGCACGGCAGAAAACAGAGGCGTGAGCTCTCCAAATGTGTCATGGAGGCTGTTACATGCTGAGAGGCCATGTGGTGTGTTGAAAAGAGCAATGAATGGGGCGGGACTCAGAGAATGGGGAGTCCCACCCTTGCCACCTAATAGCTATTGCCTTTGAATAAGCCTGCATACTTTTCTGAAACTCAGTTTCCTCATCTCTAAAATGAAGGGGTTGAGCTTCCTTCTAGATCAAGATCCAGGATCCTATTTATGATCTTGGAAAAGTCACTTCTTTGCTCCCTCTTTAGTCTCCTCCATTGTCAAAAAGGAAAGGGGAAATTGGATGAGAAGGCCATTGAGGTTCTTTGTAGATCTGCAAGTATCCAATGTGTGCTCTTGAGAAAGGCACTTCCACTTCCTGAGTTCTTCTCTGTCAAAAGGAAGCAGGGGTAGACTAGCTGGCCTCTGAGGACTGCTACAGTTTTCTCTCTAGGAGCCTGTGATTTTATGATTGTCCAGACCTGGGCAGTGAGCAATGGTGCTCACGGTAATGAGGTAGCGGCCCTAGCATAGCCTGAAGTCCCTTCTGAATTCTTAAAGAAGGCCTCGGTTCTATGAAGTCTAGTTTTCCTATCGATTGTATTTTATTGCGGTCTAATTTGAGAGCGCGCCTGTCCCTTTGGATTTTCTTTTGAACAGGGCTGTAATATGAAAAGAAGTTTACAAGACACAAAACTGCAGCTTTGCCAAGGGGACGTTCTATTTATTTTCTCAGTAATTCTTGGGTCCTCGTAAGCAGAGCTGTCATGGGGAGTGTTGTTTGTCAAACCTATTGTGTGCAGGTATGTATGTTTTTTTATTTGTGCATTAGCTCTTTCATTGGGGGCAGTATATGGGATCCTGACGAAGCTAGTCAAATTGTCTTCTTCCAGGTGATGTCTACATCATCTTCATTTCCAAATATTTTTTTCCTAGACTTCTCCCCAGCCACTCATTCATTGTAATGAAAATTACTCACACACACACACACAGAGACATGTAGAGAGAGACAGAGACACGCAGAGACAGAGAAAGACAGAGACACACACAGACACACAGAGACAGAGATACAGAGAGAAACAGAGAGAAAGAGGGAGAGAAGGAGACAGGCACACACAGATGCAGAGAGAGAGAGATGTAGAGAGAGACAGAGAGATAGAAACAGAGAGACAAACACACACAGAGACATGGGGAGAGAGACAGACACACACAGAGACATTGGCAGAGAGACAGACACACAGAGACATGGGCAGAGAGACAGACACACAGAGAAAGATGCAGAGAGAGAGAGAGAGACGTAGAGAGAGACAGAGAGATAGACACATACAGAGACATGGGCAGAGAGACAGATACACACAGAGACATGGGCAGAGAGACAGACACACTCAGGGCCATGGGCAGAGAGACAGACAATGGAGGAGGGGAGAGAGAGAGATGGGAAGAGATGGACAGACAGAGGCAGAGGCAGATGGAAACAGAGATGGAGACAGAGAGACAGACAGAAGATGGTGAGAGAGGGAGAGGGAAAAAGAAAGAAAGAGGGTGAGGAGAAGGGAGGGTAGAGAAAAAAATGAAGAGGAAAGAAGTTCAATAAGCTATTTGACTTATCAAATGACTATTTGACATGTCATTGAAAAAGGTGAAGCCCAAATGATTTAATTTTAACCCAAATTGAAAGATCATAGTAAAATGACCCCAGGAAAGACCTAAAAAATGTGCCTTCCTTTTTTCCTTTGCATTTATTAATTATCATTGGGTCACTAGGTGGCACGGCATCTGGCTTAGAGTTGGGAAGATTGGAGTTCAAATCTGACCTCAGATACTTAGTTACTGTATAACTCTGGGCAAATCACTTCACCTCGCTTGCCTCAGTTTCCTTATCTGTAAAATAAGCTGGAAAAGGAAATGGCAGACCACTTCAATATCTTCGCCAAGAAAGCCCCGCTGATGTCATGAAGAGTTGGATGTGACTGAATTGACTGAACAACTACAAAATTTCTTATTTAGGGAGGACATGGACAAGTGGCCTAGGATGGGCAGGGAAAGACTGGCTGTAATACATATATCATTGGAAGGAACTCCCAAATTGATTAAATCACAGATCCATTAGAGTACTTGAGTATGCTCATCATCATCCTTAATAATAATAGTAGTAGCAATGGTCTAATTCTCGTCTTTTTGATGGCATTCAGATAGAAACAATCTGGAAACAAATTATTATCTTGCTCTTATTCTTTTATTTCTAATGTTTGTCAGACTTTGGCAAGGTCGGATAAAATAACTGCTCTTTGGAATAAAAGAATTCAGATGTAAGTGAATCCTCTGCAGGCTCACTGAAAGCATTCCTGGTACGAGACCAGTGAAACGTACCTCATGAAATGTACTTCCCACATGCTTTTCATCTCCATTGCCGGGTCTCTATTCTGTGAGAGATTTTCCACCGATGTATTTTGGAGAATATGAATATGGTGTCATCTATTAAAACCACAATTTATTCTGTGGTTACATATGTATATTTAACTATATATGTATATAATATGTATACATTGTATGTATATATTATGTATATATAATATATATATAATGCATGTATATGTAATATATAATGCTTGTACATCTATATGTATTTTTTTGCATATATATAGCTGTTTATATGCTGTCTCCCCCGTGAGACTGGGAGATTTTTGTCAGGGACTGTTTTTGCCTTTCTTTGTTCCCTTATTGCTTATCACAGTGTCGGGTACCTAGATGCTTAATGGAAGCATGTTAACTTTAATAATGATAATGCTGAGGTTCCAAAGGAGACCCCCGAAGGTTGGGGTTCCAGACTGGTGTCAGGAGGTGTCTCAAAAGCATTTGCAGGCTTGAACCCATCTTTGAGTCAAGGGGCAAAGTTTAGTGTTAATTGTAATGCTAATTGAAACAAACTGAGTTCCAAAAGGATTTAAGCAAAGAAGCAGGAGCAAGAAGATGAATTTTCAGCAAAAGACAGAGAGATCTGGTTCTTCTTGTCATTGATATGCTCATTTTATGGCTTAGAGGCAGAATTGAGGAGTGGTCTGGTACACCTTAATATTGAATTTTGTGGTTTAGAGATGAGGTCGATGAATAGTCTGGTATGTACCCAGCTATTTGTTTCAGAGACCCATTATCATTGACCAGCAGACTGTTATCTGGCAGTCCGCAATGTTCGTAGGATTATACTACAGTACTCCTAAGTCCAGGAGGTTTTAGGATGGTTGACAGATTGTTAGAACAATAGCACTTTAAGGTCAGGAGACCTCAGGATCACTGCTGTAGAAGCTGCACCCTTATCAATAACAGTTTAATAGTAGTAATAGTAGCTACTAGTACATGGAGATCTGGCCTTTGGATTAAGAAGACTTGGCTTGAAGTCTCATCCAGACATATGGTAATAGTGAGGATTTATATAGTATTTTAGGATTGGTAAAGTGCTTTCTTATCTCATTTGATCCTAGCTTCAACCCTCTGAGAATAACCCTATTATTATTTCCCCCATTTTACAGATGAGATTACTAAGGCTGAGAAAGGTTAAATGATTGGCCCAGAGTGACACAGCTAGTAAATTTGTAAAGCAGGATTTGATTTACGTATTTCTGACTTTAGACTTTGCATTTTAGCTTCTAGACCACCTAGGTGCCTCATGCCTGTGTGACCCTGAGTACTCTAGGCAACTCTTTGCTGCACAGAAGGGCCAACTTGCATGTGTAGCAGATTTTATTTCCCCAGGAATTCCCCACCCTAGTAAAGTCCTAAGTTTATCCAATTCCTGTTATTGAACCCTGAATAATAACCCATAGTCACCCTCTTTCTTGTCATTAGGATTGGAAAATTGAGTTTAAAAAAAAGAGAGCCCAGGAAAAACCTTGAAACTCTGACCACTTTTACACATCATTGAGTCATAAACTCCAGATACTTTATCTCAATCCTTGCTCGGATAATTCCCCCTCCTTTTGTTTATTGCCCCTCACTTTGCTGTCTCTTGTCCCTGACCTTCTTATCTTGACCCCTATCCTGTCAGGACTAAGTTATGATCCTTTCCTGGAATTACAGCTTGTCCATCCTCCCAGTGACCTTGCCCCTCTTATTTACTTTTGTTTCCCCTGTAAGATTGTATACACAGTTTATGTATTCTGTATGTAAACCCCAGTTAGCTAAAACCTTATATAAGTTCCCTGCCTCGGTTCATCTGGACCCAATGCTTTGGACAAGAGTCCCATGTGGTCAGCTAACTTAAACTCCATTTTAAAGATTAAAAGGCAATTTCTGCTTGCCTCAGTTTCTCTGATACTAATGCCTAATTCATATTGTGAAATTTTATCCTTTTTTTCTTCCTCCTTCACCAATCTGGGAATCAGATCTGGGTTCAGCTTAGTCCTCTCTAACTGTGTGACCCTGGGTAAGTCACTTAATCCATTAGTGTCCCAGTTAATTAAGACTAGAATATTAAGCTATTAGTATCAGTGGAGGGAATTTCTGCACTAGTAGTTTTCTACCCCAAATGAAATTTCAGGTTTAGAACCCTTTCTTTCCTCCCCCAACTCTCTATTCCCACATCTCCCCTTTCCAAGAAAATCTCAATCTCTCTCTGTCTCTCTCTGTGTCTCTGTCTCTCTCTCTTTTGGCAGATGAGGAAACCCCAGTAAAGAGAATGACTCTAGTAGTCCCCAAAGTCACTTCTTTCTCCAGTGCTCTTTCCCAGCACTCCATCCCTCTCTGCATCTCTATTATATGCAGAGCACTGTGAGGTATCCAAAGGTCTGTGTCCTCAGGGGAACTCCCAATCAGCTGTAGGATTCAATGAACCACAACTCTCCATTCTCCAATCCAAGCATCTGAGTCTATGTTTAATAACCATGTCGCACTGTTAAATTTCATATTATTGGCTTCAATTTTTGATCCTTTCCCAACCTCCTTCACCTTAGCTAGTACATTTATAATAAAAGGAATATATTTTATGGCTACTTTGGGTAAATATTGTATGCCTTATTTCATATTGTTTACTAGCTAATGTATTCTGCTTTAGGCTGTCTGCAGGCACTCGTGATGGAGACAAGGAAATTCATCTCTTTCAAAGATGGTGTATTTAAATCAGCAGGTGCTAGCATTGCAGTGACTGTCAGCTGGGATGGGTGAGCTGCTCTGGAGCCTCACACCAACTAGGTCACTTGTAGTTGCGGGATTAGAGACCGGGGTGTTCTAGAATTGCAAACCGCTTACCTCCTGTGGTTCTGGAAAAAATGGGGAAGGGTAAGGAGAGGGAAGAGGGCATCTCAAAATGCCAAGGGCAGCCTAAGAATGGTCCAGAGACCTATTGGCTAAAACGGGGAGGAGGTGATGATCAAACTGGATCTCAGCTAGTCAGCCCACAAGGAATTGAGAGAGAATTTTCTTACCTAACCGGGTGATATCTTCAGGGGAATGAAATTGGTGTCCAGTTTTAGGCCCTGCCTGTGAGGAAGGATGCTAATAAACTGGACCATACTCAGAGGACAGCGCCGGGATGGTGAAAGACCTTGAGTCCCTGTCATGTAAAGATCAGGTGAAGGAACTGGCAGTGCTTAACTTGAGGAAGAGCTCAATGGAGACGGGGTCATTGTCTTTTTGTTTTATCATATTTTCTTTTCTTTGTACCAAGTTGAACTTTAAAGAATTTTAAGTGGCCAGAGGGCTGTCAGTGAAAGAAAGATTAGGCTTATTCTGTTAGGCCCTATAGGGCTTAACTTAGAAAAATGAAGCAAGAGGCTAATTCAGGCTTGACTTAGAGACAACTTTCCTAAGAGTGAGAGCTATTCCCCAAATGGGGTGGGCTGCCTGTAGAGGCATTTCCCTCTCCTCATTTGGGGTCCTTTAGCAAAGGCTGTATTCATCATAGATGTTGGAGAAGGCATCCTCCTAATGGTACGGATCGGAGGAGGTGGCCAAGGAGGGCCCTTCCATCTCGGAGACTATACTTCTGCGATTTTTGAGATAGCTACTATCATAGCAGGAATGTGAGTATGATGGAGGCAGGCTCTAGAAAGACTTCAATGAGGCCGTATCAACAAAAATGAAAAAAAAAATGGGATTGATATAAAATTCTGTGCTTGTGTTAAAAAAAACGAAATTAATTTCTCAACTAGACTGCTGTTCACATGGAAAAGATCTGAGGGTTTCAGTGGATTACCAGCTCAGTCTGAGTTAATGGTGTGATTATGCATAGTAAAAAAATATATGACAAGAGGTTGGATTTAAAAAAAAGATTTAGCACAGAGAAAGAAGTAGTTTCAGTATACATTTAGTCCGATTCTCTTCTGGTCTGAAGAAAGAGATTCAGAGAGGGCAAGGGACTTATCCAAGGTGACACCTAGGAGGTGTTAGATCCAGAAGTGGAAGGGTCCTCAGAGATCACCTAGTCTACCCCACTCATTTTACAGAGAATGGAAGTAAAGCCTGGAGATTTAAGTAGGACCACCTAGGGAGGAAAGAGGCAGGATGCAAACCTCGCTCATCAGCCTCCAAATCCAAGAAGAAAGAGGTTCAGAGAGGGCAAGGGACTTATCCAAGGTGACCCATAGGAGCTTAGATCCAGAAGTGGAGGGGCCCTCAAAGATCACCTAGTCTACCCCAATCATTTTACAGAGAATGAAAGTAAGGGCCGGAGATTTAAGTAGGACCATCTAGGGAGGAAACAGAGGCAGGATGCATGCCCCCACTCATCAGTCTCCAAATCCAAGCATTCTTTCCATAATATCATATACCTTCACATGGCTTTTACAAGGAATAGAGATTAGATTTTGCAGTCTGGATCTCAAAGGGCAGAAATGAAGAATTTTTCATACTTCTAAAGTGCTTGAAAATGGAAGTGATTTTTGTGCAAAGTAATGATTTCCTTTCACTTCAAGCGTTCACTAATAGTTTGGATGATCACATATTCATGATGGAGAGAAGATTCTTGCATCAGGTCCGTGTTTGGACCAGATGGCCTCTCACTTCCTTGTAATTCTTAAGAATCTTAGGAGGATTTCAGCCATCCAGCATGGCATAAAGGAAAGAGCTCTGGGTTGTGAAGTCGTAAAACCAGGACTTAAATCCTTTCTCTGCCACTAATTAACTGATTGACCTTTCCTTTTTCTGAGCCTACAGTTTGATTATTTGTAATACAGGGACAATAGTTTCACTCCCTAACCTTGCTGGTTATTAAATGAAATTAGAGCTTTAAAGGAAAACTTTCTAATAGGATCCTAAACTAAGAGCTGAGAGGGACTCGGCAGCCATCTAATCCAATGGTCTCATTTTACAGCGGAGAAAACTGAGCCCCAGGAAGCTTAAATGATTTGCCCAAGCAAGTAGTATCAATAGGATACAGCTTCTAGGTGAAATATGACAATAAATTTAAGGTGCCCTGACCTTAGAGTGCTTCTGTTCTAACAATCTGTCAATAATTCTAAAGTCTTCTAGCTTTAGAATCAATGATCCTGAGGTCCCCCCGGTCTTAGAGTGCTTTTGTTCTAATAATTTTTCCATTAATGATTGTAGAAATCTTCTGGCCTACCAAACTTTGCTGACTGTCAGATAATCTGCTGGTCAATAATAGCCAAGCTCCCGAGTCAATAGTGAGCTTGGCTATTATTGACCACCAGATTATCTGTAATAGGTTATCAACCTAACTGTAAGCCATAAAATTAGCAAACAGGCACTATAAAGTTCTGGTCTCTCTAATTTTGTCCTATAAATTTTTCTTCTTTCTCCTGATCCTTGGTAAATCCTTTTGGAACTTAGCCCGCTTCGATTCGCATTACAATTACAATAAACTTTGCCCCTTGACTTGGAGATGGGTCTGAGCATGGAAATTCTTTGGAGACACCTTGTGATACTGGTCTGTGACCTCAACCTTTTGGGTTCTCCCTTCTCAACTACAATAGTATCCTAGCCAAAGTCTAATTCTATATATGATAGCCTTACTAATAATGGGCCTGGGTGAGAGAGTTGGAAGTCACATGTCGGCCTACCTTTCTTTGCCAGAACTTCAGGTCACCTAAACGTGTCACAGGGGTGTAGTAATGTTGTACTCGGTTGTTTTTGAGGGAAGTGACTGGGTATGGTGTACTCTTACTGACCAGGGGGCACTCGTCCTCTTGCAAAATGCTGCTCAGCAATGTGGCACCTACCTTGTCTTCCCCTCTCATGACCGTGACTCATGCCATGCCAGTGTAGCACATTCATAATTGCAGTATAGAAAACTACTCCCCAAAGATGTAGGCTGCCACTTCAGTGATTCATCGAATTCATTTTCTTCCTCTCGTTCTTTTGGAAAAAAAAAATCTTGGCGTTATCCCTTTGACAAATCCAGGCTCGAACCTATTATTTAGACTGAGTGCCGTTCTTGCTGCATTGTGGGCACCCTGAGTATGCATCTGTCGTGGAACAGAACAGAGCTAATGAAATGAACTGAGAAGGTTGTGGAAACAGAAGCCCATCGTCCCTCATAAAACAAAGCCTGGAGATGGAAGGTCTCAGCCAGGTGGCTCGGGCTTCCTCACTGCTCCCATTTGTACCTGGGAACCAATTCTGAAAATTCATTATGAACTGTCATACCTCACTCATGGAGAAATCTGGGCAAAGGCATGGTTTTGATGCTACTCTGAGAGCATGGGTAGCATTTGGATTTACTTAGACACCCTTATATTGTTTATTCTGGTAGGATGTAAGCACCCTGAGAGCTGGGGCCATTTTCCTTGTGCCTTTGTGAATCAAGTCCCCAGCACAGTGTCTGTCACAAAGGAAGGACTTAATAATCTTCTGTTGAATTGAATTAAGCCATTCTGGAGGGAGGCCCATGGGTATAGTAAAGAGTCCTTAATGTGGGATTAACTTGGGTTCCCTCCTCTCAAGCTTGTTGCTTAGACTCTAAGTTCTTGGAGGGCAGAAGCTGTTTCATTTCTATATTTCTGTCCCCAGTGCCTAATGCAGTATGCTGGCACAGATTGGATGCTTAATGAATATTTATTGATTGAAATAAAGGAAGATATGACTTCATCTCTCGAGAAGTTTACAATTTCATGGGTGAATTAAGACTTCAGTGTCCTCCTCCCCAATCACACCAGATAGTACGGGGGGTTTAGTGCTGAAGTGAGTTGTCCAGAAAACAGATCAGTGTTGGAACTTACAGGTTGATGAGAAAAGGGAGGAAAAAAGGAAAGAAGGAAGGAAGGAAGGATTGATTTATGAATGGTCTTTTGGATGGATTTAAGTGCCTACTATGTGCCAGGCACTGTGCTAAGCATTTTACAAATATCTCCTTTTAGCTTCCTGACAGCCATGGAAAGTAGGGACTATTATTACCCCCATTCTCATTTTACCATTGGATAACTCTGATTGTTAGCTTTTCCTGACCCTAAGCCTAAATCTGCCTCTTTGAATCTTCCCGTCATTGGGTCCTTGTTTTGTTTTCTAAGGCCAAAAGGAAGATTCAAATACTTGAACACAGTTCTCATATCTGGTTGGAGTCTTCTCTTCTCCAAGCTAAAAGATCACTAGGTTCTTCAATCAAATCTCATACGACACAGACTCAAGGCTCTTGCCCTTCTTGATTGCGCTCCAATGTAATAATTAAATCCGGGTCCCCGGAACCTAATAAAATAGGTAAGTAGAATGTCTTGATCAGGGTAGACTACAAAAGGATGCTTACCTCTTTATTCTTGGTAGGAATGCCTCTCACAGTGCATCTAAGTTTACTCTGTCTCAGGAAAACTGCTATCTCTCCATCCTCCTATGAAGTTAAATTTTTGATCCCACATGTAAGACTTGACTTTTATCTTCATCCAGTGTCATCTTATTAGGTCTGTCCAACTTGGCAAGAGTCATTAGGGATCCTCAGTATCATCCAGTTTGTCAACTATCCTTATCTTTTTGTTCTCTTCAAATTAGGTGGCCTTGGTATTGATGAATTTACCCATTGATTAAAAATTTTCAATGGCATTGCAGTAAGGGAGATCCCTGTCTCACTCCACAGTGACCTCCCACCAAGTAAACATTGAATTCCCTCTCCTATGAATCTTGTCATTGAACTAATTCCAAATCCATTGAATTACTTGATGATTAATGATTCCTTAGAAATTTTCTTTAGAATCCAAGTCAGGCTTACTGGCTGATATTTTGTAGATGCTATTCTTTTTTTTTTTTTAAATCAGGATGTAATTTTACTTCTTCCATTCCTGCAGCCCCTCTCACATTTTCTTTTTTTAAATTGAATTTTATCATTTTTTAAAGAACAAAATTGAAACAAAAATGAATTCTCTATTTCCTCAACCATTGTTTTGACAAAAACAAAAACAATATTCTTATTTAAAAGCAAATTTCTACATTGGCTGTGTTTTTAAAAAAATGCCTCATGCTGGACCCCTAAGTCTATCACTTTCCTATCTATCTATCTATTAGAGAGAGACACACACACGAGGCGGGGGGAGGGAAGGGGGAAAGCTTGCTTTTTCATTAGTCTTAAGCAATCATGTTTGCTTGCTACATTGATTAGATGTATCGAGTCTTTTAAAGTTTTGTGTTTTACAATGTTATTATTGTAAATATTGTTCTCCTGACTTGTCACCAGTTCATACAAATCATCCCAGATTTCTCTGAATCTATCCCCTTTCCTTTTTTCTTATAGAGCAATAGAATTCCATTACATTTATATGCCGTAACTTATTCACTTCTTTCTTTGATCTCTTTGAAATACAGGACTAGTACCAATATGCCTGGGTCAAAGCATATATAAAGTTTAGTGTTCTTTGGAGCATATCTCTAAATTGTTTTCCAGAGTGGTTGGATTAATTCATAACTCCACCAGCAATGCATTAGTTATGTCTGTTTTCCCATTGTCCCTCCAATATTTTTCATTTTCCTTTTGTGTCAACTTTGTTAAACTGATGAGTATGATCCCTTTCCTATTTTCTATGGTCTTTCAAATATCACTGAAAGTGACAGCCTGGAGCAGCTAGGTGGCACAGTGGATAGAGCACCAGCCCTTGAAGTCAGGAGGACCTGAATTCAAATTTGACTTCAGACACTTAACACTTCCTAGCTGTGGGACCCTGGGCAAGTCAGTTGACCCCAATGGCATCAGCAAAAAAAAAAAAAAAAAAAAAAAAAAAAAAAAAAAAAAAAAAAAAACAAAAACAAAAACAAAAACAAAAAAAAAACAAGAAAGTGACCCAGCCAATCATGTACATCTATTTCTTTATCTCACCTGAGGATGTGGTTCATCTAAGTCAGATGACTCAGTAATTAAAGGTAGTTAAGGGCTAACTCTCTTGATCTCTATTTATCTTGGGCAACTATTTCTGGTCTGTGATTTCCAGTGCATCATGGAATCTGGGAGAAGCAGAGGCTTTACTAGCTGCTCAGAGCCTTAGCATTTTAGATCCCTACAAGAGAAACCATGGGAATCTAGGCACAGAGCCACAGGAGGCTGCCAGCAACATCACCCATGGCTCCTTCCACCTGCAAGTCTAACCAGTTAGAAGTAGTAGTGAACAAACACATTTTTGGGAATGGTGTTACTGGCAGGCAGCATGCATCAGAGGTCCTGGATTCAAATCCTATTTCTGAGACTTACTACTTCTGTGACTTTAGTTCTTTTCTTTGTAAAATGAAATGCTTAGACTGGATGGCCTCTGGGATCTTATATTTATTTTGTATAGATTTTGCATATATTTCTACAAATGTGTAGAGGGAAGGATTGAAGAGACCATCTATTTCCACCCCCTAATTTCACAGATACAGAAACTGAGGCCCCACTGATTTGCCTGAGGTCACAATAAGATCATAGAGTTAGTGTTAGACTAGACCTCAGAGGCCAAGTAATCTTACTCTTTCTCTTTACAGAAGAGGAAACTGAGGTCCAATGGGTGGGAATTACTTACCTAAAGTCATTCATAGGATCCTAGATTTATTACTGAGAAGGACCTTGGCATTCATGTAATTCATGACTGTATAAGCATCCCCTCTGTACAATCTCCAAGCTGTGCTCGGTCAGCCGTTTTCTGAACATGTCCAGTGAGGAGACCACTCACTACTTGATGATTCAGGCTCACTCTGCTGTCAGACAGTGTTGGTTGTTGAGAAAGTCCGTATCTTGGTATCATCTACCAATTGTTCTTTTTGAGCTCCCTGGGCCAACCAGGGTTAAGGTGATCCCCAAATTATTTGTGAGAAATTACCAAGATTAGGCAGTCTGTATTCGCCAATGGGATACTTTTCCATTAAGATATCCCCCATTTGGAAACCTGTCCTGTTAGCTGCTGGCTCAACTGTATGCTCTGTCTAGCTAGCTGGGGCATTGGGGGTGGTGAAGGGTAGGACCCCCAGGCTGCCTCCTAGTCCCTTCTGTTTAACCACAGATTATTGAGCAGGGACCATTTTCTAATCCTCCCAAATTGGTGAATTTGTGCTCTGGATAAAAGGAAATCGATTGTGCCCTTAGCTCATTACCTTTTTCTGTACAGGGTGCTTTAGTGGCCTCTCAGCTTCATAGTTCTGACATGGCCCAATTCAAAAGCTTCCCAGGGGCCAGAGTGGTCTGATTTAGGGTCACATGCCCAATTTAGATTCAGAGTCCATGTTAGATGAAATGGGGAAGTCTCTAGTTCTCATTTCTCCTGGGCCTTGTACTTGGCAAAACATTTTCTCAGAGTGTCTGTGTAAAGAAATGGGAGAATTGTGAGGGAACATAAAGGTCACTGATCCCAGGAGTTCTTAAGGAGATTGGGGACAAGGAAGGGTGAACTTCTTTTTTAGTAGTTTGATGACTATATTTCAATTTGATGGATTGAAAAAGTAATTCTCTCAATTATGCTTTATGCGTTTAAAAACCTGATTTTGAGAATGACTCTAGACTTCCCCAGACTGCCCAAGGGGTCCAGGCCACAGAACAGGTTAAGCACCCAATCCACTCATTTTATAGAGGAGGAAACTGAATCCCAGAAAGGGATGAGACTTAGCCTACTTTACACACTAATAAGTACAGGAGCCAGGCAATAAACACAAGTCCAGAATGCTTTTCATGGTGATCTATTGTGGAGTTCATGTTTTGAAATCACCCCTTAAAGGTGGAAAGAACACTACATTGGGGTTGAAAGGTTTAGGTTTAAATCTGTTTGTTACCTCTGATACCCATGCCACTGAGTTTTTGTTTTCCCTTCTGCAAATTGAGACTAGATTAGATGGCCTTAGAGATTCCTTCCAACTGGAGCTTCCCTGGGGAGGGGGAAGGGACTTACCTACAGCACAGGCATTTATAACATATACATCTATGTTGTGATATAGGAGCCTCCTGCCAGTGGCTGCTGGAGATCTGACTCAGACCTGTAGAATGGATCTCTTCACGTGAGAGGATGATGATGATGCAAGGAGACTGAGTGGCAGTTGCTGTTCTCTGACCTCCCCACGGAGAGGTCATTGTATTGTCTGACCTCTCTCCTCTTCTCTCTGCCTCCAATTTATTTCCTTTCCGGGACACAAGCAATGTCTGTGTCAGTAAAGGCTGCCCCACAACTCCCTCAAGTGTCACCATCCACAGCTGCTGAAGCTCTCAGATAATTGACCTTCCTCTTCACCTAGGCATGGTCCTTAACACATCTAGGATCCTATTTGTGTCTGTAGGCGAGTCTCTTCCCCTTCCTGGGCCTCAGGTACTTCCTCTGTTAAATGGGGGGTTTAGAAAATCTATGAAGTCCCTTCCAGTTCTAACTATGTGAACAAAATAACCACTGTCCTCACTGTTGGTGCTCTATCCAGGTGGAGAGTGTTAATTATGGCTTAATTTGAGACCTCAGATATTTGTCTTTTGACAAGGGCCTTCAGTGCTCTACTCCAAAGGATGATGGGGATTTCTCTCTGCTGGGGAAGACATTTGCTGGATAGGTGGTCCTGTCAGTAGGGTTCAGGAAACCTTGCCTTTTGCTCAGCCTGAGGCTGATCCCTGGGCTAAGTTTTAGATCAAATTAGAAGGAAAAGTCTGGAATGAGTCAAAAGATGACTAAGTTTTGATTAGAGAGAGATGGCAGAGAGATAATCTGGACCACTTCCTGGGGATGCCAGTCTAGGGAAGAAAGAACACTGGGAAGTTAGAGCCTAGCACAGGGGCCCCATATACCTTGGGGCTCCTGAGGTGGAAGAAGAATGCTCACAATGGACTTTAGATACTTGACAACTTTACCTAGAGTCTTCCCTAGGAATGTTCCTGAATACATATGATGTCAACAAGCATTTTATTAGGCTCTTAAGATGTGGCACACCAGGTGCTAAACCCTGGGAAAACTTAGAAAAGCAAACAACACAGAGCCTGTATCTTCCTTCAAGGAGCTTACATATTGATGAGTGAGACCTTAAATTTATGTGAAAAAAGCTAAATTCTAAAGGGATCTGATGTTGTTCATCCTTCATTCTCAAAGGGAACATCTTGACTTGCAAATAAATTGGATTTCAGTGAGGTAGGGCTGTGCAAAATTAGCAGCCTCACTCTCTCCTCCAGGATCATCTGAGAACATTGGCAAGACTTGCATCAATGATGATTTGCTATGGCCCAGGATGCAGTGAGAAACCTTGGTACTTTTAAGCTATGTTTTTTGGGGCAGCTAAGTGGTGCAGTGGATAGAGCACCAAACCTGAGTTCAAATCTGGTCTCAGACACTTATCACTAACTATATGACCCTGGGCAAGTCACTTAATCCCAATTGCCTCAGAAAAAAACAAACAAACTAATTTTTCCCCCCCAGATTTTAGTTTGAGGCAATACTCATTGCCTCAATGATTATTGATTCCCAGGGGAATCAATTCGTTGATTAAAGGCTAGGTAAGATTTGAGGCTTTTAAGACAGCCTAGTTTGACTTCACGAAAGAATAATTTTGGGAGGGGAAGACCCATAGTTTCTGGCCAGAACAAACACAATTGATATTTTACTTGTGGTCTGATAATGAACGAGGTAATGGGTGAAGATTGGTGATTAGGGAAAAATAATTAGCCTAAAGGAAAAAAAAAGTTACTCAAGGTAAGATACAAGATACCCAAGGTATGGTCTGAGAGACCAAATGGGAGTCTGTTCTGGTTGAAGGCTGAGTGGGTAACCACATCCAAGGCAGGAAAGGATTTTGTATATGCCATGGTAGGGGAGGGACTTTGTAAAGGAGAACCCAGGGGGTTAAAAGAAAAGTTCTGGATTTGAAATCTTAAGATTTGTCTTTCTGGGCAGCTCATTCCTCCTCTGGTGGCCCTGGGCCTTATTTAGTGACGCTTGTTCACAGGCCTGTCATCCTGTCCAGCCAGGCTGCCACTGCAGTGAAGCCTAGCCAGAACGGGTAGGAAGCAAAGTCTCCTTCATACATCATGTACTTTTCTGGGCAAGGGAAACCAAACCAAACCAAATCATAGCGATGTGATTAATGGGGGCCATCGGAAAATGGACTCCATCTTCCCTTGGATTCATTGTATTTTTTAGCTCTTGAAAATGATCCACACCCTTCCCCTGCCTTCAAGCCTTAGTTGAGCCAATACTGAACTGAACTAAATTCTGGGAAAGAGGCCAAATTCTTCTAACTCTACACTCTAGGGGAAAAGTCAGGTCTTTGCTTGAAGCCTCATCATCCTGCCCTGGCTCTATATGAGTACATTCCTTGCTTGGACACTTCCTATAAGGAGAGTGAGTTAGATTAGAAGTTACTTGAATTATGCTAGGGAATTTTTTTTGGATGTATCTCCAGGGAAACTACAAGCCAAAATAGCTGCACATTAATATTGTGTCATCTGACATCAATCTAATGATCTATTTCTTATGGAAAGAATTTGCCGTTTCAGTCAAAACTTGAACAACATTTTCCCGTGCCAAGTCCACAGCTAGGGGATGTTATAAATGTCCCATATTATGTTGGAGGCTTACATGGGAAGTAAAATCACTATCAACTTGGAGCATTATCCTGTGCACAGGGAGACTGATGGTTGTTGGGGCTTTTAGTTCTGCCTGGCATGCCCTCCCCCACTCCGCCAGTCCTAGGCCTGGAGAAAATGTGCAGGGCTGAATTTACGGGCCACTATCTTGATTTTTAGAATAGTTCAGAGAAACGTTTTATCAAGTGTGCCCATCTGTCTTTGTGGGCTTGCTTTGACTCCTCAAAGGAGTTACTGGTGGTAGGCAGCCAGTGGTGATCAGAGAAAGATCAATCTAGTCAGAAATCAAGAAGGCTCAATGGAAAAATTAGTTATCATCATAGGATGGAGCCATATAAAAATGGGAATGAGAATCCCCCAACAAGGGTCCTCCAGGACCAGTGTTTTATTAAATGTATTGACAACAAAGATCTGGGAAGGTTTGTTCAAGCTCTGGACAATTGGATGGGGATTTAACCAGATCTAAATAAGCAAACATGGTATCCTGAATGAAGGAAGATGATGTTTACTCACACAGTGTAATCATAATATTTATATAGCACTTACTATGTGCTAGGCATTGTGCTAAATACTTTGATTGTTATCTCATTTGAGTCTCACAACAACCCTTAAGAGGTAGGTACTATTATTATCCCCATTTTACAGATGAGGAAACTGAAGTCACAAAGCTAGTATAATGTCTGAGGCCAGATTTGTACTCTGTCCTGTCTCCAGGCCCAGTCCTCCATCCACCGAGTTATGCACTCCATCTAATTTCAAAGACCTAAGATTTTGAGTTGGATGAGATGTTAGATATGATCTAAATTGAGGTCTCTCATTTTACCGAGGAGGTCTTGACAAAAGTCATATAGGTAATTATCGACTGAACCAGGATGTGAAGTTGGGATATATAATTCTTTTTATTCTGTATCATGCTGCCTTATTTTAATGAGAGCAGAGAGCAAACCCAATAATGTGATTTGTTAGATGGTCTTGGTGTGTTACTGTGGCTGAAAAAAATGATTGCCCTTCAACCCACCCAGAAATGGGCCTCTCTGAGCTTAGCTAACCCTCAGATGACAAACCATATGCCCTGATCCCACCCAAACCGATTCTCTTGCTATTCCTTGTTTATAGATGGTGCTGCATCCCCTGCGTGCTAATGCCTTTCTACAAGCTGTGCCTATAACACACTTTCTCTCTCTGTCCCTTGGAATCTTGAGCTTCCTTGGAGATGTCATCTCTTCTCTTTTAATTCTTCCTAATTCTCCCAAATTTTAGTGTTTTCTTTCAAAATTATTCCTTTAAAAATTTATTTCCTTTCAAAAATTATTCCATATTTACTTCATATATTTTTTATTAACTTGCCTATGTTGTTTACTCTAAGAAGAATGTAAACTCCTTGAGGTCAGGGCCATCTTTATGCTTTTCTGTCTCCAATGCTTAGCAAAGACTAGGATTTTGAGAAAGACTTTTTGAATTGACTTAAATCTTGTTTGAATTTTACAACCAACCTGGAAGATAAGTATTACTGTACCTATATTATAAGTGAGGACAATTAAAGCTGAGAGAAATAATTTTTTTACACTGATTGCACAGCTGGTAAGTATTTGAACTCGGGATTTTCTTCCTGGGGTTCTTAATCTTTTTCATGTGGCCTGGACTCTTATAGCAGCTTGAGGAAAATCTATGGACCCCTTCTTAGAATCATGTTTGTTGATTACATTCATAATTGAAGAAAATAATAACTTTCAGTTTAGAGGAGGTAACATTTTCCCCATCCAAATTCAAGAACCTCCTGAGATGTCTTGAGGATGAGAAGTTCTACATTATGTGATGTTGCTTCTCTCCCAAATGATAGTGAATTTATACAGTGAAGCCTGTTCCACTTTGGGATCAATCTAATTATTAGGAAGCTAGAATAATCTTGGGGACCCATATCTGGGCCATGGAGCACCTGCATCCTGGAGATGGTTTATAGCAAGATTAAGTAAGTTACACATTGAAGAGAATGAGGGAAGACAGTTTTATCTAAGCTGTGCCTCTGCTCCTTCTTGGGCCAGGCAGGCCTTCCTTGAGACCAAGCATGCAGCATTGCTTTTTATCCCATATGAATTCCTTGTTTCGGGGACTAGTAAGAAGACCATCCCGACTCCTCTGTCCTCCCTTTAGTCGACTCATCCCCCCACCCAGTTGCTAAGGATGTTTTTTATCTCTTTATTATTTGGCGTACACTTACATGAATGTACATAGAATACCAAATTGTGAATGGAAAAAGCTGAAAATAAGGAAGGTATCTTTTCAGATGCCTAACTACTGTGCGCTTAGTGTTATGCAGGCTCCATCAGGCAATTTAGGGGAAATGTATATAATTTCTATTTAAAATATTGTGCACCTGTTGTTTACCCTATTAAAACAGAATACAAAGTCCTCCTGGGGCCAGGATCAATTTTGTATTTGTACCTCCAGAACTGAGCACATGTTCCTGGCACGTAGTAGGCATTTATTAAAAGTTTATTGACTGGTCGATTGAATTGAAGAAGAAGGAATCTAAAGATGGTTCCCATTTTGTCCACTCTCTGCTTTGAAGAGAAAACACAGGCCATGTCAGTACGCCTATTTCTGCAATCCTGTTCCTTTGATACTTCCTTCCTGCATCCTGTTATACGTGGGAAAGAGGACTGGCTCTGAAATCTGAGGAGCTAAGTCAGATCCCACCTTTGAGGCTTACTGCTTGGGTGATCTTGGGAAAATCCCATCACCTCTAAGGATTGACCTTAGTTTTCTCCTTTGAGATCTAAACTTAGAATCCTAGGTGTGACTTTGGGCAAGTCCCATCCTCTCCCTGGGCTGGACCATCAAAGGAAGGGTAAGATTTATGGACAATATAGGAGAGTGTGCTTCCTGAGGAAAGGATATTTAGGCATAGAGAACAGTTCAAACAAAGGTGGAGAGTTGGGAAAATGTTGGATGTATTTGGAGGATGGAAAGTTTGTCCAGTTCAGAGTACATGAAATAGTGAAAGATGAGCCTCTTCCTCCAGATCTGCTCCCAAAGAAGTCTGATCTAAGTTTGTCTTCACCAAAAACCCTTCTCTCTATTGAACTCTTCCTGTGCTATATGCAATGAGCTCCATTTGGATAAGGACACTTAACAATATACTGTAAGGACTCTGGGAGTGAGTAAGTAGGTACGGGATTCTATAAGGACCATATATTGGCTACAAAGATCATGGAATAGATCTCCTGTCTACCAGTAGAAAGCATATTTTAAAGTGGCTTTTCCAAGAGGTCCCAAAATAAAAACTCCAAGGCACATTATAGCCAAATCTCAGAACCATCAAGTCAAGGGAAAAAAAAATACTGCAAGTGACAAGAAAGAAACAATTCAGATATGAGGGAGCCACACTCAGGATTACACAGGATTTAGCAGCTGCAACATTAAAATTAAGAGCAGAGGTCACAGAATATGATGTTCTGGAAGAAAAAGGAGCCAGGATTACAACCAAGAATCACTTACTTGGCAAAATTAAGCATAATACATCAAGGAGAAAAATGGTCATTCACTGAAATAGAAGGCTTTCAAGCTTTCATAAGAAAAGCAGAATTAAATTAAAAATTTTGATCTCCAATATCCATACCCAAGAGAAGCAGAAATAGGTTAAAAAGGGAAAAAACATAAGGAATTCAATAGAGCTAAACTGTTTACATCCCTACGTGGGAAGATAATTGCAATTCTTAAAAATTATATCACTAATAGTACAGCTACAAGGAATATCCATAGACAGGGTACGGGCATTAGGTGAATTTAAGGGAATTGTATAAAAATAATTAAGGCATGGAAAAAAGGAGTGTATTAAGTGTAGGTGGAGGGGGGAGAAGTAGAATGGGGTAAATTATTTCACATGAAGAGATTTAAAAGACCTATTACAGTGGAGGGGAAGATGGTAGGGTCAGGTCGGGTTGGATTGCTTGAACCTTACTCTCGTCATTGTTGGCTCAAAGAGGAATAATATACAGTCAGTTGAATATAGAAATCTATCCCGCTTGAAAGGGATATAGAAGAAAAGAATAAGTAAAGGATGGGGGACTCACATAAGGGAGGGTGTATCAGGAGGTGGTAGACAGAAGCAAAACAATGGTGAGGGGAGAAAAGAGTGAAAGGAGAGAGAGAACAAACAGGAGGAAAAATGAAATTAAGGGAAATACAAAGTAATTATAACTATTAATGGGATAAACTCTCCCATAAAATTGAAGTAGATAGCAAAGTGGATTAAAACCCAGAATCCTACAATATGCTCTTTACAAGAAACATACTTGAAACACACACAAACACACACAGAGTAAAGGTTAATGGGCTGGAGCAGAATCTATTATGCTTCAGCTGGTTAAAAAAAAAAAAAAACAGGGGTAGCAATTCTGATCTCAGACAAAGTAAAGGCAAACCAGACCTAATTAAGTGAGATAAGGAAGGAAACTATATCTTGCTAAAAGTAATATCACTATTCAACATATAAACATCAAGTCATATAGCACCCAAATTCTCGAAGTAAAGTAACAGGAAGAATTAGACAGCAAAACTATACTCGTGGGGACCTCAAGTCTCCCCTCTCAAAACTTGGTAAGTCCAACCAAAAAATAAACAAGAAAGAAATTAAAGAGGTAAATAAACATTAGAAAATTTAGGTATCTCAAACTTTTGGAGAAAACTCAACGGGAACAAAAAAGAATATACATTTTACTTAGTAACATATAGCACCTCCAAAAATTGTTCATGTATTGGGGGCATAAAACCCTCAAAATCAAATGTAGAAAAGGCAGATATATTAAATATATTCTTTTTAGATCATAATACAATAAAAATGACATTCAACAGAAGGCAATGGAAAGATAGATAAAAAATTAATTGGAAACCAAATCCAATTCTAAAGAATAGGTGGGTTAAAGAATAAATCACAGAAACAGTGAATACTTTCATTATAGAAAATGAATAATGATAACATCCCAAAATTTGTGGGATACAACCAAAGCAGTATTTAAAGGAAAATTTCTTTTTCTAAATTCTTATATCAACTAAATAGAAAAAGAGCAGATCAATGAATTGGACATGCAACTAAAAAAGCTAAAAAAAGAAGAAATGAAAAATTTGATGAAATGAAATTCCAAATTGGAAATCCTGAAAATCAAAGGCAAGATTAATGATAATGAAAGAAAAAGGAAAACAACTATTGAGTTAACAAATCTAGGAACTGGTTTTATGAAGAAAAAAATCAAGGTAGATAAGCCATTGGTTAATTTGATTTTGATTGATCCTAGAGAATCAACTAAAAAAACTACTTAAAATAATAACTTTAGCAGAATTGTAGGATATGAGATAAACCCTTCCTAAATCATCAGCATTCCTTGTAGAACCAACAAAGCCCAGAAGCAAGAGATGAGAAATGTTATTTAAGATAACTAAAAACAACATAAAATATTTGTGAGTCTATTTACCAAGACAAACTCGGGGAACACAATATGAACACAAATAAAATTGGCTTTTCCTACTTTCACCAATAGTAAGGATGGATTTGCATCAAACCATCCATACCCTCTCCCTCAGACTCCCTTGGAGCCACTAGCACATAACTCCATGAAGGCTGATGTGTTTTGGGCTGTAGGCTATAACTATGGAAAGTAGTAAGCTTTATCATGCACAAAACGATGACCCTGTCTGAATTAGCAACAAACTTTAAAACCCTGAACTATCTGGCCAGCAGCCACTTTATGTTCTGGGCATTTAATGATAGCAAATGTTTATATAGCACTTTTAGGATTTATAAAGAGCTTTATGAATGCCATCTTATTTGGTCCTCATGAAAACTCTTGAAAGGTGTTGTTATCCTCATTTTACAGATGAGGAAACTGAGGCAGAGAGACTGTTACTGGCCAAGGTTCACACAGATACTATTTGTAGGATTTGAACCTAGTTCTTTCTGACTCCACTGGATTAGTTTTCTATCCACTGTACCATTTAGCCAGTTCCTTGTAAGATCAATGTGAAAAGTCAATTGCATGGTCAGGTATGTTGCCTTTAGAACTTTCTTTTTTACATATGAAACCTAAGGTCTGTTAGAAGAAATAATGAAAAGAGAGAGTTCAACAGTGAAGGATAAAACTAGTACTTCCTTGTTGGCAAGCTCCCTTTATTGTCACCAAACAGCATCACCACCTGTTCTGCAATTTCTAAACTGACAAAGTTGCATATGACAGAGATATTAAGTGCCCTGGCCAGAATCATATAGCTAAAATATATCAGAGACTGGATTCAAACCCAGGACTTCTTAGTTCCAGCTCTCTAACCAATATACGATACTACCTTGGCAGGATATAGCATTAAATGTTTGGAAAAGCAACTGGTCGGGAAGGCTCATGGCTCTGCCTCTAAAGCCATTTGTAGGAGCTTGGCTAAGTAATTTCCCTTCTCTGAAGCTTATTTTCCTACCTCTAAAACGAACAGGATAGAAAAATTATATAATTTTTAAGGTCCCTCACAATTCTGACATTTTATGCTCTAAGGTCCTTTTCTAGAATTAATATTCTGTGGTCTAGTGGCCCTTTTTGTAGAACTGATGATATTCTATGGTGGAGGGAGGTTTGGGGGAGCTTTCTAGACTTAGGAGTTTGTGGTTCCTTCCAGCTCTGACATTCAATATTATGTGTTCTAAGGTTTCCTTCATCCCTAACTTTACATTTCTTGATATCCCATCTAAGTTTGAATTCTAAGATCCCTTTGATCTCCAAGATTCTAGGGTCCCTGCCAGCTCTGTCTGATTGGATTATGTATATTAAGTTCCCTTGTGGAATGTCCTATAATCCACCTTCAGTGTTTTAAGGATCTTTTAAGTTCTAGCATTCTGGCTAGCATAATGTCTCAGAAAGCTCAGCCATTCTAGGTTCTTTGTTCTAAGGGGCCATTTAACTTGGACGGTCTATATTCTATATTTTCCAAGTCTAGCTCTGACATTCTGGGTTTTAAATTCTTTCTTTGCTCAAATCTCTTATGCTCCATATTCTTAAATCCCTTTCAGCGGCATTATTTGTTTCATGTTCTGAGGCCCTTTTAAGCTCTGTCATTAGACTAGCTCTGATCTAAAATCTTTCTAAGCTCTAATTTTCTCTGTTTGAAAGGCCCTCTCGTAGCTAACATTTTCTGCCCTTTTGTTCCATGTTCTAAAATGTGGTCTTTTTTCAGGTCTGATAGCCTAAGCTCTCTGCTCTAAAGTCCTCTCTGGCTGTCAGACTCTTTATTGCCAGCATCCTATTGAGTTCTTTCAAGTTTTAAGGTCCTTACCAGCTCAGATATATGGTGGTCCAAGGTCACTTTCAGCTCTAACTCTAGATTTGCATCCTAGACATGGGTGGGAGAAGTGAAGTGACTTTGGAGTCAGAGGCCTAAGTCCAGGCCAGTGTGATCTTGGGTAAATGATTTCACCTGTGCCTTGGCTTAGTCAATAAAATCAAAGATCTGGACTGGACTCTGTTCATGGGATAAGTAAGTTGTGATTCCATTTGTGGATCTTGATCGAATCATTTCCCTTTCTGGGCCTCAGTTTCTGACTCATAAAGTAAGAGAGGAAAGTTGGTTTATAAGGTTACTTCCAGCTCTAGATCTGGGATTTTATGTGTGATCTTTACCTTCCTTGATGTCATTTCCTTCCTGTGTAAAATTGGATGTACTGGCTTCTGGGGTCTCTTCCCATTCTAGATCTAGGATCCTATAATTCACCTCTTTTTCTCTACTTATCCCCTCTTCTCTTGTGGCACAGCTGACGAGTGAGGATCAAGGGGGAGATGGAAGGACTATTCTTAGGCTGGCTTTTCGCCTACTCTGGACTGCCGGCACTTGGAAGTGGGTCCAAAACAAGGAGTATATTACCTGTGGTGCTTTGGGGCTGTCATAGAGAATTAGAGCCATGTATTCCACTCCCCACCTCAACTTGCTTAATGAGGTCTGTATGGGACTGAGACAAAAATGGTTGATGGTTTCCACCTACAATGGGAACTCCAAGAGCCTGGCTTCATTGAATTTATCTGCCTTGAGACTGTTCTGTGTCTGAGGTTGGGGAAGTGATAAATTCTTCCCGTTCTCCTGTCCTCTCAGCGCTCCATCAAGTTTCTAAAAGATATCTACCAGGATGCCTCCCTTCCCAAATGGTACTTTGTATCTCCAATGGATGCCTTGAGTCAGAATCCTTTCCCCTACCCCTTTTGGATGGATCTCTCTTGTTAGAGTGCTGGCAAACAAAGAAATCAAATTATTGCCTCTCCCCATGGAAGTTATGTAGAAAGTGGAAATTTAAATTGATTCACAATTCTCGAGCACAACTTGGTCCCGGTGTCTCAACGCAAGACACCCACACAGAGACTGCAGCACAATCCAGCCTACCATCACCACCTTCTTGCCACCCCCTGAGAGGCTAAATGCCTAATTTACTACCTGGGAGAAGCTTCTCTTTACAACCCTCGGTGTATGGGGGTGTTCACATGTCTCAGACCAATTCTCCAAGAGACCTCTGGTCATTAAGTGAAGACTCCTATCTTCCCTGGGACTGTGCAGCCTTCATAAATTAAACAGGCCCAATTTGTTGCAGCTCTTTCTTGAAATTAATAGGTTCCTCTGCATTTCCCTTGTGAAATATTGCCAGCATTCGGGGATTGCACCAGATAGGTATTCCTTAAGTCCCAGCTCTCCAGGTCCCCCAGACTGCTCGCTAATATTGAAACACTCCACCTTTAGGGTTTTTTCTTTTTATCCTGGGAGAGGGTCTGAGCTGCAGCTGTCAGTGGTGGTATTTAGGCTTCCTTGGAAATGGTTGCCTTTTGAAGGCTCATTAAGAGAAGGGGAAGAGGACTTTTCAGGAAAATGCAGCATATGAAGCTTTTTGACTTGGATCATTCCTAGTTATCGAGCACAATGGGGGTAAAGAAGGGCCTGGTCTTTGGTCTCTATTTTTGGCAGCTTACTTTATTCTATGTTGTCATGGAGTGCTCAGAGGTAGCTTTGGGGCAGGGCTGGAGGGGGAGGGATTGAGGAGAGTTGGGGGAAGAGGGGAGAAAAATTGGATACTTGCTTTTCCTAATACAAATGACTTTCAATTAGATTCTGATATATAAAAAGAGGGGAAAAGATTTCAGTGGCTGATTTCAGGATGATCATTGTTTGCATTTGCAGAATGTTTACCCTATTTTTCCTACATTTTCTGAGAGAAAGCATGATGTGGAAAAAAGAGCCTTTAAATATGGAGGCCAGTGGTGGAAAATGGGGGATGTGGAGGGTGAGCTGGGTTTGAATCAGGACACTATTACTTATTTACCTATGCTTAGTATCATATTGGCACATATTAGGTGCTTAATAAGTGCCTGTGGATGCCGGTGACCAGGCTACTACCTCTCTGAGTTTCTGGGGTTTGGGCAATATGATCTCTATTGTCCTTTCCTAAATATTATAGATGGTCTGCTATCTTCCCATGATAGAAGAGGAAGCTAAGTCATGACTCATCCAAGTTAATGGGTAAAATTTTATATCACAAAATTGGAACTCAGATCCCAGGTTTTTGGATGGCATACTTTCCACTCTTATTTCCTCAGCTTTCCCTGAATTCAGACAATGTTGGGGTTTGAAGTGTTGGTTTTGTTCTCCAATTGGTTTCTCTGCCTCCAAATCTCCCTCCTCTCTTAATCATTCTCCACAGCTTCCAAAATTATTTTCTTAAAGTGCAGGTTACTTTTTTACTCAATAAATTTCGGTGACTCCCTATTACCTCCATTTGGCAAGTATAGTCCTTCATAACTAACTTTTGCAGGCTGATATTCTCCTATATCCTCTACCAACCCTATGGAGCAGCCAGACTTGCTTTTTTGCTATTCCTTACACAAAGTGTATTTGCAGTACAGAGACTGGCACACAGTAGGCATTGAATAAATGTTTAATGTTTAACTGATGGCCAGGGATAGGGGAGAAGGATGAAATGGCTCCACCTGGGAACCCTGACCACAACCCATGGGGGAGAAGGAGAATAAGAGAAGGAAATTGGGAAGGAGCCTAAAGTAGTTGCTCCTTTTCAAAAGTGTGGAGTTGCCCATGGAAAGTTGGAGTACATCCTGCTTTTGGTCACCTTACCACTACTGCCTGTTTCTTTGCCTTTGGCCAGTGTTCTGAGCCTGTCATCCTTTTGCCAACAATTTCTTGGTTTGATGGGTGGCTAGGTGGTACTACAGTGCATAGAGCTCAGGGCCTGGAGTCAGGAGGGACTTGAGTTCAAATTCAGCATCAGACACTTCCTAGCTGTGTGACTCTTGCCAAGTCACTTAATCCTGTTTGCCTCAGTTTCCTCATCTATAAAAACAAGCTGGAGAAGGAAATGGCCAACCACTCCAGTATCTTTACCAAGTTAGACGTGACTGTGATGCGGATGAACTCTGTAAAAACTGTGTCCCCTTTAATCTGTAAAATAATCACTCTGAAATTATGTCCCCTTTGATCTGTAAAAGAAGGGAGATGGGGAGTCTCAGGTCCTCCTGGGAATGCACATCTTCCCATATGAATTGTGTCGTCATTCAATTGGAGATCTCGAGCAAATCACCCCCCCCATTGATCTTTTGGGGTGGCCCAGATCTATAGGAAATTCCAGAAATCTTGGCTTGATGTTGAGTGGCTTGAAACTCCAAGATAAGTACCTAGGCTTGGGGGCATTGGCTCTCTTTTCAACTGGGAGTTTTAGCCTCAGAGTTCCATAAAGGACAATTCTAAACTCCATATTTTTTTAATAGCCTTTTATTTACAGGATATATGCCTGGGTAACTTTACAGCATTAACAATTGCCAAACCTCTTGTTCCAATTTTTCACCTCTTACCCCCCCACCCCCTCCCCCAGATGGCAGGATGACTAGTAGATGTTAAATATATTAAAATATAAATTAGATACACAATAAGTATACATGACCAAAACGTTATTTTGCTGTACAAAAAGAATCAGACTCTGAAATATTGTACAATTAGCTTGTGAAGGAAATCAAAAATGCAGGTGGGCATAAATATAGGGATTGGGAATTCAATGTAATGGTTTTTAGTCATCTCCCAGAGTTCTTTTTCTGGGCATAGCTGGTTCAGTTCATTACTGCTCCTTTGGAAATGATTTGGTTGATCTCGTTGCTGAGGATGGCCTGGTCCATCAGGACTGGTCATCATCTAGTATTGTTGTTGAAGTATATAATGATCTCCTGGTCCTGCTCATTTCACTCAGCATCAGTTCATGTAAGTCTCTCCAGGCCTTTCTGAAATCATCCTGTTGGTCATTTCTTACAGAACAGTAATATTCCATAATTTTCATATACCACAATTTATTCAGCCATTCTCCAACTGATGGACATCCATTCAGTTTCCAGTTTTTAGCCACTACAAAAAGCGCTGCCACAAACATTCGTGCACATACAGGTCCCTTTCCCTTCTTTATAATCTCTTTGGGATATAATCCCAGTAGTAACACTGCTGGATCAAAGGGTATGCACAGTTTGATAACTTTTTGAGCATAGTTCCAAACTACTCTCCAAAATGGTTGGATTCGTTCACAACTCCACCAACAATGCATCAATGTCCCATAAACTCCATATTTTTGCAGAAGCCCAAAGTAGTATGCTTTGCCTCTTGGCACAGCTGCCTACCAGGGCTCCTGCCCGCTGTGAAGAGATTCTCTTCTCAGTGCTAACCTCTATTTCTCTAACTTTGCCACTCAGAAGTCTGCCTTCCTAGCAAAGCTGACTTCTCAGTGCCCATAAAACTTCCTTTTTGCCACTAATGTTTCGGGTTTGTGAATTCTTTCACGTTGAACCTGTGCCTCCGACCAAAAGGGGATTTGCCCAACTCTCAACACTGCCTTTAGAACAGCATCAACTGAACAAGGGCTTCATTTGATCCTCATAGTTACTCTGGAAGGTCACTCATAGGCTCATGGGCAACTAGATGGTGCAATGGACAGTGCTGGGTCTGGAATCAGGAAGAACTAAATTAAAATCCAGTCTCAGGCATTTACTAGCTGTGGGACTCTAGGCATGTCACTAAACCCACTTGGCTCAGTTTTCACAGCTAAACGATGGGAACCATAATAGCATCTACCTCACAGTGTTGCTGAGAAAAATCAAATGAGTTATCTGTAAAAACATCTAACGGACTGTCTACCACATAGTAGGCACTTAATAAATCCTTTCCTTTCCTAAATATAGATCTGGAATACCAATTAATCCACCTCCCTCATTTACAGAGGAGGAAACTGAGATCCAGGGAGAGGAAGTGATTTTCCTAAGAAGTTTTTCAGTGCTGAAGTCTCCTTTTCTCCATCTTTCTCTGTCTCCCTTCTATCTTTTCTTTGTCATTTGTCTCCTCTCCCTCTTCTTTCCTCCTCTCCCTGTTTCTTCCTTCGACTTCTTTCCCATCTTTCCTTCTCTGATGCCTTTCTTTCCCTCACTCTTTTCCTCCCCTTCTCCCTTTCTTTTTCCTCCTCCTCTTTCCCTCCTTCCCTCCAACAGTGACTCCTCCTGTCTGCTCCTGCAGCTTCCAAGTCTCCCTCTTAGATCTCCCATAGATCTTAGATACTGCTACAAGGATGGAATCCAAAAAGATCTGGGAAGCACTCACCACAATCTTCTAGCCATTCCCAGGATAGAGGAGGGTGATGATCACTTGGATTTTGCTAGTGACCCACTCACTACCTTGTTTCCTTTTGGGAGAGCTGAACTTTGACTCTGAAATTGACACCCTCCCGCCTTGCACGCTCTGCCAGTGGGGTCTAGATAAAGCAAGAAGCCTTTGAGGACCGGTTCAGTGCAAGTCTGGCTTGTGTGTGTGTCTGTTGCCTAAGGACCAATCTAGTGACATTCAGAGAGGCACATTGGAAACCTGGGCACCTGGTGACAATCCTTTATTTCCCCTCAAGGCAATTCATTATGAAGGAGGCTTCCAATCCCCATCAGTGGCAGGAGTGCCTAGGCTCACAAAATCATACTGTCTTTGAAGCAGTGAAGCAAGCTGAGTCTCTAAAGACCAAGAGATTGTGGATGAGCCTGGAGAATTAAGTGACTGCCACAAAGCAGCATTACCATTGTTTCTTTTGATGATCATATCACACGTGAAATCCAATTACTGCCGAGAACAGACCTGGAATTCAGAGAGCTGCTGTGCTGGCTGCTGGTTACACAGCAAGGTATTCGAAGGAAAGGTTAATTCATCGGGCACCAACTTTCATCTCTGTGCTGTGTTAATCATTGTGCTGTGCTGTGGGCTTCCTTTATGCCTGTATTCTGGGAAACTCAAACTGCTTTTGCAGGCATTGTCTGCTCTTTCTCCTCAGGATTCTGGGAAAATAGGCAAAGTAGGGGACATAACCCCTATTTGACAGGTGAGAGAGGGAGTGAATGGTCCAAGAGCACACAGCTACTTACTGATACAGTTGGTCTCCTGACTCCTAGATAGGTGCTCTGCCCTTTAGACTACCCTGCCTCTGCTGGAAATTAACTGATGAAAGCCAAGAGCAACCAGGTGTTTGTCAGTGGCTTTGAAACCGCTGCCAGTGATTCAGGCTTCCACAGGTCCAGGGCACAGATTTGAGACCGGTGACAAATGGGGGATGTTCCCATAGCATCACAGCTGTGTCTGGTTTCCCCATGGCCTCTGACAGGAAGCCAACAGGGAGCTCTTTCTCTCATCATTGGCCTGACACTGGCAAGGATGAAAAGTTTCCTTCAGACCACAGTTGTCTGAGTGGACTAGGGGAGTGTTGAGTGAACTCAGCAGGGTCAAGTCAATCTTTGCTGAAGCCTCCTTTCCTGCACAAGCCTTGTCTCCACAGTGCCAGAACCTTCCTCTTCCAGTTTTGTCAAATTGTATGTTTTATTCCTGGCTGGGACCATGGGCAGTTGTACTAGGGGAAGCACCAAGATAATAGGCTTTCTTCAATCAGCTTTGCTGGTCTCTCTGTATGTCTGGGGCAGTAGAGAAAGCACTGTTTGTAGAGTCATAGAACCCAAAATCAAATCTCAGCTTGGCAGTATACTACCCGTGGCAACTAGGATAAGTCACTTGACTTCCATGGATCTGTAAAATGGAGGAATTGGGCTGCATAAACCTTTAGTTCCCTTTCAACTCTAGATCGAGGATCTTAAATTTAGAGGAGTTTATGCAGCTGGAGAGATTCCAAAGGTAGTGGTCCTGATCTGAGCAAGACACTGGCTCTTGAAGCTCAGTTGATGTGGCCCCACTTACACGTGCCCTCAAGCACTTCAGCACTTACTTCATATTGTACTTAGGGCCAAAGATCTGGCATAAAAGGACAAAAATCAAGAGCTCAAAGAGACCTCGGAGACCCTCTAGTCCAACCCTCTCATTTTACAGAGGAGAAAATAGTGACTCACTCAGGATCACACAGCTAACAAGTTGGAGTCAGACTTTGATTTCAGGCCCTCTGACTCCAATAATCTTTCTACTCTGCCACACAGATCGTTCCCAAATCCTCTCTTTCTAAATGGGTGGGTGGAAGGAGACTGAGGCTCATCACTGTGCCACTCATATTTCATTGTGGTATCCCAAGATAGAACCTAGTAAAGACTTAATGTGTGTTGATTTAGAATAGCCCAATACAATTGATTTATTTTTGTTCTTAATCGCTATCCTTTTGTTTTTTATATTACCTATTATATATATATATTATATATTATATTACCTTTATATTGGAACATAGCCTACCCACCCCCTTTCCTATGCAGCAAGCCATCTTCTGTAACAACAACAAGAGAAAGAACAAGAAAGCAATTCAGCAAAACAAATCAATACATCAGTCATGTCTGGCAGTATAGACACTATTCCCATACTCATAATCCCTCACTTTTGCAAAGAAGGGATCTCTCATTCTTTTCTCTTTCTTGTTTTGTTTATTTTTGATTTTTTTTTTGCTGAGAGAATTGGAGTTAAGTGACTTGCCCAGAATCACACAGCTAGGAAGTGTTAAGTGTCTGAGACCAGATATGAACTCAGGTCCTCCTGACTTCAGGGCTGGTGTTCTATTCACTATGCCACCTAGCTACCCCTTATTGATTTAAAAAAAGTATCATCACCTTCATTTTAAAAACTCTTCCTCACCATTTCCCGACCCAAATAGCCATTCCTTGTGACAAAGAGTGAAAAAGAAAAGGAAAAACAAGGCTTTCAACACAACTTGAGGGAACTTGGACTGGCTGTGTGACTTAATACCTGTGGGACTATGGGAAAATCCCTTTCATCTCTCTGTTAAAATAAGGGTTTGAATTAGATGAAGTCTAATGTTTTTTCAAGCACTAAATCTATAATAAGATGAAACTATGAAAAGTAGCTAACGTTTCAGCCAAGTCAGGCTTTGTATGCAGTCTCAAAGCATTCACCCCTGTGTTGGCAAAGAATGGAATTAAGTACATCTCTTCATCTTTATATTAGGGACTGATAGGGTCATTATAGGTAATAATTACATGTAATTATGAATGTTGCCCCAACTTGCTCACTTTTCCCTGGATCTTCTGCCCTTAATATTGGGAATAAGAATAAGCAACAGTTCTAGTCAGTCAATAAACACCTATTAATACAGATCTATTAATGGGTTGTTGGTGGAGCAGTGAATCCATATAACCATTCTTGAGAAGAATTTGGAATTAGGTATAGAAAGGGGCTAACATGCCCATACCACTTGAACCAGAGATTCAACTAGTAGGTTTATTAGAACACAAGGATGTCGCTGACAAGAAGAAAGTCCCCAATGCATCAAAATATTTATAGAATCACTTTCTGTGATAGCAAAGAATTGGAAACAAAGTAGACTCCCATTGTTCGGGGAATAGCGAAACAAATGGTGGTCTGTGAATGGAATAGAATATTCCTCACTGTAAGAAATGACATATGTGATATAGTAAATCATGGAAAGAACTACATGATGCAAAGTGAAAGAAGCAGAACCAAGAAAACAATATACATAAAGGCTACAACAATGGAAAGAACACATCAAAAAATCAAGATCAATGTTGAAGAACAAACATGATCTCAAAGAAGAGAATTGTGAAGATATACCCACCTAGGAAATTACTGGACCAACTGGAATGGTTCAGAACCGATTGCTTAAATGGTCAATGTGAGCATTTATACCTCAATAATCAGTGAACTCTACAAATCAGGATTCAGTTTATTGTTTTGTTGGTTGTTTAGACTTAAGAAAATGTTCAAATGAAACCTAGAGAAGTGTGTCTCAGTGCACATAAAGGAGGGAGAGTCCATAAGAATGATATTTTCCTTTATTTATTCATTCATATATTTTAGGCTTTTTTTGATATATTGATAATTTTTACTTCAGACTTTTCCTTTTTCTTTTTTTCATTTTCTTTTCCTTTTAAAATTTCTTTGTTATAGGATGGCTCTCTAGGAGTGAGTATAGGGAGGAGTATAGAGATATATTTTGATTATGAAAAAACCCCTAAAAATAGCAATAAAAGTTGCCTTTCTAAAGGCCTGTGGCCTATTTTAAAAAATAAACTTACATGCCTGTGTCATGGTTCTAGGGTTCCACTTAAAGTCCAATCGTTTTAGCATTGGAAAAACTGAGACACAGAAGGGTTAAATATTGTTCTGAGGATCACACAAATAGTAGTAGTCTTCTCTGAACTCTAGTCCGGTGTCCTATTGATGACATGTCAGTTAGGACATTGTAAAATTGTAATAGGGACCTAGTGATACTGTAGCCTTAGATTCTGAGGCATAGAAGATGAATGAATATAAAGCTATAATAAGGACCTAGTGATACTGTAACCTTAAATTCTGAGAAATAGGATACAGATTCAGTATACTCATGACTGACATACTTTGGAAACACACAACAGATGTGGATAATAAGTAACCTACATTTCAGTATTGCATTAAAGCTTACAAAACCAATTTCCTCACAATAGCCCAGTGAAGTAGATAGCATAAGAGTTAGTGTCTTAGTGCTCCAGATGGAGACTTTGAGATGCAGAGGTGTTACATGATTTGCCCACAGCTGGTCAGTGTTGGAGCCTGACTCTCAGAGCATGTGTCACGTCCATTTCAATTCAATTCAACAAGAATTTCTCAACTATCTATGATGTGCCAAGTGAGGCAGCCTTGGAATCAGAGAGGCCCATGTTCATAGCCTACCTGTGATACATATTGGCCCATTAAAAGCATGTACTGAGCTAGGTATTGGGGCCAGAAATAAAAAAAATGAAATATTTTCTGTCCTCAGGGTTTTTGCATGCTAATGGAGATGGGGAATGAACATGGATAAATAGCTACAAAATAATTAGGACATCATTGTTGGGAATCACACTAATATTGGGGATGTCAAAAAGGGACTCTTATACAGATGGTGGCTTTGAGCTGAACTTTGAAGGGAGGTAGGGGTTCCAACAAAAGGGGTTGAGGAGGGAGAGCTTTAGGCCCAGGGATAACTTGTATATGGAGATGAAGGTAGGAAATGATGAAAATATAATACCAAGTATTGTGGTTTGGCTGAAACAGATAGTGTGAGGGTAAAATTGGCACAGAAAGCTAGGTTGGAGCCAAATTGGGAAGTATGGTGCTCTTGCTGGCAAATGACACTGCCTTTCTAATAAAGGTTGACTGAATTGATTTGAGGAAAATGCTCCCATGCTAACATTCCCATACCAGCCTGGGCAGAGGAAGTGTCAAGGTGGGAATCGGAAAGGATATCATATTCTCTTCATTTTGTTATAGTTATGAGGTGTGAGAAACATAATCAGAGGAAGTGTTCCATCAGAATTATCTGATGCTTAATCTTTTAGACTTAGTTGTGTCCTCCTGAGGGATTTGTATGGGATTCTTAGCTACCAGTAGGGTAAATAATATAAGACTTGCAGGGAACACTTTTACTTGTTATGTTTTGTTAATGAATGACTAAGTGATTCTGGTAAACACTATGATCCAGTTTTGAAACTATATCTCAAAAGTATGTCAGCATAGAATTTCAAAATAAAATGTATATATTCATTTTTAATTGATTAAAGAATTTACTTGTTTCTAGCATTTTAAAATACTTATAATATTAAGATCCCGAGTGGCACAAAGGGAAGGCTTTTACTCCTGATTCAGTCATTGCGTTATTTTATGACCTTGGCCAAGGCTATTCCCATCTTAGGATCCCACCTTTCTCCTTGGTAAAATCAGTGGCCAAAGGATGAACTAGCGACAATGTGATTTGATGGAAGAGGCACTGGATGTGCCTGGGTTCAAACCATGGCTCTGTCATTACCTATATGACGTTGGGCAAGTACTTCATATGTCTGGGCTTCACTTGCCTCCTCGGTAAAATTAGGAGAGTTGGACTGGAGAGCCTTGATGAAGAGAGGAGCAGTAGTCCACTAAGGTAGAGAGAAGCTGTAATATGACTCTAACCCTTCAACCTTCACTCCAGCTCCATCCCTTCACTGAGTACTGGAGAATTACCAGAGCAAGCAGATCTAGCCTCATCAATCATTCAAGATCTTAACTTCCCATAAGAACACCTAAGGTCCCACTGAATGGGGGCCTGAGTCATCCTAACATCACCTTCCAAAGTTGGGGACCTATGTCCCTTGGACAGCCTCACTTTCCCCTCAAAACTTTTTGGAAGTTATTTTTGTAACTTGCTTTTTGCTTCTTATCTTCCACCTCCCGCCCTCGCCCTATGAAAATGCTGAAAACCTGTTAGCTCTCCTTCTTCCCTGTGCTTTTGTGTGGGAAGTAAATTGGGTATCAGTGGGGGATTTTCCACAAGGAAGTAGGTCACCTCACCTGAGAGGCAGCAGTTCAGTCAAAACGTAAAAAAAATCCTTTCACTGATTGAATTGAAAAAATGCCCACCTGAAGTCAAATATTTCCATGCAAATGGGGGTAATAAGCAAAAAGTTATTAGAGCCAAGAATAAATACCCAAAGTCTGGTATTTATCATTGTTTCCCTTTCATTTCTGAACTGACAAATGATAATTACTTTGGCAATTAAAATAATTAGAAAAATGTGAAGACACAAAAGGAGAAGCCTTTTAGACAAGCAATTTAAATGCAGGAGAGAGCCGTGTGTGGTTGCAGCTTCATATCCAGAGAAGGCTGATTACCAGGTGCTTTGGGGGGGAGGGGTTTGACGACTGACAGCTCACCTGTGATCTGAGTTCTGTGGGAAGACCAGGATGATGCTTGGCTTCCTCAATACTTGAGGTAAGCCTGGTTTGAAGGAAAGTCCCTTTGGATCCTGGAGATTCATGTAGATGCCTCAGTAATAGAAAGGTGGGCCATAGACCCCAATTTCTGTTCAATGGGCTGCAATTTGTTAAGAAGAGTATTTTGGGTTATGTGAGAATAAAAATACACACATATATTCCATTTTGGGACTTGGAATGCTACTCTATCGACATTATATAATCTTCAGGGGACACTATAACTTGAGACTAAAGAAAACAGTGCAGGGATTTTGACTATGATGTTTCTTGTCGATTTAAAGTTTGGGCTTCTTTCCATTAGGGTTCTGTAGGGAATCTTTCTGTATGCTGCTGTCTGATTTTAATATTTTGGGGGTACTCATTCTGGGTGATTTCTAAAACTATGGTACTCGGGGTTTTCTTTTCATAATTTTTAACTGAAAGTCCTGTGGATAGTCTTTAGACGTTTTCTTTCTCTGCATATATCTTTAAGCTTAGTGTTCTTGTTTTGGGGAACTCATTATTTTTTGCAATCATGTCTGTTGACTAAATTTAATTTTGCTTCAGTCTCTTCGTTTTTGCATTGTATTTCTTTTCTTCTCTTTTTCAGAGAGAACCAAATATTTTGTTATCTGTCTCTATAATTTGTTCTCAATTCTTCTTTGACTTAATGAGAATTGCAGGTTTCTCCCTCAAGAACTCTATTTTCTATGCTTATTTGGGGATATTATTACTCAATTATTTCCTCTTTTTATCTGGAGATACCTGAAGTTGCTCTGTTAAATCTGGGGTCCTTTATTTTCAACATGGAATTTTGATTTGGTTTCTTTAGTTGGAAAGTACTTGACTAGCTGAGATGGCTCTTTGAACATTTGTTTATTTCTCCTCTGCTTTAGTTTGTCTTCAGTCATTCCACTGATGTTCCTTTGGTGTTCTTTCTGTAAATATGTCTCTAGACACTGATAGATACAAAGAGAGATTCAGATTTGACATTACTCTCAAATATCTAAAGGGAAGAGTTCCCCTTCCTGCTTACAAAAAGCTAAAATTTGCCTCTGGTGCTTCCACTAATTGCTCCTTAATTCTGCCACCTAGAAACAAACAGCAAATCCAGTCCATCCGATATATTACTTCTGAAAACCCTGAAGACAGTTTTCATGTCTGAGTTTTATGGGGAGACCAGGACAATGCTTGGCTTCCTCAATACAGGAGATAGTTTGAAGAAAAGTCCTTCTGGGCCCCTACAGGGTATCAATCACAAAATCTCTGCTTCTTTCAACTTATATTTATGTGATACAGGTTAGAGCTCCTTCACTATTCTGGCTATTTTATGTGTTCTCTTCAGTTTATCAAAATCCCTCCTAAAATGTGGTGGTGCTCATTATACTCTACATGTGGTCTGACTAGGACAGAGTATGGCAGGACTTACCTCCTTATCGCTGGGTATTCTGTGTCTTTTAATACAGCCAAAGGATCACATTAAGTTTTTGTCTGCCATGTCTTACTCGTAGTGAGTTTTATTGTCCATAACCCTCCTTCCCAGATCTTTTTCAGATAAAATGCTATTTCACCATTCCTCTCCTATCCACCCATATTTCTTTAAAAAATTAGATTTTATTTTATTTTCAGGTCTTCATTTTCTCCCTCCCCCTGCCACTGAAAAAGAAAAAAAAGTAAAAACACATATAGTCAACCAAAACAAATCCCTGCATTGGAAATATACATACATACATATATACACATACACACTCCTATCTCAATGTACTCTCTGATCAGTTCTCTCTCTGGAGATGGGCAGCATGTTTCATCATGAGTTCTTTGAATTTGTGATTGTTATTGTATCGATCAGGATTCTCTAATCCTCTAGGTTGTTCATTTTTATGGTTTTGTTGTTATTACATAAATTGTTCTCCTGGTTCTACTTGCTTCACTTTGCATTGGTTCATATAAATCTTCCCAGGTTTTTGTGAAACCGTACCTTTTATTATTACGGCACAATACGTTTCCATCATATTCATATACAATAACTAGCTGAGTCATTTTGCAATTGAGGGGTATGCTCTCAGTTTCTAATTCATTGCTATCACAAAAAAATCTGCTATAAATATTTTTTATATATGGATCCTTTAACTCTTTGATCTTTCCTATCTTATACTTGTGAAGTAAAGCTTCCTAGACTAGTATAAAACTTTACATTTATCTATCATAAATTTCAACTGATTATTTCTTTCAGCTGATCCTTGTTAACAACTCTGGGAGGTAGATGTTATTATTATCCACATTTTATAAATAAAAACACTCAGAAAAGTGAAGTGACTTTCTCAGTGTAACAAAGATCATTGAGACTGAACAGGAATGGATCTCGGAAACATTTTAGTCCAACTGTCTCATTTTACAGAGGGGAAAATTGAGGCCCAGGGAGGAAAAGGAATCTGCCCAACATCACCACATGATCCTACATTAAGAACTGGAAGGAATCCCAGAGACAATCTAGATGAACCCCTTCCTTTTATAGAAAGAAAAAAACTGAGATCCACAGAAAGGTAGGTGCTTATCCAAGGTCACACATCTTAGATCTCAAACTGGAAGGGACTTCAAAATCTACCTGGTCCAATCCCTTCCTTCTATGGGGAGAAAACTGAGCCACTATCACTAAGGGGTTCTGGAAAAAGGCTTATTGTAGATGGTAGGACTTTAGCGGAGACTTGAAAAAAAGCCAGGAAAGCCAGAAGGCAAAAACAAGGAGCCAGAGAACTTAAGCTTAAGGAACATCTCTGAATCTGGAAATGGAGAATCTTGTGTAAGGAGGCTGGAGGTTAATGGATGAGAGAATATGTAGAGTAAAATAAAGTGTAAGAAGATGGGAAAGGTAGGAAGGGCCAGGTTGTGAAGGGTTTTAAAAGGTTATTAAAAGGATTTTATATTTGATCTTGGAATTGATTGAATAGAGGGATGACATGGTCAGATGTGTTTTTTAGGAATATCAATTTGACAGTTGAGTGAAAGATGGACTAGAGTGGGGAGACACTTGAGGAAGAACAACCAACTGGCTACAGTAATTATGTCATTTGCAGGGATTAGAGTTTGCGTCAAGGTTGGGGCTGAGTCAGAAGAAAGAAGGGATGTTGTGAAGGCAAAATCTACTAGATTTAGCAATAGATGAGATATTGTGTGTGGAGGGGGGAAGAGAGGGAGAGAAAATAATTGAGGAGAACTGAGGATGATATTTAGATTGTGAGTTGGGGGTATTAGGAGAATGGTAAATAGAATAGGGTCTTGAGAGACATTTCCAGTTAGGGTATGGGACCCAGATGAAAATACAAGAGTGATTGAAGAATCTTTGGGCAAGTAGGAGACAGGAGTGTCATGAAAATATAGAGAGAATCATGGGAGAAGAGAAAGATCAACAGTGTCAAAGTCTGTAGAAAGGTCAGGAAGGATAATTGAGAAAAGTCTATTAGATTTGGCAATGAAGAGATCCTTGGTAAATTTGAAGAGAGTAATTTCGATTGAAAGATGAGGTTGGAAGTCAGACTTCAGACAGCTAATAAACGAATAAGAAGTAAGGAGGTGAAAGGTTGAAGAGAGATAAAGAGTTAGAAAAGACACATGGGCAAATCAGTAAATCTATTAGGAAGGTATAGAAGGGGTTGCCTTGCTTTTGTGGGAGCCTACTTGACATTATAATGTAACATAAATGTGTTCCAGGGCAACTTTCTCCAGCTGTTTTCAGAAGCACACGAATGGGAAGGAAGTAGTAGATGGTGGAGTCATCCAAAGCTAGGGCTTGGCTGGCCAAGTTTGGAGATTGGATAAAGAAGCAATGAACTCAAGATTTGAAAGGTTCAACCAGGGGTCAAGATGGAGAATAGAGGAGAGTGTATCAGTACAGGGATGATGATCTGAGAAATAATCAAGGGGTGCAGGACTTGGGAGTAGAGGAGAAGAGAATTTAAAGTTGAAAATTTCAGAGTTGATGAACATAGATATGTGACATTTGTGGGCAAAGGAAAGACTAATGATATATCCTATGTACAGCGCTGGTGGGATAGAATAAGTAATGGGAAATGAGTAAATTTAGGAATGGGGAGTTTAGGGTATTGGAGGAAGTATTGTTTGTTTGTATGAGGCCAAGCATCAGGGAGCAGGAAAAGATTATGACCCAGGTACTAAATTAATTGAGGAAGAAAGAAGAGATTAGAAGTTGCCATGGAAAGCAAGGAGCATGTCAATGAATGGGTATGGAGGGGGAGGTATGAGTAAAAATGTTGCCAATGCTGGAAAAGGAAGTGAGAAAAATACCAGGAAGGAGCTAGGTTACATGGGAACAATTAAATGGAGGGATGGAGAAAGGAAAAGGATTAAGATGAAAGCAATTATTCCAGAGACTTCAGTAAATGGGTGGACAGACCTGGAATAGGATGTTTGGTGAAGGGGATTGAGTTGGAGGGGCATGGGAGTTAAGGGAGTGTGGAAGGAGGGAGGGAGCCTTCTTATTGTTTGCATACCAGGTGTTCCAAAAGTTTTAGTGTAGATCAAGCTTCAATAGCTAACATATTCATGAACTTTCTTAATATTTAATAGCTTAAAACTGCAGTGGTCTGACTCTAAACTAGAAGTTTTTGTGTAATGCTAAGCTAATAAAACTCAAAGTTTCTGGGAGTCCCCCCAAAACCCACATATTTCTATGCAGGGGCTGGAATGAGGCCCCATGTTATTGACTTGATTCATTCTCTTTGATTTCTCACATTTTGGGCCTATAGGAACTTGGAGGCCCAATTCACCCTTGCCTATTGGTTATATGAGAGAGAATCTCTCTCACATTATACAACCATGGATCAAATATTGTCCTAGGATGAAATAGGCTGGAATGTCGATTGGTGGAACTTTTTAAAAGTGTTTTTCAGAGAGGTCTTTTAATAGACCCTAGATAGAAGGATTAACACTCCACTTTTTTTTTTTTAATAACTTTCCTTAGATGAATCTTTAGAGAAAGCTCCCTTGAAAGCAGGATTCCTGCCCCTCAATCTACAATGGCTTCTTTCCATTTGACCAGTTACAGAGACAACCCTGTGGCCTGTCTCTATCCATCTTTTTAAATATACATTTATTTTATTTAAAAAAAAACAGAAAAGGAGAAAGAAAAACAGAAAACAAAACAAAACTCAGCAGAACATCAGGGAGGATTCAAGATATATAATAATAAATTAGATAATTTCTTTAGAAAGAATATGTAATAGTAAAAGAAATTATGAGTGTGCATCATTTCTTTGTTTCTTTGTAGGTTATTCTTTTGTACTCTGCTGAACACTTTTTAAACTTTATTCTTTTTTTCCCTTTTCATCTTCCCCACCTCCCCCAGCAGGCTGTAGTTAAGCATAGATATGTTTTTAATATATATATGGATATATACATACACACGCATACACATACATATTCACATCCACCTACAGACCTACTCACATATACATATATCTATACACACACATATAGAGAGAGAGCAACATGGATACATATCTATATATGCTCAGATACACACACACACACACACACACACATATATATATATATATATATATATATATATATATATATATATACACATTTATCCATATGTAAACCTGCATCTAAAACAATATTAGTATGGCTGACATTTAATATAGACTTTTCTATTGATTGGGCCTTTAAATTTGACTCATCTTTTCTTTCCTATCGCTGCTAACTCTTTTGCTTTAATTCTGTTCTTTAACTTGCCTTGCTATTATTTAACCTCCCCATACCCGTGTATCCCACCCTTATACTATTTCTCCCACCCTTTGCTTCCTCTTTTGTCCACCCTTTGCCACTTATTTTTAATAGATTTTGGAGGGGGCTGTACCCTTCATGGTATATATGTACTGTTGCCCATTCCCAATGTGAGTAGATTTTCATAACTATGAGCCCTCCTCCCCCCTCAAATGACTCTGTTTATTCTTCCTCTGCACCTCATTTGTATAACATAACTATTATTTTTACCTTTTTCTAGGTGCTTTCCTTTTTAGAGTCAGATCATACTCGACTCTGTCCCAATCTTTCTTTTGAGCTACGCAGTTGTTGGTGTCAATAGATAGTATTGCATGAAATTCCATGGGGAAAAAACATAAACAATTTGTCCATGTTAAGTTCTTTGAAAATTATCTTTGATATTAGCTCTTATATGCTATATTTTCTATTGAGTTCAGATTTAGTTGAAAGTCCTGAAAATCTGCAAGTTTGTTGCATGTGCATTTTTGTTTCGTTCAATATTAAGGATAATTTTGCTGCATATATTTTAGGCCAGAGGCTTAGTTCTTTTGATTGCCATTATATATGATTCTAGGACTTGCTGTCTTTTATTGTGACTGCTGTTAAGTCTTGTAGCTCTATTCTATTTGAATTGTTTTTTTCTTCCATGTTATAAAATTTTCTCTTTGATCTATGGGTTTCAAAATTTGGCAATAATATTCCTGTGTGTTTTCCACAAGGGATCTCTTTGAGGTGGTGGTGGGTGGATTTTTTTTTTTATTTCTTTCCTCTCATGTTCTATCATTTCAGGACAATTTTCTTTGATTATTTCTTGCTTTATTTTGTCAAAATTCTTTTTTTAGTCACAGATTTCAGGTAGTTCAATTATTCTTCTATTTTTCTCTTCTTGATTTGTTCTCTAGATCTGTTTTTTCCCTTATAAGATGTTTCACATTGTTCTATTTTTTTATTTCTTACATTTGTTTTATTTCTTGATCTCTTATAGGTTTCATTGGCTTCCCCTTGCCCAATTCTAACTTTCAAAGAGTTATTTTCATCTTTAAGATTCTGTGTTTCCTTTTCTAGTTGATTAACTTTTTTTCATAATCTTGTTTTTCTTTAATTTTTTTTTTTGTTTTTCCTCAACGTCTCTCATTTGATTTTTAAATTCTTTTTTGAATTTTTCTATACATTCTGTCTGGGCAAGGAACCATTTGACATTACTCTTTGGGGTAGAAGAAACTTTTTTTTTTTTTTTTAATTTCAGTGTCCTTCTCTGAAGATGAATGCCAGTCTTTCCTATTCCTATAGTAAGTTTCTAGGGTTGTATTCTTTCTTCTTTGCAGATTCAGTTTTTTAAAAAAATATATTATTTTTTAAATTGAGAAATATTAGTGTAAGCATCTCTAATTATGGGGTGGGGGAATGGTGCCTCTAGCTTTACTTTAGCTCTCTCCTCTGATCTAGAACCCCAAACCAAAAACTCCACTCTCTTATAAGTGCTGGTCTTACTGTTTCTGCACATACAGGCCTAGCTTTGCAGCACAGCCTGTGGACTGGCATTCCTAATCAGCCAAAGTTGATTTAATCTTCCTGGACTCAAATATACTTCACACACAGTTCAGGAGTCAGAAATTTCTGTGGTTCCTTCTGAGACTCCAGCTAAACACAGGGTTCCTCCTTGGTCTTTCTGTGGAGCTTCCTGGAGGTATTTGTACTTCACACTGGTTAATCCCTGGCCTGGGGTCTTGAAATTGACTGACCCTACTCTGCCATTTTCCTAGAATCCTTCTGTCTCAATCAGTCTTCACATAAATTATTTGGAAAAATAGGCAAAGTCTTATTAGATGCTTTGTATTACACAAATATGGTGTTGATACCTAAACCAGGAAGAACTAAAACAGAGGAAACTATAGACCAATTTCCCTGATGTATACTGATACAAAAAAATTGAACAAAATACTAGCAAGGTGATTACAACAATATACCAAGGATTACACATTATGACCAGATGGGATTTATACTGGGAATGCAGGGTTGGTTCAATATAAGAAAAAAGTATCAACCTAATTGATCACATCAGTAAGAAAATGAACAGATATCACATGATTGTCTCAATAGATTCTGAAATTTTCTTTGACAAAGTACAGCATCCATCGAGAACACTAGAAAGCATAGGAATAAAGGGAGCATTCCTTAAAGCGATAAGAAGTAGAAGTTTCCCCTGATCAGGGATGAAGCAAGGATGTCCATTGTCACCACCATCATTCAATTGAGCGCTAGAAATATTAGCTATAGCAATAAGAGAAAAAAAATCAAAGGAATTAAAATAGGTGAGAAAACAAAACTATCACTCTTTGCATTGGGCATGATGGCATACTTAGGGAACTCTAGGAAATCAACTAAAAAAACCCACTTGCAGTAATTAACAACTTTAGTTCATTTTTTGTTTATTTGAGAGGCAATTGGGGTTAAGTTACTTGCCCAGAGTCACACAGCTAGTAAGTGTTAAAGGTCTGAGGCCAGTTTTGTACTCGGGTCCTCCTGACTCCGGTCAGTGCTCTATTTACTGCACCATTTAGCTGCCCTAATAACTAACAGCTTTAGCAGAGTTGTAGGATATGAGATAAAGCCACCTAAATCATCAGTATTTCTTATCCAACAAAGTCCAGCAGCAAGAGATAGAGAAATTATATTCAACATAATTTTAAGCAATATAAAATACTTGGGAGTGTACCTGCCAAGACAAACTCAAATATGGACACAGTTACAAAGCACTTTTTCACACAAAGTCAGATTTAAACAATTGGAAAAATATAAACTGCTAATGGGTAAGCCAACTCAATATAATAAAAATGATAATTTTGCCTAAACTAATATAGTTATTCAGTGTCTTACCAAACTACCAAAAACATTTTATAGAGCTAGAAAAATTCCAAAAAAATTCATCTGAAAAAACAGAAGGTAAAGAATGTTTTCTCATGTTGAGAAAAAAAATTTGTTTACTGATTTTCCCACTAAACTATATGTCATTTTCTCCAATTACTTGTAAAGGTAGTTTTCAACATTCATTTCTGTAAGATTTTGAGTCCCTTTTTTCTCCCTCCATTCCTTTCTTTCCTCCTTCCCAAGACAGTAAGCAATATGATATAAATTATGCACATACAATCATTTTAAACATATTTACAATTTAGATAAGTAAAAATCAGAACTAGAGAGAAAAACCATGAGAGGAAAAAAACAGAAAAAAATAAAATGTATTTTTTGATCCACATTCAGTCTCTATAGTTCTTTTTCTGGATATGGATGACATTTCCTGTCACAAATCTCCCGCAATTATGTTGGATCACTGTATTGTTGAGAATGTTCTGCTCATTTCACTCAGTATGAGTTCATGTAATCCTTTCCAGGTCTTTCTGAAACCAGCCTGCTCATCATTCTTATAGGACAATAGTATTTCAGAACTTTTGTATGTCATAACTTATTCAGCTATTCTCCAATTGATGGGCATCCCCTCAATTTCCAATTCCTTGCCATAACAAAAAGATCTGCTACCTTTCTGCACATTTTGCTTTCTTTTTCCTTTTTTATGATCTCTTTGTAATACAGATCTAAAAGTGGCACTGCAGGATCAAAGGGTATGTACAGTTTTATAGCCCAAAGATAAAGAATATCAAGGGAATTAATGGAAAAATACAAATTATGTTGGTTTAGTAATGCCAGATCTCAAAATATATTATAAAGTACTAATCATCAAAACTATATGGTACTAGCTAAGAAATAACAAACTCCTTGGAAATATGGAAAACAAACTAAGTTAGAGACCACTATCTCACACCATATACCAAGATAAGGTCAAAATGGGTGATTTAAATATAAAAGCTGACACCATAAGCAGAGCAAGAATTAATCTACCTGTCAGATCTATTGGGGAAGAAATCATGACTAAACAAGAGAAAGGGAACATTGCAAAATGTAAAATAGATATTTTAAAAAGCTATTGCACAAATAAAATCAATGCAACCAAAATTAGATGGAAAGTAGAAATCTGGGAAATGATTTTACAGCAAGTGTTTCTGATAGAAAAAATTCTCACTTCTCAAATATATAGAGAAATGAGTCAAATTTATAAGAATGTAAGCTATTCTTTAATAAATGGAAAAGCATATGAAGAGAGTTTTCAGATGAAGAAATCGGCTATCTGTAGGCATATGAAGAATTGCTCTAAATCATTTTGCAGGGGTCCTCAAACTTTTTTAATAGGGGATCAGTTCACTGTCCCTCAGACAGTTGGAGGGCCAGACTATAGTAAAAACAAAAACTTGGTTTTGTGGGCCTTTAAATAAAGAAACTTCATAGCTCTGGGTGAGGGGGATAAACGTCCTCAGCTGCTGCATCTGGCCCAAGGGCCGTAGTTTGAGGACCCCTGGAACTTAGAGCAATACAAATTAAAACAACTCTGAAGTGCCATCTCACACCCATCAGATTGTCTAATATGACAAAAAAAGAAAATAATAAATGTTGGAGAGGATGTGGAGAAATTGGGACACCAATACATTGTTGGTGGAAATGTGAACTGATTGAATCATTGTGGAGAACAGTGCCCAAAAGGCAACCAAACTTTGTATACCCTTTGATCCAGCAATACTGATACTAGGTCTGTATCCCAAAGAGATCATAAAAGTGAGAAAAATATTAATAGAAACCCTTTTGTGGTAGCAAAATATTATAAATTGAGGCAATGACAATCAATTGGGAAGTGGCTAAACAAGCTATGACATATGAGTATACCTATCGTGCGATAAGAAATGATCAAAAGGCAGATTTCAGAAAGACCTAAAAAGACTTGTACAAATTGATGCAAAGTGGAATGAGCAGAACCAAGAACACATTGTACACAGTATTAGCAACATTTGTTGATGATCCACTGTGAATGACTCGGCTCTTCTCAGCAACACAAGATTCCAGCAAGTACAAAGCAGTCATGGAGGAAAATGTTCTCTACATCCCGATGAAGAAATGACGGACTCTGAATGTAGACGGAAGTATACTTTTTCACTCACTTTTTTTTTTTGTCTTTCCCTCCTTGGCATCTGTTTTTTTTTTCTTCTTTTACAACTGTGACTAATATGGAAATATATTTTATGTGATAGCACATGTATAACCTACATGAAATTGCTTACCATTTTCAGAAGAAGGGAGGAGAAAAAAAATCAGAACTCAGAATCTTTTAAAAAATGAATGCTAAAAATTGTCTTTAAATAATTGGGGAAAATAAAATACTATTAAATAAATAAGTATTCTCTTTAGCTAATAACCAGGTTCCTCACTATGCAGGAGAGGTTGTAGGAAGCCCTTCAAAACTGACTATTGTTTATAACTCTGCAGTGGAGAAGCCTTGGGGGCTCAGGAATGCAGACCAGGCAGGCTGCAAATAATCTCCTAGGGAGCCCAACTGTAGCATTCAGCTTCCAACCCTTCTGGGAAGCCTACAGGCTGCTACTATGTGGTCTGAACCAGCCCTAGGGCCTTACCAATGCTAGGGAATCTGATAGATTCTGCATTGCCCTTGCCAAGGAATGACTGCAGAGGGGGAGGATTGTTATGTAGTTTCAGTGAGATATCTATTGCTTGCTCAGCCTCCAAAAGAGTCCTGCCCCATTCAGTGACCAGTAACTGGTCCAACTCTGCCCATCTGTGAGAATCTTTCCCGCTGGATTAGCATTTAGACAATGTTCTAGTTGAAATAGTTCTCAGGTTCCAAAAGAGCAAGTTTCTTCAACTGGGCCATTTTTTTTTTGTAACAGGAAAGAAGTCTAATAAATTATTCACCTATATAACACTTTAAGGCTAGCATAGGAGCTAGATGGGCAAATTATTTATTAAGCACTTATTATTTTTTAGGCACATAGGAAAGAGACATTCTCTTGGAGACAAGAAGTCCTGGGTTGAAGTCCTACCTATGATATATTACAAGTTATGTGATTCTGAGCAAATTCCTTAACCTCTCATTACCTAGCCAATTATTTAAAAAAAAATTAAACCAAAGTATTTAATCATTACTTTAAAAGTAAAGTAGAGAGCTGAATCTCAAATGCTAACAATGAAACCATGGGTGTGGGATCCTCAAGAGGTTAGAACTCGCCAGTATACTTTGAGGGTTTGAAGAATTGCTGGGTGCTGACCCTAAAGACATTTATCAAAGGCAATGAGAATTAAGGTAGACAAAGACTTTTCAACACATAATTTTATTCATAAAGAATAAAGCAAATTGGATTAAGTAGCTTGCTTTGTGTTCCTCACTTTCCCCATAATTCTTAATGCCTATATTGTAAAATTTCCAATACATATATGCCAGTGTCTTGTAGATGCCACTTTAGGTAAAGTTTCATTCTTCTCTAGCCAGCTACTCACTTGAATGTTTGAGCAGCAAAAATGGCCTAGGGCAGAAAATTTTGTCAAGAAAGTTTCCTAACATCAGTTAGGAGACAATAGAACCATCTAGCAAGCACACTGATTGTTGATATTTTAATTTTCAAATTTAAAACATTCATTTTTTTCCTCTTTATTCTTGGTTTTTCATTTTCCTTCTTATTCTTGTTCTCATTTTCTTTCTTATCCTTTTCTCATTCTCATTTTCTTTCTCATTATCTTTCCCTTTGTCTTTGCCATCTTTTCTCTCCTTTTTATTTTCTTTTTTGTCCTTTTCCTCTTTCTTTTCCTGGTTGGCAGTCTTATTGTTGGTGATGTGCAAGGAGAACACTGAATGGATAAATGAGATCACTTACCTCACGACCATCTGGTCTTTGGTATTCAGATAAAATACTTGGACAACTCTTACATATTGATGTGAAGCAGAAGATTGAAGATATCCTGAACTTCATAGATTATCTAGGCAATTTGTCCATAGTCTCTTTCTCCAAGTAGCTTCTGTTATTCAAAAGTCCTCTTAAAACATAGACCTAATTGATGATCCTCAGAGAAAGGTTGCCCATTGTAGTATCTTTGATGTCATAGAATAGATGCTCACCTTCAACTTCTGACTTTTCTGTTCCTTTTTGATTTGAGTTGTTTATTTCTTTAGTGAACATTTTGTAATTATATTTATTAGGTATTAAGTGTATCTTAGATTTTGGTTTTACATATTTAGTTGCTATTTTGAATGCGATTTCCTTTTCTATTTCCTTCTGACTTGATTTTGCCATATAGAAATTCTGACACATTTGTGGATTTATTTTGTATACCTTTACTTTGCTAAAGTCTGTTTCTTCAGAGATTCTCTGGGGTTTTCTAAGTAATCCATCACTGCAACTTCAAGAAGGAATAATTTTATCTCTTTTTGCCAATGTTAAAACCTTTTATAGCTTTCTCTTATTGCTATTGCTGATATTTCTAGAAATATATCAATTAATAGTGGGATTAATGGACATCTTTTTTTTTTTTTTTACCATTTATTACTTATTAGTAATACTTATTAGAAGAGCTGCTAGTGGTTTCCCATCACAAATAAGGCTAGTTTTTGTTTGTAAATGTATACTATTCATCATATTATTAATGGCCCTAGTGTGTCAATGCTTTTTGGGATTATTAGCATAAATAAGTATTATGCTTTATCAAAGGATTTTCCTGTTGTCTGGGGATATGATCATGTAGTTTTGGGTCCTCTTATTTTTTTTAAATATGATTATGTTAATTGATTTCCTAATGTTGATACATCCTTGTATCTCTGGTATAAATCCAACTTGATCATTGTTTTGGATATGTAGCTGGAGTCATTTTGTTAGGATTTTATTTAAAGCATTTATATCAGTATTCAGTAGTGATACTAATTTGTGGGATTTTTTTTTTTTGCTTTATTATTCCCAGTTTAGGTATGAGGACTATCTTTATCTCATAAAAGGAGTTTTGTAGATATTTTCAAAAGAAAAAAAATTGGTGTAACATAGGCATAATATTATTAAAATATGACAGATTTCTCCTGGATCATACTTCCTGGATTACATCTCCCCAACCCTACTCCCCCCTGGAGTTCATTTATGGTTTATTCAATTTAATTTTATGCAATTGGACTTACATCTCTCTTAGTTTGTATTTTTATATTTTCTATTTTTTCAGGCAATTCTTTTTCTTTAAATCTCTTTCTTTTGTTAAAATAAATGTGAATAATAGGTTATGATTATTTTTATTTCTTCTCTGTTGTCATGTTTTACTTTTTTCTTTTCTATTAAGCAACTTGATTTTCCTCATGCAGTTTTTAAAGCAAATTTATTGCTTTATTGATTTTTGTTATTGTTTTCAAAGAATCAGCATTTAGTTTTTGCTTACATTTTTATAATCTTTTTGTTTTTCATCTTATCTATTTATCCTCTAAATTTCAAGATGAATTCTTTTTGTCTTTTGCATTTATTTGTTGATCTTCCTAGCATATCTTCTTTTGTTATTTTTTTATGTTTGCTTATTTCATCATCATTCTCTTTTGTCTAGTTATCATTTCTGTGGTTTGGTTTTTGTCTTGCTCATTCAGGATGTCATTTTAAATTTTTTTCTCTTTATCTTAATAAATGCTATGCTATCTATTATCTTTTGCTTGTGTTCCTTGTATATATCCTCTCCTAGTGTGAGACACTGTCCTCAGAGGTATGCAAATTGCCTAATGCAAATTCCCCTCAAGACAAAAATCTATTATATGGTACATATTTCTTACTCTAAGCATACATCTCTTCCTCATAGGAATATTCTTTTTTTAAAAATAGCATTTGATTTTTCCAAATACATGCAAAGATAATTTTCATCATTCACCTTTGCAAAGCTTTGTGTTCCAAATTTTTATCTCCCCCTTCCCCAAGATAACAAGCAATCCAGTATAAGCTAAATATGTATAATTCTTCTAAACATATTTCCATATTTTGTCATGTTGCATTAGAAAAATCAGATTGAGAAGGAAAAAAAATGAGAAAAAACCAAGCAAACAACAACAAAAACAAAAGCGTAAAAATACTATGCTTTGATCCATATTTGGTCTCCATAGTTCTCTTTCTGGATACGGATGGTACTTTACATCACAAGTCTATTGAAACTGCCTTGACTCACTGCATTGTTGAGAACAGCCAAGTCTATAACAGTTGTTCATCACATAATCCTGTTGTTCCTGTATACAATGTTCTCTTGGTTCTGCTCACTTTACTTAGCATTCATTCATGTAAGTCTTTCCAGGCTTTTCTGAAATCAGCCTGCTCATCATTTTTTAAAGTTTTTTAAAAATATATGCATAGATAATTTTTGACATTTGGCTTGCAAAACCTTGTTGTCCAATTTTTTTCTCCCTTCCTTCCCCCATTCCCTCCCTTAGACAGTAAACAATCCAATATATTTTAAAAATGTACAATTCTTCTATACATATTTCCACAATCATGCTGCACAAGAAAAAGCAAATCAAAAAGGAAAAAAAAGAGAAATAACAAAAAGCAAGCAAACACCAATGCTCATTATTTCTTATAGAATAATAATAAGGAAGATTCTTAAGTGCCAGCACTAAAGAAATGGAAAAAAATTCAAATAGTTCCCATTTGCAGGGAAAGGCCTCATTTCTATTCCTCTGTTCTCCATCCCCAATTGTAGGTAGCTAGGTAGCACAAAGCCTGAAATCACACAAAACACTGGGCATGGAATCAGGAAGATGTGAATTCAGATCTGATTTCAGACACTAGCTGTGTGACTCTAGGGCAAGTTACTTGACTGCTCTTCTGCTTCAGTTTTTCAAACTGTAAAACTGAGATAACAGCACCTACTTTGAATGTTTGTTGTGAGGATCAGATGAGATATTTGTAAAGTTCTTAGCCCTATGCCTGATACATAGGTGCTATATAAATGTTTATTCCTTTTCTTGCTTCCTCCCATTCCACTCCTCTGCCTCCATTTCTTTTGTCCAGTTCTTCTACAATCCTCTCTCTGGTTGAGATTAAAGAAATGTATGACCTCTTCATTGTTAATCTGTGGCCTGGGTGAAGGCATATTACTTTTTATCTTCTATCTCTTAATTCCCCTCCCTCTATTTTTTTTTATCTTCCTGTTGTGTTATTCCCTGCCAAAGAAGATTTATCAATATATTTATTATATTTTATCTGTTATATCATATTATTATATTTATACATATTACATATTATATATATAATTACACATTGTATTTATACCATTTAATATATGTTATGTGCACAATATCTTTATTATGTTTTATATTTATTTGCTTATAATGTACTTTAGTATATGGAACCTTGATTTGGCTTATTCTCTTCTTTTTCTGATTCTTCACATTCTTCTTATATTTTTAACTCCATTAAGTTCTTAAGTTCTTTTTGTATTTTCATGCCCTCATCTTCTTTTGCTACTCATTTCAGTTTTTTTTAAAAAATAGCTTCAGAACATGATAAAATTGTTTCTTAACTTAATCTTATCTTATTTACTTACACTTACTTTATCCTTATTGCTTTTTATGTTTTTTTGGGGGGGAGGGATTATAAATTGAGTATTCTAACTTCTTCTTAAAAAACTTATTTTTAATAATGCTTCAAAGTACTTTGGTATTTCATCCCTCTGTTCTCTCCCCAATTGATTAGGCTGAATTTTGAAAGGTATTATTTTAGCATATTCCCTGACAAGTAGCAGGCGCTTAATAAGTGTTGACTGACAATCGTTAACCGAAATAGACATTTCAATATATGAAAAACAAAAGAGAACTGGATAAGAAAGGCTGAGCTTCTCTATTAGGTACAAATCTCAAATTAAAAACAAGAGCTTGTGACTTATTGGGAACGCAAATATAAGGTGGTGAAGGGCAATCTGGAAAAAGAGAAACAAGCAATATCATGAAATGAAAGCATGCTCTCCATACAAGCAAAATATATTGACTCTCAAAGACAGAATATGTAGAGACAATTGAAGAATTAAAGATGTCTCAGAAGCTCATGATAAGTAAAATAAGCTGAACACCATTACATTCTAGGAGATGTATAAACCAAGATATCTCTGTGTATCCTGTCTCCAAGGTCAGTTGCTTTGGTTTGTATTAGAATTCATGCAATCACTCAATACTACAGCCTCCTGCTTTCCTTTTGCCAGATTTTCTTCTGTGTTCCAGATTTGTTATTTTCTCTCTGAGCCACTACTTCTTTGGGGAGATTCTCCATGTTGGCTTCACTGTTTTTCTATCCTGCTGTTTTTGTTAATGTTGTATTGAGAGCTTTGACTTCTGATCTCATTTAATTCTTAATATCTTCTTTTAAAATTTTTATTTCCCTTTTATGCCATTTTGGACTTTCTCACTATTCCACAGTCCCTCTGGAGTCAACAGAATTCTTTTTCATCAGGGAATTTTGGTTTAATTTTCCTTCACAGAGTGATAATTGTTCATTGTGTTGTGGACTCTTTCTATGCATTTTTCTTCGTTTTTCTGTGTCTTTATTAGCTTCTCTATTGGTTTATGTACTTGTTTTTTTTTTTTTTTTATTTAATAGCCTTTTATTTACAGGATATATACATGGGTAACTTTACAGCATTAGCAATTGACAAACCTCTTGTTCCAATTTTTCACCTCTTACCCCCCCTACCCCCTCCCCTAGATGGCAGGATGACCAGTAGATGTTAAATATATTAAAATATAACTTAGATACACAATAAGTATACATGACCAAAACATTATTTTGCTGTACAAAAAGAATCAGACTCTGAATTATTGTACAATTAGCTTGTGAAGGAAATCAAAAATGCATGTGTGCATAAATATAGGGATTGGGAATTTAATGTAATGGTTTTTAGTCTTCTCCCAGAGTTCTTTTTCTGGGCATAGCTAGTTCAGGTCATTACTGCTCCATTAGAAATGATTTGGTTGATCTCGTTGCTGAGGATGGCCTGGTCCATCAGAACTGGTCATCATATAGTATTGTTGTTGAAGTATATAATGATCTCCTGGTCCTGCTCATTTCACTCAGCATCAGTTCGTGTAAGTCTCCAGGCCTTTCTAGAAATCATCCTGTTGGTCATTTCTTACAGAACAGTAATATTCCATAATTTTTCATATACCAAATTTATTAGCCATTCTCCAACTGATGGACATCCATTCAGTTTCAGTTTCTAGCCACTACAAAAGGGCTGCCACAACATTCGTGCACATACAGGTCCCTTTCCCTTCTTTATAATCTCTTTGGGATATAATCCCAGTAGTAACACTGCTGGATCAAAGGGTATGCACAGTTTGATAACTTTTTGAGCATAGTTCCAAACTACGCTCCAAAATGGTTGGATTCGTTCATAACTCGACCAACAATGCATCAATGTCCCAGTTTTCCCGCATCCCCTCCAACAATCATCATTATTTTTCCTGTCATCTTAGAATCGGCAGGTGTGTAGTGGTATCTTAGGTTGTCTTAATTTGCATTTCTCTGATTAATAATGACTTGGAGCATCTTTTCATATGACTAGAAATAGTTTCAATTTCTTCATCTGAGAATTGTCTGTTCATATCCTTGACCATTTTCAATTGGAGAATGGCTTGTTTTTATAAATTAGAGTCAATTCTCTATATATTTTGAAATGAGGGCCTTTATCAGAACCTTTGACTGTAAAAAATATTTTCCCAGTTTGTGCTTCCCTTCTAATCTTGTCTGCATTAGTTTTGTTTGTACAAAAACTTTTCAGTTTGGTATAATCAAAATTTTCTATTTTGTGATCAAGTAATGATCTCTAGTTCTCTTTGGTCATAAAGACCTTCCCCTTCCACAGGTCTGAAGAGGTAAACTATCCTATGTTCCTCTAATTTATGATAATTTCATTCTTTATCCTAGGTCAGAACCCATTTTGACCTTATCTTGGTGTACAGCGTTAAGTATGGATCAATGTCTAGTTTCTCCATATTAGTTTCCAATTTTCCCAGCAATTTTTATCAAACAGTAAGTTCTTATCCCAAAGCTGGGATCTTTGGGTTTAATCAAGACTAAGTTGCTATATTTGTTGACTGTTTGTCCCTTGAACTAATCTATTCCACTGATCAACTAATCTATTCCTTAAATACCAAATAGTTTTGGTAACTGCTGCTCTATAATATAATTTTAGATCTGGTACAGTAAGCCACCTTCATTTGATTTTTTTTTCATTAATTCCCTTGAAATTCTTGACCTTTTGTTTTCCATATGAACTTTGTTGTTATTTTCCTAGGTCATTAAAATAGTTTTTGGGAGTCTGATTGTATGGCGCTAAATAAATAGATTAGTTTAGGTAATATTGTCATCTTTAATATATTTGCTCGCCCTATCCAGAGCATTTAATATTTTTCAATTGGTTAGATCAGATTTAATTTGTGGAAAAGTGGTCTGTAATTTTGCTCATAAAGTTTCTGATTTTCCCTTGGCAGATAGATTCCTAAACATTTTATATTATCAGTAGTTACTTTAAATGGAATTTCTCTTTGTAACTCTGACTGTTGGATTTTGTTAGTGATATATAAGAATGCTGATGACTTATGTGGGTTTATTTTATAACCAAAGCTTTACTGAAAGTTGTGGATTATTTCTAATAACTTTTAGCAGAATCTCTGGGGTTCTCTAAGTATACCATCATGTCATCGGCAAAGTGATAATTTGGCTTCCTCATTGCTATTCTTATTCCTTAATCTTTTCTCAGCTCTTATTCTATAGCTAGGTTTCTAATACAATATTAAATAGTAACGGTGATCGTGGGCAACCTTGTTTCCTCCAGATCTTATTGGAATGGTTGCAGTTTGTCTCCATTACATATGATGCTTACTGATGGTTTTAAATAGATGCTGCTGATTATTTTAAGGAAAGATCCATTTTCCTATACTCTTAAGTGTTTTTAATAGGAATGGATGTTGGATTTTATCAAATGCTTTCTGCATCTATTGGATGATCATATGGTTTTGTTAATTTGGTTATTGACATGGCCAATTATATTGATAGTTTTCCTAATATTGAACCAGCCCTGCATTCCTGGTATAAATCCTACTTGATCATAGTGTATTATCTTGGAATGATTTTTCTGTAGTCTTTTTTGCTAATATCTTTTTAAGATTTTAGCATCAATATTCATTAGGGAGATTGGTCTATAATTTTCTTTCTCTGTTTCAGCCTACCTGGTTTAGGTATCAGGACATGTCGTGTCATATAAGAGAATTTGGTAGGACTCCTTCATTTCCCTATTTTATCAAATAATTTATATAGCATAAGGGGCCAATTGTTCTTTAAATGTTTGGTAAAATTCACATGTAAATCCATCTGGTCCTGGGTTTTTCTAGGGAGTTGTTTAATTGCCTGTTCTATTTCTTTTTCTGAAATGGGACTATTCAAGAATTACTTCCTCCTCTGTTAATCTGGGAAGTCTGTATTTTTGGTGTCATCCATTTCATTAGGTTATCAAATTTATTGGCATAAAGTTGAGCAAAACAACTCCTTATTATTTCTCTAATTTCCTCTTCATTGGTGGAAAGTTCTCCTTTTCATTTTTAAGACTACTAATTTCGTTTTCCTCCCTCCTTTTCTAATCAAATTTACAAAACATCTATTTTATTGGCTTTTTCATAGAACCAACTCTTAGTTTTATTAATTAGTTCAATAGTTTTTACTTTCAATATTTTAATTTCTCCTTTTAATTTTAAATTTCAATTTAGTATTTGATTGGGGTTTTAATTTGGTCTTTTTAGTTTTTTGGTTTAGCCAATTCATTAATCTTTTCTTTCTCTGTTTATTCAAGTAAGCCTCTAAGGATATAAAAATTCCCTCTTATTACCGCTTTGGCTGCATCCACAAATTTTGGTATGATGTCTCATCATTGTCGTATCTTGAAATTAAATTATTAATTGTATCTATAATTTGCTGCTTCACAATCATTCTTTAAGATGAGATTGTTTAGTGTCAATTACTTTTTGGTCTATTTCCCTAACTTTTTGTTGAATGTAGTTTTATTGCATCATGATCTGAAAAGGCATTACAATTTCTGCTTTCTTGCATTTAATTTAAGTCTTTTATTCCTAATATATGGTCCAATTTTTGAATAGGTTCCATGAACTGCTGGGGAAATATATTCCCTTCTATCTCCATTCAATTTTCTCCCAAGATCCAACATACCTAATTTTTCTAATATTATTTACTTCTTTAATTTCTTTCTTATTTGTTTTGTGGTTTGGTTGTCTAATTCTGAGGTACAAGGTTGAGATCTCCTACTATTACAGTTTTGTTGTCTATTTCTTCTTGCAACTCTCTTACTTCTCCTTTAGGAAGTTGAGTGCCATACCACTTGGTGCATATATTTTTAATATTGATATTGCTTCGTTGTTATGCTACCCTTTAGCAGGATGTAGTTCCTTCCTTATCTCTTTTAATTAGATCAGTTTTACTTTTGTGATCTGAGATAAGGATGGCTACCCTACTTTTGACTCACCTGAAGCATAATAGATTTTGCTCCAGCCTTTTACCTTTACTCATATATATCCCCTGCTTTAAATGTGTTTCTTTAAAGACATATTGTAGGGTTCTGACTTTTGATCCAGTCTGCTATCTGCCCCCTCTTTTGGGAGTTCATCCATTCACATTTACGGTTAGAATTACTAAATCTGTATTTCCTGCCATCCTAATACCAGATTGTCTTTACTTATTCTTGCCTCTCCAACCCTCTTTCCCCTTTAAACTTATGTACCCCTCTTGTATCATGATACTTATCCTCTTTATAATCCCTCCCTCCCCCTTTGAGTCTTTCCCTTCACCCTTATTACTCTTTTCTTTTCCCTTTTCCTCTCCCCGTTTTTAATGAGGCGAGAGAAATTTTCTTTAAAACAAATTCAATTATTTTTCCGGCCAACTCTGATGAGAGTTAGATTCACACAATGTTCCTCCCCTCTTAATTCCCTCAGATATGATAAGTTTCCTTAGCCTCTTTGTGGGATTGGTTTCCTCTTTTTATCCCTCCTTCCACCTTATTCTGCCATCATCCCTTTTCCATATCTACTTCCCTTTTTATGTTATATCAGTACAATCAAATTATACATGTATTCTTTTGTATATCCACAACAGAAATACAATTCTCAAGAGTTATTTTTACCTTTCTGCATCTCTTGAGGTTCTATTCTTGGAATCAAATTTTTGTTTAGTTCTGGTTTTTCTTCAGAAACAAATGAATTCATTTGTTTCATTAAATTCCATCTTCTTCCCTGGAAAATGCTCAGCTTAGCTGGGTGTTTATTCTTGGCTGCATCTCAAGTTCTTGTGCCTTTCGGATATCATATTCCAGGCCCTTCTTTCCTTTAATGTAGAGGCAGCCAGATCTGTGGAAATCCTATTGTGGCACCTCAGTATTTAAATGGTTTTTTTGGCTGCTTGTAAATTTTTCCTTAATCCATGTTCAAATTTGGCCACAATATTCCTTGGGTTTTTATTTTAGGGTGTCTTTCAGAAGGTGTTTGATGAATTCTTTCAATGCCTATTTTACCTTCTATTCTCATCTAGGCAGTTCTCTTTGATGATTTCTTGTAAAATATTATCCAGGCTCTTTTTCATCATAGTTTCGGAAGTCCAATAATCCTCAGATTATCTCTCCTAGATCTTTTCCAAGTCTGTTGTTTTTGCAAGTAGATAATTCATGGTTTTTCAGTTTGTCATTTTTGTTTTGCTTGATGAATTCTTGCTGTCTCAATGAATCATTAATTTCTATTTGTTCATTCTAATTTTTAAAGAATTATTTTCTTCATTAGCTTTTTTACTTCTTTCTGTATATGTCAATTGAGGTTTTTGAATGTATTTGTTTTTGGTCTGTAATTTTTCCATTTCACTAATTTTTTTTTTTTTAGTAAATTTTTTCTTTTTCAATTCACAGATCCTACTTTCTAGTGAATTCTTTATTTTTCAATTCACAATTCTTACTTTCCTGGATTTTTTACTTTTCCAATTCGTATTTCAGGAAGTTTTTGCTCTCTTTAAGGCTTCTCTTTCCTTTTCCCCATTTTCTTCTAATCTCTTTTGAGACTTTTAATGGTCTCTTCTGAGAGCATTATGTATAGGAGGACAGTCTGATGCATGTTTGCTGTTTGAGGTTCTTCAGGTTTGTGACCTGCTCTTTTCTGCATAGAAGCTGTCGATGGTTCTTTTCATCTTTTTATTCATGTTTTAAAGCCTTTGGGTATGTCTCCTGGCAGGGGTTACCAGCTTCCTCTGCAAGGCAGGGAAAGATGTAAACCGATTTCCAACCCTGAGGGTAATGGGTGCTCTGGTGAGGTTTTCCTTCCCCCAACAGGAAGTTGGATTCAGCACTGGCCCAGCTATCAAACTGCTTAGTAGGGCTGAGTGGGTTAGCGATTGCCCTCGGCTAGAGACTAAGGGGTGAAAGTGTCACTGCCCCAGGCCGAAGCCTCTTGTGGGCCTGTGAGTATTAGCAGCTGACCGCAGACCACAGACCACAGACCGCAGACCGCAGACTGCAGACCTCCGCAAACTCTGCCCAGCATCTCTGCCTGATGCAAATCGGCCCTGGAAAAGCTCTATGGCCCCAAGCCGAGCTCCCCACTGTGCAGATTGGAGGCTAACCCGGGCTGCGTCCTCCTGCTGTGCAGGATCACACTGCCCAAGGAAAAGCCCGTACTGCGGGTTGGGCTGCCTTTGCTGAGATCTTGCCTTCACCCTCAGTTTTGAGACTCTCCTCGGAACCTAATTTCTCTCCCCGTCTCCGATCCCCCCTGGCCCCGGAACCAACCTTTTTGGCGAGACTGCAGATTTCTTCGCGGTGAGTTGTTCCTTCTTATCTTTACGAATTGTAGCAGTCAAGACTATTTTTGAGGCTCGATATAATATTGATAAAGAGGGTAAGAGAAGAGCTTAGAAAGTCGCGTGTGTCTTCTCCGCCATCTTGGCTCCGCCCCCCGGTTTATGTACTTGTAATCTAATGTTTTAACTTGGGCATAAAATTATCTCTTGGCCCTTTGTCCTTTCTCTTCCATTCTTGTTCACTACTCTGTAGTTTCTTTCCATATTCTTTGGTATCCACCTGTTCTGCTGTTGCACAGACCTAAAAATCTGGATGACCTTGACTTCTTCCTCTTTTTGGAATGTGGGAAACTTTTTTATTTCTGCTGAGGGGACCACTATCTTCCCAGTTTCTTAAATTCACAACCTCAACATTATTATTTAGTCTTCACTCCCCTCTCCAATAAGGCACATTTAAGACCTACATCACTTTTTGAAAATATATAGATGTTACATATTTCATGAAATATTTCCCAATTGCATGCAACATTTTTTTATATTTTTTTAATTTTGAATTCCAAATTTTCTCCCTTCCTCTCATCCCTCCCTTTTCCTTGAGAGGGTAAGCAATTTGATATAGGTTGTGCTTATGGAGCCAGTCAAAACATATTTCTATATTAAGCATGTTGAGAAAGAAAACAGATCCCAAGAAAAATAAAGAAAATTTTAAAAATGCTTCATTCTACATTCAGAGTTCATCAGTTCTCTCTCTGGAGGTGGCTAACATTTTTCATCATGGGTCCTTTGGAATTAAGACTTCATCACTTCTAATGCAGACTATTGTGACAATTCCTAACTGACCACTCTCCATCAAATCTCTCCCCTTTGTTATTGTTCAGTCATTTCAATCATGTCTAATTCTTAGTGACCCCATCTGGGATTTTCTTGGCAGAGATACTACAATGATCTAACAATTCCTTTTCCAGCTCATTTAACAGATGAAGAAACTGTGGCAAACAGGGTTAAGTGACTTGTCCAGGATGATACAGCTACTAAGCATCTGAGGCCACATTTAAACCATTCCTGACTCCAGACACACATTTAAGCTATTCCTGACTCCAGACCCAGTGCTGTGTCATCTCCTTCCCTAAATTGGCTTTTATTTCTTTTAGGTGTAGTGTGTGTGTGTGTACGTGTGTGTGTAAAATCTCTATCTTTCTGTCTGCACGAATACATAATCTGATGTGGATATGTAGATATTTCTATTCCCAGTGCCTGACACAAAGATGTTCAATAAATATTTCCTACTTGGTTTAACTATGTCTCTTTCCAGGGTAAACTCCAGCAGGAGAGATCTGGTCCCAGCTGGGTTTGTAGTAATCCTTCTCTCAGTGACTAAAGCTTTTACTCCTCTTGGTTTTTTTTTTTTTTTTTAACAAATCCATCCCTCTGCTGCTTTTTCTTCCTGTTGTTGGGGAGTGAGAAGTCAATAAAAAAGGCTGAGGTTGTGAATTTAAGAAACTGGGAAGATGGTGATCTCCGCAACAGGTAAGTTTCCCACATTCCAAAACAAGGAAGAAACCAAAGTCATCCAGACTTTTTAGGTCTGTGCAGCAGCAAAAGAGGTGGACATCTAAGAATATATAGATTAGTGAACTATAGATTAGTGAACAAATTAGTGTTATCTGTTGCAGAGGTGTCTTAACTTTTTCTGTGTCAAGATTATTTTGGCATTCTGGTGTAGCTTAAAACTCCTGTGGTCTGTTGCCTATGTTCACATTTGAAGAAAACATTAAATTTCAGTTAGAATTTGTGACAGTAAAGGAGTCATTTTTTTCCTATCTAGATTCATGGATCTCTCCTGAAATCTCTCCAAAGACTCCAAGTTAGAACCCCTTGTTTATTCTCTCTTGTTCAGCCAGGTTTTGGCCACAGCCATTGGGACTGGGCAGGGCCCTCGATAGCCAAACTCTGAAGTTCAAACTTGCAAGATAGCTTATGATCATTTTGTCTGATACACAGCCGGTTTGGGGTATGGGGACACTGAGTTGGAGAACTCTCTGAGCATAAGTTCTTTGATGTTTTGTTAAGTTTTTTACCTTGTATGATGTTTTACTCTTATGAAGTCAGCTTTAATGGTTTTAGACATGGGATATAATTTCCCCCTCTTTTTTCAGGGAAGGGATAAGGAAGACTTAAAGAAATTGGAAAAAATCGAACTACTCCACAGTCATGTCAAATTTTGAGAGTTTCTCATGTCTTTTGGATTGATGTTTCTTCTGGAACTTTAAATCATAATATTCCACCTATAACTATAAACCATAACATTCCACCTATCTTCCTCAAGTCTTTTGTCCTCTTATTCTTACATCAAAATCTGTTCTCCTAAGGTCTTAGAAGTATTTCAAACTATATTTCTGTTCTTTTTTTTCTGTTAATAGAATAGTCTGAATAAGTATTTTAGTAAGTTGAAAAATTACTTTCCTAAAGATTCTTATAACTTCCACTCTGGAAACTAGTTATAACCTGGTTTAGTTAGAATCAAGTTCCAGGAAACTAGTTACAACCTGGTTTAGTTAGAATCAAGTTCCAGGAAAGAATTTTTTCATGTTAGTTTTTTCTACATTTTAAAGGATGACATTATCATTAAGGAAACACTAGAAGTTAGTAAGAGTTCTCTATTTGGTTTAGAGGGAAGTATAGTAAATACTTGGATAATTGAAATCCCCTATTAAAAAAAACCTCATAACTCAATGCCAGGCTTATGATCTGTCTCCCAAACTCTTCATCCATTATTTTTTTCTGTCTAGGTGGTCTGTAGTATAATTTAATAATGATATGGCTTCTGTTTCTACTTCTGTTGATATTCATTATGATTCTTCCACCATTCTTTTCCCCCTCTGATTGTTAGATTTCCTCATATATCTTCTTAAAATACACTGTTCTCCTTTTCTCCATTTACTTATCCTGTGGTTTATTTATTTGTCTTTGTTTTGGCAAGGCAATTGCAGTTAAGTGTCAGTTAAGCTCAGAGTCATACAGCTAGTAAGCATTAGGTGTCTGAGATCAGATTTGAACTCAGGTTCTCCTGACTCCAATACCAGTGCTCTATTCATTGCACTAGCTAGCTGCCCCTGTTTTTGTTTGTTTGATTTGTTTTGATCAGTGGTTTTTTTTTTTTTTTTTTAATCAGATTTATCCTTCCTATGCTATATTCCAGTTTCCAGCCACAAGTCTTACCTTACCATGTATGGTAAAGTATGCTATATGGCTAGTCAAATTTACTTCCCTTTGTTTCCCTCTCAATACTTTATTTGCTTGTTATTCACACTTTGTATATCTGGGTACAGGATTTGAAGTTACATGTTTTGATTACTGCTTCCATTCTTAGTTTTTATCCACTATGAATTTCTGTGTGCCTCCTACATTGCAGTTTATTCTCTGCCATGACCAGATTGGTGGAATTATGGAAAGTGAAGGGGATTCAAAGCAAAAGACAAACAGATTCTCTCCTCAAAGATTTTAGCCTCCTAGGGAAATAGAAGAACCAGGCAAACAAGTATAGTCTAGGTGTGAAATATGGCAAAGGAAAAATTGTCAGTGCTTTCAGAAAATTTCAGTGTCAGAGGATCCTAGCTTTAGAGCTAGAAGGACCTCAGAGACCATCTAATTCATCCCAGCTCCCCCCATTCTACAGATAAGGAAGCTGAGGCCTGGTGAGATGAAGTAACTTACTCACAGTCACATGGTAAAAAAAAGGTCAGTCTATGCATATATTATGTAGGATTTTTAGAAGGATTAAGTGTTGTATTTTGTCAAGCTCTTTCCATAAATCTATTATGATAATTACGTGGTTTGGGATTTTTAAAAATATATGATTAATTATGTTAATTGTTTTCCTAATATTGAACTCTTCTTATATCCCTCCTATAAATCCAATTAGGTCATGCTGAATGATTTCTTTGATGAATCATTGCAGTGTGAAAGGATTTTTTTAAAAAAATTGAATCAATGTCTTCATTAATGATATTGTCTATAGTGCTCCTTCTGTCCTTTATTCTTTTCTGTTTTACTTTTAGGGCTAAATTTGTCTCATAAAAGCAGTCTAGTTAAGTGCTTTATTTGTCAATTTTTGAGAATTACTTGTGTAATACTGGTAGTAAATGTTCTTTAAAAGTTTAACAGAATTCTCCTGTGAATTTATCAGAATCAAGAGGTTCTTCTCCCTTTTCCTCCTTCACAACTAGTTATTTTTCCTTTTCTGAGATTGGGTCATTTAAGATCTTTTTTTTTTTTTTGGTCTTGTTAGTTTGGGTATTTTATGATTTTTAAAAGTATTGCTCTAGAATGATAATTGGGGCAATGTGTACAGAAGAATTGCATGTGTTTAACATCTATTGGATTACTTGCCGTGTTGGGGATGGGATGGGAGAAAGGAAGAGAGAAATTCAGAACACAAGGTTTTGCAAGGGTGAATGTTGAAAACTATCTCTGCGTATATTTTGAAAATAAAAAAAAAAACTATTATTAAGAGTATTGTTCTACTTATTTTGTCTTTTCACTTTTGTAATTGTGTATCAGGTTCAGATAATTCTACTGATTCCTTTTCATTCTGTTGGGATTTCACCTTGTTTATTTGCTCTTTCACTGAGTTGATTTTCTACCCTCTTCTTTTTAGCCAGATTGATTAAAGATTTAACCAATCAATTATTATTAGTCTTTTCAAAGAACCAGCTTCTAGTTTTATCATTTCTATAATAATTTTTGGCTTCCAGTTTGCGGATTTCTCCTCTAATTTTGATATCCCTTCTTTTGTGTGTATTTATTGGATTTTTAATTTTTTAAAAAATATTTATTTAATTCAATGCCTTTTTTCTATTTTTAAAATTTATGTTTGTAGAGATATAGCTTTTTTTTTTCTGGACAACTACTTCAGCTGGTAATGTTAGAATGTTGTTTCAACATTATAATTTTCCATCATATAATTACTAATTTTTTCTGATATAATTTTTGATCCATTCATTTTTTAGAGTTACATTGTTAGTCTTCATTTGGATCTGTGTCTTTTGTTTGTGGTCCTTAGATTGATAACTATTTTTATTGCTTTATGATCTTTTAAGGAGGTTGTTACTTTTCTGCCTTTTTACATTTCGTTGCAAAATCTCTGTGTCCCAATGCATAGTTAATTTTGAAAATTTTGTAAATATGTATGTTCTTTTCAGCCTCATCTTTAAGCTCTATTTCTCCAACAATTTGTTTCCTTTTTGTTTATCTTTGTTAGATGTATACAGAACCGAGAGAAAGATATTGAATCCTCATGCTTTTAGTGTGTTATGTCTGTGTATTCTTGTTGCTAGGTTGATATTTGCCTTATGAATTGAAATGCTAAGTTATTTAGAGCATATAAGTCTATTATTAATATTGGTTTGTTGTCTATAATTCCTTTAGACATAATATAGATTTTGTGTTTCCTTTTTATGTTTCAAATGCTTTTTTGATCGGGTATTCAAAGCCCTTTATTACCTAGTCCCCTTATAGTTTCCACTCTTTTTTTATACTCTCTCGTGTACTCCCAGTGACACTGACATCCTTGCTGTTCCATAAGCAAGGCACTCCATCTCTCAACTCTGGGCAGTTTTTGTGGTTATCTCATATCTAGAATGTTCTCCTTCCTTATATCTATTTCCTGACTTCCTTGGCTTCTTTGAAGGCCCAACTAAAATGCTATATACTATAAGGAGTCTTTCCGAATTCCTCTTAATTCCAGTGCCTTTTGGAATTCCTTATGGAATTAAAGTTTCTAAGGTGCAAATCTAAAGAGTTTCTAGGCCTTGTAAATCTTGTCTCTGTCCTTTTTTCTGCTGAGCCTCGCTTTTGATATAAAGCTTTTTTATTTTCAAGACACATGTAAAGATAGTTTGCAATGTTCACCCTTGTCAAACCTTGTGTTCCAATTTTTTTTCTTCTCCCCTTCCCCTGACCCCTTCTCCAGATGACAAGCAATCCAATATAGGTTAAACATGTATAGTTCTTCTATACATATTCCCACAATTATCATGCTGCACAAGAAAAATCAGATCAAAATAGAAAAAATGAGAAAGAAAACAAAATGCAAGCAAACAACAACAAAAAAGTGAAACTACTATGTTGTGAGCCACACTCAGTCCCCATAGTCCTCTCTCTGGATGCAGGTAGCTCTCTTCATCACAAGTCTACTGAAAATGGCTTGAATCACCTCCTTGTTGAAATGAGCCTTGTCCATTAGAATTGATCATGACATAATCTTGTTGCTCTTTGTTCTTTTTTTTATATAGCCTTTTATTTACAGGATATATGCATGGGTAACTTTACAGCATTAACAATTGCCAAACCTCTTGTTAATTTTCCCTCCCCCCCACCCCTCCCCAGATGGCAGGATGACCAGTAGATGTTAAATATATTAAAATATAAATTAGATACACAATAAGTATACATGAAAAACGTTATTTTGCTTAAAAAGAATCAGACTCTGAAATTGTACAATTACAGAAGGAAATCAAAATGCAGGTGGGCATAAATATAGGGATTGGAAATTCAATGTAATGGTTTTAGTCATCACCCAGGTTCTTTCTCTGGGCATAGCTAGGAGTCATTACTGCTCCATTGGAAATGGTTGGTTGATCTCGTTGCTGGGGATGGAGGTCCATCAGGGCACATTAATATTTTTAAAATTTAATATCTCCTGGTCCTGCTCATTTCACTCCAATATTTGTTAAGGTCTCTCCAGGCCTTTCTGAAATCATCCTTTGGTCATTTCTTAAGAACAATAATATTCCAAATAATCATATACCACAATTTATTCAGCCATTCTCCAACTATGGACATCCATTCAGTTTAGTTTTTACCACTACAAAAGGGCTGCCACAAACATTTTCAGGTCCCTTTCCCTTCTTTATAATCTTTTGGGATTAATCCAGTAGTAACATGCTGGATCAAAGGGTATACAGTTTATAACTTTTTGAGCATAGTTCAAACCCTCTCCAGAATGGTTGGATTCGTTCACAACTCCACCAACAATGCATCAATGTCCCAGTTTTCCCGCATCCCCTCCAACAATCATCATTATTTTTTCCTGTCATCTTATGTTGCTCTTTGTTCTACTCACTTCACTTAGCATCAGTTCATGTAAGTCTCTCCAGCACTTTCTGAAATCACCTTGCTGATCACTTTTTATAGAACAATAATATTCCTTTACATTCATATGCCATAACTTATTTCAGCCATTCTCCAACTGATGGGCATCCACTCAGTTTCCAATTCCTTGCCACTACACAAAGGACTGCCACAAACATTTTTGCACATGTGGGGTCCTTTCCCTCCTTTATGATATCTTTGGAATATAGGCCCAGTAGAGGGTTTGCTGGATCAGAGGGTTTGTACAGTTTGATAGTCCTTTGGACACAATTCCATATTGTTCTACAGGATGGTTGGATCAATTCACAACTATACCAATAATGTATCAGTGTCCCAGTTTTCCCATATCTCCTCTAGGATTCATCATTATCTTTTCTTGTTGGCCAGTCTGAGAGGTATGTATTGGTAACTAACAATTGCCTTAATTTGCATTTCTCTGATCAATAGTGATTTAGAGCATTTTCCCATATGAATAGCAATGGTTTTAATTTTTTTATTGAAGCTTTTTATTTTCAAAACAATGCAAGGATCATTTTTCAACAATGACCTTTGCAAAACCTTGTGTTCTATTTTTCCCCTCCTTCCCCTCATTCCCTCCCCTATGTAGCAAGTAATCCAATATGTTATGGTTTTAATTTCTTCCTCTGAAAATTGTCTTTCTTGTCCTTTGACCATTCATCAATTGGAGAATGGCTTGTATTCTTCTGAATTTGAGTCAATTCTCTATATATTTTAGAAATGAAACCTCACTCTTATAAATATCAATTCCTACTGGTTACCTATGCAGATTGTCATTTTCCTACATCCCTTTTTGTGAAGTTCATTACAATCCTTTGCGTTCCTAATGATCATTATCCCCCATTTACCCTGAAATCTCTTCCTTGGGTCCATACCTTTTCAGCCTTCTGGATGTCAGTTACTCCCAGGAGCTCTGAGTCTGCTTCCCCTGATGCTGGCCAAGTGTTCTCTGTTAAGTATCAGATCTCTATGGGACATACCCTTGTGAGATCCCAATTTTCCTTTATAGACTCTCTTCTCCCATGGAAATAATTATCAGGGTCACCCCTCTCACAACTTAACAAAATTTCCCCCTTTCACTTCCCCCTTTTCAATACCTGTTTCCCCTCCTTATCCCTTCTGCTGTATTGTCTCTTCTTCCTGAAAGACTATAAGTTATCTTCCCTTCCCTTTGATTTGTTTAAGATAGATAAAGGAGGAAAAGGATAGAGGAGAATATTTTCTCTCCTTTTAGGTACCCTCCCATTTTGCAATTCAGTCTTACAAAAAATTGATTAACCTGTAGGTCAGTGTTGTGATGTTTAATCTCTGATGTTTCAGGTCTTTTTTCATCATCTTACTCTTGTTTCCTTGTGTGCATTTGGAAAGAAATATCTGAATAATCTGTCATTATTTTGCTTTAGTTGTTCTTGATTGCTGTATTTGTTTACTCTTCAGTTGTCTAAAGTGTTTAATAAACAAATAATTTCTTTAGGTCTGGTTTTCTCTCTAGGAATACTATGAACTTTTTAATTTGAATTTTTAAATTGAATGCTCATCTTTTTTTTTTTTCATTAATGTTTAGGCTCAGACTTGCAGGGTAAGTCAACTTGGATTGCATCTTAAGCTATTAGAGACAAGTGAAATTATTCTTTTGCATGATTCCTGTTTTGGATATATGTGAGAGAACATGAAGACTGGTGAAAATAGGTGACTCTATTTTGTTTGTCACATGATGCAGCAATGTAGGTGTTATCACCAATATGTATATGAGGAACTGAGGCTGGACTTGGCCAGGTTCAAGTAGCTAATTAAAAAAATTCATTGTAGCCCTACATCCAGTGGTACGCATCTTCTAAAAAGACCATCAGCTGGTTCTTTGATCAAGTCTGTACCCTTCCCAGACTACAAGGCAGTGGAGAGGCTCAGTCTACATGAGCGTTTCTTTCTTTTCTCCGGCCCAGCTTCTTGTGCTGCTAAGTTCAGTGCTCTATCCACTATTGCAGAATTTTAACAGTTAGATGAGAGAGGGGTTCATTACAGTTATAAATAGACAATATGGATTTACATAGATTTTTGAAGCAGGATGAAGCTGAAAAAGATAGCAATCTCATTTGATTGGATTATCTATTGTATCAGGGGATAATGAGATGAGATGAGAAAGATGAGGTTTATAGTTGTGGAGTTAGAGGCCCTGCCTCAGAGCATGTGGTCCAAACCCTTCATTTTAGAGGGGAGAAAACTAGAGTTTGTCTTTTTTGGAGGGTCTTGAGTGATAAGGGAAAGAGTTTGTATTTTTTCCCTATGAACAATAGACAATATGAGTAAAGATGACCTCTTTTCATTTTTGATGGCCTTAAAATCATAGTTTTATGGTTAGAAGGGAGATCAGGAGACATTTAGTCTTATTGTCTAATTTTTCAAGTGAGAAACTGAGGTCCAGAGAAGTTAAGTGACCTGTTTAATGTCACCTTGGTGGGTGGCTATGGCAGATTAAGAATTTGAGCCCATGGCTTGTGCCAAAAGTACCTGGCTGTCTTTTTGTTTAGAATTTATTCTCTGGCATTCAAAGAAGTTCTATGCAGGAAAGGTCTGACTGCAATAGGGAGTTAGCATGATGGCCTGTGAGTGTGTGCATGGAGAGATGTGTCTGGGCTGTGGATAGAGCTGCTGTTCGGTTGGCCTGGCCCCACTTCTATTAAATGACAAGCCTCAGGGAGTCATCATCACTCTGCTGCCGAGGCTCATCTTCCCTTCCCTCCAATTGACCCCTGTCATTTGTCTGCTGAAGATGCCGGCCCTGGAAAGAATTCAAAGGCAAGATGGCAAAGGCCCCCATCCCACAGTCACCCAGGCCCCTGTCTGAAACAGCAGCCACTTCAAACAAACCTACTTAAATGCTATTTACATTTTAAAATCGACTGATTAACACTGGCAATTTGACTTTAAATATGCCTCGTTACAGATGATTTGGTCATGAACCTTGGCAATGTCCCGGCTGCTGCATAGTTTGACATGTACTTTAATAGACCATTGGCTTCTAAAAAAGCCCAGAGCTCTAAGCTAGGTCAGAGAAGAAAGAAATGCTCATGTGGACCGAGCCTCCCTCCAGCGCCTTGTATGTACTGCCTGGGAAGGGTACATTCTTGATTGAAGCAACTAGCCACATGGTGCTTTGGAAGATGGGTACCACTGGACATAAAGCTGGAATAAATTTTTTTAATGCTAGATGAAATTTTAAGATACACTTATCATCCAAACAGGGAAGGGAAACCAAAATTTTTTACTGCTGTTTTTAACAAGAATTTTAGACATCCCATGCTCCAGTTAATTCTCCAACTGCCTCTCGCCCTCTCCCACCTTTTTGTATTTGGCCAGCTGTGCTTCGCGTCTGGAAGACACTCTTTTTCCTGCTTAAAGATCTAGAGGGCTGAGCAGATTTAAAGAGGTTTTCAGAGTTCCCCAGAATTTCTAGCCTGGGTCACTGTGCAAAGGACAAGGATATTTTAGTTTTCTTTGAAAACCAGATTTGTTATTTTGTTAGTATAAGGAACTTCCTTGAGTGAGAAGTTACTCTACAAATGCTGATCTTGCCCAAGGTCACAGAATTATGGGTAATGGAAACAAGACTTGAATCTAGACCCTCTAGCTCTGGCATCAGCTCTCTATTTTTTTCTGCCATGTTACCCTTTGAGGCTTACATATGCCCTAACGCATATGTGATTCTTTGCAGCTTCTTCCATCTTTCTCACAGTTATACAGTCTTTTTTGAAGTAGAAAGACTATGCACAGGGGTGGAAGATTTTTTTAAAAGAAATACTTAATTTTTTCAAAATACATGCAAAAATAATTTTTAACATTTACCCTTAGAAAACTTTGTGTTCCAAATTTTTCTCCCTCTTTCTCCACCTTCCCCTTACCCTAGACAGCCAGTAATCCAATCTAAGTTAAACATGTGTGGTTCTTCTAAACGTTTCTACATTTATTATATTACACAAGAAAAATCGGATCAAAAAAGAAAGCAATTGAAAGAAAAAAAACAAGCAAGCAAACAATAACAAAGGTGAAAATATTAAGCTGCAATCGGCATTCAGTCCCCATGGTTCTCTCTTTGAATATGGATGGCTCTCTCCATCACAAGTATATTGGAATTGGCCTGGAACACCTCTTTGTTGAACAAAGCCAACATCCATCATCAGCATCAATCATTGCATAATCAGTCTTGTTGCCGTGTACAATGTTGTCCTGGTTCTACTCACTTCACTCAGCATCAGTTCATGTAAGTCTCTCCAGACCTTTCTGAAACCATGCTGCTGGTTACTGATAAAGAAATAATATTCCATGACATTCATATACTATAATTTATTCAGCCCTTTCCCAACTGATGGGCATCCATTCAGTTTTTAGCTCCTTGCCACTATAAAAAAGGCTGCCACATTTTTGCACATGTGGGTCCTTTCCCCCTTTTTTATGATCTCTTTGGGAGATTGCTGGATCAAAGAGTATGTACAGTTTGATAGCCATTTGGGCATAGTGAATGGGAGACTTTTAAATGTGGCTTTGACTCTTGGGCTATGAAAATCCATGAAATATTCACCTATGGGTCTATCTCCCACATGAGCTTCTTTGTACTTAGGTAAATTACTCCTTGGGTGTGGCCATCTTTGACATGGCTTCTAGTCAATGACTTTCCAATAGGGTAGACCCTATTGAAGCTTACATAAAACCTTTAGAAATTAAAAGTTGGAGTGTATGCATCAGAATAGAACTGTCAAAAGGTGTGTGTGTATTTTACTAGACCTATGATTTCACTGGCTTTGGGAACTCCCTTTACAAGTGCAACCAACCAACCTTCTTAAATAATTAAGTGCCTGGGGGACAGCTAGGTAGATAAGTGGATAAAATACTGACCCTGAAGTCAGGAGGATGTGATTCTGCCCTTAGACACTTAGTTATATGATCCTGGGCAAGTCACTTAATTGCAATTGTCTGGAAAATAAAAGATAATTAGTTGTCTGGGATGTAGTGACTTGTCCAGGGCCCCATAGCCAATGTGTAATCAGAAACAGGACTTAAACCCACTTCCTAGGGTGATAGATTTCATGCTAGAAGCAAAGTCCCACCCTCTCATTTGGCTGATGAGGAAGCTGAATTGTAGAGAAGTTGAATGATTTGTGAGTGATCTAACAGGTTGGAAATAATATAAGGGAGGGATTTGAATCTAGAACTTGGACTTGAAATCCAACTTTTAAGTCCCTCCCGGCCACCATGCTGTTTCTCTTGTGCAGTTAGCATGGTGCGTTTTTTGTGGTATGTTTATCTGTATCTGCATAAAACAATCTTTGCTGCTAGCACTTGAAGTGCGTAAGGGCAAGAGCTACCTTATTCCTCTAGGCACCCTACCTTTGTTCTCCCCCCATCACAGTGCTTTCCACATAGCCAGCAATGTTCACAGAATTGAATTCCCTGTCTTTGTCCATCTCTCACTCCTATGCTTCCTTGGGTCTCGCTCATTTGGGTTCTTTTCCTTTGAGACCCGGATAGCCACAAAAGCAAGGTGTTTGTTAGGGACGGAACCCGGATACGAAACAAATCTCATGATCTTTGTGAAAATGAGAAAGTCGTCCAATTAATTGGAGCACAGAACATTTCCCACCTGGTCAAAACCTTAATACCAATCAAATTCCATGAGAAAACAAAGCAAATTAGGGTTTTGGCTTGGAGAGTAAAGAAGTCTATCTCCCTGCATAGCACAGCACCAGGCATATTTTTACTGTCTTCATGTGGGAGCTGGCAAGGCAATAACAAAGTGTATACCCATAATAAGTTTAGGTTTAGTAAATTGCACCAAATGTCTCCCTGTTTACATTTGTACAGACTCATTTTCAAATGTATTCTGTTCATTCCCTGATGAAATAAACAAACAGCTTTAAAGGAAGGGTTATCTGCTCTCCACTGGAACACTCTCTCCTAGGAAGTGGGGTAGGGAGCCTGGGTTCTTGCTTCTCATGAGCAGGGACTATGACATTTCCAATCTCAGTTCCTGTTAATTAATCCTCCTGGATCAGGCTTTCTGAGATAAGGCAAGTGCCTCCGAGTTTCAAGCATGTCACCTTCATTTTTTTTTTCCAGAGGAGGAAACTGAGATCCATGGAGGGTAAATAGCATCTATTAAATTAGAGGCCAAATTTGGAATCCAAGTCTTGGTACAGTTGACAGAGTTCTGGAATCAGAGTACCCGACTCATGTGCTTATGGCCTATGTGATTGGACAAGTCCCATCCCTGGACCTTAATTTTCTCCTCTATTAAATGGGAGGGTGATTGGAGTAAGTGGCCTTTGAAGTTTCTTTCTGCTCTAAGGATCCTGCTGCAACCCCCCGAGTTTGATGTTCTTTGTTCTGTGTCATCTTCTCTTTTCTAGCTGGTCTCTTAGTACCTTCCTTCAAACACAGCTGCAAAGATACTTTTTAATTGGGGATGCTGTGAAGGCCATCGTGGGGCTCGCACAGTTTTGCAATTGGGTTTTTCCACCAAGATAAATTGAGCTAAGCAGACAGGTGAAGATAGAGCAGAGGCCTAATGGGGGAGGGCTAGAGGTCGACACATATAGAGAACATCTTTCCCGTTTCCTAATAAATTCCACTTGAATGAAACTATTTAATTAAAAGAAGGGAAGTCTCTGAGTTAATAGTTTAACAGCATCAGCATGAAGCTTGATAATATTATTGCCTTTATTAAAAAATCAAGAGAAAAATCAGAGAGCATCTTTGCATGTCCTTGGCGCTGTGTGTTCTCTCTGTGTCCTGTGGGGCAATGCTCAGGGAGAGGGTGATTTAGAGCCCCCTGGACTGAGGACAGTGCTTTGCTAGGCCGTGTCCCATTAAACAAGATACAGTCAGCAATTTCCCCAGGTATCAACCCATCAACCATGAATTCTTTCTTATCTCCTGCCTTACCAAGCACCAGCATAAATAAGTGGCTTCTGGAGATGCATTTTCCTTTCTCATCCTAGGCTATTTTCACAACTCTGTATTAAATGCCCACATGCCTTCATACATAGCCGTTATTTCCAAGGACAGAGTTGGGGAGCAGAGCCAACAATGGCCTGGGAGTCGGTCAGGAGAGTTGGGTTCAAATGAGATCATGTGATACAGTGAAATGAATATCAGGGTGGCAGTGAAAGACCTAGCTTCACTGGGCTTATATCCCAAAGAGATACTAAAGAAGGGAAAGGGACCTGTATGTGCCAAAATGTTTGTGGCGGCCCTTTTTGTAGTGGCCAGAAACTGGAAACTGAATGGATGCTCATCAGTTGGAGAAGGGCTGAATAAATTGTGGTATGTGAATATTATGGAATATTATTGTTCTGTAAGAAATGACCAACAGGATGATTTCAGAAAGGCCTGGAGAGACTTACACGAACTGATGCTGAGTGAAATGAGCAGGACCAGGAGATCATTATATGTAATGGGCTGAGGTTTGAGCTGATGCACTGAGGTCCCAAGTACATGAGGCTAGATAGTAATTGGGCTATACTCTATTAATATACATGATTGGATTAAGAATGGTCCCTGCCCACTCTCCTTGCAAGTCCTGATGTGTTGTATAGGAAATGACGATTTTGGTGGGTGGAGGCAGAGAGAGAGGGAAGAAGACAAGCTGGGAGAGATTGGGCTGAGTTCGAGACTCCGAGCTGCTGGTTGTGTGGCTGCTGGTCGAGCTAGCTTCTTGACTCAGCTGCACACATTGCTATCGCCGATTCTCTTCCACCTCCGATCCTTCTTCACTGAGAATAAAGACTGACGATTTTCCCCTAACCTGAATTCCTGTCTCGTGCTGATCTTAAAATACACGATCTTCACATTTGGCGCCCAACGGTGGGAACCAAGGACTGAAGAAGTCTCCGGTGACCAGGAACTTGGGTGAGTATTGTTAATAGACAAATAAGGAACTTATTTTCTTAAAAACTAAACCAGTAATCTTTTTTTTTTTTTTTGGCTAAAATGGGACAAATGCTAGCTAAAGACTCTTCATCCCCACCCCCAACCCCACCCAAGAGTGGTGCTATGGAAAGCATGATTAAGCTGATAGAAATACATGGGTTACTTATAACTTGGGAACAGATAGCGAGATTTGTGGGTATATTAAACTGCATCTCCCCTTGGATCGTAGAGGAGGAGCAGATCTCTCGAGATAACTGGTCCCGGGTTGGACAAGAGATGTTCATACATTTCAGAGAATATGGTCCTCATTCAATTTCCATGGAGGCATTTTATTTATACAATGTATTTCAGTTAGCACTAAGAATCCCTAGAAGAAAGAAAAAACCCTTGGCTCCTTCCACTCCTCCTCAAATTAGCCATGCTGTTAAGGAGGAAGACAATGAAGAGATTAATGACCATATCCCCACAGGGCATGGAGACTTAAGTGAGCAAGGGTGTGGTGACCTTTCCCCTCTGGAGGCGGCTTCAGCCCCACCCCAGGAGCAAGTGATTGACTCTCCTCCACCAACTCCACCCTCAGGGATGGAGGGAGGAGGGGCAGTGGGGGGGGCAGTGAGGGGACCAACCTTGAGCAGGCTTCAAGAGGGCTTAATGAAGGCCAAAGAAAAGGGTGTGGACATCCGGGAGCTACAACCACTTATGTTTCCTGTAATTTCCCAGTCTAATGCCTCAGGTCAACAAAGTCGAAGATGCACTCCTTTTAACGTAGAAATCATTAAAGATCTTAAAAAGGCCTGCACTAATTATGGGGCTACATTAGCTTATGTTAAGATGCTGTTACAGAATTTGGCTTTCGAAGTCTTGACTCCTGATGACTGGAAATCTATAGCAAGGGTATGCCTAGAACCTGGACAAAATTACATGTGGCTTTCTGAATATAGTGAGCTCTGTAGGATACAAGCCCAACAAAATAGTCAAAATGCTGTTCATGCTAGGATCACCTATGACCACTACAAGGTATAGGTCCATATGCAGACGTCACAGCACAGGTTAATTATTCAGTAGCAGCATATGAGCAAATTGCTGCTAATGCTATCAAAGCGTGGGATTCGATTCACAATAAAATGATAAAGAGTGAGGCCTTCACAAAATAATGAAGGGCCAGATGAGCCCTTTGCTGACTTTATGGGACGTTTGCAGACTGCTATCACAAGAACTAATGGGGAAAATCCAACAACAGATGTTTTAATAAGGCAACTTGCTAAGGAAAATGCTAATGAGGTGTGCAGAAGGATTATACTAGGACTGTCCAAGGATGCTCCTTTAGAGGAGTTCATAAGACGCTGTGCCACAGTGGGCACAAATGCCTTTTATAGCCAGGCTATGATGCAGACTTCCCAAGATCCCAACATGGGTAGACAGGGTCCCTTCCGGCAAGGGACTTCTAGAGAGATCAGTCAATGCTTTCAGTGTGGTAAAGTAGGGCATCTGAAAGCTCAATGTTGGTATAGAGGCAGAGTGAGAAAGCAGGGTGGGAGAAAAAGACCCAGTATCCCATGTCCAAAATGCAACAGAGGCTTTCATTGGGCCTCAGAATGTAGACAGGTTCAGGGAAACGGGATGAGGGGCCCAGCCCCAGGGCCCCAGGCAAAAAACTACTTGGGCATGATGGCAGCCAATGGTGCACCCAGAGAGTGCCTAGACGGCCAATACCCCAATATGACCAATCAGCCAGGAAGCCATATGATGGCAGAAAGGGATTACACAATCAATCAGCCAATCAGCCAGGAAGCAACCTGATGGAAGAAAGGGATTACAATTAGGGAGAATAGAGTTGTATGCAGCTGAGACAACTGAGATACCCCCTGGAGAGGTGAAATCTGACCATTTTACCTCCTGAGAGTACATACAAAACAGTGTCTATTCACATACTGATGTGGGAAACTGGGGAATGTGTAGATAATATCCCAGTCACCAATACAGGCAGACAATGTGTGACTTATCACCCAGGAGAAATAGTAGCATCAGGTTTACTCATACAGAATCTTAATAAGCAGCCTGGTGATAGTCACCCAGATTCTGATTCCAGATTACAAAATCCAGCAATTTACTGGACAGCAGCTGTAACAACTGACCGACCTATGCTCACAATCTATATAAATGGCCTTCCATTGGAAGGATTGGTAGACACTGGTGCAGATCGGACGGTCATTAGAGGTGCCAGCTGGCCCAGTCACTGGCCAAAGATTAAAGCAGACACTCTAGTCTGGCGTAGGAGGATCAATAGCAGCTGAAGTTAGTGCTGCCCCTATGAGATGGACTTTTGAAGGCAAAACAGGAGTTTTTACTCCTTTTATAGTTGAAAAAATCCCCATCAATCTGTGGGGAAGAGACGTTTTACAGCAATTAGGGTTAAAAATGAGTACTTCGGTTTTTTAAGCAGGGCTGCTGTTGAAGGCCTGCCAACACTTTCACCTGTTCCTATCCAATGGAAAACTGATACACCAGTGTGGATAGAGCAGTGGCCCTTAAGTAAAGATAAAATTCAGGCCTTATTAGATATAGTACAGGAGCAGCTTGACCAAGGACACTTAAAACCTTCTCTAAGTCCTTGGAATTCCCCAGTGTTTGTTGTGAAAAAGAAATCTGGAAAATGGAGGATGTTAACGGATTTAAGAAAAGTGAATGAACAGATGGAAACTATGGGAACTCTTCAGCCTGGACTTCCATCTCCTACTCAGTTGCCTAGAGAATGGCCTCTTTGGGTCATAGATATTAAGGATTGTTTCTATTCTATCCCTCTGGATAAGGAGGATATGAAAAGATTTGCCTTTTCAGTGCCCAGCGTTAACTTAGCTGAGCCTTATAAAAGATATGAATGGACAGTTTTGCCACAGGGAATGAAAAACAGCCCTACTATGTGTCAAATGTATGTTGCTGCTGCTCTTGCTCCAGTAAGAAAAGCATTCCCAAAAGTTATGCTATTACATTACATGGATGACATTTTGGGATGTGCACCTGAGGAACAAATGTTAGAGGCATGTCTACAAAAGACCATAGAAACACTAAGGAATTACAAATTATACATAGCACCAGAAAAAATTCAAAGACATGCTCCTTTTCAATATTTAGGATATGAAGTATACCCTAAGGTGCTTACAGTTCAAAAACTCTCCTTAAGAACAGAAAAGCTAAACACATTGAATGATTTTCAGAAATTGATAGGAGATATCCAATGGATGCGACCAGTGTTAGGTTTGACTACCTATCAGTTACAACCGTTATATGACATTTTAAGGGGAGACAGTGCTTTAAATTCACCACGCCAGCTTACAAAAGAAGCTCAAGAGGCTTTGAGAGAAGTTGAACTGGCTTTTATCCAATGTGGTTGAAAGAGTCACCAAAACCCTTGGAGATATCAGTTTTGCCACAAGAGGCACCCACAGCAGTCCTTCATCAAGGACACAGTGTGATAGAGTGGGTGAACCTCCCGGCACAACCAGATCAAAGCCTTACACCCTACCCAGTGCTTGTGGCTAGAATTTTATTAAAGGCCACTAAGGAGCAGTACAATTATCTGGGACAAGACCTGATAAGATATACACCTTTTATACCAATACACAAATTAATGTGTGTTGTGAGACCATCCCAGAGTGGCAAATTTTATTAGCCATGGTCCAAATTTTTACATGGGTCTCCATTAAAGATAACTAGACTATTACATAACTGGCGATGGACTCTTGAAGAAAAAGTTTCTAAAGTTCCTCTTCAAGGACCAACAATCTTCACGGATGCATCCAAACATAATATTTGTGCTGTGTACTCTCATGATCTAACTATAAAGAGAGTAGTCAGAACTCCTTTTCAGTCCACTCAGCAGAATGAATTGTACGCGATCATTCTAGCTCTTACTTATTATCCAGGAGACATAAATATAATATCTGATTCGGCCTATTCAGTAGGTGTGGTACAAAGAATTGCCACAGCCCAAATAAAATTTGCAGCCTCTAATATATATCAGCTCTTTAAGAAACTTCAAGAGCAAGTGAGAAAGCATCCAGGTAAGATCTATATATTACATGTCCCCTCTCATAGTGGACTTCCAGGTCCCATATTTGATGGCAATTCAAAGGCAGATAGCCTTCTAACTATGTTGGTCAATACCCCTTTGTTCCAAGAAGCTCAGGCATCTCATTCTAAATATCATAGGCTGCTCGAGCTTTTACCTTTACAATTTGGAATAACAAAAGAGGAAGCTAGAGCATAGTAAAGCCTGTACGCTTGCCTTCCTTTCCACGCTCCTACACTGCCTCCAGGGAAGAACCCTCGTGGTTTGAGACCCAATGAAATCTGGCAAATGGATGTGACCCATTATAAATCTTTTGGTCTGTCTTTCATCCATGTTGTGGTAGACACCTTTTCAGGATTCACTTTTGCAATGCCAGCAGCAAAAGAGACAGCCCGAGTGGTCACTGAATTCCTCATACAAGCATTTGCCATTATGGGTGTGCCGCAAGCAATAAAAACAGACAATGGTCCTGCTTATATCTTCGAAACATTTTGCACACTTTTTGTGCACAGTATAAGATGTTACACACCACAGGCATACCTTTTAATCCTCAAGGACAGGCAATAGTGGAGAGGAGAAACAGAGATATTAAGACACTACTCCAAAACAAAAGAAAGGGGGAGCCACAGGTAACCCTAGAGAACTTCTAAATCTAGCCCTTTATACTATTAACTTCTTGATTTTTGACAAAGATGCACTGGCTCCGGCTGACAGGTTTTATAACCCACTGGAAGGTCAGTGTCCAGTGCGAGCAGCTCCACTATCTTTAGATAATCGCCAGGTGATGTGGAGAGACCCAGAAAGTGGTGAATGGAAAGGACCAGATAGGCTAATTGATTTGGGGAGAGGGTTTGCTTGTTCTCACAGGTGGAGAAGGAATCAGATGGGTGCCAACGAGCCATATTTGCCTTGTCCATCGCAGAGAGACGGAGCAGACCTTTGAACAAAGGAGAAGACCCAAGAAATAACGGGTGGTGCTGTTGCCTGTTGTGCTCCCCATTGAAAGGGCCCTGGCAGTTATGGCGTTTGACTCATGGACATCAAAGATTGTCGGACTTCAAAACCCTCAGGAATCATTGGATTCTCTGAGCCATAGGATTCTTGAAAACTCTCAGGAATCATTGGATTCTCTGAGACATAGGACTTGAAAACCCTCAGGAATCATTGGATTCTCTGAGAAATGATAAGACTGTTACAACACTTCAAAATCTGCTGGAATCATTGGATTCCCAACACATAAAAGACTTTTCAGGACTTCAAAACTCAGGGGATCATTGGATTCCCTGACATGTGAAACAATGGACAGTAGATTGGTTTTGGACTATCTCTTTGGCTGCTGAAGAAGGTGTATGTGTGACTGTTTTTACATACCCACCTTCTAGGACTTCTGGTGATCTTTTCCAACACCATGTTGATTTATATTGTTTGCTATTACTTGTGTGTACAATTCATGTTTGTTACACCACATCGAGCCTACACTGACTGAGGGGAGGGTCATCCCTAATAGCCTCTGCGTTATTGCTATGTGCTTGTGTAATACCTCCCATGCTGATGGGTCTGTGCATATTAAGACCCTTCAGCCCAGAAACCCGCTAGCAACCCCCATTTCCCTTTGGTGCTTTTCATCTCCCTTCCTGAGATGTCAGGTAGGGCGTGATCATCTCCTTTTAGTGCTTTCACCGCCTTTTCTGAGAAGTCAGGGAGGCTGTGATCACCTCCCTTTCGGTGCTTTCACCTCCTTCCCTGAGAATTAGGGAGGCTGTGATCACCTCCCTTGGGGGCTCTGACTCCCTGAGGAGTCAGGGATGGCATGACCACCGGTGTTCTAAAATAAAAGAAAGCGGGAAATGTAATGGGCTGAGGTTTGAGCTGATGCACTGAGGTCCCAAGTACATGAGGCTAGATAGTAATTGGGCTATACTCTATTAATATACATGATTGGATTAAGAATGGTCCCTGCCCACTCTCCTTGCAAGTCCTGATGTGTTGTATAGGAAATGACGATTTTGGTGGGTGGAGGCAGAGAGAGAGGGAAGAAGACAAGCTGGGAGAGATTGGGCTGAGTTCGAGACTCCGAGCTGCTGGTTGTGTGGCTGCTGGTCGAGCTAGCTTCTTGACTCAGCTGCACCCATTGCTATCGCCGATTCTCTTCCACCTCCGATCCTTCTTCACTGAGAATAAAGACTGACGATTTTCCCCTAACCTGAATTCCTGTCTCGTGCTGATCTTAAAATACACGATCTTCACAATTATATACTTCAACAACAATACTATATGATGACCAGTTCTGATGGACCTGGCCATCTGCAGCAACGAGATCAACCAAATCATTTCCAATGGAGCAGTAATGAACTGAACCAGCTATGCCCAGAGAAAAATTCTGGGTGATGACTAAAAACCATTACATTGAATTCCCAATCCCTATATTTATGCCCACCTGCATTTTTGATTTCCTTCAAAGGCTAATTGTACAATATTTCAGAGTCTGATTCTTTTTGTACAGCAAAATAACGGTTTGGTCATGTATACTTATTGTGTATCTAATTTATATTTTAATATATAATTGTTAATTAATTGCTAATTAATAATAATAATAATACTGATCATCCTGCCATCTGGGGGAGGGGGCGGGGGGTAAGAGGTGAAAAATTGTAACAAGAGGTTTGGCAATTGTTAATGCTGTAAAGTTACCCATGCATATAACCTGTAAATAAAAGGCTATTAAATTAAAAAAAAAGACCTAGCTTCAATTCATTAAGCAGAGGAAACCAGGCACTGTATGAGAGAAATGCATTGAGAGACCCTGTCTTCAGGGAAATTACATTCGATTGGAATGCTGTATTTTCCAAGATTAATCCAAGATCCTTTGAGAAAGGAAAGAATGCAATGGGATCTGGGAAGGCTTGTTTGACTTTAAAGGGCTACTCTTAAACCGGTTTGAATGAGGACTTTGAAAGATTTACTTCACTTGCAGTCAGTCAGCATTTATGTGGCAGATGCTGAGCCAGGTGCAAAGACTGATATAAAAGAGACCCTTCCCTTGAGGAACTTGCCTTCTATCTGGGGAGACAATATTTACACGTGTAAAGACATTGAAAATAAAGTACTTGGCTGGGGGAAGGTGGGGAAGATTGGAAGAAGGCTTCATGTAGTTTTGAGCTTTCAGTTTTGAGGTGAATTTTGAAAAGACCTAGGAATTCTAAGAGATAGGAGTGAAGAGAGAGTCCATTCTGGCTATAAGGGATGGCCTAAGTTGACTGGAGTATAAAGTGTAGAAAGGGCAGTAATGTCTGATCATCGTGTAAAGTTAGCCTGGAGCCATGTTTTAAAGGGCTTTAAATGCCAAACAGAGAGTTTCATATTTGGCAGGGGACTGATAGGGTCTGATCTCTGCAGAAGATGGATTGAATCTCCATGGGCTTTAATAGCACTTTTTCCTACCAGACTCTTATTAGCCAAATTCAGTGTTAGTCACAGCAATTGGATAAAGAATGAAGGCAAGAGGAGCCTAAGCTTCTGGACTAGTAATAGGCTGCTGTGTTAAGTTTTGGTGATTGATTTCGATATTTTTGGTAGAAGGCTGAAAAGTGTTCATTCTGTGCTGATCATTGATATAATAAGTTTGTTCTGTGCTGAGGATTGGTCGTAGTAGTTCCTCATCCAGGAGGGTCCTAAACCCTTAGGTATATATGATATTTGTGTACTATGCCAAGCATTGTCCTAAGTGGTAGAGATGGGGCCTGTGATGTTGTTAGATGAGGGAACTCCCTCTATCAGTGTAGATTGAGACCTTCTTTGAAATTTATTGTCTAAAGAGAATTACCTCCAGTACCTAGTTTTTTTTTTTTTTTTTTTTTAATACAGGAAAGATTTGTTTAATATTCTTGCAAGAATGGGTGTGTAGTTTAGTAGACGCACCTTTGAAACGCCAAAGACCTCCCCTGATTCTTCATGGATGTGAATTTCCACCCCTCATTGCACAGCCAGTCCCTGTCTGTGAGAAGCTTACATTCTAAAAGGGGGAAAGATAACCATGGAGAGCTAGGATTGCTTCCAGTACTTGTGTCAAATTCAAATAGAAATAAGAGAACACTAAACCTTACATAAGTATCCCCGATGGCTGGATTTTGATTTCGAAAGCCACATATTAATATTCTATTTTTATTAATATTGTATTTTAAAATTGATTTTGTTAAACATTTCCCAATGACATTTCAATCTGGTCAATCTGCACTTGGAAGCGTGGGCCATGTTACGGCATTAATTTTGAATTTGATATGTCTTGCCTAGAATACTAAGAGGTTAAGTGATTTACCCAGAGTTACACAGTATGTGTTAGGGTTGGGGTCATCTTGGTTTTGAGGCTGCTTCTACAAGTAGACAAATGAAATCTAGTTATCCCTTCTACCTCACAGGGGTTAAGGGCACAGAGTCCTCATGTTCTGGAAAATCCATGTCAAATTTCTTGGAAATCTCCCCTCCCCCTTTATACCAGAGAAGAAATTTGGATTTTTTCTTTTTCTTTTATGGGATATTTACAGTCTTATTGTAAAATTTGGGGTAAATATTTGGTCATAGTCTCTGTATCATCTGCTGGCCTTTGGGTGTCATCAGTGACTGCCAAAAAAATTCCTATCTAATTTCTTATGCCAATTTATGATCTATTAAAAGCACAGTGGAGAAAGTTGTGATGTGGAAGGAATTCTCCTTCCTCACAAGAAGCTTACAGTCTAAGGGAGGGAATGGGAAGCAGCGCATAGCAGGAAAAAGTAAGACCTAGCTAAGACCTCACTGTTACTCAGAAGTGTAGCTTTCGAAAGTCTGGTTCACTCACTGACTGTTCCTCTGGATGTGTGGGATTGTATTAACCTGAAGAAGGCATTTTTAGGCACCCACCGCACACGTCAAAGTCCCGGGCAAATAGGTCTCTCTGTCAGTGATAGGTGTATCCTGGGAACAATTTTGATCAGTTCTTTATTTTTTCAGGTGACAAAGCCTGTGTCAGAGGCTCTGGGACGCAGAAAACAGGGGCCTCTCTGTAACACAAATCAGACCTTGTGTTTATAATTCATCTCTGATATGATTAACTTGGGCAAGTGAGGCTGCCAAATCAGAGACCCAAGGTAATTTCTCTTGTCAAACTTCCCAATTATGTATAAACAAAAGATGAAAGAATGGGTTGTACAAGCTAATTAACTTTGGGGGCTTCTCTGAGCAGGGGAAACTAATGGAAGTGCCACAAAAAATGTCCTCTTGGGGTATTGGGCTTGAGATCATGAAACCCAGGGATGGCAAGCCTGCAAAATCTTCTGTACGCATGACAGTAGGAGTCAGTGATAATTTAAAGAAACGGTAACTACTCAGACATGATGCATCAATACGATCAAATCCAGTTAGGCAAGGATGAAGAAGAGAGATTCACTTATGGAATTAACTCACCCTTTATTCAAGTGAAGTATGGGACTCGGAATGGGAAGGCCAGAGTGTGAGCAGCTCTGACACCTGCTGGGTGACCCTGAGTAAGTAAATTCCTTTTTTCAGATGTCCATTTCATTGGCTGAAAAATGAGAATACTACTTCCTGAAATTAGGAGAAAATGCTTTCTAAACCTTAAAGCAATAGAGAAATGGGAGTCTTCTAGAATTATTATTACATATTTAGGACCCTGTTTTGGATTTCCCTTAAGGTCAAACAAATAGGCAAAAATTGCCCAATATTTGGAAGATCACTGAATTTGGAGCCAGAACACTCTGGCTTTAGCCACTTCCTGTGTGATATTAGGAAAGTCTCTTAATCTCTCCCAGCCTCTGTCTCCTAACTTAGAAAAAAAGGGAGGGGGTTATTAATACTTCCATTATCTGCTTTAAAGAGTTGGAAAAATACTTTTGAGACCTTAAAGTGCTAAAGAATTGCAAGTTATTATAATTTTTATTAGCTTAGCTGACAGGCAGCATTCAATTCATAGGAATTGCAAGACAGGTTCTCATATTTTATCTGAAAAATTCAATTCAGCTCACAGAGTGTATGTTTGGGAGATTGTAGGCTCCAGAGATAAGATGCGATTATGACACATCGCTAGTGAGAGTGCAATAACAAGAAGGATGATTGAATTAACAGCAAATCTCTAAAGCCAGGTCCTACCAATTTGGAGAAGGACAGGAAAACGATTCATTATAAGATGCTATAAACAAAAGGACACAGATATTTTTTGAGCATGAGGATGCACTTGTCCCTCTAGGGAAAAGGCGGCATATTTCCTCTGTCAAAGGTCATGTGAAATTCAACTTGGCATATGCCCGTAAAATAACAGAGATTGACGTCTTCAACAATTGTATTATTACATCTCAATCAGCAATACCAGCCTACAATTGTGTGGCAAGAGCCATGGGTGATGGATAAGGTGGGGAATGATCTCATAAGCATTGCTTATGAATAGAATCCTAAGAGAGTCAAATGTTCTATTTGGAAGTTGGTGCTGAGCCAGTCTTGGAAGTCTATATTGTTTGTTACAGTTGTATGCACGTTTTCTTCCCCATGAGATTGTAAGTTCCTTGAGAACAGGGACAGTTTCCTGCCCTTCTGTATATCCTTACCGCTTAGCACAGTGTCCGACACATAGTTGATATGACATAGATACTTGGTGACTTGACTTAGAAGTTATGAGGCTTTTTGAATGTTGAAATCTTCAACAGATCATTTAACCATTCAGTGTAGGTCAGTGATGGCAAACTCATGATAGGCTGCAAAACTCCCTAGTTAGCTGAATATATTAAAATATAATTGGGAAATGTCTCACAAAAGGAATAAAAATATAATACAACGTTTTAGCCATTTTTTATTGTCTTACTCTTTGTGATACCATGGGGCTCTGTCCATGGGGTTTTCTTGGAAAAGATACCAAAATGGTTTGCCATTCCCTTCTAAAAAGGCAAACAGAGGTTAACTGACTAGGCTCCCAAAGTAACACAGCTAGGATGCTTTTGAGGCTGGATTTCAGCTCTGGTCTTCTTGACTCCACCGAACCACCTAGCTGCCTCATATTAATATGGCATAGATAATGTTAATCAATTTTTTCTACTCAAGACCCCTTTTTGCCCTAGAAATTTCTATGTATATAGGTATATGAAATGGGTATGCAGATCAAACATTTATTGATAATAAATCATAAATTTTTAACCTTTGCATTCAATTACAAGACCCTGTTTGGGATCACAAATCCTAGTTTAAGAAGTTGGGATCTATATCAATATGTTGGTGGTGCAGTAGAGGATAGAGTGCTGATTCTGTAGTTAACAGGAACTAAATTCAAATCTGGCCTTAGATACTAGCCATGTGACCTCGTCAAATCACTTAACCCTGTTTGCCTCAGTTTCCTCATCTATAAAATGAGCTAGAGAAGGAAATGACAAACTACTCATTATCTTTGCAAAGAAAATCCTAAATAAGATCATTAAGAATTGGACATGACGGAACAACAAGTCAATATGAGGCCAGCAGGGATCCATTTCTATTTGAATTGGATACTAGGATCTAAGTAGCAGAATAGGCACTGATTTATTTTGAAAGAGGGAAATTTTTCACCGAGTTTCCTATACCAATGAAATCAGAGACCTAATTCAAGAAACCCCCAAACCATAGGATATTACGAATATTCAAGGTGATCTAGAAAACCAGTTGCAATGAGCTCCTATTATGAAAATCTATATGGTTCTCTACTTCAAATCTCCAAATATTAAAAGATTCAGAGGAGAGTTTCCATTAAATTGGCTAGATCCTCCATGGACAAGAATTATGCATGATGGGGTTTTAATCTATACTAGTGAAGAGAATACCCATGTTGATGAGCTCTTGGATCCATTGACAGAAGTATAATACAGCACAGTGAGAGATTAATAATCCTTGTGACTAATGCTAATTATATCCAATTAGAGTTTAGTTTCAAGAATTAAAATTCAAGAAATTATTCTTATTATTAATGTTGGCATTTAATTGCACTGAATGCTAACACCCCATCACATTTTATTTTCCAAGCAAACAGCATTTTTTTTTGGCAAATATGCATGTGACTGAGCTTAATTCTTCAGCTAGAATTGTGCTTTTCTTCCTCCTCTCCTAGCTTCTATTGCAGTCTTGGAGAGCAGGCTTTTTCCTCTTATCAGCAGTGACTGATGGAGACTGCATTCCTTTCTCTGGCCAATATGGGCTATTGTTTTCTCCTGGACAATTAAAAGTTCCCTTCCCTCCTTGGAAGATTTAGAGAATTACAGAAACTGAATTTTAGGGAATGAAGTCATTGGAGACATCACTGGACTGATTGATAGTAAGTATTTGGTAGCAAGAATTACAGATGTTGTCATAGGAGTTCAGTCTCTGGGGAAACCCTCCCTGAAATGGGAAGGACATAGGGGCAGAGACCCTTAAGAGGCTCAGTCTTAAACACACTTGAGGCTTACATACCTAGGAGCTGTTTGCAAAATCATTGCTGTGGTCAAGGTTAAAGCCTCTAGGATTTTCTTTTCTGACTTCCCTATACCTCAAATTATGTGTTCTGCTTTATCAGGCCACTGACTTAGCCACCAAATCACTGAACTCTGACCTCAGTTTCCTCATCTGTAAAATGAGCTGTAGAAGGAAATGGCAAGTCACTCTAATATCTTTATCAAAAAAAAATCCAAATGGGGTCACAGAGAGTAGGACACAATTGAAATGAGTAAAATTACCTCAGCTAGGGCAAACTGGACCTGATCAGAAATGGAGCAGGTAAAGGCTCCTATGATAGAGTGGATTTATTCTACTCTATAGGGAAATCCAGTCTTAAAACAATTACCATTAAAACAAGCTGAGAGGAACAAAGAGAGCTAAAAACAACAAAAAGGAAACTTTGTTTTCTTTCATCATTTTGTTGTTTACTTTGTTTTTTTTTTTAAACTATATTGGGGGGAAAGGAGGAAGATCAAAGATGGGATGTGACTTTTCTTTTAGGTGAATGAGATAATGACAAAAAGAGGCTGAACTTCTCAACTCATTTCCAACTGTTTTCTTTGCTAAGGAGAATGATCTTTACAATGGAAAGAATAGAACAAAAATGCACAATAGTAAATTATCTCCAAGATAAGCAGAGAGATAGTAACAGCTTCTAACTGTCCTTGATGAGCTCAAGTCACTGAGATGAGAAGAGATATCCTAGTATATTGAAAGAACTGACAGATGTAATTGCCAAGCTACCATTAGTGAGCTTAGAAAGATTGGAGAGAATGGGGAAAAGTGCCACATGACTGAAAAAGTGAAATGAAGGTCTGGGTTTTCAAAAAATAAAAAAGGAAAGATGAAGGGGAGTCTGCAAATGATAGATCCAGGAGGCTTAATTTGAATTTCTGGCAAACTTCTAGAAAGTTTTTAAAAGAATGATTAGTTTCATTAATTCATACATTTCTATAAAGAAATTATATTTTGCTTCTCTTCTGTCAAGTTTTCTTCCACTTCTGTGTTCTTGAGTTCCAAATATGTCCCTCTTTTTCAGATATTCTTTGATTTTAAAGAAATTCTCCATTGTGTAGGCTAACTGGCTATATTTTCTTCATTAATTTTTCTTAGGATTCTAATTTCAAATGTAATATCTTTAACAGTTATTTTCTTTTTAGAGTCATTTTGTAGTTTCTTGCCGTTTCATGATCCCTTTAAAGTTTATGTAATTCTTTCTTTCCTTGGGAATTATTGGTTCATTTTCTTACATTATATAATATTTGTATGTTACAACATTTTTAAAATGTTCACTCGTATTTGATTCTGTCTTTAAGTCTCACTGCTTGAGAGCTTGACTTAAATCTATCCATTTCCTTGTATTATTTTTTTTTTTTTGATCTCCTGGTCATTTTCTTATATTCATTGTAGCTTTTCTACAGCTCCCTTCTCGACTCTTAGACCCTTCCCTTCTGTAGTTCTGGCACTCTTTCTCCCACACAATCCCGGAAGATAGGTATCCTCAGGATCCTATTGTGGGATGTGGCGGCCTGGATGGTTCTCTTCCCTGAATGAAATCTACAGGAAAAATACAGACCTCAGCTAAATCTCTTTTCCCATGGTCACAGAAGCCCATTCCCATGATAACAGTTTGATGCTACTTCATCTTTCCACCCTGATTTATGTTCTTTCCTTCATGTGGCTGGACAAACTACTGCTTTCTACCGCTTAAGATTTTGGAATAAAGGAGGTAGATGGCTGGGAAGAATTAGACTGAGTCACCTTTGGGGTGGTGCTGAATAGGGGCCCTACCCAAAGCAAGACTTCAAAGCTGCTTGCAGAGACTGTACCCAGAGCATGGTGGACTGGGGACTGGGAAAGTGAATGGAAATTTTAACTATTTAAGTTCCCTAAAGTATATTTTATAAGGCCCTTGTTCAGTGTTTCTGTCTTATCTTGTGGATTCAGCTTTAATTACTTTAAATTTGATGCACATTTCCTTCTTTTGATGTTTAATTTGGAAAGGTATATAAAAGACTACTCCATCATTTTGCTTTTTACACATCTTTATAGAATTTTCTATACCATTCTTGTGGACAAAAAGAAAAGATGTGAGCTAGAAAGTAGTACAGAAGGTGGCTTCAGAACTGTTTGACTGCTTAAAACCAAAGGGTAGTCAATAATGATTCAATGTCAACTTGGAAGGAGGAGGTCTCCAGGAGAATGCTCTAGGGATTTGTGCTTACTTAACATTTTTAATCAATCACTTGGATGAAGACATAGATGGCGCTGTTATTGAATTTACATCTGGAAGGGATAATTAATGTGCTACACGACAGAATAAAGATCCCCCAAAAATTTCCATCTAGAAGGGCAGAGCAAATGTAAAAGGAAATTTAATAGGAATAAATATGTTTCTGTTTGGGTTAAAAAATCACTTTCATATGTATAGGATGTACAGAAGGCACAACTAGTTCATATGAAATATATCAATATGTCATAATATTGTCATGAAACCATCATTGACCCCCCTCCCCACATATTCTGTCCTGTAGATTTTACCCTCTGAAATTAAATAGAACAATGGAGAGAAATTCTAGTGAAGCAGATTTTGGCTTTATGTGGAAAATCTTCATAAAAGAGCTATCTCAAAGTGGGATGGGTTGCCTGGAAAGATGCTAGGTTCTCCTTTGATAATGGTCTTCAAGCATGGGCTTGATGAGTACTTACTGAGTATGTTATATGGGATATTTTTATTGAGATACAAGTTGTACTTATCAAGTTGTACTTGATAAGTGACTGAGATCCTTCTAACTCTGAGGATCTGATTATCATACCAGTTCACATTCTTGGGGGGGCATTGCCCAGTCATCTTGACTTTTGTCTTGCCACTGGACTTTGATGACTCTGGAGAAGAGAATGACAACTTTGTGCAGCTCTGCCTTATTTGAATCCAGTTCACTTGCAAAACAAAACACCACTTTTGCGATGTCCTTGTTCCTCTTTGAGAATGAAGGACAAGCAATGATATACTTAGGGACATCTCCAAAGGCAGTATGATACTGAAGAAAAAAGCTGGATTTGAAATCAAGGCAGATGGATTCAAATGTGTCTCTTCTTATTACTCCCTGTGTGACTATCATATTGACAAATCTCATTGGGTCTCAATTCCTCATCTCTAAATTGAGTGGATTGTACCAGATAGTTTCTGAGGTCCCTTTCAGCTCTAAATCTCAAGGTATGATCTCTCAGTCAAGCAGAGACCACACCTTTCACTTTTCCTGTCCCCTATTCCTCACAGGTTCCCGGTACATATAATTTTTAACCAAATCTATAATTTTGTTTGTATAGGGAGTGTTCCATGAAAAAAATGCCCTCTACCAATGCAGTTAGCGATCTTTTCTACAGCTTCTAATTTTAGAGACTTGCTTGGGGAACTGAGATGCAGCATTCAATGCGTTTACATGCTAGCAGAGAAAGACAACACATAAAGCAGTTGAAATTGGATGAAGAAAATGGCTTGGTAGCATTATAGAGGAAGTTCTGCAAGTCAGGAGTATAGTCTAGAGAGGACTGAAGACCTGGTAGACCTGGCCATCCTCCTTGAAAAGGAGAAACCAACCAATTAAAGGGAGAGGTCATTGGGAAAGAGGGGAAGGCTCTTCCAAAAAATCTGTAACTTTCACTCGGAAAAGCAGCCTGACATGGTTGATGGTGCTGGCTTCAGAGTCAGGAAGACTGGGTTCAGGTCTCAATTATGACCCATCCTGACTCTGTGGCCCTGGGCAAATCATTTAACCTTTTAATCCCCCAGAAAATATTCTAAGACTACCAAAGACCTGAAATTTTCATATATTAATGATCTCATAGGTCAAGTTCCTTTCCCCATATTTACTTTAACTTACATGGCACTCCTAATGTGAGGTCTTTGCTCAATGATCAACAATCAGCTGCTTTGAATATGGGAAACAGGGCAGTGATTTTGGTAGCCCCCAAGCTTTATCCCAACAGCACATCTTTTCAGTGAGACTGTTTTCCTAATTATATTTTTTTATTGCTCAGTCATTTTAATTATGTCTGTTTCTTCGTGACCCTATTTGGAATTTTCTTGGCAAAAATCCTGGAGTGGTTTGCACTTTCTTTCTCCAGCCCATTTTACAAATGAGGAAACTGAGAAAAACAGGTGAAGTGACTTACTTAGGGTCACATAGCTAGTAAGTGTATGAGATCAGATTTGAACTCAGGAAGATGAGTCTTTCTGTTTCCAGACTTGGTACTCTCTCCACTGCAGCACCACCTACTGCCTCCAATAATACTATATGATTGCAAATCTTGGAAAGCTATGTTTTCCATAGAATAAAAATTTTATAGGTGACTCAAAGTACAATGGAGAAGACACATATTGGAAGTATGTAAATAGTGACACATATCTAGACATGACCTATGTATAAGAAATGATTTAAGGGCAATTATCCAGAAAATGTATGATCAGAAAAGGAAATGGGCTGGTCATAGAGAGAGGAATAATAGAAAACTGAAAGGCCATACTAGGATGCCACAAACTATAAAAATAGACCTAGAAGGAATCTTCCAGCATCTTTGGTAGATGATCTGTGGAAGAATGATGGGGAGGAATCTGGATCTCATTCACACAGGTTAAAAAGAAATTGATGGGTTAGGACCTCTGATGAAATCCTTTGGTCAGAGCATAGGTTTGGGGCAATACTGAGGTATTTATTGAGACCTTAGAGGAATGCCAGCTAATTTGAGAATAGACACAGGAGAGATGATGTTTTCCTGGCTGTTCATAGAATTGCTGCAACTTCTGTGATTTCTTCATCAGAAGCAGAAGGGTGATGTTTCCAGTTCGGAGTTGGAGTTAAATATAATCTCTATTTGTTTCTGGGTTTGAAAGTACTTCCTCTGTATCAATAATTAAGGATCCATATGCATGCGGTATATATGTAGGACAGTATTAAGGAAAAAAACTACACAACTGCCACTCCCAGCAGTATTCCAATTTAACCGGTGGTGTGAATTAACTTCTGGGTGATGCACTTATTTGATGAATCCCAAGCCAAATCATGATACTAATAAAAAAAGTAATTATATTATTATCTAATAATTTGTTTAAATTATTTAATAATAATTTAGAATATGAAACCAAGCCATTTTTTTTTCAAAGTTGCCTTGATTCGGAAGGGGAACCAAACCCCGTAGGTTACACTATCATGTAAGGAAATGAACACTACCCAAAAGATCTGGATTCCAATTCTGGCTCTTCTATATTAAATAGCTGTGGACCTTTGAGGGAGTTCCTTTCCACCTCCAAATCCCGCTTGCTCTATCTAAGATGTTGATGTAACACTTGTTGTTTGTCCTTTGTTCTAGAAGAGGACCATGACATCAGGGAATGATGCCATGACATGCAAGTGAATTGGATCTGTGAGTGTGGGCTCACTTTCCCCTCCTGAGCCATCTGAGTCCAGTGGCCAGAAATAGAGCACTATGACTGGAGAAGGATTTGGATAGGGTCTTCAACAGGGTTTGACTGAGGCAGCACCCATTGAGTGAGTAAGGCTAGGTAGCAACCTCTTCTTTACCTAGTCCAAAAAATCTAAATAAATTCGTGAATGAATGAATCTGGGAGGGCAAGACCCTCAGGGTTTCTGGCCAAAGCAGAAATGGCTGCTATTGACATTCAATATGAGTTAATCAAGACCCAAACAATACAGATGTGCTTAAAAAGCTTTTTTTTTTCCTCTTCTTTTATATTTCTGAACCCTCCCAAGATATCTATCTTGGAGTTTGCTGACTAGATTTCTTTCTTAAAGATAAGGACTTAAGCCAAAGTCAATCTGATTCTAATTGGCCACCAATAGATCCTAAGCCAAGCCACATTTGGTCATTTTTGGGTCCTGATTGACTCATTTTGGATGTAAAAAGGCGTTACACTAGAATATCCCTAAGGCCCTTTTAAAATTCTGACATCCCATTCCGTTAAGGGCCCTTTATCCTGAGGATGGGAATGGGGAGTGAACCTGTCTATTTGGGTCTGTTTAGCCATTTCTGCTGGCATTACAAAGCTTTTCGAATTTTAGATTGAGAGCTGAGGGAAACCTGTGATTATTTAGTTCAGCTTCTCCTTTTACATATAAGAAGCTGAGGCCCCTGGAGGTCAAGTGCCCTTGTCCAAAGGCACATTATTACAGAGCTAGTGATTGCCAGAGCCAAGATTTGAACTCAGGCCCTCTGCTACCAAATCCAGATTGCTGTTGCTGTTTAGCTATTTCAGTTATGTCCGATTCTGTGTTCCCATTTGGGGTTTTCTTGGCAAACACAATAGAATAATTTTCCATTTTCTTCTCCTGCTCATTTTACAGATAAGGAAACTGTGAGGCAAACGGGGTGAATGACTCGCCTAGGGTCATATTGATATAATAAAATTTTGAGGTCCCCTGACTTTAGGGGCGGGGCAATAAGTCAGTAATCCTAAATCTTCTAGCTTTGAAGTCTGCCTCAGGAAGCTCCCACGCCCAATCTGTCTGATTCTGAATAGACTATTTCTCAGTTCATTGCCCACTGATGATCTGGTCAATGATGATCAAATTTCAGAGACCACCCTCATATGGATGTTACTCCCTAGCCTTACCCTTGAGCTATAGAATGAGCAGATCTATAGTAGGAGCTGGATAAAATGACTCTCCTTGATTCTGTTTCTTTACTGGATTCCTTTAGAATTCAGTCTGCTTTGTAATGGCGTCAAATTACTTTCAATAAACTTTGCCCTTTGACTAGGAGATGGGTTCAAGCTTGAAAATTCTTTTGAGACACCTTGCGACACCAGTCTGGGGAACCTTTGGGGTCCCCCCTTCCCAACCTCAACAACATGGCCAGAGTTGAACCTAGATCTTCCTGATTCTAAGCCCAGCTCTACCCACTGTGCCACTTAGTTGCTCCCCCCAAATTTAGGCTGCTCTGGGATAATGTAATTTAGTCTTAACCCTGAGGGACAGCCAAGTGGTACAGTAGCTAGAGTCAGGAAGACCCGCATTCTAATCCACCTTCAAACATTTGACACTTACTAGCTGTGTGACTCTGGGCAACTTGCTAAACCCTGATTACTTCACCAAAAAAACAAAAAAACAAAAAACAAAAAAAAAAAACAACCTGAATCTGACCTTTGACTATTACCATGTGACCCAGGTAACTCTGAACCTCTATTTACTCATCTGGTCTCTTGTAGCTCTAATTCTAGGGCCCTAATATAATCCTATGAATGTTAAATGAAGTTTAGGTGTACCTTGGGATTTGAGCCCATTTTTTCTTGCCCAAATTAGAAGTGAGTGGGGCATTTCTTCATAGAGCCTGTAGGCCAGGATCTCTAACTAGAGGTTAATATTTATGGTTGTTTTCATGTTTATTTTGATTCCTGTAATTGATTTGATTTCATCACGGTTGCCTAGAGTTTGGTGGTACAAATAGGAGCCTCGTCACCTAGGCCAGACCATGGATGCATCTGGGTGTCGATGTGGAACTAATAAAAGTAGCTAGTCTTCAAGTTGTCATCAATCTTCAAAATCTTCAAAAGCATTGGCTTTTCTGGCCTTCTGAATTTACTTCTCATCTGAGCTCTGAGAAGCAGTTGAAACAGGAGAGGGATTTCACTGTAAGACAAATAGAGCTGATCTCCCAGCTGTTCCAGAAGTTAGATTCTCTCACTAACCAATACAATTCCAATTGCAAAAGTTTCTAAATCTTTAGTTACGGACCTATTCTCTTTAGAGGTAGAAAATGCTGCCCTTGAGATCAGAAGTCCCGAGTGCAAATCTAAATTACTATCTGTGTGACCTTAAGAAAATTGCTTTACTTCTCTGGGCCTCAGTTTCCTAATCTATAAAATTAGGATATTACTCTAACTGTTGTGGAGCTTGTTCTGAGAGCATGGATACAAAATATTCTGGAACCAAAAGGTGTTATAGAAATAAGCTCATGTTTTTTTCAAATATAAGAATTGCAGTGTTGAAAAAGGACATTGATTGTCCTTGTGTTAGGGAATTTGGCCTGAATACGCAGTGTACACACACACACACACACACACACACACACGCCTTTGTAAAGAGCAGAAAAACAATCTGCATTGGACTATGGACACTATCAGTTTTAGTCCTATCTTAGACAACCACAAGAGGGAGCTGGTCACTTTCATAGAAGCTATTCTGAATGGGTTTTTTTGTTTTGTTTTGTTTTTAATTTTCTGTACTCTCTCTTCAGCAAGCTCTGGTCAGGTCAATTAGGGCAGGTATAGTTCTCTTGTACTCTTCTATAGTTAGCTAATTGTCTGATAGTTTAATTTAAATCGAATATGTGCTCTCTCCCTTGATAAAGATGAAAGATTATGGGTGTGGAACACTACATATAATATCAGGTATTTTTGGATATCTTGGTAAGTTTTGCTGAACTGCTTTTCTCCTCTTCTTTTCCCCTCCTTGATATAAGGAATAGCTAGCTCTTGGTGTGGGATGGATTCATTGGGAATTGAAAGTGATATCAAGAAAAAAGGTATCAATAAAAATATATTTTCCAAAATGAATGGGGGGGGGCAGCTAGTTGGTACAGTGGATAAAGCACCAGCCCTGAAGTCTAGAGGACCTGAGTTCAAATCTGACCTCAGACACTTAACACTTCCTGGCTGTGTGACATTGGGCAAGTCATTTAACCCCAATTGCCTCAAAAAAAAAAAAGTAAACAGAAAGTGCCAGAACTAGAAGGAACATCACATCAGAAGTCTTTTTGATGAAATAAGACTATTCTATTCATTTGAAAGTTTGATAAGCTTCCTGGCTCTTATTGGTTATATGTGACAGCTGAGGACTTCCTATATTTTCTCCACCTTGCTTTCAGATGATACTAGAGCATATGGGACCATTTTTCACAAGCAATGCTGTGGCCAGGGAGTGGACTTGAAGGTGCCTAGTGGAAATATTTAGGCTTCTGTTCTGTTCAAGTTGCATGAATGATGAGAAAAAGCTACAGCTACCGAGCAGCACAAGTCTTAATGTGGAAAATAAGGCTGGGGGACTCATTTGTCTCCCAGCTTGCAAGTCAGAAATCACTTCTTTGGACAGCTCCAATTGAATAAAGGATCTCCTTTTAACCAAAGCTATCCCTCCTGGTATTCAGCACTCTTTCATTTATTTTTGAAAATATTTTGTTATTCCTTAGCCCCAGTGCTGCCACCAGCTCTGTGTGACCTTGAATGTGTCACTCTGCTCTGTGAGACTCAGTTTCTTCCTTTGGAAAATGGGAAATGATATCTCAACTGCCTGCCTCATGGAATTTTTGGGAGAATAATACTAGATAGCAGATGCAAAAAAGAGCTTGATTTGGACTGTGAGTCAACTGCCAAGTTGTTTCTAATTCTGGTCATGCACAACTCTTTGTGATTATTGGGCACTTGGTTTCCATGTAGAGGTGGCCATGTGCCTGGGGAGATAGTGGGAACAAGGAACTAGTGTTATTTTCTCATCAAGTCCCTATTCATATCACCCCATGGGGACACTAAGCTTCTGGAGAGCACAGCAGAGCTTAGAGCTAAGATAGGAAGATTTGAAACAGCAGGGTATCTCCAGGAAGGACAGTGTCATTGAATGAAGGAATGGAAGTTGAAACTTGGTGAATGGTGGTGAAAGTTCATGGGCCAATGGGAAGCCTGATCTTCCCAGAGAAAAGAGTACCTCTCCTTGTCTTGAAAAGGTCATAGGGAGCTTGGATTCTGATTCTGTCATCTGGTATCCAAAGCTACTGGAGAAGGCTGTTTTCATTCCCAGTCTTTCCCTTGTTTGGAACATGTGACATTAAGCTAGAAAGTTATTGTTTTTGTGCCCAGGTGCAATTTGTACAGGGGTGAGAGCCTTTGGCCACCGTCTCCCTAATCACAGACCTTTTCTCTTCTGCTTGCCTGGGGTCTACAATGTGTGACCACACTTAATTAGAATGAACAAAAGGCAATTCCTTGATCAAGTCATGCAAATGGCAGGCGTGGTCCTTTTGAAAGAAGTGGATTGACCCACATGTTTGCTAAATGATTTAGGGACTGGGCTTCTTGTATTCCCTCTAACAAGTCATTTTGTACTAAACAAAACACTTTTCCTTTATGAATTTAAATTTTCTCATATGTCGAATGGAAATGAAAGAATCCTGGTGTTAGATTCTGGGCTTGTAGCTTTTATTTTTTGGGGAAAAACATGTGAGGAAAGAGGCAGAGTTGGGTAGGTATAGCAATTTTTTTTTAGCAATTTAAAGATTATCAATGCATTTCTTTGGTGATTGAATATATCCATGTTCTTTTTTTAAAAAAAATTTAATTAATGCTTTTCATTTACAAAACATATTCATGGGTAATTTTTCAACATTGACCCTTGTAAAACCTTCTGTTCCAAATTATCCCCTTCTTCCCACCCCCCCCTCCCCTAGATGGCAGGTAGTCCAGTACATGTTAAATATGTTAAAACATATGTTAAATCCAGTATATATACACATATTTATACAGTTCTCTTGCTGCAAAAATCAGATCAAGATGGAAAAAAACTGAGAAAACAAAATGCAAGCAAACAACAGAGAGTGAAAATGCTATGTTGTGGTCTATGTCCATGTTCTTATTTGGTGAATACCATCTAAATGGTCTCCTGAGTATATTTGGGACAGGATGTTGAATGGTTTTGGGGTGAGTGAACTGAGTGGGGGTATGGGAGAGAAGAGGAGAGAGGAAAAGACCAAGATCATTAAAAGAACTTGGGTCATCTTGGATGTTTTTGAAGATTTCAGTAAGATGTTTAGGAAATTAGGGGAACAACTGAAGCCGATGGCAAAAATCTTGATGCAACAAATTCATTCCAGTGTAGGTTAGCTTGTCAGTTTTGTCATTTCCAGAGGCTCTGCAGAAGCAGTAATTTTCTCCTTACCTGACAGTCAGGGGAGACAGCTACAGAGGCTTCTTGGACGATGCTCCATTGTTTTTAGAATGCAGTCCCTTGGCCACAATAGAGCAAGTCCTAGTGGCTTATCTTACATAGGCAAACTTGGTTGTACTGCATTGAGCAGGGAAGGGATTTTAAAAGAGAACAGGCTGTTTCTGGAAAATTACTAGCTGTTCAAAAGGGAATATAAGGGAAATCTGTGGGTATGTGGAATAGGATGATTTTGCAACTTGGTTTAGTGTCAGGCAAAGGGTGAGGCCCTTACTGGACTGCCTTAATAAGTTCAGACATCTAAGGCCCGGGGGACTGGGAGCAGATGCTCAATATTATAACAAGTTGAATGTTAAATGATCAAATTTCAGACTATGTCTCCCAGGGCACCCTATCCTTAATAATCAATGGAACCTTAATACCACTAATATCGAATACAATCTTCCCTTTTTGACATTTGAAGTTCTTCCCAATCTGGTTCCAGCCTACCTTTCCCACTCTATTCTATGTCTGTCCCCTTCAGATCCTCTCAGGTCCAATTAAACCCATCATCTTTCTGTTCTTCACGTATAACAATCTATCTCTAGTCTTCATATCTTTCCCCTATGTCATCCCTTTGCTTGGACTGCCTTTCCTCCCTCTTAGAAACCCTAATTTCCCTTCAAAGGTCAGTTCAAGTGTGACCTTCTCTGTGTGGCCTTTTTGGTCCTTTCCCCAGTTACGAGTCCCCCACATCCACCCAATTATCTTGTATTCAATTTGTATATACTTATCTGGATGGTATTCTTTCTCTTCCCACCCCTGATAAAATTTCAGTTCCTTGGAGGTAAGGACTTTTTTTTACAGCATCTAGTGCTATATCTAGCAGAAGGCCATCGATATTTGATAAGTATTGGTTTATTGATTGACAGTTGGTCAGCAGAACATGATTCTCTGATGGGACAACAAACTGCAACATTAGTGCTCATTCAGCTAGGAGTCCTATAGTTGGAGAAGTTATATTAGCTCTGCGATTAGAGATATGGGATGATTACTCTCACTAGTAGTGAAGTTGGGGGCTATCTATCCCTGTGGTTCTTTAGGCATCCGGCCCTGGTTAAAAGCTGTGAGTAGCAGAGGTGACTAGAAGGGATCAAGCCAAAAATTGTCATTCCACAGGTCTGTGAACTATATTCTAACGGGTGAGCTGTTTACAAGGCCCAATATATCAAGCCCAACTCTGCCATCTTCTTGCCTCCTGCTTAGCTACTATACACATAACATCCCTTTCCTGCCTTCTCCTTTTCATCTTGGGAACCATAATCTACTTCCATTACTATTGGAAAGGGTATCCCAAGCAATTCCCATATGAATTTGTCACATCAAGAAGCATTTATTGAGTTGATTCATTAATAATAAATGCCAGGCATTTATGACTTCCCCACAAAAAACAAACATCCATCTCTATTATTCCCCTACATGTATTATCTTTTATATTAGATTATAATGATGAGGTGAAGTCTAGTTTTGGGGGCTCCCAGTATGGGAACCAAAATAGGATGAGGTTTAGGTTTTGGGGTTCCCTTTCATAGGGAACCAAATGATGAAGTTTAGATTTAGGGAACCAAAATGAGATTGGGGTTTCTGGTGCTCAGGGAGTTAAATGATAAGGTTTAGTAGCAGGTTCGGGGTTCAGGAAACCAAATGGAGAGGTTTGGCTCCCCTGCGCCCCCTTGGGATTTGGCACAAGGGTAGGGAGTTTTGGGGAACCCCCTTCTAGTGGTGCAGGGATTCTCTGTAAAGGAATTTACAAATCTGAAAACCTTGATTGATAAAAGAAGTTTAATTATAGGGATTGGGGAGTAAGGTTAGAAATCCTGAGAGAGAGGCATAAAGTCTGGTTAGGGAAATAGGTGAGGATAAAGAGAGGATAGCATTGCAAGAGAATATTATTCCAGTGGGAAGAGGCTTCCTTGGCATAGCATGGTATAGCCTAGCACGGCGTAGCCTGGCATTTTGGAACCTCTGCAAAGAGAGGATTTTAGATTGCCTCTTTTATAATAGGAGCTTTGGCTACAAGCTGAAAGGGGCTAGTGGGTGGAGTCCCAAGTTGGTCATCTAAAAGCTGGGTTTCAGCTTGGGCTGGAATTTGAATAGATTTGAATGAATTTCTTTAATTCAATAGGGTTGGAATTCTTTTGCTCAGGACTGAACCAACCCCACCTAGAGAACAGAATGAAACTGTCTTGTTTCCCCAGTGAGATCCCTCACTGAGGCAGAGTTGAAGGAGATTTTCTCCTTCAAGGAGTTTTGGAGTTTCGGGGTCCCTTCTTCAATAAGATCCACAAGGGCAGAGCCTACCTTGTTTTTTTATATATGTATCCCCCATCTGGAAGACCCAGTGTTTGGCACATTGTTGTTTTTCTTCAGTTGGTCAGTGGTATCTGACTCTTTAGATCATACATAGTGTACCAGTTCCATCCATGAGGGTTTCTTGGCAAAAATACTGGAGTGATATGTCATTTCTTTTATTTGGCACATAGTAGGTGCTTAATAAAAGCTTTGAGGCAGCTAAGTGGCTAGGTATACAAAACAATGGGCCTGTAGTCAGGAAGATCCCAGTTAAAATCTGGACCTCTAACACTTCCTAGCTATTTAACCTGGGGCAAGTCATTAACATTTTTCTGCCTCAATAGTCTCAACTGTAAAATGGGAATAATGATAGCAGCTAACTGTCAAAACTGTTGAGTATCAAATAAAACAGTATTTATAGAACATCTTAGCATAATAATAGATACTTGTTTCCCTACTTCCTTTCTCATTTATTCAACCTGTGGACTCGCCCCTTGAGGGAAGACAATCTGGATTCACAGGGGAGGAACACATCAACCCCCTGTAATATCAGAGTCATTGGAAGGGGAGAGAACAGGTTAGCCATAATTAGGTTCAAGGTTCAAACTTATGTTGGATGGGGAAAATCAAGGAAGTTGTACCTTATCAGGGGAACCACATAGACTGAGAAAGGTCACTGAGCCAAGCATGGGGGGCTCTTGCAGAAGAAGCAGTGAAAGAACAGGAGGAAGAAAAAAAAAAACAATGGTTACAAATTTAATTGAGGAACAAGAGGGAGCAGGACCAAGTGCCTGGCTGAAAAGTGGCAGCAGGTGCAAGAAAAAAGCAGCCAAAGCAAGGAAAGTAGATGAAGCTCAAAGGAGAAGTGATGAGTGGTGATAGAATGGAAGAGCTAAGAAAGCCAAGAAGTCAGGGGAGCTTTAGAATACCTAGAATCTGGACAGATGAGTGGCCATGATATCATTGTTTGAACATTATGAAACACACCAAGGAAAATTTAAACAATCCATCCCCTGGGTTCCTCAAACTCACCTATGCCTGGTTAAAGAGAAGGAATAAAGTGCAATGGTTTGTTTTGACTCTAGTCCATCTGAATTGAGAAGCAAAGCTGCTGGGCAAAAAAAAGACAATCGTTGGGTATATTGGCAAATTCCCTGCTTATTGGGTCGTCATTTTTCTTTGACACTGGCAATCCAGGCCTTTGGCATGGTGCCAGCAAGCTCTGGTCCCCTTGGTGGGTTTACAACAGTACAATATGATTATTGCATGAGAGCACAGTAATTTGGTGTGTTTGCAGTAGGATATAAAGTGTGATAAAGGGAAAGGAAAGAGTAAGAGAGACAGATGGGCAGAGATGGACAGAGAGGGAAACAGAGACAGAGACAGACAAAGAGAGAGAAAAATTGGGAAAGAGGCAGAGAGAAAGACAGAGACAGACTGCTGGGATTGGGGGAAAGGAATGGGACGGAGAGTGAGGCAGAGACAGACTGACACACAGAAAGACAGAGAGATAAGGAGAGTAGATAGAGATAGACAGAAACAGTACAGAGAGAACAGAAAATATTGATTACTATGAATGTATGTAGAGTAAGAGTGAAGGTGTGGCACAAGTGAAACTCAAAAGATTTAGAGTCAAGAGAGTTAGGAGGAAATCCCACCAGGATCTATGAGAATGAATGTAATATATTTATTTATTCATTCATTCATTCATTTATTTTATTTTTTGCTGAGGCAATTGGGGTTAAGTGACTTGTCCAGGGTCACACAGCTAGGAAGTGTTAAGTGTCTGGGGCCACATTCGAACTCAGGTCCTTCTGACTTCAGGACTGGTGCTCTATCCACTGCACTACCTAGCTGCCCTGTGTAACGCAATTATTAAACTCCTCGCTTTATACCAGGGACAATCGTAAGCAATGGGGACCCAAATAATTTTCAAATTTAGGTTTTTAAATTATTTTTGAGGGGATACAACTATGCAAAAGCAAGACAATCCCCTGTCTTGAAGGAACCTGCATTCTAATAAGGAGGAAAAAAAAACACCCATAAGAGAGTGATGGCTGGGAGCAAGGTGGGCTTTTGGTTTAAAAAGTCACAGGGATTTTGTCATATGACATGACTTTTCCCAAAGGAGTGGGAGTTTTGATTTAATTACTGTGCCTAAAGCATAGAGTAGAAAGTGGTAGTGGTAGGGAGTGTAGGCACAAGCACAGTAGCACCCCAGGGGATGAGAATATGGGCGGGATGGACAGTCATATGGTTTGGAAAGCATTGTTTGGGGTCTAGAACCAGAGACCTGTAGCAGGTTATATACTCAGGATCATGATGAGAGTGACATCTCAGACTACCAAAAGTTGGCATTCTCTGAGCCCTGAGAAGTTGGAGTTCTCGTATTCTGCATTAAAGCAGCGTTGAGGAGAAAAAGATGGAGTTATCTTATTGGCCTAATTCTGAGCTCCCAATAGTCTTTGAATAGGAAGCAAGAATACTTGATGAAAAGTCAGTGGACGAGGTGTCTGGAGGTAAATGAAAATGTGGGGAGGGGAAGAGAGAAAGAGGATTGCATCTAGGTCACATAGGATTTAGAGTTGGCAAGGACCTTAGAGACCATCAAGGAAGATATCCTAAGTTTACAGGTGAAGATGAGAAAGATGAAATAATTTGTCCCCAAATGGGATTCAGGTCCTCTGACTCATAATCCAGGGTTCTTTCCTCTACAGTGTGCGTCCTGTCTTATAATAATCCTGGTACCATCTGCCTCATGGGGGTGTCAGGAGGACCCAGGGAGCTATTGCGTGCATGGATGTATGCTTTGTAACTGTGAAGTGCTTGGTATTTATAAGACATTCTTATTCTCAGCAGCCTATGACCTGTTTAATAGCGTTGTTTTGTTTTATCTTTTGAGGAGAGTGAATTGGCCTTGTCACAGAAATGTCTTTCTTTTGGAGTAAAGAAGGCAATTTGCATCAACACTAATATGAAAGAAAACCCTCTATGTTCCAAGTACTCCAAGTAGCTTGCGTCAACACATTAAGTGCAAATATATTCAGAATTATGGTAATGCAATCCATAATTGTACCCATGAGCTTCAATATTACCTTAAATAGTAATATCCCCAATATGTAAGTAATGCTGTGATCTTCAGTGTAGTTGGGCAAGAAAGAGAGAAAAAAGGACATAGTGTAAGCCATAACTCTGTGTAAGAGTTGAAGTCAGTCTCCTAATATTAGTTAGATGCATTTTTCTTGTTTAATTTTCTCTTTGCCCCTTGAGCAGTTACTGGATGTTCCACTAGAGATAAATATCGTGAACTATACTGTGAGTGTCGTAGCTATGGAGATGTAACAGCCAGAATATAAATTAGAGAAAGAAGAAATTGTTTAACTCAAGCTTAGGGTCTTCTCTCTCACCCAAAATCACACAATCTCTCTGCTATTTTCTGAAGTGAAGTGATGTAAGGCAGAGGGAGAGAATTTTTCTTTTTCACTACCCCTTACCCACTTAGTATGTACTAAATGTAAAAAAGTTAAAAAAAAAAGTACACCTAAAAACTAATAAGGTTTATAGCTGCCTTAAGGTAAAAGCCAAAGGCAGTTATGTGTGTCCACTTAAGACTTCAGAACACAGGTCAGAAATTCGAGTTCTTAAGAGTGAACCTTTCCATCACAAAAAAAGCACATCAGGTTGAACACTGATAGTCCTTGCAGAAGTGTATGGCAGCTGTACTAGACCTCAAACTGTATTAAAAAGCAGTAGTTATCAAAATAATCTGGTACTGGCTAAGAAGTAAAGTGGTGGATTGATAGAAAAGATGAAGTACAAATTACATTATAGTAAATGACCTTAGTAATTTAGTATATGATAAATCCAAAGGTCTATGTTTTTGGAATAAAAAACTCATTGACAAAAACTGCTGGAGAAACTGGAAAACAGTATGGCCAAAATTCGGTATAGACCAATATTTCACATTGTATAGCAAAATAAGGTCAAAATGAATACGTGATTGACACATAAAGAATGATGCCATAAAGAAATTAAGAGAGCATGGAATAGTTTATCTGTTAGCTTGATGGATAAGGGAAGAATTTAGGACCAATGAAGAAAGATATAGTTAACAGAGCAAAACCATTTTGGTTACATAAAATTAAAAAGTTTTTGTGCAAACAAGACAATGTGACGAAAATTAGAAATAGGGGTTAATTTTGCAACAAATGTTACTGATAAAGGCCTTGTTTCTCAAAAGATATAAAGAACTGACTTGAATTTATAAAAATACAAGGATAGCTCCAGTTGAAAAATAGTGAAATGATATGAACAATCTTCAGACAAAGAAATTAAAACTATCTACGGTAATATAAAATGTCTTAAATCGCCATTAATCAGAAAAATACAAATTAAAACAACTCTGAAGTACCACTTCACACCTTTCAAAGTGGCTAATATGACAAAAAAGGAAAATGTGGGATGTTGCAATACTAATGAACAATTGGCAGAGTTGTGAACTGATCTACCCATTTTGGAAAGCAATTTGGGACTATGCCCAAAGGTGTAAAAAACCTTTGATCCAGCAATACAACTGTTAAGCTTATATCCCAAAGAAATCCAAAAAAGAGAAAAGTATAGAAAAATTTGTATACAATTATTTACAGCAGTTCTTTTTTGCGGTGGCTAAGAATTGGAAATCAACAGATGTCTATCGCTTGAGGAATGGCTAAATAAACTGGTATATGAAATGGAATATTATGGTGCTATAAGAAATATAAAGCAAGATGATTTCAGAAAAAAGCCTTTAAAGACTTATATGAACTGAAGCATTATGAAATAAATAGGTCCAGGAGAATGTTGTACAAGGTAACAACAATTTTGTTTAATGAATAACTGTGAATAACTCAGCTATTCTCTCTCTGTAATGCAACAATTCAAGACAATTGCAAAGAACTAATGATGAAGCATACTATATGCTTCCAGAAAAAGAACTGATATTGATTGCATGAAGACTGAAGCATACTATTTTTTCATTTTCATTATTTTATTTAAGTTTTCTTCTAGAAGATCAATAATATGGAAATGTTTTGCATAATTATATATATATATATATATATATATATATATATATCCTAAATCTGGTTGCTTATCATCTCAGGGAAAGGGGAGGGAAACAAGGGAAGAATGGAATTTGGAACTCAAAGCTTTTAAGTAAAAATATTAAAAAAAATTTTTTTGGGGGGGCAGAGCCAAGATGGTAGAGAGTAGACAGGTCTTTGAGCTCTTCCTGGCTTTTCTCAAGTCAAAACCAGATCAAGCCTCTGAAGCAGTTTTGGAGTGATAGGACCAACAAATATTTGGAGTGTAACAAATTTCGAGCAGAAGATATTTTGGAAGAATTTCAGGAAAGGTTTACCTCAATCGGGGCGGGAAGGGCAAAGGGGGAAAGAGGGAGGGAGGTGGCCTAGTGCATAGCACAATGACTCGGGGTGGAGAAGCCTCTGTGCATTAGGTGATCTACTGGCAGGCTCTTAGCCAAAATGCAGCAACATTGGCTACTCTGTGCTGGTTCATAATCCAGTGTAAAGCATGCTAGCTGTGAAACCTTCAATTCAACTACAGAAGGCAAATGGTGAGTCCCTGAACTCCAGCATAATGTGGCCCTTGAACACATTCATCCAGCACAGCAAGAAAGCCAGCATCACTGCCCCCAGGGCAGTGTGAAGCCACTGTCACCTGTAGAGGAAGCTTGGGACAATCTTCCCTTTGCCCTAAGAGCAGACCCCAACCTTTAAAAATGAGCAAAAAAAGCAAAAGGAACTCTGACCATAGATAGCTATTATGGAGACTGGGAAGAACAGACCTCAAAACCTGAGGACACTTAAAGGGAAACCATCTCCAGATGAAGCTTCAAAGGGTGAAATGAGTTGGTCTCCAACTTAAAAGGCTCTCTTGGAAGAATTCAATTAGGATCTTAAAAGAGAGAAGAAAAATGGGGAAAGGAAATGAGAGCTTTGTTAGGTGGAAAGGGAAACAGAAATTACCTGAAGAAAACTTCTGAAAAATAGATTTGGAAAAATGGAAAAAAAATACAACTCTTTAAAAAATAGATTTGATAAAATGAAAAAAGAAAACAACTCCTCAGTGGAAGGGAAAAAGAGAACAGCTCCCTAAAAATAGAATTGATAAAATGGAAAAAAATACAATAAAAAACCCCAACTCATTTAAAAGTTCAATTGGCCAAATTCAAAAGGAGATGAAAAAGCTAACTGAAGACAATAATTCACTAAAAATTAGAACTGAAGAAATGGAAGGGAATGACTCAATGAGACATCAAGAATCAGTCCAAGAAAAAGGAAAAAAAGAAGAGAATGTATGAAGACCTCATTCGAAACACAACTGGCCTGGAAAATAGATCCAACAGAGACAATTTAAGAATTTCTGGACTACCATGATTAAAAAAAGAGCCTAGATAATATCTTTCAAGAAATCTTCAAGGAAAACTGCCCTGATGTCCTAGAATAAGAGGGTAAGATAGCCATTGAAAGAACCCAGCAATCATCTCCTGAAAGAGACCCCAAAATGAAAACTCCAAGGAATGTTGTAGCTAAATTTCAGGAACAATACTATAAGCATCCAGAAAGGAAGAATTCAAGTATTGAAAAGCCACAATCAGCATTATCAAGGACCTAACAGCTTATACTTTAAATAATCAAAGGACTGGGAATAAGATATTCTAGAGGAAAAATGAGCTTGGACTTTACCAACAAGCAAAATTAAGCATTATTTTTCAGGGGAAAAAGATGGATATTCAATGGAATTGGTGACTTTTATTTTTGATGAAAAGACAAGAACTGAACAGAAAATTTGATCTTCAAATACAGAACTCGAGAGAAGCATAAAAAGGAAAGAAAAAAGCTGTTTTTAAACGTTACAAAATTTACATACCTACATGGAAAGATGGTATGTTTAACTCTTGATAATTATCTTTGTTAGGGATATACTTAGAGGATATAGGTATAGTTGGCTTTATTGTGATGCCACAAAAAAAAAAAAAAAAAAAAACAGGGATGAAAAGAGGATTGTCCTGTAAAAAGAGGAAAGGGGAGGTAAATTACATCATATAAAGAGGCAAATAAAAGTTATTACAATTAAGGGAAAGAAGGGAGTGGGATGAGTATTGTGGGAACCTTAATTTCATTGGATTTGACTCAGAGAGAATATCATAGATATTTAGTTTGATAGAGAAACTTGTCTCACCCTATAGGGGAATAGGAGGGGAAGGGTGAAAGGAAAGAAGGGAGAACAGAAGTAAAAGGGGAAAGGAATAAGAAATGGTAAGGGGGACTATGGGGACTATAAAAGGTGAGGGCTGGTTGAAGGGAAGTGGGGGTCAGAAGCAAAACTCTGGGGAGAAGGGAAAGGGGGAAAGGAAAGAGAAAAGTATAATGTGGGAAAATTAATGGCAGAACATACAGTTAATAATTTTAACTGTAACTGTGAATGGGATGAATGGAAGAGGACTGGATTGAAAACCAGAATCTTACAATATGTTGTTTTCAAGAAACACATTAAAACACCTTTACTACATACAGAGTAAAGGTAAAAGGCTGGAGCAGAATCCATTATGCTTCAGCTAAAATTAAAAAAAAAAAAAAAAAAAGCAGGGGTAGCAATCTTGGTCTCAGATCAAGAAAAAGCAAAATTAGATCTAATTAAAATAGATAAGGAAGGAAAATATATTTTGTTAAAGAACACCATTGATAATGAAGTAATAACAATACTAAATATATATGTACCCAAGTGGTATAGCATCCAAATTCCTAGAGGAGAAGCTGAGAGCTGCAACAATAATTAGACAGGAAAACTATATTAGTAGGGGATCTTAACCTTGCTCCATGAGAACTAAATAAATTGAACTATAAAAGAAATAAGAAAGAAGTTAATAAGATAAATAGAATTTTAGAAGAGTTAGATATGACAGACTTTGAAGAAAATATAATGGGGACAGAAAAGAATATATATTTTTCTTTTTGGTATATGGAACCTACACAAAAATTAACCATGTATTGGGGCATAAAACCTCAAAATCAAATGCAGAAAGGCAGAAATAGTAAATATATATTTTTTTCAGATTGTGATGCAATAAAATTACATCCAATAAAAGGCCAAGGGAAAAATAGACCAAAATTTAATTGGGAACTAAATAATCTAATCCTAAAAAATGAGTGGGTGAAACAACAAATCATAGACAGAATTGATAATTTCATCTAAGAGAAGGACAATAATGAGACAGCATACCAAAATTTATGGGATGCAGCCAAAGCAGTTATTAGGGGAAATTTTATATCTCTAGATGCTTACTTGCATAAAATAGAGAAAGAGAAGATCAGTGAATTGGGCATGCAACTAAAAAAGCTCTTCAACAGAGAAAATTATAGACCAAGTTCCCTAATGAATATTGTTGCAAAAATCTTAAATATTAGAAAAGACATTAAAGCAAGTTATCACAAGGATAATCCTCAACAACTAAGGAGGATTTATACCAGGAATGCAGGATTGGTTCAATATTAGTTCATCTGGAAGAGGAAAAGGTCAAGAAGTTTAAGGGAATTAATGACAAAAATGCAAACGAAGGTAACCTACCTGTACCAGACATAAAGCTATATTATAAAGCAGAGGTCATCAGAACCATTTGGTACTGACTAAGAAATAGAATAGTTGATCAATGGACTAGGTTAAGTTCACAAGACAAAATAGGCAATGACTATAGTAATCTAGTGTTTGAAAGACTTAAAGATTTCAGCTTCTGGGATTGCTCAGTATAAGCAAAAATTGCTGGGAAAATTGGAAAATAGTATGGCAGAAACTAAAACTAGGAATGGACCAACACCTAATACTCTATACTAAGATAAAGTTGAAATGGGTTCATGGTTCAGACATAATGAGTGATTCTATCAGCAAGTTAGAAGAACAAAGGACAGTTTACCTCTCCGATCTCTTGAGAAGGAAGGAATTTATGGCCAAAGAAGAACTAGAGTACATTATGAAATGTAAAATGGATAATTTTGATTATATTAAGTTAAAAAGGTTTTATACCAACAAAACCAATACAGACAAGATTAGAAAGAAAGCAAAAAACTGGGAAAAGGATTCTGATAAAGGTCTCATGTCTAAAATATATAAGAGAATTGACTCAAATTTATAAGAATACAAGCCATTCTCTAATTGATTAGTCAAAGGATGTTTTCAGATGAAGAAATTATAACCATTTTTAGTCATATGAAAAATGCTTTAAATCACTATTGATTAGAGAAATGCAAGGTGAGACAACTCTGATGTACCACCACACATCTCTTATATTGGTTAAGGTGACAGGAAAAGATAATGATATATGTTGGAAGAAGATGTGGGAAAATGGTCACACTGATGCATTGTTGGTGAACTTGTGAACTGATAGAACCATTCTGGAAAGCAATATGGAACTATGTCTAGAAGGCTATCAAACTGTGCATACCCTTTGATCCAGTAGTGTTTCTACTGGGCCTGTATACCAAAGAGATCATAAAAAAGGGAAAAATACCCACTTGTACAAAAAGGTTTCTAGTGGCAAGATCCTGGAAATTGAATGGATGCCCATCAGTTGGAAAATGGCTGATTAAGTTATGGTATATGAATATTAGGGAATATTATTGTTCTGTAAGAAGTGATCAGCAGGATGATTTCAAAAAGTCCTGGAGAGATGTAAATGAACTGATGCGAAGTGAAGTGAGCAGAACCAAGAGAACATTATACACAGCAACAAGATTATGTGCTGATCATATCTGATAGGCATGGCTCTTTGCAATAATGAGGTAATTTGGGCCAATTCCAATAGACTTGTGATGGAGAGAGTCATCTGCATCCAGAAAGAGGACTGGGAGGGTGACTGAATGTGGATTACAACATAGTATTTTCATCTTTTTTGTTATTGTTTCCTTGCTTTTTTTCTTTTTCATTTTTTCCTTTTTGCTCTGATTTTTCTTGTGCAGCATGATAATTGTGGAAATGTGTGTAGAAGAACTGCACATGTTTAACATATACTGGATTACTTGCTGTCTAGGGGAGGGAATGGGGAAAGGAAGGGACAAAAAAATTTGGAACACAAGGTTTTGCAAGGGTCAGTCTTGAAAAATCTGCATACATTTTGAAAATAAAAAAAACTTATTTTTTTAAATTGGGAGAAAAAGAAGCTTATAGCAGGAATGCATAGTTTTGAATGCAGTCTGAGAGAAGAGATTTTGAAAGTGGACTTTTTCAGCTCAAGAGATGGTGTCAGTTGGGGTACTGAAAGATTTCCTGCAGAAACATATGGCAGGAGTGTACATGTGCATAGCTTTTGGAAGATTTGGGGATTAAAATTTGTACAAAGAGAAGATTGCATAAGCAGCATGCTTCTTGAAGGAGGAAAAGGATTACCCATGTGGCCTCTACAGCTGAAGGAATAATACCATTTCATGTAGGAGCAAATGACCTTTACTTTACCATTCCCACCTCTGATGTTTCGGTGAGTTACTTGGATAGTTTTGCCCCAATAGAAACAACAGTGGTTATTCAGAAACCCCATTATGTATGTTTACTTTCTGTGTTGGAGGGAAACATAGCATGATACCATAAATTCTGGGATGGGCTTAGAGAGGTTTTTATCCAAAAAAAAAAAAAAAAAAAAAAGACTGACCAGATTATCATAGAATTTCCCTGATGGTAACGCTAAACTATTTTCTTCTGAAGGGAGTAGATAGTGATTTATGCATATTCTGTATCAATTTATGGGGTCATCAGTGTTTTGTGCCTTGTGCACTTTGTATTGGGCAAAAAATCTGTTCTGTACTTAATACCCTTATCATTACCTTAAATGTTTATATTGGAACTGGGAACTCTGTTCATCTTGAAGAAGTCCAGTCATAAGCAATACCGTGGATGTATTAGGAGAATTTTTTGGAGTAAGTTCAGATGGGGATGATGAGTCAAAGAAATGGAGTGGTTCTCTTGAGTCAGGTCCTCATGATCAAACCCAGTTCATTCAAACCAAAACTAATGGGAGAGGGAGGATACATTGGTCACAATTTACACATTATTTTAATTTAATTTTCTTTTGTACATTTTAATTTATTAATTTCTATTCTCCCAGTTACATGTAAAAACAATTTAAAAATCTTTTTAAAAAAAATGTTGAGTTCCAAATTCCCTGCTTCCTTCCCCACCCTCTCCCTGTCATTGAGAAGGTGAATAATTTGACATAGATTTGAATTTAATTTTCTATTCATGTTTTCCCTTTAAAAAAATATAAGATCCTTGAAGGCTGAGGCTGACACACTTTTATATTTATATCCTCAATACCTATCATATAGAAGATGTTTAACAAATGTTTTTAAATGGATAGATTAATGAATAAGTGAATGAACCTCAGATTTGCAAGAGGATTTAAAGATCCTCTGGTTAAACCCCCTGTCTGATGGATAAATTCTTTCTATAGCATTTCTGAGGGATAGTTTTGTAAACTTTGGATCACTGTGGTTGGTAGGAAAATTTTTCTGATGTTGGTATAGAAAACATTTACTTGGGTGTCGAGAGACTTGAGTTTGAGCTCGGCTGCTCCTTGATGACCTTAACCCCTGACCTTTTCATCCTTCAACTGTCTCCATTCACCACTCAATCCAATTCTATTCTACTCTAATCGGTCGATCAAGCATTTCTTAAAGTGCTAGGATTGGAGATCCAAAGATAAAAGAAAAATATATGACCTGTATTGTGGAGTTAGGGCATGTAAAGGGAGCTTTTTTTAAGTCAGTACTAAGGATTGTAAGTGGAGCCATAGAGCAACAGATTGGCACCCCTTTCCAGTAGCAATGGTAGTTTGATATGATTGTGCCCCAAGTAAGAGGTTATGGTACCCATGACATTAAGATTCATGGTTAGGTGCCCATGTTCGCTAGGCCCTGGTGTCCTACAAGATGATTGCATGAAAGAAGACATAGTTTGGGGTTAGTTAAATACCAAGTGCTGAGGTGAGCCCAAGTCTGGAAATTTTTTTTTGTTCATTGTGCCTAGCACAGAATGGCAACGGGCATTCGACTTCAGTTGTACAGTGGTATTTCCTGTTGTTTTTATCTCGTATCATATCTTCTTATCTTAGGGAATCTAAATTAGTTAAGACGTATCTGATGTATGATTCCTTTTCTCTGTGATTTGGAGCTTGGGGAGAATTGTGAAAAAGAGTTATTCCACTGTATTGCAAACAACTAGCCTTGCTTGCATCCTGCCAATCTCACGATCCCATACTGTTGCTTGAGACCACAATATCAATCTAGCCTTGTTGGAAAGCCAAAGGAAAAAAATGGTTTGATTCTAGTTTGGGAATGGTCTAACTGCAAACCAGGGAATGGACCTTTAACTAATTCAGCCTCAGTTTCCTCATCTGTAAAATGAGGACAATAATTTTTGTTACTCCTTGCCTCCAAGAATTATGAGGAGGGGAGTTTGTAAGCCTTAAAGTATTCTGGAAGGTAGAGCTGTTGTTTGTGGTTTGTTAAGGTCTTGCAGGAAAGTCTACAAAGCCATAGAGTCCTCTGACTTGGAAGATTTGGAGTCTCACGAGCCACGGAAGCTGGTCTGATTTTCTTGTGTGATGTTCAATTCAGATGTTGACTTCTGCCACTGGTTTTTGTAAGTGTGACTATTTTCAGGCCTGCCCAGCTATGTGCATCATTTGCTTTAAGCTAGGGCTTCTTATAAATAATGAATCACCTCCATTGATTTAGTCTATTGAAACAGTTAGAGCCTTTTGTAGGTGATGGGGTCAGTAACCAGGATTGAAATCAAAGAACTCTTAGGTTGCAGTTTCAGCTTTGATGTTAGCTCCCCCACTGACCTTGATCTTTCATAGTAATAGAATGTCAGAACTGGAAGGGACTTTAGAGAAAATCTAGTTCACTATGCTCATTTGACAAAAGAGGAAGCTGAGCATGAAAAGGGGATGGAAACAGGGCTAGATCAAGATCATATAGCTAGCTGGGATAGAGCTGGGACTCAGATAACCTTATACAATTTTTGGCCCCTCCATGCAGTCATCAATAAGATGGAAGCAATATTGAAGTAGTTTCTCACCAGTCCACAGATTCCCTTATATCCTGGCTCAAGTCATCTTCATCGTGTACTTAATGTTAAGTTCCTGTGTGCCTCCCATCAAAGAGAACCTACTAGATGAAAATCCAGATTTTTACCAAGTGATTAATGAAGTGACTTTTCTAAAGGATCCTTTGTTTTATAGGTGATTTGAAAATCGAATTTCTTTAAATGAAAAAGAATTCCATGGTACATTGTTCAATTTAACAAAATGTACATGGAAAAGTAATGAATTTATTGTGTGAAGTGAGGCATACCGGCACTTTTTATTAACAAATTCATACCAGTCACTGGAAAAACAAGGAGTATCAACGATTGAAGGGACAGGATCTAATAATCAGAGGAAATCTCAGATACTATTAACTCTAATGTGGGCCTGGAAAAGAAGCCACTCTGTAACATCCCTAATTTGGGAGACAGAATTCCAGATTTGCAAGGTACCTCAGAGGCTAGCTATTCCAACTGGCTTGGACGTACTCAACATATGATAAATGACCATTGGCTTGAAGAATTCCAGAGTGAGGGAGCTCATTACTTCCCAAGGTGGTCCTTTCTACTTTGGGACCGCTTTAATTAAATTAGAAAGACTTTGCTTAAATGAAGCTTAAATTTGCCTCAGCAACTTCTATTCATTTTTTCCTGATTTCCATCATTTCGACTTTGGAAAATGGCTCTTTAGAGATCTATTTGAATCTTCCCTATTACATGCCAAGTGAATGTCCATCCTACTCTGAAGACTTCTGGGAGCAGAAAAGTCACTATTTCCTTAATCAGTCATTTTCGTTTTATTGTTATATAATTCTAATTGTTAGGAATTTTTCCCTTGATTGATAGCACTTCCACAGCCACTTTGCCTTTTGAGGAGCCACATAATAATGAATTCCATTTCAAAGTATTTTCCACAATTACATGGAAAAACAATTTAAACATTTGTTTTCTTTTTTTAATTTTCCAGTTCCAAATTCCCTCTCTTCCTTCCCCTCTCCCCTCCCTTACTCATTAAGAAGGCAAGTAATTTGATATAGGTTATACATGAGCAGTCATGCATCTAAAACTCCTTTTTTTTTTAACATTGCCATGCAACTATTTAGTAATTAGCATGTCACAATGGGAAGAGCACTGCCTTTGAAGTCAAAGGGTCAGAGTTTAAATTCTACTTCTGGCACTGCCTATGTGACTTTGAGCAAGTCACTTTCCCCAGTCCTCAGTTTCCTTATCTGTAAGATAAGGTCCTTGTATATTCAATTCTATGATCCTGTTTGATGATAGCTATTATGTTTTCCCTTTCCCCATTCTCTATCCCAAGTCTTTTTTTCTGTATATACATCCTAACTTCTTCAAATAGAATGCAAATGATTTGTTCTGCAGTCTTTTCATCATCATGATTGCCCTTCTCTGGATCCTCCCCAGGATCTTTCCTTTAATGTACTGTCCTGACTGAATACAATTGTCCAGATGTGGCCTAATCTGGACAGAGGGTGCAGGAATGATATCCCCTTCATTCTTGACAATGGACTCTTTTGTTCTATGTGGCACAATCTGACTGAGCCTCAGACTTGGGTGCGACATATTAAAATGGATATAAGAGCATAACTCATGAGCTAAAAAGTAATACAGGATGAAAATAGAAATCACTTCTCATCTGTCTAAATTGGCTGATGATAGGTTTATGAAAGGTCACCAAAAGCAAATAGCATCTTTAGGGGGCTATCTCTACCCTTGGCAGATTATGCCAGGGATCCCCACAACCCAACTGAGGCAGGGATTCAGGAATTGCTAGGTTTCATAATTCTCTCTACTTTATCATTCTTCCCCTAGGAAACTTCCACTGGTATGAAGGCTTCTGGCTCCCATGCGTTATTTCTCTTGTCAGATTAGGGCATTGTCTCACACTTAACATCACAGAGGAGGCAGGTAGGAAAAAAATCATTTCCTTCCCCCAATTAGTGGTTAAACTATGGGATTAGCATGACTAGAATGTACTCATATTTCTGGAGACCTACCACAATTATTTAAGAGCCCCAAAAACAAGGGGATGGAATTCTCAGTTGCTGGCTAGGATTTCACAAGATATTAAAAAAATCCCCTAAAAACCCTGGGCATTGGTAACTTATACCACCATCACCTTATTCCTGGACTGTTTCTATAGCCTGTGGTTTGGTCAGCCCATGTCAAGTCTCTCCTCGCTCCAGTTTATTCTCATTCTCTATTCATTCTTCAAATGATCTTCCTTAAGCATGTCCCTCTACCCACTCAACCAATTCCAATGACTCTCTATTATCTCCAGGATAAAATACAAAATCCTCTGTTAGCCTTTCCAAATTCTTCACAACTTGGCTCTTTCTAGTCATTTTGTGTTATACTATCCTCTATATGGACTATGACCCAGCCATGTAGACTTTCTTGCTGCTCTTCACACATACAACACTCAATCTCCTGATTATCTTCATTTTCACTGGCCATCCCACTCGCCAGTATTGCTCTCCCTCCTCATCTCTCATTTCCTGACTTCCTTGCTTTTCATTAAGGTTCAGCTCAAACATGACCTCGTATAGGAGTTCTTTTCTTGACATCCCTTCCCTACTTCTGGTGCCTTCCCTCTGAAATTATTTTCTGCCTACATTGTACATATTTTACATGCATGTAGTTTTTGAATGTTTCCTCAGTTTAGAATTAGGCGATGTGAAAGAAAAGGCTGTGTTTTTGCCTTCTTTTTTATCCCTAGCACATCATACAGTACCTATAACATTGACTCATTGGCAATTAATGGAAAGGTACATTCGTGGTCCAGAAGTCTCTACTGAGACATTGGGTTTCCTTTCAGTGTATCAACTTTGTCTGACTGACACGAAGACTTGTTCACCCTGTGCTGCTGTGTGCTTCTTTGTTAAATATCAGTTCTCCTAAGAGATAAAGAATTTGATGTAATTTCAAATTTATCTTCTTTCTAGATGGGAAAATGTTTCTCAGAAAGAAGTGTAAAGAGAGAATGCAGGGAAGATGGCACAGTAGATACAATGCTAGACCTGGAGTTGGGTTGAGGAGACTCTTCTCCATGAGTTTCAATTTGACCTAAGATATAAGCTCTGTGATCCTGGGCAAGTCACTTCACCCTGTTTGCCTCAGTTCCTCATCTGTAAAATTATCTAGGGTATCTGTAAAATTGTCTTTCTAAATGGCAAACCATTCCAGTATCTTTCCCAAGAAAACCCTAAATGGGGGTCATGAACAGTTGGACACAACTGAAAAATGACTCAACAATGAAAGAGAATAATGATGGGCCACCATACAATGGCGTGACTCATTAGAAAGTTGCTGCTGTGTGGATGATTGTCATGAGTTTGAATCATAATCTGAATCATAAGCAAGCTTTTTCAGGAAAGCAGAGGGAACAGATGACTGATTTCAGAGGTATACAACTTGACATAGAGGGCAGTTTTGCTCTGAGATGCTGATGTAAATTAGTGGTTCCTCCAAAGTCACCGAGATATTTGATGAGTGTCCAGAAGCAGAAGAAGCATGTCCAAATAAGATGGTTATTGAGCTATTGTGTCCTAGTAGCCAAATGCTGGCTTCCATCAGACAGAGGATTGCACCCAAAGCAGAAAGCATTCCTTTCCCCTGCTACAAATCCATAGTGAAACTCAATGTGGATTGTAGGATGCAAGACAAGTCAGAGAAGGTCCAGGCAATGATCACCCATAATGACCCTGCTGTGAAGCCAGAGGATAAAAGGATAAAAGACTCTAAAGTCAGAGAGAACATGTAGTCAAAGTCTGTGAAATCCCAGAATCTTAAATCTAGTTTGAGAAAATTAATTTCCAATGTGTACACACGGTGTACACTGTGTGTTGGAGCTGATCACTTTAAAGTTTGGTCAAGATTCTGGGAAAACAGGAGTGAGATGTTCCCCCCCACACCCCATACACCAAATGCTATAAGTAAAAACTCCTCTGAGTCAGAAAACTGAGCAATGACAAGAAGATAAATGAAGAACCTTCAGCAAAGTAATTATTTTAGAAAAAAAAATAACTGAAGGCTAACTCAGAAGACCAATGGTTTAGGTACTCCCAGTGCTTCTGACTTCTCTCACTCTCATACCAATTGCTGGTTAAGGTCAATTTAGTGACTCTTGTGGCAGCAATTTCTGGCACCTAACCTTTGGATTATGGCTTATCACAGGTTCCCTTGGTAAGTTCCTGCTCTCAAAGCAGACAGAGATCCTGTCATTCAAGGTAGCTTCCATTTTGTATAGCTAATTTTTAACCAACCTCCTGGAAATTTCCCAGGAGGAACCCCACTACTAGAACAAATCGAGACCCGTGAATCATATGTACCAGGCCTGTTCTGCCAGCCTTAAAACTTGGATTGCAGAAAGAATGGCAAAGACCAGAAGACTGATGACTGTAAAGTTGGAAACTATCCTGCTTACAGTTGCCACTAAGCCTCCTTATAATAGTTTGTTAAGAGATCACCCTGAGCCTCTCAAGGTAAGAGACATTATCCAACAGTGGTGGTCTGATTAAGCAGAGTAAATTGGGGGGTGGAGTACAATATCACTAAGTCTGTTGAAGGAAATAGCTTTGTTGTACACAGATTTCTGCCAAGGATACCACAGAAAAAACATCTGAGTGACTGATAAAACCAGACAATAGCTGACCAAGGAGGAAAAAATGAACAAATATTAGATGAAAAGATTACTTTCTGTGGATAAACACTTTGCAATAAAGAAAATGAATATAAATTCCCAAAGGAAAGTAAAGATACAATAGCTAATAGTAATAATAGCTAATATTCAAATAGTGTTTACTGTGGGCCAGACACTGCTAAGCACAGTTTTATCTAGTCTTATCCATGATAAGTAGGTGCTATTATTACCCCCATTTTATAGATTTTACTGAGTTAAGCAGAGATAAAGTGACTTGCCTAGGTTTACACAGGTACTAAGTATCTAAGAACTTATTTCAACTCAGGGCAAAAAGTCTTCTAAAATGGCAATATAGCAAGTTTATGAATCTCCAGAATGTTAGAGAATTAAATGAAATAGCAAAGAAATAAACATAGTAATTCCAGTTTTTAGTGGTTTTGCTCTTATATGCTGTGCACTTAGGAAAAGCACTGGTACATAATACATATTTAAATGTTTGTTGATTTATTGAAATCAACAAGTTTAAACAAACAAAAGTGAATTTAGAGCAAAAGAGAGATAATTTCCATTAAATTAGATTCTCTGAAAAAGAGGGTAACAGAATTATACAAAGACAAGAAAGAAAATAGTGGAATTAATCTTCCTCAAATCCAATGATATTGGAAGAATACATAAAAACTTAAAAACAAGAATAATTCAGTTTAGTATGTGAAGGTAATCTACATTTTAAGGAAACATACAGAACAATCTTAACATACTACAAGGAATAATGTAGGAGAATTGCTCAGAAATATTGGTAGCTGATGGCAAAGTTCAGATCCACAGAACATCAGTAGAAAGAAATCTCAAATTCAAATCATCAAGAAACATCATAGTCAAATTTTAGAGCTACAACATCATTAGCAAATTTTATAATTAAATTCCAGAGAGAGTCAAGAAAAAAGTCGAAATATAGTATTTCTGAATCCTCTAGTCTAAATAATATAATACTTAGCAAAATGGAAGAATTACAATAATTCTTCCAAAAGTACCCAGAGGTAAAAGAGTATTAAATGACAAAATGACAGAAAATGAGAAAACGTCTGCAAGCCAAATACTTTATTAGTAATGAAAAACTAAGAAATAAAATGGACTATGCAAGCACAGGAGCACATCCTTAATGGTGCAGGGTGTTGTGATTTTTCTTAGAAAAAAAAAGCTTAACTAGCATATACATTGAGGGAGTAAGAAGACAATATCACTCAACTAAACAGTTAAAGAAATAAAAGGCATAGTAGGAAAATCAGAAGAAGAATAGATAAAATGGATTAATATTTCAGGGGAAATGTTTGATTCCCTTCATAAAAATTATAGGTGGTAGGATAATGCTGAGAAATGACAATTATAGGAAATATTAAAATGAAGCTGTGGGCACTTAATGAGAGATTTGATCAGTGAGGTGAACAAAAGACTTTGAATGTCACCATCTCACTTTGGGATGGTGGGAGAATAAAGACAAAACTATTGGAATGAGAGTTGAATATAGTCAGTTGAAAGGGAATGAGCTGGCAGAAACATGAAGCTACATCATAGATTTAGGAGGACATGAGACAAGAGTCTTTCAGTGAAACCTCCTAAAAGTATTGGAACACTTCAGAAGATCAGCTTCTTCTACAAGATAGTTGTATTTTACTGGTGGGGAGGAAGTAGTTGGATGTCTAAGAACATACAGATTAAAGAAGATATAACAGGTTCATAGGTAAAAAGGGAAAAGTAGAATGACATCAAAAAAGATAAACAATGACAGAAAAAAATATATAAGATTAGACCTCTCCATTAGGGTTACAGAACAATTCTCACTGTATTTTCTTGCCTTTATTAAAAAAAAAAATAACATTCCTGGAAATAGATTCTAAAAAACTCCAGTAGGGATAAGAAAGGAAAACTATATATTTTAAGAAGTGTCATGAAGTAATCATAAAAATAGAAAAATGAATGATGTGGGGAGGGTCAGGAGGATTAGGTATCGCATTCTCTTACCTGAGCCGTGACAGATTAAATACTATAGAGAAACAAGAAGAGGGATAGAAGAAAATTACTCAAATCTAATTCAAAGAGTTTGTACAAAACAGGTTAATGGAAGGGAGAGGGAGTGGGGAAAGGATGAATATAGTCTTTGTCATTTGTTCTGTGTGTACTAAGATCTGGCTTTAAAGAAGACATATCTCTGTACCCATACACACTAGATAGAGGTGCTTAAAATAGACACATGCAGAATGAACAAAAATATGTTTCAGGTGGCTCAAAAACAGAAAATGCACTCATGATTTCAGATGAGACAACAAAAATGGATACAATTAAAAGAGAAGGAAAAAGGGAAATTTTAAAAATTTGCTTCAACTTACCATAAAATTACAATGAAAAATTAACATTTTAAAATTTATATGTACCAAATGACACAGTAAATACTTTCTTTTTTAATATTTATTTTTAGCATTCATTAAAAAAGTTCTAAATTTTCTCTTCTCATACACTACCTATTGAGAAAACAAGTGATTTATCTTTTATTTTTTTTTTTTTTTACATTTTTTGATGAGGCAATTGGGGTTAAGTGACTAGCTTAGGATCACTGGGGAGTATTAAGTGTCTGAGGCCAGGGTCGTCCTGACTTCAGGGCCGGTGCTCTATCCACTGTGCCACCTAGCTGCCCCCAACAAGTGATATATCAATTGTACATGTGAAAGCATGCAAAATATTTTCATATTAGCCATGTTGTAAAAAAGCTAAACTAAAACAATAAAAAACAAGAACTACAAAATGAAAATCTGTGCTTTAATTTGTATTCACTCAATGAGTTCTCTCTCTGGAGGTGGCTAGCATTTTTCTTCAAAGGTCCTAGATCATTGTATTGATCAGAGTGGCTAAGTCTTTCACAATTGATAATCATTAGCATATTGTTGTTACTATACTTGGTATTTTTCTGGTTCTGCTCATTTCACTTTGCTTCAGTTCATATAAGTCTTTCTAGGTTTTTTTGAAACCATCCATTTCTTATAACATGATAGCACTATCACAAACACACACCACAGTGCCCAATTCCTTGAAAGACAAACTAAGTAAAATGCAAAACCAAAATTGATAATATGATAATAGTAGGAGATTTTAGTATTCATCTTTCAGATCTGGTTAAATACAATAGAAAATAAAATAGGAAGGAACAATAGAGTAGAATGAACTGTTAGATAAATTATATTTGACAGATATGTGATAATTTTGAATAGAAATATTAAAAGTTATTTCTTTCTTATAATTTTCTAGTCCTCTCATAAAATTGATTATGTGCCAGAGCATAAAGCAATCAAAAATATAAAATGCAGATATAATATTCTTTATATATCATAACAAGATTCATAGTGAATAAAAGATGAATAAAAGATAGAATGAATAATTATTTCATTAAAGAATAAAATATAGAAAAAGTAAAAAAAAACTTAAGATAATGATAGTAATGTACCAATATAAGAAAACTTTTGGATACAACTTAAGTAGAAGAAAGTTTATTTTTCAGAAGACTTATAGTAACAAAAGATAGAAAAAGAATGACTAAACTGATCATGACGTCAAAATAATGAAAAATGAATTATCAGCTCTAAAAGAAGTACAAAAGAAGAAATCGTTAAAATTAGATGCTACCTATACTCAAAAATAGACCATAATACAGATAAAGCTGAGCTTTAAAAAATAAAAAGGCTGATAAAATTAATAAATCATCAATTAATTGTATTCAAAGAAGAAAATGAGATTACCAAAATAAAGAAGCAAGATAAATTCATAACAAGGATGAGATGAAAGAATTATTAGATTGAAGATCTATCAAGTATCTTTTACTGTCCTTGAGTATTCTCGTCCTTGTGAGAGTTCTTTCTTCTTCATCTAGTATGGGGATATTAGAATTCAAGAGAGCTATGAGGAGCTCTTCAGACAGAAAAGGGTTGGGGTTATTTGTATTGTGTTCCCATGGAAACATGGAAATCTAATATTTTTCCTTTTGCAAATGTTCTGGAAGGTGTTGTGAAAGAAAGGTGGTAACTAGTTGTATGTCCATAGGGTTGAGAAAGTAAGGTCCTACATATAGAAAGCCTCTAGGAGTAGAGAACATGGCTGAGTTGCTCTGCCAAAGCAAATGAAGAGTTAGATTTTTCTGCATCTTGGAAATTTGTGAGTAGCAAAAAGAAGTAAGGACATATAGGAGATGGCAAATGAAACTGAGTTTGAGATGAGAGAGGGGAAAGATGTGGGGGAAAAAGGAGAGAGAAGAAACAAGGCAAAGGGCAGGGAAAATGAGAAGAGAAAGAAATGAGAAAAGATGGTAAGAGGAGGAAGATAAAGGGAAGACAGAGAAAGTAGACAAAGTAAGACATCTATAATTGACTGATATAATATGGTAAGAAAGCAGGAAAGCCAGGATGGGGAAGATTCCAGAGTTTTAGGGAACCATATAGTCCAAACTGTACCTGACCAGAAATCCATTCTACAGCTTCTCCTTTAAACACCTGGTTAGCCTTTACTCAGAAATCTCCATTGCTATGGGACCTTCTACCTCCTGGGGCAATTCCCTTTGGGAGATAGGGGAAAAAAGATAGGACTGTTGATTTCATTGGGGTAAGGAGTTTTCAGGTGAAGAAATGCATTATACCAATACTGGTTAACACATGCCATACAATTTTATAGTCCTAGAAAGTTCCCTAAAATAGTGGTGTCAAACTCTAATAGAAATGGGGACCACTAATCCATACATAAGGATCCCTGTAGGCTACATATCAACTTAGTTGTAAAATGTAATATTATCTTTTATTATATTTTTACTTTTTATTTTTTTTAAGATTCCTTAATTACATTTTAATGTGATTCTGGCAGCACTCAAAAGTGTTGTGGACCATAGGCTTTGGATGTTTGACAACTCTGACCTAGAGCACTGACAGGTCACATGACTGACCTGGAGCCACATAGCCAAATATAAGTTAGAAGTGGGATTTGAGGTCTTCCTGAGTTCAAGGACAGCTTTCTTTCTATGCCATGCTGATTTTTAAGATCTGGGGAGACAAACAGAAAAATGAGACAGCTTTTGCTCAGGGTACTTCAACTTTCTGAGGTCTTCTGAGGTTGCCTCTCCATTCACTGTGCTACCCTGCCCTTTTGGATAGCTCTTTGAATAAAAATTTTCCTTACATTTAGCCAAAATCTGCCTCTCTGAAGCTTCCACTTATTGTCCTAGTTTTGCTTCATGAGGCCAAGGGAAAAAAAAAAAACTCTAATCCATCTTCTGCATTTCAGCTTTTCAGCTACTTTTATACTGTTCTCATACCTGCCTTTCCTCAAGCCTTCCCTTATCCAAACTATTGTGACCTCCCATGATGAGATTTCTAGTCCTCTCTTACCCTGTCTTGCTCTCCCTGACAGCTACCCAACAATCCCATTGTTCAGTTTTTTTTTAAGTGATCTAGGATGTGGTTCATAGGGCATAATGTTTGGACTAGCTCTCTGGAGGTTGTCGGGATCAGCCCGAGTCCTTGGTCTTAGTGGAGGAGTGAAGGATGTAGGAGAGCCACGAGGATGGTCAAAGATAGAGTCTGGAGTCTGGAATCTGGAGTCTCCAGCCTTCTCTGTGTTTGTGGCTGAGAGACCTGTTCCCAGTTCTCCCAGCCCTTAAATACTTCAGTCCGATTTCTTCCTCCAGCACACTGAGCATGTGCCATAGAACCATTACATCACCATTACATTAAGTGTATGTTTAGGTGCTTAACTATAAGCACCATGCTGTCCTTGATTCAAGTATACCTTTTCAGAGTTCTGGCCCTCTACAATGGGGCTCCACTAATTTGAACTCCTTGAGGGTAGCTGGTATCTTCTTAGAATCTCAACCGTTATCTCAGATTATAGCTCTCAATTCCAGAGTTTTAGAGAGGAAAGCAATTCTTTAACAAGAATCCCTTCTCCTCATAGAGGAGACCTAACAAGTGATCATCCCACCATTTGTTCGAAAACCTCTCTTGAGGGCTATGAAAACCATAGAGAGACAACACAGTAAGAGCATAAAGTATTGCTATTAGTCAAGCAAGATGGGGTTCCAATCCTGCCTTTGACGCTTATTGTGACCCTGGATGAATAACTTATTTCTGAGTCTCATCTGCAGCAAAAGAAGAATAATATTATTTTTACTTCTCCTTTTCAAGGTCGATGTGAGAAAAGGGTATATTGCCAGCTGCAAAAGACTCTGTTCTCATTTCCTTTCCGAGGAATCTCAAGGACTATAGAAAAATTGAGAGAGATTCAGTGTACTTTGGTATGTGATGCAAAAGTTAGGACGGTGGGGGGCCTGGGGAGAGGTGCAAACTTTGCAAAAGATCCAGGCCTTGCTCTGCTATAGTCTAAGACGGAGATGAACGCTCCCTGCTGCCTGGATGTTAAATAGGGGAGGTAGGGAACAGGGAATCTGTTATCTGCAGTGACGCAGATCCTTAGTCTTACAAACACCAGCTCCTGCAAGGAGTAATAAAGGGCCCCAGCTAAAGAAGCGACACCAGGCTGTCTCAGTGGGATCCTTTGCCAATAGCAACTTTTATCAGGGCATTGCATGCACCGGGTGGGGGCTGTCACAGCGCTCGCTTGCTGCCACCCCCAAATTAAGTGTTCTCTGCTCTGTCATCTTTCCAATTTTACACCCTTGATTACACATTCATAAAAACTGTCCCTTCTCCCAGGCATAAATACAACTGCTTGGAAAATATCATTGTGAGTGTTTATCAAGCACCTAATTTGTTTTACTTGCCAGTTACTAATTACATATGAAATATAAATGAATTGTGGATCGTATATCCCATTTTAAGTGCTGCACAGAGAACTTTCTCGAGCCCCAAATCAGCTTTGAAGTTTCGGGAGGCAATGGGCCTGCCTGCAGATATTCCGGATGTGCTGTGCTTGCCACCACAAGTCAACAGGGACTCAAAACAAACAATGCTTTCTTGGTGTGCATGTTGCATTTACCCATGAAATGTAGATGCTCTGCTTGGAGCCCTTAGATTTCAGTGACATAATCGGAACAACTGATGGGTATAGGGTACTTGGAGAACCGCTAGTATATTCCATCCTCCCAGAGCAGTCCTGGGAGGCAGGTGGTAAATGGAAGCATTGGGATGTCAGAGCTAGAAGGGGCCTCGGAGATCAGTTTAGCTGATCCCCTCATTTTCCAGTTGGGGGGGGGGAACTGAGCTGCAAGGTGGGGAGTAATTTGCCCATGGTAAGGAACAGAGCCAGAAATTCACACCCTTCTCTCTTATCCTTACTTTATAGATGAGGGATTTGAGATTCAGGAGGATTATGGGGCTTGTCCAAAGTCACACAATGGAAATGGTAGAACCAGGACTCAAGCCCAGGGCTTCTGGCTTCCGTCCTTCCACCCCCCGATCTCCCTCTTGGGATTCAAGCTATTATTTAGTTTCCCTTCTGCTGCTTTCTATAAAGTCATTGCAACCACCCCCAGCAAAAATCAAGTGAAAGAGAGAGATTGGGAAAGGTAGAATTTTGGCTGTTAGCCCCTGCAGTTCATTCTCCATCTTATCCATTTAAGGAAAGTGATATGTAAATCCCCTCCTGCTTCTGAGTTGGCTTATTGTAGCATCTCAATCCATTTCAAAGCAATAGAATGAGATTTAATAGACTGGGTTTGTTAATTGTTTAGGAAACACAGAGACTTAATCACTGCAAGCCATATTCCAAATTGAGGAGGCTTTCTTTGGCATCCATCATGACCGTGCCCATAAGTTTGGGGTTCGCCCCTAACCCAGAGCCACAATCGTTAAAGAACAACTGTGCAATTTATTTCCAAATTTTATGAAGTCTGATATGGGAGGAAATGTAGACTGTGACATCAAAGAAATGCATATTCAACAACTGTGGGAGATTAGTCATGTGGCTGGCTTCCATATCCAACATCTGGAGCCATGATTCATGGACTGGAGCGAACAAAGCGACTGGGTCGGTGACATCTGCCTGATGCTATATTTCTGTCTGATTCATTTATTTTGAAAATAAAAACATCCATCGACTGAATATTTGGGAATGGGCTTTCCATGTGCCTAGCTCTGTGCTGTCCTTAATGTGCCTTCCCTTTGAGATTATTTCCAATGTATCCTATATAGATCGTGTTTGTAGGTAGTTTCCATGTTTCCGCCCTCATTAGACTGCAATCTCTTTGAGAGGAAGAACTGTGCTTTCCTTTTTTGTATCCCTGGTACCTGACATGGAGTAAACACTTAATAAATCCTTGTTGACTTGCTAGGTATAAATGGAGATCATTGATCTGGACTTAGAAGGGATCACAGAGGCCAGCTAGTTCCACCCCTTCATTTTACAGAATGGGAAACTGAGGCATAGGGAGGGGAAATAACTTTACCAGAGTCGGATATATTGCAAAGATTAGAAGGCGGCAAGGGTCTGGCATGAATTTAAGTTCAGAGTACTGTTTTCACTCTTTACCACTCTTGTGCAGTCTCTCATCACCTCACCTGTTCTCACTATCCATAAGATGATAGTATTAATGTATTTTTGGTGCATTTTTCTTTGGCACATTAATCATTTTCCCCAAATAACCTCTCTTCTTTCTTAGGCCCTTCCCATTAAAAGTTAAGTGAAGCCATTTGATAATGTTTCTTAATATTGCCAGCATCTGTGTGGAAACTAAGAAATTCAGACATGAATAGATACATTCTAGTGGAAAGAGTTGGGATTAGGAGCCCTGATATCAAAGCCCAGCTCTGCCATTCCTATTGCATCACTTCACATAAGTCCCTTTGCCCATGAAGAACTAATAATTGGGCTAGAAAGGAGAGTTTCTAAAAGTCTTTCTAGTACTGTTTTTACTAAAAGTTCTCCTATGATCCCCTTTGCTTAGCATGCTGTTCTTTATCTGAAAGGACTTTGTGAGAAGCTTCAGTTTCCAAGTTACCTGTTAACATGCAACAAAAATTACTCTTTGCAAAGTGAAAGTACCTGAACTAGAATTAAAGATCAGGAGACTGGTTAAAGTCACAAGTGATTCATATGGTAAAGATGAACTCAAACTTTGACACCATTGTCAGTCAATAAATAGTAAACAACACACACACACACACACACACACACTTTTTAAAGCACCTATTACATTTGCATCAGGCATTGTGCTAAATGCTAGAGATACAATAAGAGGTCAGAGACAGTATCTATCCTCAAAAAGCTCCCAGTCTAATGAGACAACAATCAAGCAAAAATGTACAAATGAGTTACATACAGGATAAATAGGAAATAATTGAGAAAGGAGACACTAAAATTAAGAGAGGGTGGAAAAGTTGTCTTGCAGAAGATGGTATTTTAGCTGGGAATTAAATGAAGTCATGGAAGATAGTAAGATAGTAAGGGAAGGAGAACATTACAGGTATGGGAGAAAGCAAATGCACAGAGTTGAGCAATGGAGTATCTTGTTTGTTGGACAGTAAGGAGGCCGGTGTCCTTGGATTGACTCTTCCATTGTGACTCTCAAAATGACAAGGAGTAAAGTTGTAAGAAAACTGGAAAAGTTCGATAAACAAAGTCCTTCATGAAGGTCTTTGAATGCCAAATGGACAATTTTGTATTTGATCCTGGAGAAGAGAAACCATTGGCGTTTGAGTGTACATGGGAATGGTCAGGCCTGTATTTGAAGAGAAACACTTTGGTGGCTGAAAGGAGGATGGATTGGAGTGGGAAAAGATTTGAGGCAGGCAGACCTATTAGCAAGGGTAAACAAGGAGAAGTCTTAATTTTTTCAGTAAAATATGAAGCCAAGAAGATGGGTGGAGAGGGAACTATAAGAGATTTAAGGAGCAATGAAAAGGGATAGAAGAATTAACGTGGAGAATGGAAAAGTGAATTAATGTGGCAGATATAGAAAAATTGCCTAGCAGCAGTGAGGGCTCGTTTGAGGTTTTGTAACAAAATTAAATAGACCCAATCAAAATGGTTGCATGTTTTCTTTACTTTTGTTTAACAATAATTGTGTAAGAGTGAAGACAGAGCATAGTTGGAATGATCCAAGGTTGAGGCTTGGCAAGGCACAATTTGTGAAATTAATAAAGGCCTAGGGACTCGAAAGAAGCAGACAGGGTAGAGCTGAATTGGTTCTCCAAAGGATCTAGATGGGGAAAAGAGGAGTGGTTAGTTAAGGGAAAATGACCTGGGAGAATTGAGGGGTCAAAAATTGGAGGTTGTAGTGTAGATGAAAAGTAGGATTTTGTAAGGGAAGGCAAAGAGATAGAGATAAAAAGTCAATAGATTATGGTTGGATAAGGGGATTCAGAATATCTATCTATCTATATATATATATATATATATATATATATATAATTTGACATGTCCTAGTATGTGGGCAGAAATTGGAAAGGAGAGAAACATTATGAACCATGTATCATATTTATAGAGGAAAGAAGGAAATGACCTAGAGGTTGGTAAACAGCAACTATCAGATTTTGATTGGACAGCTGATGTGAATAGCATGAGCCTCAAAGGAGAAGTGATAGACACAGGGAAAGAACCTGAAATTAGAAATGGAGAGCAAGAAGTGTTCTGATTCCCCTGTCTTGATTACTGGACTGAAGAGAATAAGTGAAGGTGCAGCCAGTACTAGAAAGGGTGGCCAAGGAGGTTTTGTCACCAAGGGAGAGCTGGATTTTCAGTAAGAACTAGAAGATGGAAAGAATGGGCCTGCCTATCTTGTGATAAAGTTATTTCTAAAATTGTTTTCCTTCAGTCTTTGTCAGGGCCCAGATTCATAAATATATCTCTACTTTAAGGAACTAGTGATAGTTTGAAAATCATGTTATCTTACTTAGGATTTAGTATTTAGCAGAAACCAAAGCTCTTTCAGTGACTAATTCTGGTCTTTCCATGAACTTTGATATCAGCTTCCTGTTCCTTTGTTTTTGTTTTTGGTGAGATGCTGCTTTTACCTGAAAATTACCTATATTTATTTTTGATAGATTTATGGGCATATATTTTCTCCCCTGATATAATGTAAGCATCTTTAGTTCAGGCACAGCTTCATTTTTGTTTTTCTACCTGGCATAGAACCTGGCACAAAATAAGTACTTAATAAATGTCTGTTAAAGTCAATTAATAATATATTCCTCTGTTAGAACATAAACTCTTTGAGGGCAAGGACCATCTCATTTTCAGCCTTGAATTCACAGTATCTAGGACATAGTAAGTACTTAATCAGTACTTTTTAATTGGTTGATCCTTTCTGGATTTGATATTTTCTTTTCACCTTGCCCTAGGTGTGGTAAATTGGTACTTTCTGGTTCCTGGTTACTTTCTTAACTGTGCTCTGTCCTTCATCACCTCAGTCCTTTTGTATCTTGCATTGGGCCAGTTCCGGAGAACTGATGGTTGATAATTGCCTTGCAGAGTTGTAAGGATCCTTAGTGAGCCTCAAGGAAGAGCTCCTAACTGTTAAGGCTATGGTGTTGTAAGGACACTGATTCGTCTTGAAATCAAGAGTTCTTAAAGTTGTGCTCTTTGCTAGTTTGTATTTGAAGTGGTCAAAAACCCCAGGGAAAGGAAGACATTTGTTAAATATGCTATAGTGTCTGTTTCTGTCCACAGTAGATAATTACCCTCTGGAAATCAGGGCATTTTTCTAATATTGGCAATCAGTGAAGTAGCTGCAATTAGAAACCAACTCCTGGGTGTTCAAAATAGAATTGGATAAGAATAGGAATTTGAATATACTGAGTGTACAGATAGTGTTACTGTTTTATAGGGAAGCAAAATGTTGAGTATTGTGGAATCTCTCTCTCTCTCTCTCTGTCTCTGTCTCTGTCTCTGTCTCTGTCTCTGTCTCCGTCTCCGTCTCTTTGTCTGCCTGTCTGTGACTCTGTCTCTCTGTTTGTATAAAGACGGAGAGAATCCCAGACATTCTAGGGTACCTACTGTGGAACATGGCATAGTAGAGTTGTTGTTGCTCAGCCTTTTCAGTTGTGTCTGACTCTTCATGACCTCATTTGCAGTGTTTTTGATAAAGATACTGAAGTGGTTTGCCATTTCCTTCTTCAACTCATTTCAATTGATAAGGAAACTGAGGGAAAATTAGGTCCAGGGGAATATATCTAGTAACTTTCTGAGGCAGGATTCAAGGCTAGCTTTTTCTGACTCCCAAATCCAGCTTTCAACCTACTCTATACCCTCTTTCTGCTACAAATTACAAAGTTTAAATAGTCTATAAAAATGAACCACATTGTTCATGCTCTATATGTGAAATCTTCATGTAATGATTGATGAGTGGCCATACTACTGGAAGAACTGAACCAAATTAATTTTAACCTCACTACAAATGAAAGGGAAGACAGAAAGAATTTGAAGCTAAATGAATGATGACCCATATTTTATCATTGGAGAGGGAAATAAAGGAATTCATCTGGTTGGTTTGCATCCAAAGGCAAAAAAGAAATATCATTTGATCATCAATCATCAATTGAAACTTATGTGTCATCAACAGATGTTGCAGAGGGAGATATGCTACCAAGAAGCCAACAAAACCCTCTGAATTAAGGTAGTATATACACACTGATACTTAATGATTTTAATGCTAATGTGAGAAAAAGGGAAGAATGGCAGAAAATGGGCTGGGAAATAATGTTCAGGATCAAGAACTGAACGAGGTGCAAGGTTTATTGGCTACTCAGAAACCTCGTGCCCATATATCACAAGCACTTTCTACTAGAAGGGTCAGAAAGTGTCAGATAATAGCTGAACAACATTATTAAAAATGAAATTAATTGTACATTAACAGATGGGAACTAACTGGCTACCAATGTAAAGACTGCCATCAGATAACCGATTCTGAAATGAATGAACCCATCAAATTAAAATAAAACTAAAAAATAAACACTGAATTCAAAAGAAAAAGGAAGAAAAAATTACACCCAGCCATGATGAAGCCCATTTAAATTATTGAAAGAAGATAGTGATTCTGAAAACTAGATAGAGGAAAAGACTTTTGCCTAGATTCACAATTTCCTGCAAACGCATTTGCCACAATGAGGAGGCCAAAAAAGCCCAGAAACTGCCTCAACTAGAAATCCTTGATCCTTTTTGCCAAGGAAAGAGATAATTCTGGTCAAGGGCAACACTTGCTTAGAATATAAATGAATTTTCAGAACTCAATAACCCAGTGTTCAATAAACCTGAAAATACAAATAACCTAGGAAAGAACTGCATATTTGACAAGAGGTGCTGGAAAAACTGGAAAGCAGTCTAGTAGAAATTAGGTTTAGACTGACATCTTGCATTGTATGCCATAATAAATGCAGAATGGATAAGTGACTTGAATATTTAAAATTCTGCTATAAAAATTAGAAAAGAAACAACATATTGCTTTCATGACTATGGAAGGGGATGAATGCTTAACCAACAAAAGAAGTGGTCAACTGAGGGGAAAAATCTTTATATTAAATGCCTCTGTTGAGATTCTGAAATTTTAGATAAACAGAACGTTAGAAGGCCAAAAACTATTTTACAATAGAGAAGTTGTCTAAAGATAGAAACAAACATTCACAAAAGATTTTCAACCTATTAATAGATATGAATGTTCCAAATAACTAATAAGAAAAAGATATCAAAAAAAAGATACTTAAGATTTCACCTCATATTTAGCAAATTAGCAAAGATGGCAAAATATGGGACTAGACAATGTCCTAGGGATTGTTGAAAGATTGGCACTTTAATGCGTTAGTGATAGTCATGGATTCTTTTAACCATTTTGGAAAACAGTTTAGAATTCTGAGAAGAGAGTAATGAAAATGTCAATATCCTTTGACCCAGAAATTCTAGTGCTTAGCAGTATACCCTAAGGGGGTCAATAGTAAAAAGAAAGTCATCATGGATACTAAATTCAGTGATTTGTATCTGTTATAAGTCTTTATTATTCCTCAGTGAATTGATGTCTGCTTGGGGTATTTCTATGAAATATGCCCAAGATAAATATTTCTATGAGCTTTTGACCTATTTCCTATTTGCTCTGAGACATTTATCATTTCTTTTTCTCCTTTTTTGATGAGAAAAAAAATTGATATAGTTTTACTCTAGCTGCTTTACACTTTTGGAACCTGTATTTAGTTAATATTGCAAAGAAATTTCTTTCTAGAGAAAAGTATAGAAAAAGAAAGAAAAAAAAACAAATGTAAGTTGGCGAAGAGGAGCAGAGAGAATTTTAAATTAATAAATTAACTAAAGAAGGAAAAAGAAAGGGGGAAAGAGGGAAAATTAGTTAAGTAAATGAGAGGAAGAAAGGAAAAGAAATCACTAAGTTAAGTAAAATTTAAATACTAGGTTAGTAGTTGACAAATGAAACTGGAATGAAATGGAAAGGGCATTGTGGAAGGGGGTGCTGTGGGGATAGTATTGCCTTTAAGCACATTAAACAAAAGTAGTCCTACAGACAAAATACTGACTTAAAAGAAGGGGAAACAGCAAGAAAAAAAATTCTAACTTTATCTTTAAAACCCTACCTCCAGGGCATCTAGGGGGCACAGTAGATAGAGCACCAGCCCTGAAGTCAGGAGAACCTGAGTTCAAATGTGACCTCAGACACTTAACACTTCCTAGCTGTGTGACCCTAAGCAAGTCACTTAATCCCAATTGACAAAAAAAAAAAAAAAGTTTTTTTTTCCTCCTATCTCCCTGTAATACTAGAGAAGCAAGCAGCCGGGGTTGGGGGGGGGGGGATATAAGCTAAACTGTCAATCTTGATGTGAATAAGTTAAATCTAGTAAATGAAAGGAAGTGACAGATGGGATAGGAAAACAAAATCTCACAATCTCTTTCTTATAGATACACTAAGATTTGCTTATAGAAAGCAAAGCTATACATAAAATTAAAATGAATGGCTGGCAAACAATTATTGTGCCTCAGTGAAATATAGAAAAAAACTTAAGCTGAAAAGATGCTAATATGTAAAGCAAAAACAATAAATCAGGTTATAGAGATAAAGAAATTACATTATTTTGAAATCAATCATAGACAATAAACCAGTATCAATATTAAACTTATAAGCTGTAAATGCCTTAGTATATAAATTTATAAAGTAAAAATTATTTGAATCACAATAAGACATAGTAACACAACAATAAGAGATTTGGATGTCTCTCTCTCAGATTGCTGGAGAAAATAGAGCTAAAAGACTTATGGTCCTTTTAGAATGGGACTACTAAAGAATATACATATTTCTCAGTACCACCAGGAAATCTTTCAATAATTGACTACGTACACACACATGCAAATATAAGAGTAGAGATATTGTGATTAAATGTCAAAAGGCAGAAATTTTAAACACATCTTTTGCAGACCATAACAATGAAACTACATTCAACTCTCAGAATACAATCAAAATCAATAGATCGAGATGGAAACCTAACAATAAAATCTTGAATAATGAGTGATAAAAGAACAAATCCTAGAAATTATCACTATGTGAAAGACAAAAGATAATTATAATGAAGCAGATAATTATAATGAGATAAAGGTAATGGAGTTTTCAGCAAAAACTGTTTCCCTAAAATCAGACATCAACAAAATAGAAAAAGAGATGATTTAAGAATGAAACATTAGAAGCTCAATAAATAAGTAAACTCAGTATTTTGAAGAGAAATAGATACATTTGAGACAAAAAAATTAGAAGTGATAAAGAAAACTTAAAGCTAGTCCTAGTTAATTCATAGAATTCTATCAGACTTTTAGATAACATTTCAAATACTATAAAATACATTTCAAAAACTAGAAAGAAAAATACTCTAACAGTCACTTTTGAGAAAAATATAATCCTGAAATCTAAACCTTAGAAGGACAAAACAAAATAGAACAATAGACTAATATCATTAATGAATGTCAATTTAAAAAAAACCCTGTCAAACAGAGTGCAGAAATTTATTTAAGAAATCATTCTTTTTTAAAAAGTTAGAATTATACCAGTTATGCAAGGATAAAAATAATGACAACTACAGAAGAACTGAAAATCAATGTTGTAAAATTATAAACAATAGTCTTAACTACAGAAAAGAGCTATGAGAAGCAACGTCCTTCTGTCCCTTTGAAGGGAAGGAGGGGGGGGCGGGAGAGAGGTATGTGGTTGCAACACTGCATATAATGTGAGATTTTAAAAATAAATATATATAAAATTAAAATTTTTCTCTTTTCCCCTGTCATCATAGCCTTCTCCTCTCCCATCTCCAGGAGGGAGAGAGGGAAGGACATAAAAGATTAGGTCCGTTTAAACCAAAAATATCAATAAAGTTTTATTTTTAAAAATTATGCAAATAAGGGCAAACAGCCTTAAAATCTCTTTTTCAGCAAGATATTTCTCATGCTTCTGTTAAGATTGCACACATTTTCTTCATAAATGCAATAACAAAGTTAACTCTGTTTACTGATATTATAGATCCAACCCATCTTCCTGAATACTTTCTCCATCCTGGATTTTCATGATACTACACTCTCTAGGATTCTTCTATCTAGCCATTTCTCAATCACTCTTGCTGGATCATCATTCAGATCTCCCCTATCCCCATTTGCAAATATCCTCCAATATTCTGTCCTGAACCCCATTCTCCACTTTTTTTTACTCTCTCAATTGGTGATCTTATCAATCCTACAAGTTCTCAAGTATTATTTTTATGCAGGTAACTCCCTAGTGCTAGTATCTTACCTGAGATAATTCAATGTCATTAACTGCTTATTCTCTATCCATCCCTGATTCCTTGGAACTTACTTTGTATCTATTCTGTACATACTTATCTGTACATATGTTATTTCTTTCTAGGGAATATTTTAGTTTTACTGTTGTATCCTCAGCACCTAGCACAGTGAACTATATAGTAAACATTTAATAAATTCTTGTTGAATGAATTACCAGTAAGCAAGGAATAAAAATGAGAGAATATGCTTGCCAAAAGTATTTGCCTTTATCTTCCATCTCTATCTTGCGCAGAGTATAAATGGAACAGAAATTCCATATGTATGGTATGATCCTCTAGATGTGACTTTTGTGGAAGATGTTATTCTGATTATATCAGTTCCCAGAATATCCCAGAGCTTCCTCAGTGAGGTTTATGACTACCAAAAAAAAACAAAAAACTGTGGGATTGGATTAATCCACAGTGAAAGATCCACTGGATAAAAATTTCAATTTTCCAACTATAGGAGACAATTGAATGGACAATTCATTGGGTTAATTCAATAATGGGCAATTCAATGGGCAATGGAGAGAAGTAGTGTAAACATAAGTCTATTGCAGGCTATATCCAAGAATTTAGTGTTACTTAGGAAACATATGATCAGCAACATGGTTGTGTCAGCTGGACAGTGAGTGTTAGCCTGATATACATGAAATTTTAAAGAACCCAGAAGAACATATCAATTGTGATGGAAAGATGGAAAGATTTTTGGAAAGGGATAGAAAATAATTGGTGAATATGTGGATGGGCTGCAATCTGCACCACTGGAGGGAGTACCCATATCAGTAAAATCATATATACACTGCTGAAGGTTATCTATAATTTACTGAGATGTGTGTGTGTGTGTGTGTGTGTGTGTGTGTGAGAGAGAGAGAGAGAGAGAGAGAGAGAGACAGAGAGACAGAGACAGAGACACACACACACACACACACACACAGAGAGAGTGAGAGTGTGTGTGTGTGTGTGTGTTTCTATTTGAGTGAGCTTGTGTTTTGTGGAAGCAGAATGACAGTGGGCAGGTGCTGCCTGCATTGCTGAATCAGCCAGAGCAAAGGGAATTGCTGTCCAGGGTCTGAAAGCTGCAGATGTTCTTAGAGTATAAACAAATGCATACCTCCATGGGGCAACTGGAGCCAATTTAGCAGAACTGCAGCCTCACCATTCCAGGAACAAACCAGGCCCATAAAGACCCAATGAGGAACTCAAAGCATTGCTAATTTTCTTGCCACTTTCCCAGAACAGCTGGAAAGGAAGGAGATCTTGTTGAAATTTTGATTCCTGGGGTTCCTAGCTCTGCCTTCTTTGTGTCAAGCCTCTTCATTCTGTGGGTCCTGATTGTGTGTGTCTGGGCTCCTTTCCAAGGACCCACTTGTCTCCTGTGCACCCAGTATAGTAGGCTCCCTTTGTTGGAGGCTGATAATCTGTGTGTCTCTGTGTGGAATCAGAACACCCAGAAGTGGTGCTGAAACAACATCATTGCTTAGAGAAAGGGACCAGTGATCAAAATTGGCTTAAAGCTCCCCTATTTCTAGGTTCATACAAAAGTCTTGCCATTCTCTTCATAGTGACAATGGCTCACATTTACATAGATTTACAAAGCAATTTCTATCATCACAGAATGAACAACCCAGGGGAGAAACATAATTTGTCATACAAAAGTGAAGTGATCACAGTAGGGACATCTTATAAGGTGTTGTGCTGAGGGTTGTAGGGAATAGAAGTTTCGTGTTGACTTAAGAATCAGTGGTCATTACTTAAAACAAAGAAGTAATATAGAGCTTTGTATCCAGTGAAATCTGAAAGGTTAGATTATGGGCATATTCAAAGAATTTTATGAACAAAGCAAGATTGAGAACATGAGTTTGAGATGAAGTTGGAAAGACATCTGTCTTCATGCAGAAAGATGTATCTAGTCACTGATGAAATTATTGAAAAGGCTAAAGATTGGATGCCTTCAAATAGACCATTAACTATGAGGATCCTGGCTGAAGAATTCCATTTAGAAAAAGAAAGAATCAGTATCATTCTGAAGGAAAACTGAGATATTAGCAATGCTTTTGTGAAGACTGTCGTGTACTGAGGGAACAGAAACAATAAAAGCTAACCATTTTTCCTTGGTCTTTATAGAGAAGCGGGATGTCTAGAGAGACTAGAATCCAGCATAAAAATGCTAGTAGTTGTTGGCTTGTATACATAATAAATCCAGGAATGTATAAGATAAATAAGGACCATGACTCTGCCTTATTCACCAGTTTTTCTTTCCGGTAATCACATTTGAATTCTAATTAGGAAATGTCACAGAAACAAGGGGAACCCCTTCCCTACAGCTTCCACATAGCTCCTGTAGAGTTTAGTTGAGTGGGGTAGATAAATAAAAATTAGGGATTTTTAAGGAATGAAAGGCATTATCATAACCTCAAGTGAGATAGCTAACTTTGGATAAGGATCACAGATCGCCACCAGGAATAAACGGATGGGAGAATAAATAATAACTGAGGCCATTCTTTCAGATTAGCATGGTGGCTCATAGAACACATCCATATATATGAAAATATCTTTAGTTCTTCTTTTTCAGAGAGAGGCTTACTAGTCACTGTACCTCTAGAAGATTGTAGCAGAGAATATCTGATACATTTTTACTCACTGAAAGCTGACAGATGGGAGCATAAAGCTAAAAAACACCAGGATCAAAAAACCAGGGTAGATCTTAAAGGATATACTCAGCATAGAGAAAAGACACTAGGCCCAACTGAAATAATACAATGACCAACAGAAAGCAATACTTAGAAGAGAGTGGTGAAATATTCAGCAAAGAATACTGCAATAACATTACCAGAGAAGTTCCAGGCCCACCATGTTTGTTTCATCTTCAGCTCTGATGGTAGTCTTCTCCCATATCCAATCTGTTGACCAGTCTTCCCATTTCTACCTTCACAGTATCTCTCATATAGTCCCTTTCTCTCAACTCACACAGCCACCACTTTTCAAGCCTTCAACATCTCATGCCTGGAATATTGCAGCATTTTGGTGCTCTTGCCTCAGGTCTGTCCCTTCTCTACTCCATTTCCTTAACTGCCAAAATGATTTTTCTTAAAGCACAGGGTCTGACCATGTCACTCTCCTACTAAATAAATTCCAGTGGCTCCCTATTATCTCTGGGCTAAAATATAAGATTCTTTGCATTTAAAACTCTCCCCAATCTGGATCCTTCCCATCGTTTCATTCTTCTTACTCTATATTCTCCTACACATATGCAGTAATCCAGCTACATTATTACTCTCTATTCCTCGAAGAAAATACTCCATCTTGTCTTTGTTTCCAAAACTTGGAATGCTCTCCTTCTTCCTCACTTCCTTTCTTGCCTGGGCTAGCACCTTTCCTCCAAGATTACCTTTTATTTTTACTGTACATATCATGTATGCACACAGTTTTTTGCAAGTTTTCTCCCCATTAGATATCTCCTGATCCTGGTTATTTTTTTTAACTTTTTTTTGTCTCTTTAGTGCTTAATGTAATGCCTAGAATGTTGTAAGCACTTAAGAAATGCTCATTGACTGATATGAGGTTCTGTAGTGTCCAAAGTGTATGTTGTTACAGTCATGTGTGCATCCCTTTATACTACCCCATATATGTATTCTGGCCACAAACTTCTTCAGGCACTTCCCCTAGAAACACTTCCCTATTCATGTGTCTTCTATGGATGTCCTCTAAAATATGTGTATTTCATGTGTGGTCCCTGGCCATACATGTTCTCGGCATTTGTGGTAATTTGTGAGAGAGGTATCCTATGTATATACAATGAGAATACCTTTGGTCACTGCATTTGTGGTAATCTGTGAGACAGGTATCCTATATATACATGGAGAATGTCTTTGTTGGTCACTAAGTTTGTGGTAATCTGTGAGACAGGTATCCTATGTATATACGTGGAGAATATCGTTGGTCACTAAGTTTGTGGTAATCCATGAGACAGGTATTCTACGTATATACATGGAGAATGTCTTTGTTGGTCAGTCAATTTTCTATGCTATTTCATTAAATATATTTTGCTTTACTAGTGTATGTATCTTCTGACTGGTTGATAAAAGTATATCTGAAAAAAACTGATGATAAACCTGATATGTCAATATGATCCATAAAAAGGTACCGGAGCCAGCAATGGGAAGCTCCAACATTTTTAAGATGCAAGGAAGAACATTTTATCTGATCAGAGTATTGAGTGGTATATTTGCGATCGTTTCAATTCATATGGGATCCATCCCACAAGGTCAAATGCTCACTCAGTCTCATTAAGGAAATCCTGAACCACTTGAGAAGTTCTGTGTGTGACATCAAAGGAGTGAGCTGTGGCCTAGAATCAGTTTCTTCACCATAGCAGTGCTCTGGTTCTCAGCATAATTTTTGTGAAACAAGTTTTGATCAGAAACTTTATTACCCAGCTTGATAGCTTAATCACCCACTTTATTCAGCAGACTTGGCATGAGGGATTTCAAGCTATTTGCAACAAAAAGAAAACCCATAAATTCCCTCCTCAGACTTAAAAGTCTACCTTTTAGAATTCACTTTGACTATTAATTTTGCATCACAACTCTCCAGCATCTCTTGTGTGCTTCCTTTCTGGGTTTCTGTCTGCTTTCTTCACTCTAGTGAGAGCTCCACCTGACTGCTTAAAAGGTAATCAAATGTCAGCTCTCTTTTCTAATGTTCTCTTCCCCCTGTGCATTGGTCTCCAGCTCCCTACCCAAAGATGACTTTGTTCCTTTCTACTCAACAGAAAGATACTTTCTATTTTGGAAAGGAAAATGCTTGTGCTAAGAGCTGTAGCAGCTCTACTGTAGTGAATGATGAAAAATTTCTTACTAAGTATCTATACAGATCTTTTCTATTTCCTTTTGTCTGCTGCCTTTCTTCTAGATTTATCCTTAAATGCCTTTGAGATAGATGGCTTTGCTTAATTGAATCTCTCATCAAATTTTCCAAAGACTTGTTTTCCCTTTATTGCTTTTCACTGTCCTATGAAACTGTACTGATTATACTCTCCCATCATCCTCTTTTGTGAAGTTTTATAAATAATTTTATGTCTTAGACCAGTATTGATCCTTGCCTTCTTTTTTTTTCTATTTGACAAAAGAGATGCAGTTCTTGCGGTGGCTGAGGTTTCTAGGTTCTTTTGTACTCCTTTTTTTGTTCTCCTTATGGCAATTGATTTCCATAGGTTTAACTTCTTTGGGAAAAGATTACACACAGTTCTTCCATCCATTTCGCATTTGTGACTCTCAATAGCTTGTTCCTATCAGTCCTATTGGAATTGTTTTCATTTTACATTATATATATATATATATATATATGTATATTATTTTTATTCTTTGATTTTTTAAAAAAAATGAAATGCATTCTATGCTCTGATGAGTCAGTGCTCTTAATGTGGACAGCCTGCTGATTTTGGGGAATGCCTTCCATGTCATTAATGACATGGAATAATAATAAATATGTAAATAACAAATAAATGATAAATAATAATAAAATAATAACAATAATGAATAATTTATTATATGTTAAGATATAATCAATTTTAGAGAGATATTATTTGGTGCTTGCCATATCCAGTTATTCCAGACTCTTTTTCTTGATGTATGATTGAGAATTCCCTGTAGTATATAAACTTTTGCCTCCCTTATTTCTTACTCCTGAACTAATTTTCTGGCATATTTTTAACTGTCCTTCTTTATGGCTACCTTTTCATTGATGTCACCAGCTACCAAAGTATATGCTGACTCAACTTGAAAGGTTTTTGCCTAGTTCTTCATAGAACTTCTCTAACTTTTTTATTCTCCACTGAATATGTTGGCATATGTAGCATATATAGATTATGGGCTCACTCTCTCAACCCTCTCCTTCTGCTGGTGGGTCGCATCACCAGAACTCAACTACTGCTTCTCCCCTGTGGGCTTTATGATTCACCTTAGGAATTGTAGGGGTCTTTAATACTTCAACTCATGAGTTCCCATTCAACTTCTTCATCCTAATATTGTCAACATCCTAATGTTGTCATCAAATGAATATTTTACCCAAAATCATTTAAACGGTGATCATTGTCCCAATATCAATCAGTTATCATCTCCTCAATATTATCTAACCAAAGAAGAAATATAATTTTGATCAGTTGATATCTCCTCAATATCAATCAACCAATTGATTAGCTTTTGCAAAGGAAAATTTCCTACAAAATTATAACAAGGAATAGAAATACAGAAACATTTTCTCAAATGGGGACACATAACAATTATAACAGAAGACTGTATAACCACTTAGTCCTTGGGAGAATGGGTTCAAATTTAAATTGGTTGCTACAAAGAACATCTTCCACAGCCATGATTGTAGGACACGTTGTCTCAGTGGCCAGAATGATCTACTATTGTGCTAGGTCAAATAAGTTATTCTTAAAGCTGGCTTTTTACCAGCCTCAGCTTCTGCAGCTACCACCAGACTGCCAAAGACTCTAGTTGCTGCTGAAACATCTGAAGCCTGCCTTTCAGTACTTATAAGGTCATAACATGGTTGGTTTGATCTCCAATACTTATTCACCTAAGAAGAGGAAAAAAATGGACATACAGGAATAGAGAAGAAACATAGATAGAACCATATGTTCCTTGCCACATGGTGGGTTGATGGGGGAGAGAGGGCAGCTGGTGGCAGGCAGCAATTGCTCCCACTTCTGCCACTGCTATCTTTTCACCCAGAGGCTTATATTATTTCTTCTTCTCTTCTAGAAAGCTGCCAGGAAAGAGAGATCAATTTCATCTGGTCATTTTATGCACATTCATTCTGGCTAAGAAGCTAATTAAAAGGCTTTTCATTATGACTCTGTAAGGCAACAGGAAACATAATCTGGATTGGTAAGAGCCCTTCTGTCATGCACCATCAAACATTTCTGGAAGCTGGCTCACTAAACCTCCACATTGGTTGATACCAGGCAGAGCATATTGTGCTTGGTCTAAGGTCTGAGCCCTTATTGGCCATTATAAATATAAATTGAGTTTTTATGATAAAAATTTAGGCAAATAAGACTTGTATTGTGCTGAAATTTGGGTCCTAAGACTAAGGTTCAAATCCTTCCTCTTAAATCTTTAGTAACTGTGTTGCCCTGGGCAAATAAATAACCTTTGTTGCTTTAGGCAATCGCCTAGGACTTATGTACTAAATTCAAAGATAGATTGTAATCTTTATTAACAGAAGGAGGTCCCCATACTGACAAAACCACTTTTCTTCACATATTTAAATAATTTTTTAAATGCTTATCATGAGCTCTAGACTGCCAAATGACTCCGTGTTTCATGAAATCCTATTTCATATTGCTTTGGGATGCACAGTAAATACTATTCTGCCAATTCCTTTATTTATATCTCCAAGGAGAACCTGTGCATCTTCTTTCCATTGAATCCCAGCTTCTATTTATCTTCTGGTTACCTATATAGCCATTATGTCAAGATTAATGATTCAGTCCCTTATCTACCACATCCACCTGTTGCTGACTAGTCAAGGACCTCACATATAGAGTACTAAAATCTAGGTTTTTTTTTTTAACAGATAGTTAAAAAACAATGATTCTCACCAACTGCTGCCCTTTTTTCTCCACTCTCAGCCTTACTGCAGAAGTAGAAGGGGGCTATACAGGCTGAGGACCATTTTCTTTCTTTCTGTTTTTGGTTTCATAGATTATATTTCACAGAAACCTTTTGGTTTCTGACAAAGAGGTCAAGGAATTCATCCCCAAGGGGCCAGTGGATTGCTAATGAGATTCTCTAAATTCAAACTTGTTCACTTATTTGAACCGTATCTAATGTCTTTCCATCATGGTAGAACCTGTCCATTCTTGTGGTCCCCTGGCAAAGAGGAAGAAGTATTATAATGCGAAAAAAGAACTGGATTTGGGGTCATGAGAAATGGATTTGAATCCCACCTTGGAAATTTCCTAGCTGTGGGACTCTGGAAAAATCATGTAGCCTTTCTGAGTTTCAGTTCCCTCATCTATTAAATGGAGATAAGAGCAGTTCTTTATGGGATTATTGTGAGGCTTAAATGAGATAATATATATAATAATTTTGCAAACCTTAAATCAGTCTAGAAATGTAGTCATTTTTATTATAGTGTTCATGAATATAGTATCATTTCCATGCCATGGTGAAGCATCAATATATGACATCGTGGATTATTGTTGGAATGCACAAGAAGAAAGGGGACCTTGGTGCTTCCAGATCTTAGAATCTACTAAAATACCATAGTCATAAAACTATTTTAAAATGTGACATTTTAAATAATGAAAAATTACAAAAAATGTGCATGACAATCTTGTGTTTAATGAAACACAAAAATATAAATGACTGGGGAAAAGATTCTTTATTTGACAAGAACTACTAGTAAAACAGGAAAGAAACTAGAAAAAAGATGGCTTTATATCAGCGTCTTATAACATAAGGTATAATATATTCTTTAAAAGTTACACCATAAAAATAGAATAAGTTTGAGGGTCACATATATATTAATATATCTATGTATGTTGCACATACACACACACATATATTGCTATATTTATTTAAGGAGAAGTGGAAATTAATAATCATAGATGGGCTTGTAAAAGACAAAATAGATGATTGCAATTACATTAAAGTAATACATGCAAAAAATAAACCAAATAATATAGTTATGACCAGAAGAAAATATCTAGATTGGGGATAAAGAATTTTATGTTTTACATTAAATAATTTTAATTAAAGTGTAACATCTAAGATCTTTAAGCAATTGACAGTTATATAAACTTAAAAACATTCACCATACATAGAAAAATGGTCCAAGGATTTGAATGAAGATCTTTCCAAAGAAAATATATGGATGATCAGCCTGAACAATTATTAAAAAGCATTGATCTATAGAATCATAAATTTTGAGCTGGGAGGAGTCTTAGACATTATCAAGTCCTACTTTTTCTTTTTACAAAGGGAGGAAACTGCATTAATCAAAGAAATACAAATTAAGGTCTTCTGTATCACCTCACATACATCAAGCTACCTAGCAGAAATGATAAAACTCATTATGGCCTAAGCTGTGAGAAGACAAACCCACAAATATACTGCTTTTATAGACTTATAACTGCTTCAACCATTCTAGTTAATAATTTAAAATTAAGAAAAATTAATTGATCCTAACTTCGTACCCCTTCTGGACTCATTGTTCAACTTTGTCTAACTAGTAGATTAGATTTTCCAGAAAGTAATGACTATCACTCCCTTCCGAGTTCTTGGAATAAGCAGGAGTTGGAATTTGCATTCATGGTGCTTATGAGTCCTCATCTGGTGTATTCTCCAATATTTTTTAACCAATTGATATAAATTTTTTTTTCTCCTTCCTCCCTCCCTCCCTCCCTCCCTCCCTCCCTTCCTTCCTTCCTTCCTTCCTCCCTCCCTCCCTGCCTCCCTCCCTCCCTCCCTCCCTCCCTCCCTCCCTCTGAGAATTAAAGTTAAGTGACTTGCCTAGAGTCACAAACCTAGGAAGTGTTAAGTGTCTGAGACCAGACTTAAACTCAGGTCCTTCTGACTTCAGGGCTGGTGCTCTGTCCACTGCACCATCTAGCTGCCCCATAAATTTGCTTTTACAAAAGAATGTTTACTGACAAGACATATCAAAAACAGTAGGTACGGTGGCCATCTTCAACAATGAAATCAACCAAATCAGTTCCAATAGAGCAATAATGAATTGAACCAGTTACACCCAGAGAAAGAACTCTGGGAGATAGATGACTAAGAACCATTACATAGAATTCCCAATCCCTCTATTTTTGTCTGCTTGCATTTTTGATTTCCTTCACAGGCTAATTGTACACCATTTCAAAGTCCGATTCTTTATGTACAGCAAAATAACTGCTTGGACATGTATACTTATATCGTATTTGGTTTATACTTTAACATATTTAACATGTATTGGTCAACCTGCCATCTGGGTGAGGGGGTGGGGAGAAGGAGGGGAAAAGTTGGAACAAAAGGTTTGGCAATTGTCAATGCTGAAAAATTACTCATGCATATATCTTGTAAATAAAAAGCTATAAAAAAAACAATAGGTATGAAACAATCTCCTCAAATTGAAAGTATATTCTCTCCCCCACTCCAAGGTCCCAGAGGAGAGTGGGATCAAATTTAAGATATAAAAGTAGTTTGGTATCTAGATGGGGAACACATGAAGCTGAAAGTTATTGACTCTAGTAACCCCTTTCTATCTTTGAGGAATCCTCATCAGGTTTATGTCAGGTTATTTCATGTGATAGATGAATCTTCTCCTTACTCAGCCAGACTGCTTGCTGTGCATGATATCTTCACTGATGGATTAAGCCTGATCTGGGTCATGCCTAACCTTTGTCAAGCAGATTCTCTTGGCTGCTATTGTGATTCTCCTTGGAATTGGATACTACTTCAGTGTCTCAGTTGTGTGTTGGACCTCTGATGGTTTTAATCTCGAAGTCTTACCAGTTGCTGAGTACTTCCCCCTGGGAAAACTAATTTGCCTAAGATCAGTAAAAAAAAAACAACACAAAAATAGAGGCACGATGTCTTCATGGACAAAAGGTGGCTGAACAGGAGATGGGGAAGAGCCACTTTTTCCCCTGAACTTGTATCTATAATTTTTGTATCTCTTGCTTCTAAGAAGGAAAAGTACAAAAAAGACAAAGAGAGGGGCAGTATTAATCATTTTCTAGGTGAACTCATGTCAGTTCAGTGCCCTCTGCGCCATTAGTCATTCTACCTCAGTTAGCCAGATGATTGCTCATGAGTCTCCTTACTCCTACCCCATCCCAACTCATGGTTGGAAGTAGGTTCACCAAACTTTGACCTGTTGGATTGAAATCAAGCAAGAAATATTGCATGTACCCTATATAAATCACAGGGAAGGGAAAATCTCAGCGTGCTCTAAAGACTTTCCCTTCATTGTCCAGTCCCCTCATTATACTAATCTCTGACTTAGAAATCTATAGTACTATACTTGTACCCCAAAGAGATGGTGTACAGCAAGAAAATTCCATATGCATATAGATGTTCATAGTAGTAGGATTTGTGATTTTAAGAAAATGAACAAAATGTGTCCAAAGATCAAGGAATGACCAAATAAATTAGCATATGTAAATGTAATGAAATATCACTAAGCCATAATGAATGAGGAGCACAAAGAATTCAATACATTCGAGTTTCTAGATTCAGAGGATGGGGTTCCCATCCTACTTGTAGGATCTTGGACAAGTCACACTTCCTGACTTTGTTTCCTCATCTGTGTAATGAGAGGCTTGGACTTAGATGGTCTCTGAGGTACCTTCCAGATCTATGATCCCATGATCTGAAATGATGCAGAGTGAAAAAAGGGCTAACAGTATACCATACACTGTGGCTCTCGAGATGTAAATAAAGTCTGAGAAACAGAAAATACAATATCTTACAATACAGTATCTTAAAGTGAAAGCACACATCCATCCTTTCTACTAACAACTGATTACTTGTTTTGGAAGGGATAAGAGGCAATAAGATGTTGTGGCACAGAGATTGCTGGCCTTGGAATTAAGACCTGAATTCAAATTCAGCCTCAAACACTTACTAGCCATGTGACCCTGGGCAAATCATTTTGACTCTCCGGATCTTGGTTTCCTTTTCTGTAGGATAGGGAGGTTAAGTTTGATGGCCTCAGAGTTTCTTCAGTCATATGGATGTAGTTTCTGGAGGGTTTTATTTTTAAGTGGGAAGGGAGTTTGTGCCAGAGCCATACCCATTTGTCAAAACAAAACAATTTTGACAAATCATATTTGTCAAAGCAAAATATATCAATAATCTTTTTGAAATTTTTTAAAAAAAATAATCACCATTGTTGTCTTGGGGGGGACCTTTAAACTCATTCTCACCTGTTCCCCACAAGAATGGAATTCGCTAATTCATATGCCAATGTTTTCTTCCTTAATTACCCCCACCCCACGTCCCCCATTTCAAATGGCTGGAAGGTAGTAGCCAACTGACTCCAGATATGTCCGGTCCTTCCAATCTATCATGCTGGAAGGCTGAATCACATGGGAAGATGATAAACAAGACATGTCAGGGGAAAGGGAAGGGAAAAGAAGAAATGGGGATTAACATTTATTAGGCACTGACTGAAGCAGCTAGGTGGATGACTGTATGGAGCTCTGGACTTGGTGTCAGAGACACCCAAGTTCAAATGTGACTTCAGATATGCACTAGCTGTGTGACTCTGGACAAGTCACTTAACTTGTGTTTGCCTAATCCATTGGAGAAGGAAATGGCAAAGCACTCCAGTATTTTTGCCAAGAAATCCCCACAATTCTGAGTCATGACAAGTTGGCTGTGATTGAAAATAAAACAAAACAAAACAAGGCACCAGACTCTGTGTTAAGCACTTCACAATATTACCTCATTTGATCCTTATAACAACCCTGTGAGGTAGGTGCTATTACTATCCCCATTTTATAGTTGATGAAATAGAGGCAAATGGAGGTTGTGATTTTTTTTTTCAGTCACACAGCTAGGAAATGCTCGAGTCTGTATTTGAACTCATGACTTGGCTTAGATTGGATCACTGAAAGAACCATCACCATGGAACGTAGTTGCTCTCTGCAACTTTTCTCCAGAAGTACCTCTTAGAGTTATATCCATTAACCCAGATGATTAAGAATAGAAGCTTTTTTACTCTCTCATCTTGGGAGATTTGAGGGAAATCTGAGAGCCCCTGCTGAGCCTGGGAGGGTCTGGGGAGGAGAGGAGCAACTATTCCCACAGTTCTTTGTGGCTTTGGGGAATTCAAGTCTACTAGAAAATGAAAAGAAGGTCAGGAGAGCAGCACTAATTCTTAGCCAGGCTGGGACTTCACCGAGATCCCTGTGTCGATGTCTCTAGGGCCATTTGCCTTACCGGGTATGTCTGTGTTTGACCAGTTACAGTTACCAATTCCCCATCCCCTTGGCTCCCAGCTTCTCAGCCACAAGGACTTGTGGATTTAATTTTACATATAATTGTTGTGAAAAATCATTGAACAATCTTTTTCCTGTTGCCCTTAGTAATGGACTTCTTTTTAAACTTATTTCAAGCAAGTGTATAAAGTGATAGCATCCCTTACAAGGGAATGTCAAAAGGAATAGAAACTTAAGTGGTTAAATGGCATTTATGGCAGCCCTGTTGTTACTCGCCCAGGAAACAGAGCTCATAGATCACCTACCTCCTACGGGCATCTTTTCGATGTGGACAGAAGTCCACACCAGCCTATTGTACCCAGCTGACCCCAGAATGCGTCTTCCACAGATTCACTGGAAGCGAATACTAATATAGTAGGATCCTATTGTAACTTCGTTTCATTATATATAATTAGATAAGAAATTTTAGAACTCAGAGATCCATTAGAACATAGAACAAGCAGTATCAGAGCTGGAAGGGACCTTCGAACGTAGAATGTACATTGTTATAGCTGGGAAGGACCTTGGGTGGTGGTGGTAAAGTTAATACACAATTACATATTACCTATTTTTTTAGGTTTCAGGCACTGTGCTAAGCACTTTACAATTATTAATTCATTTAATCCTCACAACAATCCTGTGAGGTAGGGTCTGTTATTGTCCCTGTTTTATAATCAAGGAAACTGAACCTAAAATATACAACATGGAGTATCAGCTCAAAGGGGTGTTAGTATCATAGTATCATAGCTGACAAAGACTAGAACATAGAGGCTGTGTTGTAGTTGGAAGGGATCTTAGAAGGAGGGGGAAAGAAATGAGTTCATCTAGTGCCTTCTATGTGCTCTGCTATTACTCCCATTGTGCAGTTGAGGAAACTGAGTCAAATGGAACCTAGAACATAAAGTATCAGATCTGGAATCATCCTTAGAATATCGGTTTTCAGAGGTGAAAAGGTTGTTAAACAAAATAAAACACAGAATGAACTGCAAGGAACCTTAGAACTTAGAATGTGTAATGTGATGCGAAGGAACCTTCAGACATAAAGTGTCAGAGGTGGGAGGGCTGTTAAAACACAGGAACACAAAATGTAAAGCGTGGAAGGGCCAGATCAAAACTCATCAGAATAAGAAGGACCTTGAGAAGACAGAACGACCTGAATTCTAATCAATCCTATTTTTGATTTTTACTACCTGATGAGTGATTTAGCCTTTCTGGGCCTCAGTTTCCTACTGGATAAAACAAGGAAGTTTGACTAGTACGCTTCTGTGGTCCCTTGCAGCTCTATCTTTGCTCTCTATAGGAGACCTTGAACAAGTCACTCATCTCTCTGAGCCTGTTTTTCCATCTGTAAAATAAGGAGGGGTTGGTCTTTCAAGCTTTCCAGCTCTAGATCTATGATCCTATGAAGTGTCTACTCTAATCCCCTTATTTTACAGACAAGGAAATTGAAGTTCAGAAAAGAGAATTCCTTTGTCTTAGGTTACACGTCTTCTCAATGGAGCAATGATGTTATAGAGAATGAACTAGATTTAGTGATTTGGAGAAAGTCCTTTCTCCCTAAGTCTTTGTTTCATCACCTATATCAGGGCTTCTTAAACTTTGTGCTCATGGCCCCTTTTCACCTGAAAAATTTTTATGTTCCTCTAGGCATATTTAGGTCTAGAAATCTCCAGTCCTGCTTGCTGATTCAGAGGCCCAATGCCCGTTTCTGCTTTCCTGATGCTGGACAGGGGCCGGGGCTGTGATGATGTGGCCATGCACTGAGATTGTACGCTGAAATCCCACCCTGGTACCACAGATCTTTCCTGCTGACCTTCTAAATTGTCAGAACACCCAGAACTTTTTCTAGTAGAAGATACTCTCCAATATGTTTTGAATCATTATTTAGAGGAATTTGGAGTGGTTTGGTGGAGAGTTTGCTGAACCCCTGCTTTTTTTTTACTCCACCATCTTGGCTCCACCTTGTTCCATGGCTTCTTTCTGTGTAACATAGAGAGGTAGGACTAGCTGCTGACCTCTGAGGTTTTCTAGCCTAAAATCTATGATCCTATGTGTGAGCTTAAACAAGTCATTTCCCCTTTCTAGACCTCAGTTAAAATATATGACCAATGAGACCTCTTCCTTAGACATGTAGATGGCATAGGGGATAGAATAAGGAAGATCTGAATTTAAATCCCCCTCAGATAATTACTGTGTGATTCTAGGCAATCACTTAACTTCTGTTTGCCTCAATTTCCTCAACTGTGCAATGGCAGTAAAAAAAATAGCACCTACTTCCCAGGAGTGTTGTCAGGATCAGAAATTGGTATTCATAAAACATAGTAATTGGCACATGGTGAACACTTAGTAAATGCTTGTCCCTTTCCTTTCATGATGGCTGACACAGTGTGTTGGTAGGATCTGCTATTGCTTCTAAGGAGTGATTTGAAGGGTAAGCACAAGGATATCACCACCAAATCCCTTCCCCACTGACCTGTTTTGAATGACTGAAATTCAACCATTAGCGAGTCATTCTTGTGTACCAGGCATTACCCTTTGACCTGAACCTCTTTGAAAATGCAAATACTCTTGGGAAAGGTAAAGCATGGGGTCATTAATACCTCCATGTTCATTTTATTTTCTCCAAGGGATTTCTAAGGCTTGACAGCACTTGGCAAACAAGAAAGAGAGGAGAGTAGTCATAGAAGAGAGGAGAGGGCGCTGGAAGGGCAGGGTGAGGGCTCTAATGATAACTAATGATAACTGTTGACAGCTTCTTAGTTATTCTGTAAGCCAACTGGCCCTAGTGTTTAGGGCAGTGACATCTTTTAAATATTAATTGCATTGAAGACAGTTGGCCAGAAAACTTTCACTGACTAGAGATTTAGCAATCTATCTGAGGGAACATGGCCTATTCCTCCAGTGTGTCGGTACATCCGTTCCCTGATTTTCTGGTGGTCGTAGAGCACACATACACACACGTGTATGCATCTATATCTGCGTGCACACACATATATATACCGCCATTTTGTCCTACTCAGATGACTAACCCATCACTTTGAAATTCTATTATTTAGTTCTGTTGTAAAATGCCAGTATTCAGCAAGTGCATTTTAAATGATCATTAATGAGGCCTGAAAGAAGAGAATGAGGTCTGGGAAGGAAAAAACTCTGAGATCAGAGAATCAGCAGAGCTTAAGAATAATAGGCCCAGTGAGAGTGGCGAAAAGAATGGAGAAAGAGTTAGGCAAGGTTAGCACTTGGCTGAGGCCCAGCAGGAACTGGTTGTTGGCTTGCAGATTGTTACTCCAGCTTTCCTAGTCCTTAGACTCGCAGGACTTGTTCATCCACAGCAGTGAGAAACTGGTGTAGTGAATCAGCCACGGACTTGTCAGAAATCTGGACTGTTCTTAATTTTTGACTTGTTTTTCCTCTGAGGTTGTACAGACAAAACTGGCCTGGGACTTTTTGGCCCAGTGCTCCAAACTGCCCTTTCCACATCCAAGAATCATCTTTACTTGGGGAGAGAGCCTGAGATGGGAGGGAGGAATTCCCTCCTCAAGCTCCCTAGAATTCAGAGTGAGGATCTTTTATGGAAGTATGTCTGAGACCCCCCCCCCCCAAGGAAGAAAATTGGTCTTGGCCCCAGCTCTTTCTGGTGATATTCATGGAGATAAGGTTCCTGCTGGAACACCTCGTAGAGCAGACTACAAGATGGCAAGGCCCGTGAGCTATTTCATTGGACTGTTTGGAACTCTGGGACCTCAGGCCCTAGCTCATCTATTTTCTTCTTGAGAAATCTTGGCATGATTAACACACAAGGAACTAACCAAGAAGAATTATCAGTGGTGCTGTATTCCCCTGATACCTACTGAGAATCTCTAGAAAGAAAAAAAAAACTTCTCCTTTCCCGATTCTTGAGTTCAACAGATATACAATTTGTGCTTGTCTTGAGGAAACAGCCCTCCTGGATTGCATTTCCAGAGACTAGCTGTTTGGTCCTGGCTCTGTCCCTGATTCACTGTGTAAACTTGGAGAAGTGATTTTAGCCTCTTTAGTCCTGTTTCCTGCTCTGTAAAAAATGATGAGCTTGGAATATATTATCTCTTGTAGCTCCTAGAAGCTATGGTCCAATGTTCCTTCTGGCTCTGATACTCTTAGAGGAGGTATTTGTCCCCATGATTTGTCAGTCTTTTCTTTCAACACACACTAACATACACACATTTAACAGATAAAATGGAGGACAGAAAGCAATGGGAACTGAGCAGTGATCTCCGGGTTGTGGCTCAGTCCTTTGTCCACTGAGGATTCAGGTTGGCACTCCCTGACGGACAATACAATTCTACCTCCTTGCCTCAAGACTTGCCTGGCTCCAGAGAGAGCCTGTCTCCTTCTGATTGGATGTCTTTGTTCCTCACGGTCTTTCACCGTCAGCAAATTGTTCTGCCCCATTGCTCTAAGAGGCGCTTTGCTGGGTTCTTAGGGTATTTTTTTCTAACTGGTAGGAGGGAAGGTTCCCTGCTGACATCAGGCCTTTGCCACAGCCAGCACAGCGGAGCCCAGCTGCCTATAAGGCTTGTAGTAGCAGATCTCAGGATTCTTCCAAGAGATCAGAATCTGAGTCTGCATATTGAGAACAGAGGAAGGAAAGGGATGAGATAATGAGGAAGCTAGGAATCTCTGCCCTTGAATCTCTGCAAGAGCTCTCTTGGAGAAATACTAGACCAGAACACAGAAGAACAATAGATAAGACGTAAAAGGAACCTTAGAGGACATTTAAGCAAACTTCATTTCAAGTATGGGGATACTGAGGCCCAGTGTGGAAACTTACCCAAAGTCACAAAGTGAATCAGTGGTAACACCTACATTAGAGTTCAAAGGTTTCTCTTAAAGCTGCAAGTAGCTAATTGGCACAGTGGTTAGAGCACTAGATCTGTAATCAAAAAGACCCGAGTTCAAATTCAGCCTCTGAGCAAGGCACTTAAGCTTTGTTTGCCTCAGTTGCTTTAACTGTAAAATATGGATAATAATAGCATATAGCCCCCAGAGTTGTTAGGAAAATCAAATTAGATAATGTTTATAAACCACTTAGCTTTATGCCCAGCACATAGTCCCTACTTTATAAATGCAAGAAAAGGCAATAAATCTAAGCAGCAGCTACTAGCTGAGGTTGAAATTTAAAAAAAAAAAACCCCAAACGTTTGAAGTACCAAGAGCCATTTTCCACTGGATATATAGTTAAAGATATGAACAGTTGTCAAAAGGAGACCTGAAAGGAGAGCCAAATGAAAGATTGGTTTAGATCATGAATGTAAATCCAAGCAATTCTAAGGCTTCATTTCATAATGAGAAAATTGGCAGAGTTGACAAAAGGTGGAAATATTGTTGGGAGGGCTGCAGAAAGACAAGCACTTGCATATCCTACTGATGGAGCCTTTTAGAAACTATTTGCATAGCATTAAAAACTACTAACTTTCATTTGCTCTAGAGATTCCTCTACTAAGAACACACACACACACACACGAACACACACACACACACACACACACACACACACACACCAAAGAGGTCAAAGACAAAAAGGCTTGGCATACACCAAAATATTCAGAGAAGTATTTTTTATGGTAGTAAAGAACTGGAAAACAAATAATAGGTTGTCCCATTGATTAGGAAACAGATTGCGATATGTAAATGGAAATAGTACTGTTCTGTGAGAAATGATAATTTTGAAGAATTTAGAGAAACATGGGGAGACTCATATAAGCTGATGCAGAGTGAAATCCACCAAATTAAAAAAAATACATATGCAAATACCATAATAATATAGGTAAAAAAAAAAAAAAAACTAAAACTAAAAGCTATGCAATTATGACCAAACTTGAAGCTGTGGAAGAGCTCATGAAATGTATCTGCCTCCTTTTTTTTTTTTTTTAACTGGAAAACTATGGGTATGGAATATTGCTTTTTCCTTCAAATACAATCAGTATGTTGGTTTTGCTGATCTGACTTTTTTATTTCTTTATTCTATTACAAGGGGTGGCTTTCTAGATAAAGTGAGAAAATACATATGATGTGCTTAAAGAAGTATGTAGATATAAGCTGTTATTTGTCAGTGAACATTGATTTGGGACCTACTGTTTATCCCATCTCATTCAATTTTTTGAATTGATGCCATTTTTATATCATATTTATTTCTGAATACGCCCCACCTCACTTCCCTATAAAGTCAGCCACTCCTTATTATAAAGATTTTTGAAAAGAAAAATAACAGCTCAGTTCAACTAAACAACACATCGGCCATGCTATGTCTGATAGCATTTTTCAACATCCCGCTCCCTGAGTCTTTTACCTCTACAGTATGAGAAGGGTGGTGGTAGTATATTTTCTCATCTCTTTTTCAATGTCCTCATATTTGTCATTCATGACAGTGCAATTATATTCCATTATCATCATGCACTACAATTTGTTTAGCTGTTCCTCGATTTATAGGAATCTACTTTATTTCCATTATTTTTCCTATCACAAAAGTGCTGTAATAAATATTTTGGCATATAATGGGGATCTTTGACATCCTTGAGGCATATGCCATTCACTATAGTCTCCAGTTCAAAAGATATGGATCTTTTAGTATTTTTAAAGCATAATTCCAAATAGCTTCCCAGAAGAGTTAGACAAATGCACAGCCCTACCAAAAATGTATCAGTGTTTCTATTTTCCTGCAACTATTTCAATATTGACTATTTTCATCTTTTGTCAACTTTACCAATTTGCTGGGTGTGAGGTGAAACCTCAAAGTTTTCTTGACTGCATTTCTCTTGTTATTAGTGACTTGGAGCAATGTTGTAAAGCTTATGATTTTTTTTGAAAACTTTGTCCATATATTTTGACCATTTAGCTATTGGAGATGGTTCCTTGTCTTTCTATTTTTGTTAGTTTCCTATAATTTCTTAGATATCATACCCTCAGGAATATATAATGCAAAGGTTTCTTTTTCGTAATAGACCTTTTTTCTTTGTACCCAGATGCATTGACTTAGTTAGTTTTGTTTTGTTGGATTTTAAACATTATATGTTCTGTCCCCTGTATGACTTCTTTCCCTAGCCATGGTTGTAAAAGATATCTAATTTGGTTCCCTTCTAATTTTTTTGAAATGCTTTGCCCTTTTGATGTCATATATCCATTTTAAGCTTGTTGTGCCATATTATATAGAAAAATACTATAAAATCTCTGGAAAACTGCTTTCCAGTTTTCCCAGCATTTATTGATAAAGAATTCTGACCCCAATAATTTATAATATATAGTTTATCAAATATTATTTTCAATTGTTTCTGCTTCTGTGCCGTGCGTTGGATAGATCTACTTTCTATATTATTTGTTTTTCAGTCATTTCAGTTATGTCAGAATTTTCATGCAAATATTTTAGACTAGTGATATCAAACTCAAAGAGAAATGAATCGCTATAGTCAAATATTGGCTTAGAAAATCACCAATTAATATAATTAATACTTTATTGTACTTTTTTGTATTTTGAAACATTTCCAAATTATATTTTTAATCTGGTTCAGGCCACACTAAGGAGTGTTGTGGACCACATGTTGTTGGTCATGAGTTTGACTTTTCTGGTTTGAATTATTCTCTCTTTATAATATGGTTTAAAGTTTGGAAATGCTACTCTGTCTTTAATCATATTCCTTTTTATTATTTTCCTTCACATTAGAAACTTTTGCTACTTTTAAATGAATTTTGTTATTTTTTTCTAGCTTTATAAAATAGACCATTGGTAGTTTGATTGGTATGATACTAAATATATAAATTAATTTAGATAACATTAGTATTTTTGCTATATTGGTATAGTCCAATTATAAATGTTTTTTTTTAATTTAATAGCCTTTTATTTACAGGATATATACATGGGTAACTTTACAGCATTAACAATTGCCAAACCTCTTGTTCCAATTTTTTTTTTGTTGATTAATGCTGCTTATTTATCATATTGAAAATCATAACAATGAAAGAACAATCCTTTTGGTAACAATTCTTATGCTCCACAATTATACAAAGTACAATTGACATAACTGAATGATGAATGCCTAGGCATAAGAGCAATAAATAGTTAGAACCAGGTTTAGAATATTTTCATAAATTCTGTTTTGTAGATTTCAATTTTGGTTTTAAGTATGTCCATAAAAATCTGTCACCGACTTAATTGGCTTTTAAAGGGACAAGAAACAAATTAATTTCATTCATTACAAAAATAAAATTTAATGATGGCTGCAAGCAATAGTTGATATGAATTGAGTTATGAGATCTGCTTTTTGGACCCTGATCTTCAAACTTTGCCCCACCTCTTGTGCTTCTGTGTCTAGCATCTAGGATAATTGCTTGAATTGTTCCAATTTTTCACCTCTTACCCCCCCACCCCCACCCCCTCCCCTAGATGGCAGGATGACCAGTAGATGTTAAATATATTAAAATATAAATTAGATACACAATAAGTATACCCTGACCAAAACGTTATTTTGCTGTAGAAAAGAATCAGACTCTGAAATATTGTACAATTAGCTTGTGAAGGAAATCAAAAATGCAGGTGTGCATAAATATAGGGATTGGGAATTCAATGTAATGGTTTTTAGTCATCTCCCAGAGTTCTTTTTCTGGGCATAGCTAGTTCAGTTCATTACTGCTCCATTAGAAATGATTTGGTTGATCTCATTGCTGAGGATGGCCTGATCCATCAGAACTGGTCACATATGTATTGTTGTAAGATATAATGATCTCCTGGTCTTGCTCATTTCACTCAGCATAGTTCATGTAAGTCTCTCCAGGCCTTTCTGAAATTATCCTGTTTGGTTATTTCTTACAGAACAGTAATATTCCATAATTTTATATACCACAATTTATTCAACCATTCTCAACTGATGGACATCCATTCAGTTTCAGTTTTTAGCCACTACAAAAGGGCTGCACAAACATTCGTGCACATACAGGTCCCTTTCCCTTCTTTATAATCTCTTTGGGATATAATCCCAGTAAATAACCTTGGATCAAAGGGTATAACAGTTTGATAACTTTTTGAGCATAGTTCCAAACTACTCTCCAAAATGGTTGGATTCGTTCACAACTCCACCAACTGCATCAATGTCTAGTTTTCCCGCATCCCCTCCAACACTCATCATTATTTTTTCCTGTCATCTTAGCCAATCTGACAGGTGTGTAGTGGTATCTTAGAGTTGTCTTAATTTGCATTTCTCTGATTAATAATGACTTGGAGCATCTTTTCATATGACTAGAAATAGTTTCAATTTCTTCATCTGAAAATTGTCTGTTCATATCCTTTGACCCTTTTTCAATTGGAGAATGGCTTGATTTTTTATAAATTAGAGTTAATTCTCTATATATTTTGGAAATGAGGCCTTTATCAGAACCTTTGACTGTAAAAATATTTTCCCAGTTTATTGCTTCCCTTCTAATCTTCTCTGCATTAGTTTTGTTTGTACAAAAACTTTTCAGTTTGGTATAATCGAAATTTTCTATTTTGTGATCAGTAATGATCTCTAGTTCTGCTTTGGTCATAAAAACCTCCCCCTTCCACAGGTCTGATAGGTAAACTATCCTATGTTCCTCTAATTTATTAATAATTTCATTCTTGATGCCTAGGTCATGAATCCATTTTGACCTTATCTTGGTGTACGGTGTTAAGTATGGATCAATGGCTAGTTTCTGCCATATTAGTTTCCAATTTTCCCAGCAATTTTTATCAAACAGTAAGTTCTTATCCAAAAGCTGGGATCTTTTGGGTTTGTCAAAGACTAGGTTGCTATATTTGTTGACTGTTTTATCCCTTGAACCTAATCTATTCCACTGATCAACTAATCTATTCCTTAGCCAATACCAAATAGTTTTGGTAACCGCTGCTCTATAGTATAGTTTTAGATCTGGTACAGCTAAGCCACCATCATTTGATTTTTTTTTTAATTCCTTGAAATTCTTGACCTTTTGTTTTTCCATATGAACTTTGTTGTTATTTTTCTAGGTCATTAAAATAGTTTTTTGGGAGTCTGATTGGTATAGCGCTAAATAAATAGATTAGTTTAGGTAATATTGTATCTTTATTATATTTGCTCGCCCTATCCAAGAGCATTTAATATTTTTCCAATTGGTTAGATCAGACTTAATTTGTGTGAAAAGTGGTCTGTAATTTTGCTCATAAAGTTTCTGAATTTCCCTTGGCAGATAGATTCCTAAACATTTTATATTATCAGTAGTTACTTTAAATGGAATTTCTCTTTGTAACTCTGACTGTTGGATTTTGTTAGTGATATATAAGAATGCTGATGACTTATGTGGGTTTTATTTTTATAACCAGCAACTTTGCTAAAGTTGGATTATTTCTAATAACTTTTAGCAGAATCTCTGGGGTTCTCTAAATACCATCATGTCATCGGCAAAGAGTGATAATTGGCTTCCTCATTGCCTATTCTTATTCCTTTAACTTTTCTCAGCTCTTTTACTATAAGCTAGCGTTTCTAATAAATTAAATAGTAACGGTGATAGTGGGCAACCTTGTTTCCCAGATCTTATTGGAATGGTTGCAGTTTGTCTCCATTACATATGATGCTTACTGATGGTTTTAAATAGATGCTGCTGATTATTTTAAGGAAAAGTCCATTTATTCCTATACTCTCAAGTGTTTTTAATAGGAATGGATGTTGGATTTTATCAAATGCTTTTTCTGCATCTACTGAGATGATCATATGGTTTTTGCTAATTTGGTTATTAACATGGCCAATTATATTGATAGTTTTCCAAATATTGAACCAGCCCTGCATTCCTGGTATAAATCCTACTTGATCATAGTGTATTATCTTGGAGATGATTTTCTGTAGTCTTTTTGCTAATATCTTATTTAAGATTTTAGTCCAATTATAAATGTTAAGTGTTCCTCCAATTTATTTTATAAAGGATAAATTTTATAAATTCTTTGTATAAATCATAAGTGTGTGTTTTGATAAATGGACTTCCATCTATTTTATATATTTTGCAGTTTCTTTCAATATCACATTCTAATCCTATCATTTCCTCTTGCTTTCTGCTATTGCTATATAGAAATAATGATGATTTTGTGGAGTTACTCTGTATTCTGCTATTTTACTGAAACTATTGTATCAATTAGTTTCTTTGCTTCTTCTATGCAGTTTTCTTAATAACCCTCATTTCATTTATAAATAAGGAAGTTTCACTACCATTTCACAGATACTTATACTTTTTTCTCTCTCTTATTTTATTGCTATCATTGAGATTTCTGAAATAATTAAAAATAATAACAGGCCAGGGACATGCTTGTTTTACTTTTGCATGTACTGAGAAATCATCTTGTCTTTTTCCCATTGCAAATAATGCTAGCTTTTGGTTTTAGATACATGGGCTTTTTCTTCCTTTTATTGATATAATTATATGATTTCATTTTTAATGATTAATTATAATTATTTTCTTAATATTGATTCATCCTTGCACCTATGTGATAAACTCAATTTAGTAACAGTGAATAGTATGTGAATATGTAACTACATTTTTTATTAGTATTTAATTTATTTTTGTTTCACTATTCATTAATGACAATGATTTATGTTTCTTTCTTTTTTTTATTTCTTCCTGGTAGGCATTAGGAATATATTTATTTAACAAAAGGAGTTTGGAAAAGTAATTTACTTCTCATTTTTTGGCAATAATTTGGGTTGTATAGATATTAGTATTTTTAAAAATTTCTATTCCTCAAGCTACAGGTTATATAGCAAAAAAAAAAAAAAAACAAAAACAAACAACAACAAAAAAACATTTCTTTCTGGTCCCTGAGGAGTTGGACAATATAAATTTAGAGTCCAGATACATACACACACACACACACACACACACACATACATACACACACACACATATATATATATATATCTGATAGATACCAATGTCAAGAGAGTGCAAGAATGCTCAGGTAAAAATAAATGAAAATACCTCACATAAGAGCAGAAGAGAGGAGATGTGGTCATTTGTAAAAACAAAACAAAAACACTTCTGACATTTTATTTTACTGAAAGCACAACAAAAATCACTTCTGTGATGTGGCAGCTATCAAAGGCAAATTGACAATGGACCCACTGTACTTTGCCTTGGTTAAATGACATTTAAAGTATTGTGTTCAGTTCAAATGGAGAGAAAGGAATGACATTTTGAAAACTATCTTTGTAAACCATTAAGATGGAAGACAGAGTAGTATGGTGGAATTGGAATCTGAGGACCTTGGTTCAAATTCTGACTCTTATTTGTTGTCAATGTAACCTTGGGCAATTTTGTGCCTCTGGGCCTAAGCTATTTTATATATATTATGAAAAGGGTTGGATTGGCTGACCTCCAGGTTTCTTTCTAGCTTTAAAACAATGATGATGAATTCTTTATAAATATGAATTGTTATTTTTCTAGGTACCAAATTTTAGCAAGGATCATCAATAAGCTAGGATTAAGTCTAGGGGATGGGGTTTAGAGTGATGTGGGGAAACTGGAAACTGAGATATATTGGGATTAATTGACGAAACTGAGGATGTTTATGCTTCAGAAGGGAAGATGGAGGAAAGGAAAATAGTGACTTCATTGAACTATTTGCAGGTCTGTCATACAAAAGAGGGATAGATTTGATCTGCTTGGTCCCAGAGAGAGAACTTGGAAGAATGGGTAGAAATGATAGGTGGGCCCATTTTGACTTAAAAGAACTCAACAACAGTGAGAATTGACTAGAAAGGAAAGAGACTACTTCAGGACGCAGTGGATTCTCCTGGACAGTGGGCATTTTTGAACAGGGTCTGGATGGCCTTTGTTAGTAATTCTGTAGAGAGAGATCTAGCTCAGGTATGGGTTTGACGAACCTCTGATATATCACCTAACTCTGGGAATTTGAGATTCTAAGTACATGACAGCATGTATGGCTTATAACTTGCATTAGCAAATGCTGAGAAAAACTGAGAAGTTAAGTAAAAGCCATGGTGGAGTGGAGAGAATAGACTTGGAAGCCTGGAATGATATTCAGCAGAGAAGCAGCATTCAGGAAATCTTTCTTAATTCAGAGGGGCTTGTTTTGGAGTGCCTTATATATAACCAGCTGTCATAAGAACACTGAGGGCCCATGGGAGAGAGAGGTAGTGATTCTGTTGCTCTTCCATCTTACTAACCTAAAGCAGATTTATAGAAGAACCAGCCCTGGGGAAGTAGAAAGGACCTGCAGATGCAGGTACAGGACAGTATGCATTAATGAGACACCTTTTCTTCAACCAGAAATATTTAACTATGAAGATCTCCTTTGAAAAAGTGTAGTCTTCTTGCTTCTGACTTGTGACCTTGTCTTTACAGTATTTCCATCCTCTGTCTAATTTAGCTACTCATCTGACCTCAGCAGATGGTGAAATAAGTAGGAGCGGGTCTCTTTTAACCAAGGAGAGGAGAGAATGGTTTCCTATCCAAGCAAACAGTCCTTGGTGCAGGTCTACTGGGTGTTGGACACTCTTGCTATTACTCTATGGCAAAATGTTTGAGTGTCCTGTGACTTGGGTTTCCCCCTTTCAGGGCCATGTAGTTGATGAGCCATGCAAGAGAAGTGGTGAAGATCTACTCAAAATAAGCAGGCGTGCTGATTTAATTAGGAGTCAAGCTTTCCCAGTGCCAGTGCTGACACTTTTCATTAAGAATCTGAAGTGTACTATTTTATTTATTTATGACAAGTGAGGGCGTTTATTTGTCTGAAAGAATGTTAACATCTTGATTGTTCGTTCTTAAGTAAGGGAAGGAGCTATCATCAGCAGGCATTGGTACAAGAGAAGAAATCCATCCCTCTGGGTTAGGCTACATCTCCTTTGGATTCATCTCGTTAACTGAATGGGCTAAAGTAGTCAGTTGCTTTGGCATCTGAAAGAAATTGTCTATGGAATCTGAGGCTTTTGGCTAGGGACAAGGGTTACTTGGCTCTACTTCCTTTGATTCACTCAAAATAAGGCCTCAAGTAACTCACTGTCTTTTTGAAGAAAGAGATAAAAATAAAAAATTTGGGATAGAGCATTGGCCTTGAAATCAGGAGACATAGCTCTAACTCCTGGTTTTACAACTTTGGGCACAGCTCTTCTGGGGCTCTCCCAGTTTTCCCATTTATAAAATGAGGGGATTGGAGAAGATGGACCACTGGTTCTATAGTTATAGATCTGGGTTCAATTCTCACCCCTGAAGCTCACTATCTATCTGACCTTTAGTGAAACACCATTCTGGACTTCAGATTGTTCCTTGATAAAATGAAGGGATTGAATTTAATAGCCTCTGAGACTTGTTCCAGCTTTAAGCATCACAGAGGGCTGTTTCCTTTTTTATTATAGCTTTTTATTTACAAAATATATGCATGGGTAACTTTTCAGCATTGACAACTGCAAAACCTTCTGTTCTAATTTTTACCCTCCTTCCCTCCCCATTCCCCTCCCCCAGATGGCAGGTAGGCCAATACATGTTAAATATGTTAAAGTATATGTTAAATGCAATGTATGTATGTTGCAATCTTTACAAAGTGTTAAGACATTGGAGTTGATTTGATCTTAGAGATATTTTGGGCCAGAACTTGAACTAGGTACTAAGTACAACTGATGGAAACAATGCTTGTGTTCACACCTTTAGAGAGCTCATAAGTATCTAAGTACTTAATGGAGTTCACACGTGTAGGGCTTAGTCCGAATTCACACTTCCCCAGAGAGCACTCTGGGAGATAACCCAGAATCCCTCTCCCTCCAGAAGGTGGAGTTAACCTTTGGGAGATCACATAAATATAGGGAGCTTTTGAAGCTTGAAGTTACTTCTTGGTGGAACTGACTGGAGGTACAGAGATATTCATTGCATCTTCCAACTTGGTGCTGGCTGGAGGCTGAAGAAAGCAGAGGCAGAAGCCAAGGACAAAGCTGCAAGATCTCTTGGAGCCAGGCAGAGAGATAGGCCTCAACTAACCGGGCCAATTTGGAAGGAGAAATAAACGTTTTCATTTTTACCAGCTGGCTGCGATAATGGAGTAATTATTTATTTCAACTGAGACTAAGGCTGCCTCCAGGAAAACCACCACATATGTATACATGTCCATACAATTATTTTGCTGTACAAAATGAATCGGTCTTTGAAATAGCATACAATTAACCTGTGAAGGAATTAAAAAATGCAGGTGGACAAAAATAGAGGGATTGGGAATTCTATGTGGTGGTATTGTTGTTGAAGTATATAATGATCTCCTGGTCCTGCTCATTTCACTCAGCATCATGTCCTGTCTCCAGGACTTTCTGAAATCCTCCTGCTGGTCATTTCTTACAGAACAATAATATTCCATAACATTCATATAGCACAATTTACCCAACCGTTCTCCAATTGATGGGCATCTACTCAGTTTCTAGTTTCTGGCCACTACAAACAGGGCTGCCACAAACATTCTTGCACATACAGGCCCCCTTCCCTTCTTTAAGATCTCTTTGGGATATAAGCCCAGTAGAAACACTGCTGGGTCAAAGGGTATGTACAGTTTGATAACTTTTGAACATAGTTCCAAATTGCTCTCCAGAATGGTTGGATCTGTTCATAGGTCCACCAACAATGTATCAGTGTCCCAGTCTCCCCACATCCCCTCCAACATTCTGCATTATCTTTCCCTGTAATTCTAGCCAATCTGATAGGTGTGTAGTGGTATCTGAGTAGTCTTAATTTGCATTTCTCTGATTAATAATGACTTGGAGCATCTTTTCTTATGGCTAGAAATAATTTCAATTTCTTCATCTGAAAATTGTCTGTTTGTATCCTTTGACCATTTATCAATTGGAGAATGGCCTGATTTCTTATAGAGTTGATTCTCTATATATTTTGGAAATAAGGCCTTTATCAGAACCTTTGATTGTAAAAAATGTTTTCCCAGTTTATTGCTTCCCTTCTAATCTTGTCTGCATTAGTTTTGTTTGTACAAGAACTTTTCAATTTGATATAATCAAAATTTTCTATTTTGTGATCAATAATGATCTCTAGTTCTTTGGTCATAAATTCCTTCCTCTTCTACAGGTTTGAGAGGTAAACTATCCTATGTTCCTCTAATTTATTTATAATCTCATTCCTTATGCCTAGGTCATGAATCCATTTTGACCTTATCTTGGTGTACGGTGTTAAGTGTGGGTCAGTTCCTAGTTTCTGCCATACTAATTTCCAATTTTCCCAGCAGTTTTTGTCAAACAGTGAATTATTATCCCAAAAGCTGGGGTCTTTGGGTTTATCAAACACTAGATTATTAAAGTTATTGACTATTTTGTCCTTTGAACCTAACCTATTCCACTGATCAACTAGTATGTTTCTTAGCCAATACCAAATGGTTTTGGTAACCACTGCTTTATAATATAATTTTAGATCTGGTACAGCTAGGCCACCCTCATTTGATTTTTTTTTTTCATTAGTTCCCTTGAAATTCTTGACCTTTTGTTTTACCATATGAAATTTGTTGTTATTTTTTCTAGGTCATTAAAATAGTTTTTTGGGAGTCTGATTGGTATAGCACTAAATAAATATATTAGTTTAGATAATATTGACACCTTTATTTTATTTGTTCGCCCTATCCAAGAACACTCGATAGTTTTCCAGTTGGTTAGATCTGACTTTATTTGTGTGAAAAGTGGTTTGCTCATATAGTTTCTGATTTTCCCTTGGTAGATAGATTCCTAAATATTTTATACTATCAGTAGTTACTTTAAATGGAATTTCTCTTTGTAACTCTGTTGGGTTTTGTTTGTGATATATAAGAATGCTGATGACTTATGTGGGTTTATTTTGTATCCTGCAACTTTGCTAAAGGTGTGGATTATTTCTAATAGCTTTTTAGTTGAATCTCAGTGGTTCTCTAAGTATACCATCATATCGTCGGCAAAGAGTGATAATTTGGTTTCCTCCTTACCTACTCTAATTCCTTTAATCTCTTTCTCGACTCTTATTGCCAAGGCTAGCATTCCTAATACAATATTGAATAGTAATGGTGTTAGCGGGCAGCCTTGTTTCACTCCTGATCTTATTGGGAATGGTTGCAGTTTTTCCCCATTACATATGATGCTTACTGATGGTTTTAAATAGATGCTACTGATTATTTTAAGGAAAAGTCCATTTATTCTATACTCTCAAGTGTTATTAATAGGAATGGATGTTGGATTTTATCAAATGCTTTTTCTGCATCTATTGAGATGATCATATGGTTTTTGTTAATTTGGTTACTGATATAGTCAATTATGCTAATAGTTTTTCTAATATTGAACAAGTCTTACATTCCTGGTATAAATCCTACTTGGTCCTGGGGATGATTTTCTGTAATCTTTTTGCTAATATTTTATTTATGATTTTAGCATCAATATTTACTAGGGAGATTGATCTGTAATTTTCCTTCTCTGTTTTCAATCTACCTGGTTTAGGTATCAGTAGCATGTCTGTGTCATAAAAGGAATTTGGTAGGACTCCTTCATTCCCTATTTTTTCAAATAGTTTATATAGCATTGGGATTAATTGTTCTTTAAATGTTTGGTAGAGTTCACATGTAAATCCATGTGGTCCTGGGGATTTTTTCTTAAGGAGTTGATTAATTGCTTGTTCTATTTCTTTTTCTGAAATGGGACTATTTAAGCAATTTACTTCCTCCTCTGTTAATCTGGGAAGACTATATTTTTGAAGGTAGTCATCCATTTCACTTAGGTTATCAAATTTATTGGCATAAAGTTGAGCAAAATAACTCCTTATTATTGCTCTAATTTCCTCTTTATTAGTGGAAAATTCTCCCTTTTCATTTTTAAGACTAACAATTTGATTTTTCCTCTTTCCTTTTTTTTAAACCAGATTTACCAAAGGTTTATCTATTTTATTGTTTTTTTTCATAAAACCAACTCTTAGTTTTATTTATTAATTCAATAGTTTTTTTTAATTTCAATATTATTAATTTTTCCTTTTAATTTTAGAATTTCAAGCTTAGCATTTGATTGGGGGTTTTTATTTGGTCTTTTTCTAGCTTTTTAAGTTGTAAGTCCAATTCATTGATCTTCTCTTTTTCTATTTTATTCAAGTAAGCCTCTACAGATATAAAATTTCCCCTTATTACTGCTTTGGCTGCATCCCACAAATTTTGGTATGATGTTTCATCATTGTCATTTTCTTGGGTGAAATTATTAATTGTGTCTATAATTTGCTTTTTCACCCAATCATTCTTTAAGATGAAATTATTTAGTTTCAATTACTTTTTGGTCTATTTACCCTTAACTTTTTGTTGAATGGAGTTTTTATTGCATCGTGATCTGAAAAGAAAGCATTTACTATTTATGCCTTCCTGCATTTAATTTTGAGGTCTTTATGTCAATTTTTGTATAGGTTCCATGAACCGCTGAGAAGAAAGTGTACTCCTTTCTGTCTCCATTCAGTTTTCTCCAAAGATCTATCATACCTAATTTTTCTAATATTCTATTTACTTCTTTAATTTCTTTCTTATTTGTTTTGTGGTTTGATTTATCTAATTCTGAGAGTGCAAGGTTGAGATCTCCCACTATTATAGTTTTGCTGTCTATTTCTTCTTGCAACTCTTTTAACTTCTCCTTTGGGAAGTTAGATGCTACACCACTTGGTGCATATATATTTAGTATTGATATTGCTTCATTGTCTGTGCTACCCTTTAGCAAGATATATTTTCCTTCCTTATCTCTTTTAATTAGATCAATTTTTGCTTTTGCTTGATCTGAGATCAGGATGGCTACCCCTGCTTATTTGACTTCACCTGAATCACAATAGATTCTGTTCTAGCCTTTTACCTTTACTCTATATGTATCTCCGCACTTTAAATGTATTTCCTGTAAACAACATATTGTAGGGTTCTGGCTTTTGAGCCAGTCTGTTATTTGCCTCTGATTTATGGGAGAGTTCATCCCATTTACATTTACAGTTAAAATTACTAATTCTGTATTTCCTGCCATCTTATTATGCCCAGATTATGTTTTTCTTTTTCTTGACACTCCTCCTTACCCCCTTCCCCGGTATTAAATTTATGGGCACCACTTGCCTCACACAGCTCTCCCTCGTTAGAATCCCTCCCAACCTCTTTGAATCCCTTCTCCTTTCTTGTACCTTTCTCTTATTACTCTTTTCTTTTCCCTTTTTCTCTTCCACTTTTTAATGAGGTGAGAGAAGTTTCTCTGTAAACCAAATATGTCAATTATTTTCTCTTTGAGCCAACACAGAGGGTGATCAAATTCAAAACCTTTAGTGGTTAATAATATGAAATCAAAATCAATCTCACATGCTGTTCATTCAGTCAATAAACAGTATTTAATAATACTCACTTTTTGTCTAGCACTAGAAATTTAAAGATATATATATATATATATATGTATGTATATATAGTTGTGAGATGCAAGACTAGAAAGCTACTGGAAGTCCAGGTTATGGAAGGTTTTTAAAGCTAAATAGAGAATCTTATATTTTATGCTGGAGGTAACAGGGTACCACTGGATTTGATAGAATATAGCAGAGATAATCAGTCTTAAACTCAGCTATTATTGTGATTTTCCTAAAGTGTAAGATGGCCTAGAATAGAAAAGGCAGAAAGACTAACTAGCCAACTATGAAATAGGCCAGCCATGAGGTGATGAAGGCCTGCACCAGAGTGGTAGCATTGCCAGAGCAGGGAAGAGGGTATGTGTGAAGTATATTATGAGTGAGAGGCAGCTAGGTGACATGGCAGTAGATAGAGTGCCAGATCTAAAGTAAAGAAGACTGATCTTAGTGAGTTTAAATCTGACCTCCGACACTTACTAGCTGTGTGACCCTGGGCAAATCATTTTACCCTGTTTACCTCAGTGTCCCCATCTGTAAAATGAGCTGGAGAAGGAAATGTCAAACCACTCCAGTGTCTTTGCCAAAAACAAACAAACAAACAAACTCAAAAGCCACAAAGAGTTGTTTATGACAAAAAAACGAACACCTCGAGTGCAGAAAGATGGGACAAGGCCATTGATTGAATGTAGAGTTCAGAATCACTGGGATGGAGAGATGACATGGGAGTATCTCAATCAATGAAGAATAAGGTAAATTATTGTTCATAAGGGGTTCATCTTTGTGGTCGAGTTGTCCCAGGTCAGGTAGCAACATATAGCTGAAAAATTGGGGAGAATATTGGCCAGGAAGAAGTAAGACAAGTGCTGTGGAGTTTGACTGGCCAGAGAGAATTCCTTGACTGCAATGGAATGGCTGCTCTGGGAGGACAGGAAGCCCCGCTGGGAAGAATGTGAGCTCCTGGAGGGCCCAGATTTGCCTTCTGTTGCAGTTCCAATGTTTAATACAGATTGATGGTAAGCACTTAAGAAATACTTGTTGACTGAATGATGAGGAAAAAAATATAAAATACTCAGTTTACTGTTTAAAGCCCTTCACAACAATGTTCCCACTTATCCTTCCAGCCTTTTCTTACATTCCCCCCTTTTATGTGTTGTCTTTTCCTGCTGAATTGGTCTGCTAGCTGTTCCCTGTACATGGCATCCCATCTTCCACCTCCATGACTTTGCCCATGTTGTCCTTCATGTTGGGAATAAGTTCTTCCATTCTTCTTCCTCTTTCTAGTCGTTCACACTCTTTCCTTCCTTTATTGCTTTATATATAATTTGTATTTATTCATCTGTGTACACGTTGCATTCTGCCAGAAGAGTGTAAGTTCCTTGAAGACAGGCCATTTTCATTTTTGTCTTTGTATCCCCAGCACCTAACTCAGTGCTTGGCACATAAGAGATGCTAGTAAATCTTTTCAGGCAGTATAGTATAGTAGAAAGAGTTCTCCATTTTGCATCGGAGGACCTAAGTATGAATTCTCACTCTGTTGCTTCCTACTAGTGTGAACAAGTAGGCCATTTGACCTTCCTGAGACTCAGTTTCCTCATCGGTAAATTAAGGAAGTTTAACTAGAAGGTCTTTAATACTTCTTCTTTATCTTAATTCTATGATTCTTCCCTCTATCACCCCACTTTTTTCCTGTGCTTCTATTTTTTTTTACAAATTAAGAACAAGCTGATAAAGAGGCTATATTTGTTAGGAAATTATTGGGGGCAAACCCCCTCAAATCAAAAGCCAGTGGAGCGGAGAACAAAATGTTGAAGGTTCAAGGGAGAAGAATGGTCAGAAGTGAAAAAGATACCCATCTCAGGAATCTGAAGGAAGAAAAGACTATTTGATGTTGGTGCGTCATTATCACACTTCATCTATTCATTGGGGAAAATGAAAGCTCTGGAGAGTGAGTAGGGCAGGCTGTTATTAAAAGGATGCAGAATCAGATATTTGAAAACATTGCAAAAGCAATTCTGAGAAACCAGCAAAATTCAGAATCCTCTCTTTGTTTAAAATGTTGGCCTGTGGGGGCGAGGGGAGGGAAGTGGGAAGACTGAGGGGTGTCAGCATTGCACATTCTGAGTGGGATGAAACTTGGCCACCTGGCTATGAACTGTAGCCAAGGTGCCATTGAAATTTCCATTTAAATGGAGTTGAGAAAATCTGTCCCATGCAGAGTCCAGTGCCTAGTAAATGATTATTGCTTTGATGCAACAAAAGAGATTTTATTTTTGCTTCCCAATTATGAAGTACTAATTAAGTGCCCTGTAGGCATATGCAGAACGACCTTCCATTATCGTCCAGGGTGACTTTCATATACTGTGCATATATCACGCACGTTATAAGCAGATCGCAACCCTTCTGTGCCTTAATTGGCAGTCTTCATGAGTACTGTGTCTGAGAAATTTATCACCCTATAGCCAACCTGGTGATAAGCCCCTTCAAATTTAGTTAGGCAGATCCTTGGGTGACTAATAGTATATCTCTGGGCCCGTACTAGAAGTCTTTCCAGCTTGGTGGTACAGCATGCATTCCGGCGGAGGCGTGGGAGGGCAGAGGAGGAAATGCTGATGACTAAGAACTCAACTGTGGTTGATAGCCAAGGAAGGAAGAGGAATTAGCAACTTTAGTGGATTGTGCCTATATTTACAAATTGGTTGCCAGAGGTAATTTTTTTTTTCTTAAAGTAGGACCTTTTGGATGGATAATTACCTGGATTAAGTGAGTCTTGAATTCTTACCTGTCTTTTGCAACTCAATTGCAATGGTACTTCTTACATGAAGCCTTTCCTGATTTCTCCCAGTTGTGAGACTCTCTTCTTTAAAATACCTTTTATCAGTGTATTTCTGAACATTAATTATGTAAGAACCTCTACCTCTATCCCCACCTAGTCCTACTCTGAGGGTAGGAGCTTTTCCAGTTTGGCTTCGTATCCCTATTAACTATGATAGGTGATTAACAAATATTGGTTGAATCAAATATTCCTAGCATGGAGTAAAATGTACTGTATTTACATTGGTTCCCTATCTGGGTAGATTTGGGACCTTGCTAATATGCAATGCACTCATTCTTACCTTCTCATTCTCTGTGACTCATATCCATGTTTTCCCATCAGGCCTCCACAGGATGTTTACTCTTTATGCTAGGGGCCTTGCATTAGATCTATTAGCATCATGTGGCTTCCACTGCAGCATAAGGGCTGTTCTGTTCAACCACTCTCTCACCACATTATTGGCCCACTTCTTTTGTTGCTTATATATCTCCTCATTGCTCCCTTTTATTCTTTTTTTTTTCTTCCACACAGTTTCTCATTGTTAATGTTATATAGCCTATCTATATCCACCTTGTATCTCACTATTGCTCTGTGGGTAAACCCTAAACTTGGTTCTTTGGTGGTTGTGGCAAATTCCATGATTCCCTGCCATCACTGGAAGATTATTGATGTTAACAATATGAACTTTTATGTAAGAGCAGCTTGAAGTCATTGAATGTTCTATGCAACCTGCTAAATAAAATTCCAATCTTTCTGTCTCCCTAATTCTGGGTCTAGGGCATTATCCAGCTGCAGTGTTTGCATACACACACACACACACACACACACACACACACAGAGAGAGAGACAGACAGACAGACAGACAGAGAAAATGAATGAGAATCAGAATCAGTCCTTGATAGATGCAATGAACAGTATTCAGTGACTCCCAGGTCATTAATATAAAGTAAGGCCTAAATCAGGAAGAGACTTCTACTCAACTGGCATCAGGGAGGTTGTCCATCATGGAGCCCAAATAAAAGAGGAATTCCCCTACCCCTATCTTTGCATAGAAGCTGCCAAAGAGTAAAGTCGATGTTGATGTAATTGAGAAAGTCTTATAGAGAGAATTTTTCAATGAACTTATTTTCTGCCACCGAAGTTAGTACATAAGCTGCTCTTATTTATTATCATGGTCATCTTTTTGTTAAGTTCATCAAGAGCCTTACAAAATGAGATGACCACGTTTCCTATAAAACGATGTTTCTCGTTGTCTTTGGACACATGTTAAAACCAACTCTGCCAACTCCTTTATTTGCCTCTCCAAGGGGAAAGAATGAATCATCTTTCCATGCATATGAAACTTTCTTATCTTCTCTGGTTTCATTTATAGAGAGAATATAAATATTGATGTGATTCAGTTTCTCTAGTCACATGTCGACTCATTGGTCTATGGACAAAGATTTCTCATTTAGCATAGAATCAGATAAATTATTGTGTTAAGTGATTAAAAACATATGGTATTGTTAGTATCTTCTTCCTCTTTTTCTGTCATTCCAGGATCAGAAGAGAAGTAATTAAATGCAATTCAATGAACAGCTATTAAGCATCTTCTCTGTATCAGACACTGTGCTTGGCACTGGGAATACAAAATACAAAAGAAATACTTCTTGTCCTTAATGAGTTTATGCTCCATTGGCAGGGGCAGGGGTGGATTTATACAGATAACCAAATACAGAATATTTATAAAGTTATTTTGGTGGTGAAAGGAATAGTGAATGGGGAATCTCGATAGGTTTTGAATGAATGGATGGATAAATGAACAAGCATTTGTTAGGCTCATGTTATGTCACGCTCAGTCAAACATTGTATAAAGCAGTGAGTATAAAAATACAAAAGCAAAGGCGATCAGATCCCTGATCTTAAGGAGATTACATACTAATGAAGAAGACAGCACCCTAAGGGAGTGGTAACTAGAGAAGGTCACTTTGGTCTGGAAAGTTACAGAGGTGGTAAGGAAGGCCATAGGGGAATGGGTTGACATGCCCCATCAAGGAACAGTGTCAAAGTTGATTTGATCATGGGCCTAGAAGCGTAGGGGGGGAAAGAAGTGGAAGTAGTTGGTAAGGAAGCTATAAAGAATGTAATTGAAGAAAAGGGAATGAACTGTGGATTTCCTGAAAGAGTGGTCTAAGAAAATATCCCATAAATTTGTATTCCCAGTTCTTAACACGGTGTCTGGAACACAATAGATACTTTTAAAGTGCTTACTTACAGAATGATTGATATTAGCTGAGCAGAGATCCAGGACAGAAGTTCTTTCCTGGTATGGTATGAGGAGTGAAATGGTTCATTAGGAGATTTTATAGGTAGTCTTGCATAAGTGGTGGCTTGAACAGATCCTTGAAGGAAGCTAAGATTTCTAAGAGGCCGAAATGAGAGTGAAGTTCATATCATGAATAGCCTGTGCATGGGGGTAGAGGTGGAAGTTGGAATGTCATACATAATCTAATACTTTCATTTTGCAGATGAGAAAACTGATACAAGTGACTTGCCCAAGATCAAACACATAGAATCTGAATCCAGGTCCTCTGATTGCAAAGGATATATATATATATATATATATATATATATATATATATGTGTGTGTGTGTGTGTGTGTGTGTGTATACTTATATATATATGTGAGTGTACCTATATATATGTATATATAGGTATACCTATATATACTTATACACACACACACACACATAGATATATTTATAGGTACACACACAGGAAGAGGTGCACATATAGGCATATATATGTATGCACACATATATTCACACAGGTATGTGTCTCACCATGTTGTTTTTATGTACCAGGGATATTAAGTCAAGTGAGCATGTTGGGTGCCGTGCAGAATGTAGGAGGAACAGTCATGTAAAATCAGTCTATAAAGATTGATTGGAATCAGATTGCAAAGGACCAAATGAAGGAATTTCTATTTTATCCTCGAGGCCTTTGGAAACCCCAGGAACAACCTGAACAGTGCTTTAGGACCTGTGCCTTAGCAATATCATTTTGGCAGCTTTGTGGAGAATGGATTGGAGAGGGGAAAAATTGGACGCAGAGAAACCAATTAGGAGCCTAGTGAAATAATCCCGTTGAGAGGTGCCTGAGCTAAAATGTTGGCCATGTTAGTGGAGAGAAGGGGATAGAAGGGAGAAATATTGTGGAAGTAGAATCAACAAGACTTTCTAAGTGATTGGATGTGAAGGTTTGTGAGAATGAATAAAGGCATGGTTGTGCCCTTGACAAAAAATAAGAGATTGAAGAGCAAGAGGGTGGTGTAGATTTGGAGGAATGATAATGAGTTTGGGTTTGGCCATATTGAGTTTGAGATGAGGGTGGGATGGATAAGTTTCAGAGTATACAGTCTAGTTGAACCCATGGAGATTGTGCTATGAATGTAGGTTGCTCTCTATCCTCAAAGAGAAGGGTGAAAGGACTGGTGGAAATCCTTTTCACTAGAGTTCAGGTTATTGGGAACAATGAAATGTTTTTTTTAAACAAAACCCCAAAAAATTGAAAGGGAAATTTTAGGAAGGTTGGTCTTTGGGAGGGGTGTGAACTTAATGGCTTTTAAGGTCCCTCCCACTTTAAGATCTTAGAATCCTAGGTGTGAACTTGGGCAGGTCATGTCCTATCTCTGGGTTTTAGTATTCTCCTCTGTAAAATGATGAGGTTGTACAATGGCCTCTGAGGTCCCTCCTATTAGCATCCTGAATCAAATGATAGAAAAATTATGGAAAAATAAGTGTTGAGGAAGGACCCCTGTGTCCTTAATAAACATAAGATGTCCCCAAAGTCCTTAGTGCCATTATAGCCACTTAAGCTATTGAGCCACTTAAATCGGCCCCGAGACTTTTAGGACACCTTATATGCATCAGTTAATTTTTTGACTGGGCAAAATCCCACGTAAGATCATAGATCTTGAGCTGGAAGGGTCCTCAGAGGCCATGCCATCTAACCTTATTTTACACGGGAGGAAACTGAGATCCAGAGAGGTCAAGAAGAAACATTATACTCTTCATAAGTCACAGAAGCCTAGATCATTTCTATTCTGGTAATCTGGCCAGTGAGCAATGACAGCTTCACTTGGAACCTCATTTGGTGCTAGTACTTAAAGTGTCCCTGATCATTGATCTCTAAGGGGTAAATTGAGTATTAGATTCTTTCTTGAAAAGGAGGAAGGAAATAAACATTTATTATGTACCGACTGTGTGCCATGCAGGCATTGTGCTAAACACTTTACAAATATTATTTCATTTGATCCTCACAGCAAGCCAGGGAGGTGCTGTTATTATCCCCATTTTATAGTTGGGGAAACTAAGGTAGACAGATGTTAAATGATTAGCCTAAGGTCACACAGCTAGGAAGTGTCTGAAGCCATATTTGAACTTAGGTTTTCCTGATTCCACAGGCTCTGCTGAAAAGAGAAGATGAACTATTACAGGTAGAGCTATTAATCTGGAGTCAGGAAACTTAAGTATGAACCTCAGTTTTCTCCCCTGTAAAAAAGAGGCAACCATAACACCTACCTCACAGAGCTGTTTCACTATTTACGTGAGATAGGTGCAAAATGCATTTCAAATCCAGAAATACTAGCTGTCATTATTATCATTATTAGCTCTTACAAAGGATTCTGGGTATCTGGGCTTGGGGAGCAGGCACCTTTCAGAATGTAAAGGGGGCTTATTTAGACTGCAGTGCCAAACAATAGACTATGTCAATATGAACTGCAGCCAAGGTGCTGTCGAAATTTCCATTTAAATAGAGAAGAAGGAATAGGGCCACACTAGACCTAACATCTGGCAGGAGGCTGTGGCCCTCGCTTTGATACAATCAAATGTGTTCATATTGCTAGACTTCACAGGGTTGCTGAGAGTTGGCCCTGCTGCAAAATTGAGGTTAGGCAGAAGAAAGGCTGCATATAGCTCAGCTCTGTCAGTCTATCTATCTGGGAGAGACATTGCACACGGACAAGGGAACCGGGCCTAGAATGAAGGAGGAGGAGGAGGAGAGAGCAATCAGACAGCCGATCAATGATCCCAAGTTGCTTCCTGCCACTGAAGCCCATCTTTTGGACACTGAGTTTATCCTGGGGAGTGTTGTGAGGCCATAAATCTCAGAACATCTCTGTCTCAGAAGGATTAAGGAGCCCCGAGGGCGATGCAAGGGGCCCACAGTGACTGTCAGAAGGATGATGTGTGTGTGGGAGGATCCAGGCTAATGGTCTAATAATAAATGCTTACTTTTTGATTGCACTTGACAGTTTGCAAAATGCTTTTCTCACCACCATCCTATTCTATTTTACACATGAGGAAACTGAGACTCAGAAGGCTTAATGGTCTTGCTCATGGATGTACAGCTAATAAGTGACACAGTGTGGGATAGTAAGTAAAGTGGTAGATATTGGGTCAGGAAGATTGAGGTTCTGGTCTCTTCTCAGTTACATATTGTATAACTAAACTTTTCTGAGCCTCAGTTTCTCTATCTGTGAAATGGAGAACAATAGGATCAGAGATTTAGAGCCAGAAGGGGCATTTAAGGGCCCTGAGTCTACCAGTGTCATTTTATAAAAGAAGAAACTGAGGCACAAAGAAATTAAATAGCTTTCTTAATGTCCCCAACTGCTAATAGCTTTCCTCTAAAATACATTATATATTTAAGTACTTTGGATGTATTTGCATTTATGCTGCACATATTTTTATATGTACTTGCTACCTACCTCATTAAACTGTGAGCTCCTTGAGGGCAGGGACAGTTTTATTCTATGTTTCATCCCCAGTAGGGTGTCCCAACCTCATCATTTTGCATAGGAGAAAACTGAGGCCCAGAGAGATCAAATGACTCACCTGGGGTTTTATAAATATTTAAGTTATCTGATGGGAGATAAATAATAGCTAGCATATATGTAGCATCTACTGTGTACCAGGCATTATATTAAACACTTCACAAATAATAGATTATCTCATTTAATCTTCACAACAACTGTGATACTATTATCTCTAATTTTACAATTGAGGAAACTGAGGCAGACAGAAGTTAAGTGATGTGCCCAGGGTCACACAGCTAGTAAGTATCTCATGCTGGATTTGAACTTGGGTCTTCCTGACTCCAGGCCCAGTACTGTACCACCTAGCAGCCTGGGAGCAGAATCCAGGTTTTCTTGGGTCCAAGTCCAGTACACTATCTGCTATCTCACACTACTCTAATGAACCATGATGGATATGTCCAAGATCTAGGATTCTGAATTTCCGCCCTTTGTTCATAATCTCCTATCTTTCTACTGTTCCTTCTGCCTTTCTCTTCTTATACTCTGGACATGGACAGGTAGTACTGTCATTGGAATGGAATCAGAACCCTGTTTGTGAATTTGTGTGATTACCGCTGGGCCCTCGATACTGTACCACAATTCTTGACTTTTCATTGTTTCCTGACTGTCTGTCATACTTCACACCCCCCACACCCACACCCCACTACAGTAGTTGTTTGAACTTTCTCTTGTAAAGGCTTCCATACCATCCCTTTCCTTCACAGCAGAGGAATTCATTTCCTGCTTTTCTATGGAAATAATTGTTCAACCTCCTCCAAACTTTTCTATTTCAGTTAAGAACCAAACTATCCTTTTCATCTCTCAAGTTTGCAATCACTCCCTACCTCATGGGATTATTTTTGAGGCTAGACCTCTGATTATATGGGTACAAGGAAATCCTGGAGGAGGAAACTACTTTCCCCCTTGCATATCAGCTTCTTATCTATAACTTACACTTTAGGGGAGTTGTCTGCATTACTGAGAAATCACCTGACTTGCCTTGAGTCTCATAGCCAGAATCAGTCTCGACTTGACCTTAGGCCCTTGTGGCCCTGTGGCCAACTCTTTATTCAGTGTCGGGTACGTGTAAGTGCTCAATAAATGCTTATTGATTATATACCACTGATTCTCCATGGGATTGTTTTGTAGATCAAATGATATAAAATGATCAGATTGTTTGCTGTCTTGGGGTAGGCGGAGAGAGGGAGAAAAATTTGGAACACAAGGTGTTGTGAAGGTGAACATTGAAAACTATCTTTCCATGTATTTGGGAAAATAAAATACTATTTAAAAAGAAAAAAAAGATATAATATGTGAATGCTTCACAAAATTTGACGCTGTAATACATATCTATTGTTCTTGTCATATGGGCATAGATTTAAAGCCTGAAGGTAGTACCTAGTCTTTTTTGCAGTTGTAGAAACTGAGACCTAAAAAAAAAAAGAAAAAAGAAACTGAGACCTAGGAAGGGGGAAATGATTCATGTAAGGCCATATATAGGATCATCCGTCTAGAACTGGAAGGGACCTTAGAGGTCACCAGCTCATTCCAGAGGTGGAAACCATCCCCCAGGAAGGGAAGTAACTTCCCCAAAGTTACAAAGAATGTAAATAGTAGGGATAGGATTTGAACGTGATTCTTCTGCCTCCACAGCTACTAGGCTTTCTCCTATATCATACTGTCTCTCTATGTCTTGTCTACTCTCCATCTATCAGAGACAGGAGTAGCCACACATCTGTGGCTGAGAAGGGCAAAAATGCAAATGGCCAAGAATTGAAGCTGACTCCATATTGGGACTTGGGAACACTGTGCTGATTCCATTAGGAAAGAGGCAGAACAAGGGTGTGATCGCCTGAAAATCAAGACTGATACAGAGGGAGGCAGGACTGCTGTGAGGGAGACTTAAGTGAAGCTTTCTGCCCCGACTAGAAGCACAATGAATTGGGACTGTGGCTGACCCAAACCGCCTCCTGATTAAATACGGCATGCATTTGTTTCTGGCCCTCTTGGGGTGCCTGCCAGCTGTAGTTGCAGGAAGGTTTGCCCATAACTGGCTTAGTTACTGTATTCATATGATGGCTAGGGAACCCTCAAGCCTCAGGGCCAGCAAGCATCTCTGTGACTGGGCACATCTGAAAGGTTATCTCCGGGGCTGAGAAGACAGAAGAAGCTCAGCTGGGAATACTGGGGGCCAATGAAGCCCTGACTCTCTTCCAAGAGATCCCAAAGCCTACAGGAAATTCAAGGCATACTTAATATATAGGTTGACATGTGATTGTTGTGGGATCGCGGCCACCATTTCAGTGGATTTTCTCATGGTTTTGCTTGTATTTCCATTACTCATCTTGAAATTTATGGCTTCAGTTCCATTCCTAGCCCAACGGATTGGTTTATCCAAGTGATCCTGTCTCTTCACCTCTCTATTTCTTCTAAGGGCACCAACATACTTCATGAAACCAAGGTGGATAACCTTGGAGCCATCTTTAACAAGGTCTTTTATCATCCTTAACAGCCTACATCCATTCAGACATTGAGTCTTTTTGATTCTACCCCCATTACATTGCTCGTATTTCCCCTTGTCTTGTGAGCTACAAGATAGAGAACTACAAGGGACCTCAGTAGCCATCTAGTTCAACTCTACAGAGGGAGAAACTGAGGCTCAGGGAGACTAAATAATATGTATGGTACAAACAATTGTCTGAGATGGGAAATGAAGCCAATTCCTTTGACTCCAAAGTCAGTACTTGTCTCCAACCATCCTCCCACCACCCTAATTCAAGCCCTCATTACTTGGGCTATTATGGTAGCCTCATTTTACCATCCAGGACGTCAGTCAGGCTTTGTAGAACCTGGCCAAGCTTATGTGCTGCTTGCCATAGTGTTCGAGTATCCATGATGCAAACAGCTAAATGGGACTTTAATGGAAGGCCTTTTGAGTCATGAGCATTTTAACAGGGGCCTTCTGGAGACAGTGCCCTCACTTTTACTATCTAATTCATCTCCTCATGGGGATTTTAGACCAGATAAGAATAGAAGGGTAGGACCATATCAGGCTTGTAGGGAAGATTTGTGGGACAAATTATGTCTTTTGCCTTTTAATGCCTTTTAATAACTGGCAACCAACATGTACCACTGAAAGAACACTGACCCTGAAGATAAGAGAGTATAGGTTGAAATACCATCTCTGAAATTTCTGTATGACTTTGAGCAAGTCACTACTTCAACTCCCATAGCCTCAGTTTCCTCATCTGTAAAATGAGTTCCTTTCTAATTCTCTATGTGCAATATTATGAACTATGCTCCAATGAGCTTTAATCGGGAATAAATAGCATAACTATCTTCAGAGTAATGGTTAAGAGATGTAATTAAAATCCAAGTACAGTGAGATTTATCTAAACTCAAAGCCTTAGCTTTATTTTAAAAAATTCTTTATTATGAACTTAATCAACAAATATAAACATTACAGTACCCAAAGAACCAAAAAGAATACTGTATCTTAACTTATGATCTCCTGATACATATTTTGTTTTTCAAACATAAATTTAACAAAGCAGTAACAAAATAGCTATTTGTATCCTTCTGAACTCCTGTTTTCATTGCTGTATTTTTCTCCTTTATTGATACTTTTCTTAATCTCTATTACTCCCCACTAATTTACCCCCCCCTCCTCCAAATAGCCCTCCTTCTGAAGCAATAAGAATAATTAGTCAAGCAAATCAGTCAGGCAAAACAAACCAACAAATTGACTGCGTCTGATAATGCGTGTCTCTTTTGTGCCTCTACTATGTCACATCCCTGCCGAGAAGTGGGATACATGGGAAGCACTGATTTTACATCTAAACTTCATTTTTCTGTTCTTTCAAAGAACTAAATCATGCTTTCCCAACATTGCATCTGATACAAGGGGGATCTGACCCAGTCCACGATTTCAGCACATCCCCTTACTAGTGAGGAGGAATTAGTGCAGTCATTGTCTCTGTGAGCCTCTTTCTAGGCAATTGTAGAAGCCCAAAGCTGTCACCTTAGAAATTAAGGAGAACCATCCACATCTAGAGACAACTATGAAGACTAAATGTGAACTAAAGCATGGGATTTTAACCTTTCTTTTTTGTTTGTTTGCTATTTTCTTTCTTATGGTTTTTTTGGTCTGATTTTTCTTGCACAGTATGACAAAAGTGGAAATATGTTTAAAAGGATTGCCCATATTTAACCCATATCAGATTGCTTGCTTTCTTGGGGAGGGCGGAAATAAGGGAGTGAGGGAAACAAAATTTGGAACACAAAGCCTTATAAAAATGAATGTTGAAAACTATTTTACATGGATTTGTAAAAATAAAATAATATCATTGAACAAAAATAATTAAGGGGAAGAGCATGGTCTGCTATTGGGATGTTGAGGGAAACCCACCATTATTATGGTTCTCTCTCTGCATGCGAGTGACATTTTCCATCCCACGTCTGCTGGAATTGTCTTGCAATGCTGAAAAGAGCCAAGCTCATCACAGTTGCTCATCACACAATCTTGCCATTACTGACCCCTTGTCTATTTTAATGACTTCTCACTTCACTTTTCACAGTGGCACTGAGACCTTAAGGTCACCCCTCAGAGAGTCTCCATGGCACAAACACAAGATGGTAAAGATATGTGAAAAAGTCTAAGGGGTTTGGGTAGATGGCAAGTTAGGTATGAGTCAATGATATGATGATGTAGCTAAAATCTTTTGTGTTACCTTCTATGCCAAGAATAACATAATCTTAGACTGCAATCATAGAAGCGTAATTGTCCCTCTGCACCTTGCCCTGGTCAGACCACACAGTGAGAATATAGTCTTTGGTTCTGGCCACCATACCTGAAGAATAACATTAGAAAACTTGAGTCTATTAAGTGGATGGGGAAGGGAGTCTGAACCATGTCCCGTGAGTATTAGTTGAAGGAACTATTAGAATGTCAGCCCTTTTGAAGTGTAGGCACTATGTATTTTACTTATTTACAAAGCTCCAGCACTTAGCATAGATCCTGGCATAGAACAGTTGTTGTTTAGTTATTTTTCAGTCATGTCTGACTCTGGAGTTTTCTTGGCAACTACACTGGAGTGGTTTGCCATCTACTTCTCTAGCTCATTTTACAGATGAGGAAACAGAGACCAACAGGATTAAGTGATTTGCCCAGGATCATAGAGCTAGTATCTGAGGCCAGATTTAAATTTAGGAAGATGAGAACTGAATCCAAGCCTAGTGCACTATCTACTGTACCACCTAGCTGGCCAAGCACTTAATAAATGTTTACCGACTCGTTAGCCTAGGAAAGAGATATTTCCAGAAAAAAAATTAGGAAAAAAGAAAAGAGATCTTGGGGATTGGGGGAATAGAATATGACTTACTTTAAATATTTGAAGGACCTTATCCTTTGCAACTTTGGAGGATTAAGATTTATAGACATCACAAGGAGGCACATTTCAATTCAATATAAGAAATTCCCTACAATTGGTGGTATTCAAAGCTGGAATGGACTTCCTTGTGCAACAGTAACTTTCTGTTCCTGGAGACATTCAAAGCAATCCTCAGATGCTGTTTGCTTGGAATGTTGTTGTAGAAGGGATTCAGATACTCTAGCAAGGGACTGGACTAGACTATCCCTTTTGGCTTGAACTCCATGATTCCAAAATGAAAATAATCCATTATCAGCCATTAACATACATGTATGAGAAGTCAAGCTGTCACCTTGGAAAGCAGAAATCAAATGAGCAAGAAATTGAGCAAAACCTAGGCAGAAATGTATGTGAGGGAGGGTCTGTGTCATGAGCCAACATGTATCAAAGACAGAGACAGAGGACTCATTTGGAATATGTGGGCAAGGCAAAGAAGCACTAGTAAGGCCCATATGGTTTAAGGCATATGACAGAGAGGTACAGAGGTCCTATGCTGAAGAAAATGTAGGAAGGCACTGAAGCTTTTCGCCTTTCTCTTGGGCCCCTGAATAGGGTGAGAGTTCAGCAAAGGCTGCACCCAGGTATAGTGAAGGTGCTGGTTGAACCTTTCCTAGCATAAGTATTGACGGTGGGGATAGTGAATGTTGTATCCAAGAAGAACCGAGTCGGGTGGGAGAGGAGTCACAATGAAAACAAGTCAAGGACAAAATCTTGGAAAATGGTTTATAAAGGTGGTCAGGAGCTAGTATCTAAAGAAGAAACTCCATAGAGCATAAAGAATCATGACAAAATCTGAGAGGGAACAGGCAAGGTTAACTTCTCAGATTTAAGTTGCAATCATTTCTTGAACTAGACAAGGAGCTGGCTCAGAATGCGGCATTCGTCGGCTGTATGGTACCCATATACGCTTTGCCTAATTATGTGTGGCTGTCATTGTTTTCCAGTTTCTTTTGAAGTCCTTCAGGCTCAAACTCCAGGGACACCTTCCCCCACTCCTTCACATGTCACTGTTCTCTACAATTTTTCCAGTGTTTAGAAATGTCTAAACTTGGACTCTTATTTTTGACCTATCTGGTCAACTTGGCCACAGGTGGATGACATGACTGACTTTAATTCCACATTCCAGCATTTCAATACAGCTGTGATTTTTATCAGTTTTTTTGGGTGTGTTCCCTTTAACAATGCAATTGGCAGTGGACCCATGCCTGCCCATTCTGTGTACTCTTCAGCCATGCTCTCCTTTAAATCCACCATAGGTGGTCTACTTGTCATTATGAGGGCTTCTTTTAATTCTCTTCACAGTATGAGATTACTGATCGAGCACAGAAGCTGTCCAGTGGTTCCCTTTGCTCTTTTTACCTGATCAGCCCATACTGTTTTTTAATCGTATAATTTACTGACATATTTTTTCATGCTTCTTCAGCATAATTCCTTGCTTCAAATACCCCGTAGCCTGCTTCTACCCACATGATGCCTCTCCACTTTTGGATGAAAGTTTATTTCAATCTTTATGACTACAGTGATACCATATTATCAGAAGAGTATTAGGCATCTGGACCTTTCTAGCTTCTTTTGAAGTCTTCCTTTCAGGCCATTAAAAGAGCTAGATAATTTCCTAAAGGCAAACTAGTCTACTCTCTTCTGCTCATTCATAGGTGCAGATCACTGACCATTTTCATTGCCCGTCACATATGTAAATACTGATGAAGTAGGATAATGCCTGGCATCCAGAAAGAGCTTAATATATGCTCGTGGAAGTGAATGGACTCCCTATATTGTCCATCCTGTTACTAATAGTAACTAATAGTTACTAATAAATACTAATAGTAATTACTATTACTAATAATACTAATATTAGTATTGGGCATTCTTTATTTGCTTAGATTTTTCTGTGGGAATAGTTAGGATGAACTCTTATGAATGATTATGTATTTAGTAAGCTCAGCTGTCTTTCTTTAGGATGATGGCATCAGTACCATGTCAGCTTCAAACTAGGTCCTCTGGAGGATTTTTGTGTCTCCCTTCAACTCTAATCATCAAATATGTATTTGTTTGGCTATGCTCTTTCACTCATGCTTTCTTTCCCACATTCCTTAAGCTTCCATAAATGTTTAAAATCTTGAAGGGCCTTATTCTGTGCCCTAGACCAATACAAATCTTAGCTTATGTTTTATATTATCTTTTCTTTCCTACCCTATTAAGATTTTGACATCTCTCCCCACTATTAAAACTACAATTGCTACCTATTGCACATTCTCCTTAGCAATGTCCCAAGGGAATCTGGGGGGCTTAATCACTGATTTCCCTGGACACACAGGCTTTCATCTAGTCTTTAGAATACAGCCTTTCCTTCATTTAGCTGCCTGGCAGAAGGCCATATCTCTCAAAATGCAATCAGGGACTCTCCATCAGAGTACTTAAATTGGTAGGAAATTTAATCCATTGGCAAGTTGTGATGCAAGCACTTTATCAGAATGAACAAGTTTCCCATAAAATTCTGAAATACAATGATCACTGATGAGAGAGACTTTAATGGGGCTTTGAATGCACCTGCCTCAGAAATGGAAAATAGAGGAGGAAGGGCATCATGATCATCACTCAATCCATTCAATTACATTGAGACTAAAGAATTGGGTAGATTATATTTCTATGCCTGAACACTTGATTTTGTGTAAATTCACATTTCCTTGACAGGGAAATAGTATTTAAAAGGAACAAACAGCAAGTTGGCAAGTCTCGTATCTGTTTTTTTTTTTTTTTCCAAGTCCTCCTTGCCTAGATTTCAGGAGAAAGAAAGAGGAAGTAGAACTTCCTTGGATATGGGTTGGAATTAGAGACAGTGATAAGATGGACCTTGTATCTTTTCCTCTGTATTATCAAATTAATTATCATAACAATAGTTAAGCATCCAGTTCTTTCTATGTCAGTATTTATGCACAGATGGACCCCACTTAAAAAAATCAATATATGAACAGTTGACCTTGCAAAATACATAAAAATCAGATGACCATTGTCTGTTTTTTACCATTCCCCATAGGAGTTTTCAATTCTGAGCTGCTCTTCAATACTTAGCTCATTATGTAAAGGATCCACGATTTCATCCATGTTGGTACTCCCTCTACTGATGCAGATGAGAAACCAGCCGTGATTATTTAATGAGATGCTATGGCAAAAACAAACACTCATTGCCTGGTACTTAATCCTCTGGAGATGCGCCTCAGTTCGTAAGCATCCAGTTGATTACTGGGTGCTATTCAAAGTCCTTCCACCTTGTTAAGCACCTGCCAGAGCCTATACTAAACTAGAATAGCCTTTTAGCAAGCTTCTTCATACATAGACTTCACCCAAGCTTTCTCTACAGCTTCAGAAGCTGTTAAAGGAGACCATTGATCCTTTTGAGGTCTTTGTCACCTCTTGCCAAGATTATTGAAATAGCCTCTTGGTTGGTGTCTCGACTTCAAGCCTTTCTCCATTCTAGTCATCCCCTGCTCAGCTGTCAAAGTTATCTTAAAACACAAATTTAACTAGCCCATCTCCACCCATCATTCAACCAACTCCAGTGGTTCGGTATTGCCTCCAGGATCAAATATAAATTTTTTTTTTTAACTTTTAAAGCTCTCCGTAACCTAACCCCTTCCTTTCTTCTTAATCCTTACAACCCCACCTAGTCCTACATATATGTTCTGCAATCCATTGTACTTCCTTCTTGCTATTCCTTGCACTAGACATGCCATCTCCTGCAATTGGGAATTTTCACTTGCTGTTCCCCATACCTGGAACTTTCTCCTCATCTGTCTGCCAACTTCTCTGGCTTTCTTCAAGTCTCAACTATTAACTAATATTCTATATTCGACCAGAAGTCTTTCTTGATCCCTTTTAATGCTAATGCCATTGATTTTCTCTAATTTATCTGGTATATATCTTGTTTGTATGTAGTTGTTGGAGTGTGGTATCCCCTATTAGATTGTAAGCTCCTTGAGAGCAAGGATCGTGTTTTATCATTCTTCATATTCCCAGCATTTAGTGAAGTACCTGAGAAATGGTAGGTACTTAATAAATGTTTATTGAATAACTGACTGGAGGAGCTCCTTCTAAGAAGGTATGATTTGTCTTGTAGCAATTTGACATTTACATAATTTTTCTAGAATATTAAACCATTATCAATAATATTTATTGAGTTCATTGGACAATACGTTTAAACATTTATTGAGTATTCATTCTCTACAAGGCTTTTTGTTCTCAATTATTGTGAGTTTAAGGATCTTCTACCATCTAATACTGGACAACCAGTCTTTGCCCACAAATTTGCCCTTGAATTGAAATGTTCTTTAATATTCTTTTCCCTTGAACCCAAATCCAGAGTTGTATTTTTCAGTGTGCTTTCAGCTACAGTTATCTTCCAATTATCTGCATGAAGTTAATCTCTGGCACATTTTTCAACCCAGCCTGGTTTCTTTCAGCCACCCAGCATGCTTTCAGGTTACCTCCCGCTTCCCACAGTAGGTGTGTGTTCAAAGCACACAAACCCATTTTGTCATTAACCTAAGCCAAAAACTAACTGAAAAGGTAAATCAAACACTTAAGAAAAGTAAACAATCAGACATTGTAGCCCATCTTTATAATCCCTGCTTCCTGAAAGGCAGAGACTAGAAGATCTCCTTAGCTCAAGAGTTCTGAACTTGAGTGGGCTAAGCCAAATGAGTATCCATACTATGCTATGCATTAATGCATGGAGCTCCTGAGAATGAGGGGCCACAAAATTTCCTAAAGGAGGACAAAGCAGCCTAGATCGGAAAACAAAGCAGGTCAAAGCAACTGTGCCGATCAGAGTGAGTCAGGGTGAGTTGTGCTTGCAGCCTGGGTGAGTTAGGGAGAAGCTAGTCTTAAAAACAAATGAACACAACAAAAACCCCTCATTATTTCATTAAAAATAAATTGAAATGTACTGTGTTCCAAAAGCACATTTCTATGTTTTTAAATAAACAAATGTTCTTTTGGATTACCCTTTTTGGTGACTTGTGATGTCCCATCAATGTTTTATTGTACTAGTGACTGAGAGGATACAATTTGTTCAGAGCGAATTCATTTAATGAAATAATATAGTAAGAAAAGTAGCAATGGAAAAGTCTTCCCCTTTCATAAACCTGGGTCACACCCTCCCACAAATACATCAGAGTAGACACAACTACCAATCATGAATGGGGAAGACATGTGGCCAGGACACATGCACGAAAGGAAATAAATTAGAGAAGGCATGTGGAGGAACTACTCATGTTTCTGATGTTCTAGCTTCTTTCTGTATTTGTTCCCTACAGAATGCTGCTGCTCTCTTATGAGCTTGTAACTGGGTACTGAATGACATTTTTGCTGTTTCATATTGGATTTTGTTTCTCTGCTGGTTCTGCACAAAGAATTTTATGTCCCTGTTGTTCCTTGGATGTCTTATGCCCTTAGGTTTCTTTATATTTTATGGTCTATCTCTGCTGTCTTATGACTGATTCTGGGTATTACTCTAGCTTCTGGACTTTATCTCTTTAGGGCTACTCGTTGGCCATATAGGCTCCAGTTTACTAAGGTAGTAACTTTAAAGCCTCTCCCTGAGAGTCTCCCAGCACAATTTGACAGCTCTTTAGTCAAAGAGCCACCACATACAGCTAACAGAAATCAAAACTGCACCAAGCATACCCCTCTCACTGCTACCCCCACTGTCTCTTCAAAAAGCCCTTTGTTGGGTTAAGTTCTTTGTCCTAGCCAACTATTTGATTAATGACTAAAAATTCCCAAGTTCTTCTTTGCCTTGATATGCAAGTGAATGTGAAGTAGCTCAAAAAGCAAACAGAAGAAACAAGCTCATTCTTTTCTATCCATTTGAATCCAATCCTTGCTTGTTCACTTATTAGTCAGCAGTGACTGTCAGCACCCTAAGTTTTGGTACTACATTCTGACCAATAAAAATACCTCATTGTCTCCTTAGAAAAGTTCTCTGCAAATGTCCCTTATTCTTATTATCAATAGTAAAATAGGAAAGTATGCTCCAGAATAATGGTGGCCGAGAAAGACTCTGGCATAAGTCATGAGGTTGATCCTGATCTTGTGGGTGAGTCAGATGCTCATGAGAGAACATTTGAGTGTTCAGTTACAAGGGAAGACAGCTAATTAGGTATCTTGCAGATTTTATTTTAAAGGGAGATGAGAGATTCCCAGTATGGTATATGAAAAGTAAGTGTCAGTATCAATTTTTCATTAATGGGATAAATTATTTTCTGGAATGAAAGAAGCCATTTGAGCGATTTTAGGAAAGAAACTAAGGAAGTCCTTAGTGGTGATATAAAGTTTTTTGGCATGGAAGAGAAGCACTGGAACACTGTTCCTTAGAGATCCTGCTAAAGGATGGACTGAGTTGGGAACTCAGAGCAGTGTTCCCTAAGGGAATCCTAAGAGTTCTTCTTTTGACCCTTATGGTCTCGCTCCCTAGCCTTTAGTACCTACCTGCTCTCAGGAATATATCTGATCTCAGGCATTTGCAAAGCATGACATATAGACTGACTGGCCACTTTAGGTCATTGTGTTCCCACTTTTAAGCTGAAAACTTGTCTCTGCTTGGAGAATTAAAGGATTTACCCCTCACCACTCCCAATTTTGATTTGCTTTTATGTAGGTGGAGGATAGTGAGAACGATTTTTAATGCATATGTGAGCATTTGCTAGGAAATTTTAAGCTTTTCATTGTAAGGTGGCTGAGCTGTTCTGCCTGATTATGCCAAGTGTAGGGTAGCATACTTTATGAGGAAATACTGAGATCCTAAGAAAAGCAGGGTCTGTATCCCTGTTTATTAATAGGGTTAATTGGGGGAGTTTACTCACAAAGAGTAGGAGGTGGAGAGAATGGTGAATCCCTTTACCAATCCCAGGTCAGGCTGAGTATTATATAGAAGCAGAACAAAGAAGGAATAGTGCCAGAGATGGTTCAAGGTTATATGCAAGTTCTCCCAGGGGATAAACGGGGCTTCTTTTGCTACTGATATTTGTTCAAGATAGGTTATATTCTTCTGGGGAGTCACAGATCATGACTCTTGATATCATCATGTATTTGTGGGCAGGGACTATAGTTTTTTTTTTTTTTTTAATTTTGAAGGCTCTCCTTCCCATCCTTAGCAGAGGGCTCCATATATAGGATAGAGAGTCTTAACCCATTTTTTGATTTTTCATGGAGACTTTTGGTAGTCTGATGAAGCCTAAGGACACCTTCTCAGAATGATATCTTTAAATGCATAAAATAAAATATATAGGATTATAAGGGAAATCAATTATAGTAAGATATAATTTTCAAAACATGACAAAATCCTTCACAAGCTCTTGAGCTTACCCCTGGCAGAAGAATCAAGAAAGCCTTTGAGAGGCAGCTGAAAGGGAATAGAAAGACTCTGAGAGTAAAAAAAAAGCCAGATTTGATTTCCCCTTCCACCATTTATTAGCTCTGTGACCATGAATGAGCCACCTCAGCTCTCTGAATCTTAGTTTTCCCCACTATAAAATGGGGGGGGGGAAATCTCTCTGTAAATACAATTTGCCACAGAACTATGAATTGGTGGTGGTGTTTATTGGAGGAGTGAATTAATTCACAAGCACAAGATTTATCCTTCCTACTTTCCTTTAAAATGAACCTTAAGAGATTCCTCCATATTATTTTGAATCTGTATAGTAGAAGCAAATATTTGAAAAGCTGTGTGCCATCTAACGGTGGGAGACAACATGGATTTGTCCCTCAACCAGCCCTCTAGATTGCAAGCTGAGTGAAATGCCATGTCAATCAAACTCTGGAGTAGGTAGCTACTGTTCTTTGTGCCAATGGCTTCCTTCATTCCACCCTGCCATGCTTACTCTGATTTGAGTCCTGAATACAATGCAAGTCTAAAAGACTCTGGAATTTTGGATTGTCTTTTGGATTATCTGATAATTTGGATACTGTGGTGTTTTTCTTCTTTAAAATAATAATGGTTCTCTCTGGGAGCAGGTTTCTTGGGGAGGTTTTCAATCAATAATCACCCCAAATGTAGCCAGTTGTTAAAAGTTCAAATCTTTTATTGTGTCCTTCAATATAGCCCCTTTAGTTTTCTTTGAGACCTTTCTCCCTCTTTGGTTCCAAGAGCTCTTGACACTAATCTTTTGCCTCTGCCAGCTTTGGCTTCTCTTCTTCCAAATATCTCCCGCCAGCACCAAGGTGAAAGTTGGAATGAATCTCTTGTCTCCTTGCCTGGGGCTGGGCAGCTTTCTGGAGAGCCTTTCAGAACAGTCTTGGTCTCAGTGGGGGAAGTGCAGGAGCCCAGCCCACCATGGTGAAGTGAATGAATCTGGTTGCGCCTCTGAGAGAGGGCTTCTCCTGAACTGCTTTGACTGGCTCACTGAAGCTCTATTTATGCTCCTTCTCCAAGAATGGGATTTGAGAGTGGGATTATGGGTTTCCTCGCAGAGTGCTCTCTGGCCCTAAGAGCTTCTTGCTTATATGAGCTTTCTAAAGGTGTGAACACAAGCATTGTTTCTATCAGTTCTGGCCCATAACATCTCCTTGGAGGATCAGATCAATCATTCTGAACCATGCTAAATTAGATAATTATTGTCTCTATCAACTCTAAAGATCATGTTAGCTTTTGGGTGTCCTATGTTGTACCATTGATTCATATCAAATTCATAGTCCAGTATTAAAATGCTTTCTAGCTATACTCCGATCTTCTACAAGGTAGCACATTGGAGAGAGAACTGTTGGGAAGATAAAACCTTTTTTATATGAAAGGAGAGAATATAGTTAAGAGATCTAGATTAGGGGTTCTTAGTCTGAAGTTCATGATCTTATTTTTTCCTAATAATTATACATACACACTTATATATATCTGTATATTTATAGATATATAAATACATACATATATACACATATATGTATATTTGATTTTCTTTGTAATATCACATATTTTATGCATTTAAAATGTCATTCTGTGAAGAGATTCATTAAATTTTACAAGACTGACAAAATTATCTATGACAAACAATAGGCTAAGGAATCCTGTTCTAGAGAAAGACTATTAACATCTTGGGTGGACAGACCCCTAGAGGACACTTTACTGGAGGATCTGGGTAAAAGTTGAAGATGAGAAAGGGTTGTTATCAACACCACTGGAGGGATTACTTAAAGTGATAAGGTCACAGATCCATCATAATATGAAAGAAGTGAAGCATGAGGAGAGACTAGAAGCAAAGACACGTATTAGTAGGAATTATAAGTCTAGATGGTAGGGAATAAGTCTATACTATCTATGTTAGTGGCTGTGAATAGAAAGTGCATATGTGAAAAATGTAGAGTTTAAATCAGCACAACTTGCGTGTTGATTGGATGAGGAAGGACTGGTAAGAGACTTGGAAGATGATGGTGCCCTTCATAATAATAGGAGGGGCTTAGGGAGGAGGAGGCTTAAACTGCTAAGTTCCATTTGAGAAATAGTAATGTGAGCTGCTGATGAGAGAGCCTCATAGATGGAGCTGTCCAGCACTCATTCGGTTATGTGGGGCTGCAATTGAGAGAGATGAGAGCTAGGTATACAGATATGGAATCATCTGCATAGAAGTGATAGTTGAATAGATGGGTGATAAGATCATTTATGGGAAGAGAAAGTAGAAACAGAAGAGAAGGAGACCGAGGACACAGGACACAGCCACCCACGTACAGAGCACTTATGCTAAGAAGGTAGAGATAGATGTTACAATTCAGTAAAGGAAATGCAAAAGCAGCAGCCAGATAGGAAAGAGGAAAATCAGGAGAAAGGAATCAGTGGAAAGAGAACTTTCAGAAGGGAGGGGCAGTCAACACTGTCTAAAGCCACAGACAAGTCAAAGAAGATGAGGGCTGAGAAAGGCCATAGCTCTGGCTTATTCCTACTAAATTAGAAAGGTTTTGAACCCCTCCTTGGCAACACTTGGAATTGGAAGACCTGCCTAATTAAAGGTGGAGAAGTTAATTTTTGTTTGCTGATGTTCAGTCATTTGTCAGTCATGTCTAACTCTTCATGACTTTATTTGAGGTTTTCTTCACAAAGATAATGGAGTGGTTTGCCATTTTTTCAGTACATTTTACAGATGAGGAAACTGAGGCAATGAGGGTTAAGTTACTTGACCAGGGTCATAGAGCTAGTAAGTTTCTGAAACCAGATTTGAACTCATAAAAGTCAGTCTTTTTTACTTCAGGCCTGGCATTCTTTCCATTTGCCCCCGATTTTCATTACCAGAAGTTAATTCATATGATAATCTGTTTTGGTCCTGACAACTCAGGAAAACAGGCTATCAAGGCTTGAAGGGGTTGTAATCTGTTTTGGAGGAATCACTTACATTGATGAAATCACACATCTTTAAAAACAAGTAATGAAATGAATTTGATTCAATTGAATTTAATACAACCTTCATTTATTTTGTTACACATCTATTTTGTGTCAAACATTGTGCTAAGTCCTGGAGATACAAATAAGGCAAACGACATGCTCTACTCTCAGAAAGTTAACAGTCAAGTGGAAAAATACACCAGTAGTTGTATACAAACTATTTATATCTATATAACATATATATATATATATATATATATATATATATATATATATATGACATAATGAACAGAGAAAAGGCATTAAGATTACAGTGGGTCTGGAAAATCTTCTTTTAGTAGGTGAGGTTTTATCTGGCACTTGAAGGAAGTCATCAAGAAGAGATTAGGTGACATGGAGGACAAATGAAAATGCCCAGAGTCAGAAGATGAAATGCCTAGTGAAAGGAATAGTAAGGATGTCAGTATAACTGGATTACACAGTATATGAGGAATATACAAAATATGAAGACTGGAAAAATAGGAAGGGGCCAGATTATCAAAGTTTTTAAAAGCCAAACAGAAGATTTTATGTTTGATCTTCAAGTAATAGTGAGCCACTGGATTTAATTGAATAGTGGGGGGAGGTGATATGCGGCAGGATCAGACTTGTGCTTTAGGAAGGTTAATATAATAGCTGATTGAAGGGTGGATTGTAGTGGGAAGAGACTTGAGACAAGGCGACCAACTGACCGACAACTGTAATGATTTAGGTGTGAGATGATGAAGTTCTGTTGAGAGTGTGTCAGAACAGAGAAGAATATATATGTTGTAAAGGTACAGAAATTGATGGGACTTGGCAACAAACTGTACATGGGGAGTGATTTTGAAGAATTGAAGGTGATACCTAGGTGGGAGACTGGATGACTGGGATGATGGTGATGTCTTCAACAGTAATAGGGAAATTTATAAGAGAGAAACATTTTGGAGAAAAGTTTAGGACAGGGGTCCTCAAACTTTTTAAATAGGGGGTCAGTTCACTGTCCCTCAGACTGTTGGAGGGCCGGACTATAGTAAAAACAAAAACTTTGTTTTGTGGGTCTTTAAATAAAGAAACTTCATAGCCCTGGGTGAGGGGGATAATCGTCCTCAGCTGCTGCATCTGGCCCACAGGGCAAAGTTTGAGGACCCCTGGTTTAGGAGGTCAGTTTGGTACATGTTGAGCTGAAGATGTCTACAGTATATCTAGTTCAAGATATCCAAAAGGCAGTGGGAAATAGGAAATCTCTCAAGACTTGAGAGAGATATTAGGGCTGGATGAATTTGAGAATCAGCTACAGAGAGGTCATAGTTGAACCCATGGGAGCTGATAAGATTGCAATGCAAAATAGTAATAAAAGGAGAAAAGAAGGCTCAAGACTGAGTCTCAGGGGACAGCCATGATTAATGAACATGATCTAATGGGAAAAAATGTAAAGGAGACTGAAGAGCAAGTTATTAGGAAGAAAACCAGAAGAAGAAGAGTGTCAGGAAAACATAGAGAGAAGATTGACAGGGAGAAGGTGATCAACAGTCAGAGACTAGAAAGAGGTCAGGAATTATGATGATTGAGAAAAGGCCATTAGATTTTTGCCTTTAAGAGATCATTGCTAACTTTGGAGAGAACAATTTCAATTGAATGATAAGGTTAGAAACTAGACTGTGGAGAGTTAAGAGAGAGAGAGTAAGGGGAAAGAAAGGGGGCGAGGGAGAAAGGGAAGGAGGGAAAGAGAGAAATATATATATATATATATATATATATATATATATATATATAATTGTTTCATGTTTCATGAGCAGCATGAGCATGACATGTTCAGACCTATGTTTGAGGAATATCAGTTTGGAAGTTTAGGGGAGAGGCTGAAAGTAAGGGAGACCAATTAGGAAACTATTAGTTCAGACAAGAGGTGATGAAGGTCTGAAATAAAGTGATAGTTATGTGAATGGAGAAAGGGGGGACAGATTGAGAGGATATGTAAGGATAAGGGCAACTGAGATTGAAAACTAAATTATTCCGGGTGACTGGAGCATTTAAAAAAACAGATATTAGGAGGAAGCGTGTTTCTGCTGAAAGATCATTCTGTTTTGCACATTTGGAATTTGAGATGCCTGTACAGGTGAAGATGTCCAAAAGGCAATTGGTAATGTCAGATGGAAGGTTCGCGTGAGAGATGGGTTGGATATATAGAGCTGAGATTCATATGCATAGAGATGATAAGTGAATTCATGGAAGATAACATCTATTAGAGCAATCAAGGCCCCAGCATCCCCATTCCCTAACCTCAGTCTTAACTGCCTAACTCCCATATAATTAGAATTTTTCACACTCATAAATGCACCTATTCTGGACTGCCAAATAGTGCTCAAGATATACAATGACTCTTGGCTTAGTCCTTGCTTATTTTGCTTCTTTTCTGCAATCACTGGGGGATTGCCAACTTTTTTTTTGGTCAATCAACACATCTTCTCTGTGTTATTTACTGTGTAAAGAATACAACAGAAAAAGAAGACATAATTCCTGATTTCAAGGAGTTTGCAATCATGTTGAAAACCTTAGGGTAACAGCCATAGTATGGTACCAACCCAAAGAGAAGTTTTTGGGGGTAAAGACTATCAGTGATGAAGGAGCTTAAAGAGAGGAGAAGACTCAGCATACACTAGAAAGTTGGTGATGGATGCAAGAAAAACACATACTTGAGATGCACATGGATAAAAAATTAGGATGTGGACATTTGAAGAGAAGTACAGTGACTTGGGTGAAGACATAAGAGGCAATTTTGGGTCAAGTTTGGGAAATGACCATGAACTAGGAGACATGCTTTATATGGAGAGATTGTTAAAGACTTAGCAATTGTTGGGACGGAGCCAAGATGGTGGAGAAGGCACACGCTACTTTCTAAGCTCTTCTCTTACCCTCTCTATCAATATTATATCGAGCCTCAAAAATAGTCTTGACTGCTACAATTCGTAAAGATAAGAAGTAGAACAACTCACCGGCCGAAGAAAATCTGCAGTCTCGCCAAAAAAGGTTGGTTCCGGGGCCAGGGGGGAGATCAGCACAGACTGGGAGAGAAATTAGGTTCCGAGGAGAGCCTCAAACTGAAAGTGAAAGCACAGATCTCAGCACAAGCGCAGCCCCAACCCCGGGGCTTTTCCTTGGGGCAGTTGCGATCCTGCACGGCAGGAGGACACAGGGACACAGCCCGGGTTAGCCTCCAATCTGCGCAGTGGGGGGCTCGGCTTGGGGCCATAGAGCTTTCCCAGGGCCGATTTGCATCAGAGACGCTAGGGCAGAATTTGGTAGAATCGGCAGTCTGTGGTCAGCTGCTAATACTCACAGTCCCACAAGAGGCTCCGGCCTGGGGCAGTGATACTTTCACCCCTTAGTCTCTAGCCTAGGGCAATCGCTAACCCACACAGCCCTACTGGGCACTTTGATAGCTCAGCCAGTGCTGAATCCACTTCCTGTTGGGGGAAGGGAAAACTCTCACTCAGAGCACTCCCATACCTCGGAGCTGGAAATCGGTTTACATCTCTCCCTGTTCTGCAGAGGAAGCTGGTAACCCGCTTGCCTAGGAGACATACCCTAAAGGCTTTAAAACATGAATAAAAAGATGAAAAGAATTATTGACAGCTTCTATGCAGAAAAAGAGCAGGTCAGCAAACCTGAAGAGACCTCAAACAGCAAAAATGCATCAGACTGTCCTCCTTTACATGATGCTCTCATAGAAGAGACCATTAAAAGTTTCAAAAAAGAGTTAGAAGATAAATGGGGAAAGGAAAGAAAAGCCTTACAAGAGAGCAACAACTTCCTGAAATACGCCTGAATTGGAAAAGTTAAAAAATTCCCAGGAAGTGCAGGGAAACAAAATTGGTGAATTGGAAAAAATAAAGAATTCACTAGAAAGTAGGATGTGCGAATTGGAAAAGACAAAGAACTCGCAAGAAAGTAGGATCTGTGAATTGCAAAAAGAAAATAATTCACTAAAAAAAATTAGTGAAATGGAAAAAAATTCCACAGACCAAAACAATACATTTAAAACTCAATTGGACATATACAGAAAGAAGTAAAAAGCTAATGAAGAAAATAATTTCTTAAAAATTAGAACTGAACAAATAGAAACTAATGATTCATTGAGACAGCAAGAATCAGTCAAGCAAAAACAAAAAATGACAAACTGGAAAAACCATGAATTATCTACTTGCAAAAACGACAGACTTGGAAAATAGATCTAGGAGAGATAACCTGAGGATCATTGGACTTTCCGAAAACTATGATGAAAAAAAGAGCCTAGATACTATTTTACAAGAAATCATCAAAGAGAACTGCCCAGATGTAATAGAATCAGAAGGTAAAATAGGCATTGAAAGAATTCATCGAACACCTTCTGAAAGATACCCTAAAATAAAAACCCCAAGGAATATTGTGGCCAAATTTCACAACTATCAGATTAAGGAAAAAATTTTTATAAGCAGCCAAAAAAAAACCATTTAAATACCGAGGTGCCACAATAAGGATCACCCAAGATCTGGCTGCCTCCACATTGAAGGAACGAAGGGCCTGGAATATGATATTCCGAAAGGCACAAGAACTTGGGATGCAGCCGAGAATAAACTACCCAGCTAAGCTGAGCATTTTCTTCCAGGGAAGAAGATGGACATTTAATGAAACAAATGAATTGCATTTGTTTCTGAAGAAAAAACCAGAACTAAACAAAAAATTTGATCTCCAACCATAGAACTCAAGAGAGGCAGAAAAGGTAAAAATAACTCTTGAGAATTGTATTTCTGTTGTGGATATACAAAAAGAATACATGTATAATTTGATTGTACTGATATAACATAAAAAAGGGAAGTAGATATGGAAAAGGGATGATGGCGGAATAAGGTGGGAAGGAGGGATAAAAAGAGGGAAACCACATCCCACAAAGAGGTAAAGGAAACTTATCATATCTGAGGGAATTTAGAGAAGGGAGGAACATTGTGTGAATCTTACTCTCATCAGAGTTGGCTCAAAGAAAAAATAATTGACATTTGTATTAGAGAAAATTCTCTCTCGCCTCATTAAAAGCGGGGGAGAGGAAAAGGGAAAAGAAAAAGAGTAATAAGTGAAGGAAGGGGAAAAGATTGAAAGGGGGGGAGGGAGGGATTATAAAGAGGGTAAGCATCGTGATACAAGTGGGGTACATAAGTTCAAAAAGGGGAAAAAGGGTTGGGGGAGATAAGAAAAAGTAAAGCATAATCTGGGGTTATTAGGATGGCAGGAAATACAGATTTAGTAATTCTAACCGTAAATGTGAATGGGATGAACTCCCCCATAAAGAGGAGGCAGATAGCAGACTGGATCAAAAGTCAGAACCCTACAATATGTTGTTTACAAGAAACACATTTAAAGCAGGGAGATACATATAGAGTAAAGGTAAAAGGCTGGAGCAAAATCTATTATGCTTCAGGTGAAGTCAAAAAGCAGGGGTAGCCATCCTTATCTCAGATCAAGCAAAAGCAAAAATTGATCTAATTAAAAGAGATAAGGAAGGTAACTACATCCTGCTAAAGGGCAGCATAAAGAATGAAGCAATATCAATATTAAACATATATGCACCAAGTGGTATGGCATCCAACTTCCTAAAGGAGAAGTTAAGAGAGTTGCAAGAAGAAATAGACAACAAAACTGTAATAGTGGGAGATCTCAACCTTGTACTCTCAGAATTAGACAAATCAAACCACAAAACAAATAAGAACGAAATGAAAGAAGTAAATAGAATATTAGAAAAATTAGGTATGTTAGATCTTTGGAGAAAATTGAATGCAGATAGAAAGGAATATACTTTCTTCTCAGCAGTTCATGGAACCTATTCAAAAATTGACCATATATTAGGACATAAAGACCTCAAAATTAAATGCAAGAAAGGAGAAATAGTAAATGCTTTCTTTTCAGATCATGATGCAATAAAAACTACATTGAACAAAAAGTTAGGGGGAAATAGACCAAAAAGTAATTGGAAACTAAACAATCTCATCTTAAAGAATGATTGGGTGAAGCAGCAAATTATAGATACAATTAATAATTTCACCCAAGATAATGACAATGATGAGACGTCATACCAAAATTTATGGGATACAGCCAAAGCGGTAATAAGAGGGAATTTTATATCCTTAAATTTTATATACTTAAATAAAACAGAGAAAGAAAAGATTAATGATTTGGGCTTGCAACTAAAAAAACTAAAAAAAGACCAAATTAAAAACCCCCAGTCAAACACTAAATTGGAAATTCTAAAATTAAAAGGAGAAATTAAAAATATTGAAAGTAAAAAAACTATTGAACTAATTAATACAACTAAGAGTTGGTTCTATGAAAAAGCCAATAAAATATATAAGCCTTTGGTAAATCTGATTAGAAAAAGGAGGGAGGAAAATGAAATTAGTAGTCTTAAAAATGAAAAGGGAGAACTTTCCACCAATGAAGAGGAAATTAGAGAAATAATAAGGAGTTATTTTGCTCAACTTTATGCCAATAAATTTGATAACCTAAGTGAAATGGATGACTACCTCCAAAAATACAGACTTCCCAGACTAACAGAGGAAGAAGTAAATTGTTGAATGAGTCCCATTTCAGAAAAGAAATAGAACAGGCAATTAAACAACTCCCTAAGAAAAAATCCCCAGGACCAGATGGATTTACATGTGAATTTTACCAAACATTTAAAGAACAATTGGCCCCAATGCTATATAAATTATTTGATAAAATAGGGAATGAAGGAGTCCTACCAAATTCCTTCTATGACACAGACATGGTACTGATACCTAAACCAGGTAGGTTGAAAACAGAGAAAGAAAATTATAGACCAATCTCCCTAATGAATATTGATGCTAAAATCTCATCTCCAGGATAATACACTATGATCAAGTAGGATTTATACCAGGAATGCAGGGCTGGTTCAATATTAGGAAAACTATCAGCATAATTGGCCATATTAACAACCAAATTAACAAAAACCATATGATCATCTCAATAGATGCAGAAAAAGCATTTGACAAAATCCAACACCCATTCCTATTAAAAACACTTGAGAGTATAGGAATAAATGGACTTTTCCTTAAAATAATCAGCAGCATCTATTTAAAACCATCAGTAAGCATCATATGTAATGAAGACAAACTGCAACCTTTCCCAATAAGATCTGGAGTGAAACAAGGTTGCCCACTATCACCGTTACTATTTAATATTGTATTAGAAACGCTAGCTTTGGCAATAAGAGCTGAGAAAGAGATTAAAGGAATAAGAATAGGCAATGAGGAAACCAAATTATCACTCTTTGCCGACGACATGATGGTATATTTAGAGAACCCCAGAGATTCTACTAAAAAGTTATTAGAAATAATCCACAACTTTAGCAAAGTTGCTGGTTATAAATAAACCCACATAAGTCATCAGCATTGGTATATATCACTAACAAAATCCAACAGTCAGAGTTACAAAGAGAAATTCCATTTAAAGTAACTACTGATAATATAAAATATTCAGTAATCTATCTGCCAAGGGAAAATCAGAACCTTTATAAGCAAAATTACAGACCACTTTTCACACAAATTAAGTCTGATCGAACCAATTGGAAAAATATTAAATGCTCTTGGATAGGGCGAGCAAATATAATAAAGATGACAATATTACCTAAACTAATCTATTTATTTAGCGCTATACCAATCAGACTCCCCAAAACTATTTTAATGACCTAGAAAAATAACAACAAAATTCATATGGAAAAACAAAAGGTCAAGAATTTCAAGGGAATTAATGAAAAAAAATCAAATGAAGGTGGCTTAGCTGTACCAGATCTAGAACTATATTATATAGCAGCAGTTACCAAAACCATTTGGTATTGGCTAAGGAATAGATTAGTTGATCAGTGGAATAGGTTAGGTCCAAGGGATAAAACAGTCAACAAATATAGCAACCTAGTCTTTGACAAACCCAAAGACCCCAGCTTTTGGGATAAGAACTTACTGTTTGATAAAAATTGCTGGGAAAATTGGAAACTAATATGGCAGAAACTAGGCATTGATCCACACTTAACACCGTACACCAAGATAAGGTCAAAATGGGTTCATGACTTAGGCATAAAGAATAAAATTATTAATAAATTAGAGGAACACAGGATAGTTTACCTCTCAGACCTGTGGAAGGGGAAGGACTTTATGACCAAAGCAGAACTAGAGATCATTACTGATCACAAAATAGAAAACTTCGATTATACCAAACTGAAAAGTTTTTGTACAAACAAAACTAATGCAGACAAGATTAGAAGGGAAGCAATAAACTGGGAAAATATTTTTACAGTCAAAGGTTCTGATAAAGGCCTCATTTCCAAAATATATGAGAATTAACTCTAATTTATAAAAATCAAGTCATTCTCCAATTGAAAAATGGTCAAAGGATATGAACAGACAATTCTCAGATGAAGAAATTGAAACTATTTCTAGTCATATGAAAAGATGCTCCAAGTCATTATTAATCAGAGAAATGCAAATTAAGACAACTCTAAGATACCACCACACCCTGTCAGATTGGCTAAGATGACAGGAAAAAATAATGATGATTGTTGGAGGGGATGTGGGAAAACTGGGACATTGATGCATTGTTGGTGGAGTTGTGAACGAATCCAACCATTTTGGAGAATAGTTTGGAACTATGCTCAAAAAGTTATCAAACTGTGCATACCCTTTGATCCAGCAGTGTTACTACTGGGATTATATCCCAAAGAGATTATAAAGAAGGGAAAGGGACCTGTATGTGCACGAATGTTTGTGGCAGCCCTTTTTGTAGTGGCTAGAAACTGGAAACTGAATGGATGTCCATCAGTTGGAGAATGGCTGAATAAATTGTGGTATATGAATATTATGGAATATTACTGTTCTGTAAGAAATGACCAACAGGATGATTTCAGAAAGGCCTGGAGAGAGTTACACGAACTGATGCTGAGTGAAATGAGCAGGACCAGGAGATCATGATATACTTCAACAACAATACTATATGACGACCAGTTCTGATGGACCTGGCCATCCTCAGCAACGAGATCAACCAAATCATTTCCAATGGAGCAGTAATGAACTGAACCAACTATGCCCAGAGAAAGAACTTTGGGAGATGACTAAAAACCATTACATTGAATTCCCAATCCCTATATTTATGCCCACCTACATTTTTGATTTCCTTCACAAGCTAATTGTACAATATTTCAGAGTCTGATTCTTTTTATACAGCAAAATAATGTTTTGGTCATGTATACTTATTGTGTATCTAATTTATATTTTAATGTATTTAACATCTACTGGTCATCCTGCCATCTAGGGGAGGCGGTGGGGGGTAAGATGTGAAAAATTGGAACAAGAGGTTTGGCAATTGTTAACGCTGTAAAGTTATCCATGCATATAACCTGTAAATAAAAGGTATTAAATAAAAAAAAAGACTTAGCAATTGTTCTCTGAAAAAAGGAACAAATAACACATTTTTAAGCTTTATCTATAATAATAACAATAATAAAGTTAACATTTATTTACAGGTATATACCAGGCACTATGCTAAATGCTTTACACATATTTTCTATTATTATCCTCACAAAAACTCTGGGAGGTTCACTCTACTATTATCCCCATTTTACAGATAAGGAAACTGAAGCAAACAGAAAGTAAGTGACTTGTCCAGAGTCGCATGTGTTTCTGAGGCTGTTTAAACTAAGGTCTTCCTGACTCCAGACCCAGACTGCGTAGCTGTTTTCTTAACACTCTCTCACTCTCTTAAATTTAGACAACAAACAAAACAATAAAAGTATTATTGATTTACATTATTTGCCAATTGCCTTTTTGAAATTGTAGTAAATTTATTTTGAAAACACATTGCTTTATGAATCAGTTTGAAAGAGCAAAATCAGAAGAAAAGGGAAGAACCATGGGAGCGAGAAACAAAAGAGAAAAGGAAGTGAACATAGCTTATGTTGATTTATATTCAGTCTCCTTAGATCTTTTTTCTGGATATAGATGGCATTTTCTGCTTAAAGTCTATTAGTATTGCTTCAGATCACTGAACTGCTGAGAAGAACTAAGTCTTTCATGATTGATCACACTTTCTTGCTATCATTTTGTAGAATGTATTCTTGGTTCTGCTTGTTTCACTCAGCATCAGTTCATGTAACTCTTTCCGGTCTTTCTATAATCGGCTTGTTTATTTTTTTTTCCATAGAGCAACAGTATTTCATTACCTTCATATACCACAGCTTGTTCAGCCATTCCCCAATTAATGGACATCTACTCATTCTCTGATTCTTTGCTACCACAAAAAGAGCTACTATAAACATTTTTGCCTCTTTTATGATTGACTTGGGATACAGATTCAGTAACGGGTCAAAGGGTATGTACAGTTTTATAGCCCTATGGATATAATTCCAAATTTCTCTCCAGAATGGCTGGATCAATTTAGCACTCCACCAACAATTCAGTAGTATCCCAGTTTTCACACATCCCCTCCAACATTTATTATTATCTTTTCCTGTCATTTTAGCAATCAGAGAGGTGTGAGGTGGTACCTCAATTAATTTGCATTTTTCTAACCAATAGTGATTTAGAGCATTTTTTTTTTCATGTAACTATAAATGGCTTTAATTTCCTCATCTGAAAATTGTCTGTTTATATGCTTTGACCACTTATCAATTGGAAAATGATTTGTATGTATTCTTACCAATTTGACACAGTTCTTTATATTTTTTAGAAATGAGAACTTAATCAGAATAATCAGTCTGTAAAGATTTTATCCTAGCTTTGTACTTCCCCTTTAATCTTCTTTCTGTTGGTTTTGTTTGTGCAAAACCTTTTTAATTTAATGTAATCAAAGTTGTCCATTTTGTCTCTCATAATGTTCTCTAATTGTTCTTTAGTCATAAATTTTCCTCCCTTCTCCAAGGATCTGATAGATTAACTATCCCTTGTTCTTCTAATCTGTTTACGGGATTAGCCTTTATGTCCAAATTATGTACTCATTTTGACCTTATTTTGGTATGGGGGGGTGAAATGCAGTTTTATGCTGATTTTCTGACATATTATTTTCCAGTTTTCCCAGAAATTGTTGTCAGATATTTGCCAATTTCCAAAGGGTAAATGCTCCTGTTGGAAATTTAGTAATTGGCTCTTATAAGTTCATTTGAGTTGGCTCTAGCACACTCCCGGATAGCTACCATGGCATACAACAGAATAAAAGTCCAAAAAGAGCTCAACAATTTGGAACAAAGTGAGATATGATAGAGACAAATGTAAAGTCCTATATTTGGGTTCAAAAAGATCAGTCTATATTATGGCAGGATTTTAATCACCTCAAAGCATCAAGAAGTATACCAAACCATCTCCTTTTGGTGAGTTGGGTGGCCCAGTGGTTAGAGCACTGAACCTGGAGTCAGGAAAACCCAAGTTCAAATATGGCCTTGGATATTTCCTATCTGTGCTACCATAGTCATGTCATTTACACTTCATTTACCCTAGTTTCTTCATCTATAAAATGGAGACAATAATAGCCCCTATTTTCTCTGGTTGTTGTGAGGATCAAATAAGGTAACATTTATAAAGCCCTTTTCAAACCTTAAAGTTATACACACATACATGTCTATATTTATCTATATATCCCTGTCTCTCTCTCTTTCTCTCTCTCTCTCTCTCTCTCTCTCTCTCTATATATATATATATATATATATATATATATATATATATGTGTGTGTGTGTGTATGTATCTATGTTTATGTATATATACATATATATATATATATATATATATATATATATATATAGAGAGAGAGAGAGAGAGAGAGAGAGAAAGAGAGAGAACAAAGAGAGAGAGAGACAGAGAGAACAGAGAAATGGAAACAAAGAGACAGACATAGAAAGAGAGGCAGAGAGACAGACAGAAAGAGAGACAGAGAGATGAGAAGAGAAGAATGAAGGGAAATGATGAAAAGACTAGCCTCAGATCATACCACTGGCTGATAGCAGCATTAGGACTTGTATCCAGATCATCTGGCTCCCCATCATTGACCCATATTGCCCACAGTCCTCCCCAAGGGCCTTATCTCACTGTTGATGTTTTCTTGGTTTCAGTTGGAGATACTCTTTTCAATCCTTCCAGAGACTGGATGGTTGAGAAATTTTCAGATCCGTTTTAATCAGCCCTCTGTAGATGTGACTGCCAAGATGGAAAAAGGTTATTTGAATTATTAACCTTTCATACCAGGAAAAAGAAATTCCCTGGGGGACTAAGGAGCCGACTAGCTCAGCACGAGCACTCTGGCATTGCCTAGCTAAAGTCCACGGTGCCTTGGAACAGCAGAAACGTTGTCTTCTCATTTTCAGCTAATGGAATCCGAAAGCCAAAACGATCGGAGCTCAGGGAGTAGACAGTGGAGTTGAGATGTGGGCTGATTTGGAGAGACTGGCTTTTCATAAAGTTACCTCTTTGCTGGGCACATGTGATCCACAATCTGTATCTGAGAGCTAAGATGTGAAGTGGATCCGGATGTCTGCGCAAAAGATGGTTTTTAATACGCACTGTCTTCCAGGACAAAATCGTGCTTGGGAGCCAGAGGTTTGTGAAGACAGCTGCACATTTTGGTTTTGACTGAAAGGCATAGAGTGTAGTGGGGAGGAAATGTAATCTTAACCCCTGGGATTGCTCTTCTGCCTTGGAGTGAGTGATCCAGGGAAGGGGAGAATTACATGTGCCCCGAGTTTCCTTCCCCTCAACCGGAGATTGGTGTTGAGTTTCCCCAAACAGACTTTATCCATGTACATATACCCCTTTGAGTGCTTGTCTAAGCTTTGCTCGGCCAGCCATGAATGCGGGGATGGAAATGGAATCTGGGCTGTCAGAGAGCTGGTTAAGGAGTGTGTCTGACTTCTCAGTAATGAGGCCAAGGTCATGGCTTACGCTGTGATCCACGATGGACTCTGGCCCAGACAGGGTTAACGGTAGAAGTGTGCTGGCTTTACTGGCATTGACAAGGCAGCAATGGCCTGTCTGGGTCACTAAAGCGCTCCTACCTCGTACTTAGGCAGTGAGGAATAGTGAAGAGGGTGGTTAAATATGGAGAAAGGAGTGAATGTGAAGGCCCTATAATGGCCTAGGCATTGGGAATACAGAGATAAAAATAAATAATCCTTGCTCTAGAGGAGCTTATATTGTATCTGGGGAGACAATATAAACACACAAAGAATAAATACATGCTTGAATAATTATGAGGTCATTAAGTACTTTCCAGTTAGGAGGGAATGCCCTGGCCCTTAGAGGGGATTAGGAGAGGTTTGGTCTAGAAGGTACTATTTCAGCCGGGTAATGAAGGAAGTTAGTAATTCTAGGAGGCAGAGATGAAATAGAAGATGGAGTTTGACGTGAGAGAAATGGAGAAAGGCCAGTTTGTCTGAAACCTAAGCAGGAAAAGAAGGCAAGGTCTCAGTTTATAAAGCCCTGAGGTACCAAGTCAGTGAAATGGCCGAGTCAATCAGTAAACTAGCATTTATTAGGTACCTACAACATGTCCTGCACTGCAGTACAAAGCACTGGGAATACAAATTAAGGTGCCCCCCCCACAATGTCACTAGGTACAAGTTGGTAGCCTTAGCATAGGGTAGGTGGGCTGAGGACAAGATCTGCTGGGAATCTGTGGAAATAGAGATGCAATTATACTGAGAAGTTAGATAGGAATGACAACCTAGTTTGGGTAGAGTTAATCCTTGGGGGATCCTGCAGTAGCCAACCAGAGCCAAAATAAGCCAGCTTGATCCTCTTGTCTTTCTTGCCTTTCCATGGATTCATACATAAGCCCTAATCCATGCAGCTCAGCAGAAACAGGTGAAAGAATTGGGAATGCTTTGGAGCAAGTGTGTCACCACCAATGGTAAAACAAAGTACATCATCTCTATATGCAAAGAGAACCGTATTCTCATAGTAAGTCACAGAAAGAGTGGCAGAGGCATAGATTTCCTGGATCAAGGCCACCATGTTTCATTCCTTCAGAGTTGTCAGTATCGGTCCAATTACTTCCAGATTCCAATTCAACTATACCCTTCCCTTCTATTCTATTCCCATTCTATTTTCTACCTGCTGTCCTTCATAGCACACCTTTTCTCCTATTCCTTCCCTTTCACAGGATCATAGATCTAAAAGTGAGAATAGACTTTAGAGGGCTTAAATTTACCGATGGCCCTGTGAGGTAAAATGACTTGGTCAAGATCATATGCTAAGTATCTGAGACAGGACTTGAACCCAGGGTGCCTGACTCCATTTCCACTCTGTCCACTATACCACACTGTCCCCATCCCCTGGCCATCTTGGAAACTGGGTTAAGATACCATATTCCTTGTTGGCCTGTGCCTTCTTTCATATCTCCTTCTCTGCGTTGGACCAGGATGAGAAAAGTAGGCAGGCTTCTTGATCCTCTAGGCCAACCCCTTTTTACCTTTAATCAGTATCCCCCTCCTCTTTTGAGGATCACTTCATCCACATAGATCCCACATTCAGATCCCTACCATTGTTTGCTGTTGGCCCCCAGGTCATCTTTCCTTCTTTCTTCCTCAAACTTTAGTCTGGTACTTGAGTACTTTAATTGAATTCAGATCAATGTTTCCTTAATTTTCCTCTGTGCCCTAGCTCATAAATCTCAATTCCTATGACCTGCTCCTTCACTCTAGTTTAGTCACACACAGGGATGACCATACTCATCACTACCTACAAATAGTTGACCTTCACAACCTATAATTCGGAAATACCTGTGTCTGAGCATAACTTTCAGGCCTTCCAACTTTTATTCCTTAGCCCTCCAAAACATGTGACCTCTGAGCTGGAATCACTTTCCTGTTTTTCCAAAATTCTGACACTTTAACCAGTTTAACTTTGCACTGTCATCTTCCCTTGAATTTCTTTGCCTGTTGCCCTATCATTGCTCATCTATTTCCAGATCCCAATGTCAGTGGATCCACGGCTTATTCTTATTATCAGTCCCATCTGTTTTCTCATTGACAAAGGTCAATTGTTGAGTCTTCCCTGAATGACTATTCATCCCCCATCTTCCAAAAGCTGTTCAAACCTCTCTTCTCAGTCCACCTACATCGCCACCTCCTCTCTTCTCAGCAGAGTTTTCACTAAAAACATTGAGGCCTCTTATAGTCTGTTCATCCTCCCCACATCCATACTTAAAATCACCTTACCATCTCCTTTCTTGATCTAATCCTAGTGGATGAAGTTGGCCAATTCCAACCCCTCCATTTATACCCTAGTTATCACAGAATCACAGAATTTGAGAACTGGAAGGGAAGGCATCTAGTTCAACCTCTGACTCAAAGGAATCCGTCCTCCCATTTATCTAGTTCTTTTTTTGTCTTTCCTCATTGGACTGTAAGTTCCTTGGGGGCAAGGATTATCTGGTTTGTATGTCTATCCCCAACATTTAATATGGTGCCTACAATACAGTAAATATTCCTCTCTTTCTCCTTCCCTCCCTCTCTCCTTTCCCTGCCCCCCTCTCTGTCTCTCTCTCCCTCCTTCCCTTCCTCCCTCCCTCCCTCTCTCCCTTTCTCCCTCTTTATCTCTCTTTCTGTCTGTCTCTCTGTGTTTCTCCTCTTTCTTTCCCTTTCACCCTCTCTTTCCTCCCTCTCTATCTCCCCTTTTCTCCCTCTATCTCATCTCTTTATCTGTCTTTATAACAGGTAGCCATTCATTTTTTGCTTAAAGATCTCTAAAGAAATTGAACCCACTACTTCTCAAAACACAACGTTCCCTTTTGGAATGCTCTAATTGTTAAGATTTTACTGACTTTGAGCCTAAAATTGCTTCTTTGCAACATTTCATTGGTCTTTGGGTCACAAAGAATGCATCAAATTCTTTCTTTATTTGACAGTCATGCAATTGCTTGAAGATAGTTATAATGTCCCTCTGAGTATTTTTCAGGCTAAATTTCCTCAGTTTCTTCAAGTTCCATACTGAGATGCCATGAAGTCAAGGCTCTTTTACCTCAAGGCCCATTCCATCCCTTTTCTGTCCCTTTTTGATATTTTGGTACTTCAGTTATTAATATGTGTGTGTCTCCTCCATCTTCTTCCTCTCCCTCCATCATTTTCAATGTTTCCTTATTCAGTGGTTCTTTCCCTAATGCCAAGATCTCCATCTTCCTGAAAATACCTTCCCTTTTCTCTATTATTCCTTCAAGCTATCACATTATCCCTTTCCTCTCTTTGACAGTTAAACTCCTAGAAAAAGCTGTCTCCCCTTAGTTCTTCCACTTTCTCATCCTCCCACCCCAACACACTTCTCCATCTCTTGCAGCTTTGCTTTTGTGCTCTCTTGACTGAAACTTCTCTTTCCAAGGTTACAAATCACCTCTTAACTGTTAAACTCAATGATCTTTTCTCAGTCCTTATGCTTTTTTTTATTTTTTTATTTAATAGCCTTTTATTTACAGGATATATGCATGGGTAACTTTACAGCATTAACAATTGCCAAAGCTCTTGTTCCAATTTTTCATCTCTTACCCCCCCCCACCCCCTCCCCCAGATGGCAGGATGACCAGTAGATGTTAAGTACATTAAAATATAAATTAGATACACAATAAGTATACATGACCAAAACGTTATTTTGCTGTACAAAAAGAATCAGACTTTGAAATATTGTACAATTAGCTTGTGAAGGAAATCCAAAATGCAGGTGGGCATAAATATAGGGATTGGGAATTCAATGTAATGGTTTTTAGTCATCTCCCAGAGTTCTTTCTCTGGGGCATAGCTAGTTCAGTTCATTACTGCTCCATTAGAAATGATTTGGTTGATCTCGTTGCTGAGGATGGCCTGATCCATCAGAACTGGTCATCATATAGTATTGTTGTTGAAGTATATAATGATCTCCTGGTCCTGCTCATTTCACTCAGCATCAGTTCGTGTAAGTCTCTCCAGACCTTTCTGAAATCATCCTGTTGGTCATTTCTTACAGAACAGTAATATTCCATAATATTCATATACCACAATTTATTCAGCCATTCTCCAACTGATGGACATCCATTCAGTTTCCAGTTTCTAGCCACTACAAAAAGGGCTGCCCAAACATTCGTGCACATACAGGTCCCTTTCCCTTCTTTATAATCTCTTTGGGATATAATCCCAGTAGTAACACTGCTGGATCAAAGGGTATACACAGTTTGATAACTTTTTGAGCATAGTTCCAAACTACTCTCCAGAATGGTTGGATTCGTTCACAACTCCACCAACAATGAATGCATCAATGTCCCAGTCCTTATGCTTTTTGAGCTTTCTACAGTATTTGAGACTTTGACCCCACCCCCTTCTCCTAGACACTCATTTCCTTGGGATTTTGTGACACTCTTTCTTCTTGTCAAACATTTCTCTCTCAGCACCCCTTGCAGGTTCATCATCTAAGTCCTGACCCCATAAATGATTGCACCTAGAGGTTCCTTTCTTTCCCAATAGGCCTAGAGCTTATAAAGGTCCTTAGAGGCCACCTCATCCAATTCTCTCACTTATTCCTTCCTTAAGACCACTCTTCCTCTTAACTTTTTTTATTTTTCTTGAGGGCATCATCATTTTTCTAGTTAACTAGATTCCCAAACCAATATCAAACTAGTTACCAAGTCCTACCAATAATAACTCCTCAACATCTCTCATGTCTTTTCCCTGCTCACATCACAAACACCAGAATTCAAAAAGCTTCAGTGGTTCCCAATTACATTTATAATTTTTTTTGGTGAAGCAATTAGGCTTAAGTGACTTGCTGAGGATCACGCTGGTACTCTATTCACTGTGCTATCTATTTACCCTCTTTTTTTTTATTAAAAAAAAAGAATATAAAAAAGACAGAAAAGGGAAACAAAATAGAACAGAACACTGTCATGTGCCCAGCAGAATATCAGGGAGGATTCAAAATATACAACAATAAATTTCCAGTAGAAGAAATTACATTCATGAGTGTCCATCTTTTCTTTGCTTTCTTGTAGGTTGTTTTGTTCTCTGCTGTGTACTTTTTTTACTTTATTCCTTTTCTATATAAAAAACATAAACATAAACAATTTTTCCATTTTAAATTACTTGAAATTGATCTTTGATATTAGCTCATATGTTAAATTTTCTATTGAGTTCAGATTTGGTTGAAAGAAAGTCCTGAAAATCTGCTAGTTCTTTGAATGTCCTATTTTCCATTCTATATTATGGATAATTTTGCTGGATATGACATTTTTGGGTGCAGCCTACTTCCAGATTGCCAATAGACATAATTCTAGGTCCTCTTCAGGCTTTTATCGTGGTTACTGATAAATCCTATATGATTTTAATTGTACCTCTAACACAACTGAAAAAACAATTCAGTGAAATTCAGGGAAAAAACAATTGCTTTTCTCCTAGTTTCTTGCAAAATTTTCTCTTTGATCTGGAAGTTTCAAAATTTGGCAATAATATTATTATGTGTTTTCCACAAAGGATCTCTTTGAGGTGGTGATTGGTGGTGAGGTGGATTTTTTTCTTCTATTTTTACTGGCCCACCCTGTTCTATCTAATCACAATTTTCTTGGATTATTTCTTGAGTTATTGTGTCAAGTTGCTTTTTTTGGCTCACAGCCTTCAGGTAGTCTAATTTTTCTTTATATTTTCTCTTCTTAATTTGTTCCCCCAATCTGTTGCTTCACATTCACTTATATTTTTCATTCTTCATATTTTGATTTGTTATCTCTTGGTCTCTTATAGTTTTACTGGCTTTCCCTTGCCCAATTCTAATTATTTTCATCTTTAAGACTCTATCTCCTTTTATAGTTGGCTAACTATCTTTTAAAATAATCTTCTTGTTTTTCTTGGATATTTTTATTTTATTTCATTTTTTCCTCAGTGTCTTTCATTTGATTTTTAAATTCTTTTTTGAGTTCTTCTATAAATTCACTCTGGACAAGGAATCCTTTAATATTACTTTTTGGGGTAGAAGAAGCTTTTTTTTTAAACTTCAGTGTCCTCTTTTGAAGATGAAGCCTCCCCTCCCCTATTACCATATTAAGTTTCCACCATAGGATTCTTTCTTCTTTGCCAGTTCATTTTTTAAATGAGGAGTATTAGTGAAAGTACTTTTAATTGTGGGGTGGGGGAATGGTGTCTCTAGCTTCACTTCAGCTTCCCCCTCTAATCTGGACCCCCAAATTGAAAGCTCCTCCCTCCTGCAAGTGCCAGCAGCCAGCAGCATCCCTGTCCTGTTGCTTTTGCGCTCACTGATTGTGCTGGTTCCTTTGGCAACATAACCAAACCTGGCATTCCTAATCAGCTGAGATTCCCTCAATCTGCCCAGACTTGTACGCTCCTCCTCCCCACAGTCTAGGAGGTGAAAGTTTCTGTGGTTCCTGCTGAAGCTCCAACCAAACCCAGCTTTCCCTACGAGTCCGCACTTGGTGTTTCTGTGGAGCTATCTTGGAGGTGTTTGCACTTCACACTGGTTAATCCCTGACCTGCAGTCTTTCTTCTTTCTTCTTGGATTGTACCTGGAGGACTCCTGTTTTGTCTTGTTTTCTTGATTTTTTTACCACTCTTTGTTCACCCTGAGGCACAAATTTGTTCTGTTGGTGGGGGAAATCTGGAGAGCTTGAAATTTACTGACCTACTCCACCATCTCCCTAGAATCTTCCCCCTCCCCATTACCTTTAGAAAAACTGTACAAATTCCTGTTTGACATTTCAAGTTTTTCTTAATGTGACTCCGGTTTCTATTTCCAGGTTGATTACATATTACTCCCCCTCACAATCTCTACAATTAAGCCAGTTTTGACATACTTGCTATTCCCCATATGATTTTCTATTTCCCATGTCTGTATAAGGCTGTGTTCCGTGCCTGAAATGCTCCTCCCCTTTTCACCTTGGCTTCTTGAAACCTCTAGCTTCCTTCAAGTCTCACCTCAAGAGTTAGTCCTTTCAAGAGTCCAACTCTGAACTCCCCCTCCCCCTCTCAGTGTCTCCTAATTAGTATGTATTTGTTTTGTTTATAGCCTATCTTTACTTATTCATGAAATGTATGGAAATCCTTAGTACAATGTAAGCTCCGTGAGGACTTGGGCGATTTCTCTTTGGTCTTTATATCCCCAGAACCTAGCATGGCACCTGTCCTGGGACTTAACATTTGATTGTGAATTGGTGATCTCATCAGCACCCATGAGCCTAATTATCTTCTTTATGCAGATTTTCCCCTCGTTTACAATGTAGTACTAAACTCTGTAATTCCATTAACATAATTCCAACATTTATATCAAGAACCTACTATATGCTAAGTAATGAGGTAAGTTCTTGGAATAAAAAAAAATACAAAACAACCTCTATGCAAAGAAAATTTCATTCTGTATAACATGTACACAGCAAAGGAAATACAAAATAATACCTTGCTACAACCAATTGCCACTTTTTGTTCAAGGAAAATAATCAAAGCAACATTAGCATTGCTGTGGGGAAAGGTATGACTAATATTCAGTGAATGGTTCTGCTCAGATGTATAGTCTCCATGAATGTATAGTCTCCTAGTAGATTGTAAAGTACTTAAGACAGAGGCTACTTTTACTTTTGTTTCAGCACCCAGTGCAGTTTCTGGCACATACAGGTGCTTAATACTTGCTTGTTGATTGATTTTTGTCAGAGCTATTTGATTGGCTAGATTGAAGGGGTTGTACCTCTGCAATGAAGGGCTTCAAAGATCTCTGCTTGGTTCTGCTCAGTTTAACATGTTTATTTATGACTTGGATAAGCATAGATGAAATAGTAAGTTTGCAGATAATACAAAGCTAGGGGGAGCAACTTACCCACTGGGTGATAGAATCATGATCCAAAAGGATCTTTATGACTTATAATTTCATTTTATTGGATTGAATCCAATATTCTATTTTGAACTAGATCTGTGAATTCATTTGCATATATAACTCCCATCTGAAGAAACCATATGTCTGGCATATAGTAGGTACTTAATAAATGTTTATTGATTTATTGATACCAGTGCAGCACATTCTCAGTAATTTAAAGTCTTTGGGAGTTGTCCAAGGTACCAAGAGATTAAGAGACTTGCCAGAGCCAATATTTTGCTGATATGGGTCTTGAACCCATTTCTCTTGCCATGACTGGCTCTCTATCTACTATTCTACACTATCTCTTAAAATGAATTTTAATATGTATAGATGCAAAATATTAACTTTAGGAACAAAAAAAATTGAACAATCAAGCATAAAATGATGGAGGTATAATTAGACTGGAGTTTTGTTTGGGAAAAGATTGGAGATTTTAGGCAACTACAAGTTCAACATACATCTTTGTGCTTTCCCCAATCAAAAAATACCCCAAATAGCATGGATGATTAAGGAGGTGAGAGTCCTCTGTCTTTGTGCCTTGGACAACATAAAGAGTATTGCATTTTAATTCTAGCTGCCTTGTTTTAGGAAACATCAACAAGCCAGAAACTATGAAGTCAAAGATGGAGTTGAAGGAACTATGAATGATTATTCTGAAGAAGAGAATGATATTGGGAGGAGAGAGGCAGTATGATAGCCATTTTGGAATATTAGAAGGGCTGTCATGTGAGAGATTAAATTTCTTCTACATGGCCTCAGAGAACATAACTAGGAGCAATGAAAGTAAGAAGGGAATATTAATGTGAAGCAAATCTTCTCAACAGTCAGAGAAATGGGCTATCTTGGGAGGAAGTAGCTGTCTTCTCCTTTCTGACTTTCAAGTTAAAAAAAAAACCTCGGGTAGGTGTGATAAAAGGAATTTTGGTATAGGTATATAGGATTAGAAAACCTCAGGGGATTGTCCTAACTGACCTAGTTTTTTTGATACTATATGACTGCTTTTTCTGGTGCCCCTTCTCCCATTTTTGTGTGTATCCTGGACCCATTGTCAGTCTGAAGATTTTCTCTCTCTCTTTGTCTCTGTCTCTCTCTCTTTTTTCTTTCTCTCTCCTCTCCTTCTTTCTCTCTTTTTTCTCTCTCTTTCTTTTCTTTCTCTCTCTCTCTTTCTTTCTCTTTCTTTCTTTCTTTCTATGTATCTATGTATCTTTCTATCTGACAATTGGGGTTAAGTTACTTGCCTAGAGTCATACAGCTGGTAAGTGTTCTGAGGCTGGATTTGAACTCAGGTCCTTCTGATTCCAGGGCTGGTGCTCTATCCACTGTAGCACCATCTAGCTGCCCCCAGAATTTTAATTTTTAATTGTATATAATAAAATACATATATTGCAAAGTAATTATATTGAAATGCAGTTATCAAAATAATTTTTGAAAAATTTGTTAATCTCAGCGTAGGAACCCTGGAGCTAGATCCTTCCCAACATCTTCATTCCCTCCTCCCACACCCACCCTCCCCAAAATCAACCTTCCAAAAAAAGTAAATATTTTTCCTTCTCTCTGACTCTAAACTCCTTTTAGGTAGAACTCAGTTCATCTGATAACCTCATCTATGTTAATTGTTTTGATATGTTGCCTTATTGATAGAGAGGCAGCTATGACTTGTTGGCTAGAGAACTAATTTTGAGGGGCTAGGTTCAAGTTATGTCTCTGATACAATTTCCTGTATGATCCTGAGAAGAAGGAAGGCAAGGAAAAGAACAAATATTTATTAAGCATCTAAGACATGTCAGGAACTGTGCTAAGTGATTTACAGATATTATTTCATTTAATCCTCATTGCAATTCTGGAAAGTGGATGCTATTATTATGCCCATTTTCCATGTGAAGCAACTGAGGCAAGAAGGGTTTAGGGATATTGTCCAGAGTCATATGACTAGTAAGTATCAGAGGCCAAATTTGAACTCAGGTTTTCTTGACTTCAGGTTCAGTGTTCTATCTACTTTAGTACCAAGTCTCAGGAAATCAGTCAAAGACTTAAAATTGTAGAGAAGGACTGACTAACACTGGTAGAAGGATGGAGTTTTCTCACCTGGGAATTCCCTATACTAATGAAATCACAGGTCTAATCTCCAATCCCTCTTCCGACTCCAGGAGTAACAGTATCTGCATTTGAAAGGTCCTTCCATGACTCTCACATTAAGAATATGAAGCATTGCATTTTTTCTTTGAAAGTTTTTTTTTCTTCTTGATCCGATTTTTCTTGGGCAGCAAAATAACTATATAAATATGCATACATATGTTGGATTTAACGTATAATTTAACATATTTAACACATATGGGACTGCCTGCCATCTAGGGGAGGGAGTGGGGGTAAGAAGGGGAAAATTTGGAACAGAAGGTTTTACAAGGGTCAGTGTTGAAAAATTACCCATACAGATGTTTTGTAAATAAAAAGCTATAAGAATAAAAAAAGAATGTGAAACATAAGAGCAGAATAGTTCAGAAGAGGCTTAGAAAAAGCTGGTTCCTTGGAAAATTCCTTCAGTTGACAACAACATGAACAAAAATATTAATAACGAGCATTTATATACCTGTTCTGTTTCTGACATTGTGCCTGTTTACAGACATCATCTCAGTTGATCTTCACAATAACCCTGGGTGGGAGGTACTGTTATCATCCCCATTTTACATTTGAGGAAACTGAGGTAAAAGAAGGTAAATGAAAATCACTTCAATACGAGTAGTCATTTCTGCTAAGATGGACCTTGAGTGCTAGCCTTCTATTTTCCCTGGGATCTCCATTATCTTGCTCTCTTTTAGTGGCCTGCCTTTTAGTAGGTTTTGTATGTGGAAACAAACGTTTGTTAGCTAAGATAGTTGAGAAATACACATGCATGGCATAAGCTGTGTTCAAAAGAGGGGGTATCTTCAGCACCCAGGGATGGGCCTTCAGTGTCTCTTACATTTGTGTGAGAATGCCTAGAGTGGGTACAAGGCAGAGTAGTGACTTTATTTATCTTTAAAATTCATTTCTACATACGGAAAAAGAGCCATTTAAAGCCAGAGAGACTGAGAGAAAGAATTATGACCAGAACCCACCGTGAAAGAGATGCCCTTTTAGCTGATGTGAAAGATTTCAGTGTGACTTTATTTCCGACAGGGAAACATTTCCAAGCGTGAGCCTGATTTCAACTAATAGAGCTTTAGTCGACCTGGGATTTGAAATCCTCATTTCTACGTGCTTTCCTCCCGAATGCCTTTAGGACTTTATTTTTCCAGTAAACTAGCAAAAGGGCACATTTATTTGACAACTCCTTCATCAATGGAAAAAGACTGAAAATGACATCCATGTAAGACTGAAAGGCAAAGAGGCACCCTGAGGACTGCTTCCAAAAACAATACCAAATGAATGTTAGGATGATGAAATTTAATGGGAAACCCATCTTGAGTCATAGCTGCCATCCCAGAGATACTGCCCATGCATACCCACAGGCTTTGGTTAATAAGAGCTTTCTAAATTTAAGCATCTCAAATTCAGAAATGGGAGGGACCTTGGAGGTCCCCTAGCTCAGAACTCACGTTTTATAAGATTAAAAAGATTGCTGAGATATCAAATTGATAATAGAATTTTCAGAAAGATTAAAAGGTTTCTGGGTACCATGAGTCTTGGAAATAAATAAGAATATTTATGTGGTACTTTAATGTTTGCAAAGTACCTCACAAATATTGCCCATTATATCTTTATACCAACCATGGGAGGTAGAAGCTATTAGTGTCCCCATTTTACTGAGAAGAGACTTAGAGAGACAGATGAAGTAACTTATACAAGCTTGCACTGCTAGGAAGTACCTCAAACTCGCATTGAATTGAGTTCTTCCTGACTCAAGTCCCAGTACGCTACCTGCTTAGCTTCCTAGCTGTCTCCGGAACTGTAAAAGCCACAAGTCAAGGGGAAGGGGGAAGCAGGGATATAGAAGATGGTTCATTCAGGGGCAGTCAGACTGGGAGGAGAGGTGACCAGTCCCTAGAGACATATAAAGTCTATCCTCAAGAGTCAACAGTCCCAAACCACTTCCTTAAATGCCAGAGGATAGGACCTGGACCAGTAGTACCATGATAATGGGACCATGACTGTGCCAGGCTTAGCCAGGCAAAGCCATGGTAGTCATACTCTCTATCGCTGTCCTCCATTAAGGGGTGGGGCTGCTCATTCAGAGCATTGTCTCTGAAGGCTGCCACATACCCCTTCACCAGATGTAGGAGCACCCGGTCCAAGTCCTGGCCACCTCGTGCTAGTCATGGATCTGAATCCTGCTTATAAGAAGATCATAGTTTTATGAACCTGGAACTAGATGTTAAACCAAATCCCTTCATTTTATAGATGAGGAAATTGGGACACAGAGAGATGAAATAATCTCTTCAGGGTCACATGGCTAGTAAGTGTCTGAAACACAGTTTAAACTCAAGTCACTCTAATTCCAAGTCCCGTGTATTCATTATACCACGTATCTGCCTCATGTAATGGAGATTATACCAGAAGATATATTATCTTTTCCTTTTAGACAGTTGTTATTATTCAATCATTTCCAACTCTTTAGGACCCTATTTGAGGTTTTCTTGGCAAAGATACTGGAGTGATTTGCTATTTCCTTCTCTGGCTCATTTTACAGATGAGGAAACTGAGGCAAACAGCATAAAGTGACTTGACTTGTCCAGGGTCACATGGCCACTAAATGTCTGAGTCCAAATTAGAACTCAGGAAGAAAAGTCTTCCTGATTTCAGGTCCATTACTCTATCCACTGCAGCACCACCTAGTGGTCTTTCAAAGACAGAGATGGAGCCAAGTCATTCCACTTCCGTTTCCTCAATTGCAAAATGAGAATAATCTACCTCCCAGGGTTGTTGAGAAGATCCAATGCGACAATAATTCTCAAGTGCTTAGTACAGTGCTTGGCATACAGAAGGCACAAGTAAATGCCTATTCCCTTCTCTACTATCACTTAGATATCTTTAGTATAGGTGGTGCAATGGAAATAGTGGTGCCAGACCTGGAGTCAGTTAGATCTGAGTTCAAATCTGGCCTCAGACACTTCCTAGTTGCATGATCCCGGGCAAGTCACTTAACCCTGTTTGCCTCAATGTCCTCATCTACAAAATGAGCCAGAGAAGGAAATGACAAACCACTCCAGAGATTTGCCAAGAAAACCCCAAATGGGGCCATGAAGGGTGGAACACAGCTGAAATGATTGAACAACAAAAACAGTTAGATGGCTAATATTCTTTATTTAAAATGTAGCTACATTTGAGATTGCTTTTACATTTTGCATGTGCATAAAAGGAGACCACCCACCTTCCCTCTTTGATCTGTTTGTGGTATTACCATGGAAACATGAGATAAAGTTAGGTCTATTCTACCAATAGACCCTACAGAAGATTCCTCAGGGATTTTGCCCTTTACCTTGAGGAAATCTGGGGTCAGGAAGCTGCAGGAATCTCTGCTGGGGTTGTTCACGTAGAGACAGTGTTTGCACAGCCAGATAAGTAGGAGATGATCCAGTCCACAAGACCAAGGAATTCTTTAATGTCCTCTCATACATAGCATTAACAATTAATTGAAAGAAATTATTTGACTATTGCATGTTTGACTACTTCATTTCCCCGGTATGAATTCCTACTCTAAGAATAAGGAAAGTCTTGGAAAAAGTGCTAAATCAGTAAAGGTTAGGCTCAGTTATCTCTGCAGCCTGATTCTTCCTTGTGCTTTGTCCAACCTAGATCATGCCCCATGTTGCCTCTTTCCAGAGATCTCTACTCTCCCAGAAGCACACGTTTCTGAGTAGTTCCTTAGAGTCTGAAATCCATGGGAGCAAACACAAAAGGAAACCTTGTGCCATGAACCTGAAACCACTATAAGTCCAGAAATCCTTGACTTTGTTCCGATCCACCCTCTGTGAATACCTTGAATGATCCTACAAGTGGGGAAGTGTTGGTATGGAAAACTGCTTTTTTTCCCCCCAATCTAGGAGTATCATCCATTGGGGAACAAGTTAGATGAAGCTCTTCCAGTCTTTTCCAGCCCATTGTAGACCCATAAACTTTCTGAACCTGATATGAGGTCAGGTAGGATAGAGGGAAGGGTTAGGGGACAGCACAATCTAATTTGCTGCATCATCTTTCAACTAAAGATAACTAACCCTAAAGAATCCCGCATTGCTGGTTTTGTTGGGGAGATTATGTGGATGAATTATTCAGGAAGTAGGAAATGTTTCCGAATATTTGTTATTTCACTCGGAGCAGAAGATTCCGGCATGGGCCTCCTCTCGTTGATTTTACCGAGATAGACATCAGGGAAGAAGGAAGGCTTCACGTTTACCTACTGTGGGCAAAGGGGAGGGGGGCTTGCCATTCAACCTTATCAGTCTCACCACCAGTACATCAATTCTGAGCATGTTTGGGGAATTCTGCTGCTTTTCAAGTTCTCCCGAAAAGACCTCCTGATTCATAAAGGAGGCACATTTATTTATGTAAATTGACTATATTTTTATAAAGGAAGCACATTTATTTATGTAAATTGACTGTATTGGCACCAGCCTGGCTCCTTCAAGTGTTGACTAGTCCCCCACCTCTGATAAAAAAGATCTCATTTCATTTCCATTAAAATGCAATGAAAGCACATGTATGAATTTAATCATTTCTTGACCGAGTTTGATAGGAGCATTAGCGGTGTTAGTCAAGGAGCGCTGTTAATATATACTGCTTTTTAATTAAACAAGAGACCAAGAAGCACCCAGCTGGCCAAGGACTTGTGCTATCGATTAAAGAGAAAAGGTTGATAAAAAGAAATCACATTTTACCCTAGGATTCTTTTAATTGGTCCCTCTTGCTTATCTCTTTGTCAAATTATTTTAGCACCTAAAAAATTCGCTAGCATTTAAAGGTTGATGTCTTGTGAGGTAAAAAATATATAACGTTATTCCCTTTCTTAAAAGGAAGGTAAGAGGCAGATATGGAAAGAGGTTTGAAACAAAGTTTAAAAATAGAAAACTCAGATTGTGAATTCTTTCTGTCACATTTCTCCTTATGACAATAATTTCACAGGGGTCACTAACAAGTCTCTTTATCTTTTGCTCCTGCTTTTTTGCCTGTCTATGGAGAAATTCTGTGTGTTTCATCGCCGCTTCCACCTCAGAATCTGTCATCAACCGACTCCTACCTTCAAGTCCTCCTTGCAAAAGCTTTCCTTGATGAGCTCTAGTTCAGATGGAACTCCCCTATGTGTCACACACAGTCAACAAGTCAAAAGATAATAGTCAAAGAGATAAGGTCTACACATAGAAACAAATGGGATTTTTGATGGAAATGAGGGAAAAAAGGTCTTAGATAATCAGAGATCCTAAGATTCCCTGTCTCAAATTCAAGTCGCAGTCTCCTTAAATAAATTACTTTTTATGACTTAAGAATTACTTTCTATACATGTCCGTGGCTGTGTCTACCCGAGGTGGTCAGGTCACCAGCTAGGCAAAGCAGAGGTGAAAGTTAACACCAAAGTGGCAGGAAGGATAAAGCATAGAAGGTGCCAGATGCCTTTACAATCGATTCCATACTGATCTCTTCAAACTACCTTTTGATCTAAAAATGGAAAATGGATAGACGTGAAGTTACGGACTGTAATTATGACCATTTTTTTCTAGAAAAGTTTAACTGCTACAAAATTGTCAGCAAGATAACAAGGCTGAAAGAGCAAGGAAACCACCTCAATTAGCAAACACTTAATCTTCTTGCCAAGTGGAGAGACATGGCAACTGGGGGCAATACTAATTTAGAGTTTCAGCTTATTAACAAAACCTTCTGGAAGAAGACACAGAAATGCATCCGAGTAAAAAGCGATTGAAGAAAAGAAGGCACCCATAGGGAGCTCAGTTTGAGCTCCAGGTAAATATGGGTAGAATGTTTGCATTCCAAACCGGGAAGACTACAACCTGAAACAAAGTGGAACAGATCTCCTTGTGTTTTGACAGCAATCTCTTCACATGGGTGGCAAGAGTGGAAAGAATATATCTGAACTCTACCGCCTGTGTACCTGTGAAGAAGTAAAATAGAAGAAAGTATGAAGAATATTTAGATCTGACCAAATATATATGGGAGAGATCTATACTGGATGTGACAGTTTTAATCGTCAGGGATTGTTTCTCAAGATATCTCAAAGAGAAAAAAGATTCCAAAAGAATGGAAATGAGAAGTGATCTCAGATGGTGCTCTTACCGCCCACTCATGCCCACCACAAAAAGAAAAAAGCTACTAAGAAGAAATTAGCAAATGCTAATGCATGCCTGCTCATTCATATGCTTTCTCATCTCTAGAAAATCTTTGAGAATGATCTATGTATAAATAAAAAAAAATTGTGGATTGAAAATAGGCAGCCTTTCAGAAGCAATTGTAGATAAGATGGCCTATCAGAATCTTTCTACTGATGACTTTCTGATATATCATCTATCTTATTTTTGGATTTGGGGGCCAAGAGGAAGGATGGTAGATGGTCCATATATATAGCTCTCTAGCAGAGTGACATGGAAAGTTGTTCACAGACTTTTGTTCATGCCTGTAAAGTCCTCCAGGATTATCAGTACTCATCAGCTAGGAAGCTTTCAAGTAGCTTTTGGTCCAAATATCTTTGACAGCTCGATTACTGACTTCTACTTCAGTCATGGAGATAAGTCATAGGTACTTAAACCTAAGCCCTTAGTCCCAAACATATGTACTATACTTAAGTCACTAAATCCCAGAAGAAACAGTTGTCCCCAGAGCTGTAACTAACCTGAGGTGGATCAGGCTTTCGGTCAAAGATCTCTCTCAACGTGAGGGCAACAGGAATGGGCATGTTTTCTTCCTATAAAGACAGACTAGTGTGCCTGAAGTACAGATAGGACCACCGGAGGTCACTACCAATAGGAGGAGTTCAACATTCCACCCTTTTTCCAGGTCCCATTTTCTTTCCCTCAATACCCCATTTGGTTAATTATTAAGGTTACTCCCTCTCCAGAGGATTATGTTGTTGTTTGTCCTTCTTTTCCCGGAGGTCCATGATATCAGGGAGATGATCTCATGATGTGCAAGTGAATTGGATTTCAGTGAGGGAGGGCTGTGCAGGGTCACCTGCCTCGCTTTCCCTTCCAGAGCCCTCTGGGTTCAGTGGCCAGATGTAGATCAGGACGACTAGAGATGGCCCTGGATGAAATGGGAGACCTTGGCCTTTTTATGCTAAGACCTTTAGAAGGTCTCAATTTGACTGAGGTCACAGCTATTAAAGCTATATAGCGATTGAGGCAAAGAATCTCCTCTTTCACCTAGTCCAAAAAATCTAAATAAAAGAATAAATAAATCTGGAAGGGAAAGACTCTCAGGATTTCTGGCCAAATCAGAAATGACTACTGTTACATTCAATCTGGACCCAAACAGTGACCAAATGAGGCTTGTCTAGGACCCATGGGGGATCAAACTGCATCAGACTGTTTTTGGTTTAAGGTATAGTCCTTAAGAAAGAAATCTAGCTAGTAAATCCCAAGATATCTTGGGAGGATTCAGAGGTGCCAAATAAAATAAAAATGCCTTGAAGAGCATCTGTAGGTAAGAGTATGATACCCTATGTGGACAGAGGGAGGAAAAGAGAAGGGGGGAAGGAAGGAACCCTAGCAAGATATCTTGGGGTTTACTGGAGAAAGACTTCTCTCAAACCTTTCCTAATTCAGTGAAAAGTACCAAGCAATCATTGATTGGCTTCTGTGTGTTTGGGATACAAAAGAGAATAAGATATCATTTTTTCCTCAAGGGACTATATGTCTAATCTTAATATAACTAGATCCTTCTTTTGTAATGAAATGCTTTGTCAATAGTCAAGATATAACTTGTCTTTGATTTGTATCGTTTCTTCTTTCCAAATCATCTTGGCTCTTGTTAAGTAATTATCTAGAGGCAGAATGATTCAATGAAAAGGGTGTTGGACTTGGCATCCCAAGACTGAGTTTAATCTTGACTCTGCCACTTAGTATATATTTGACCTCGAAAAAGTAATTTCATTTCTCCAAGCCTCAGTTTCCCCTTCTAAAGAAGGTGGGGGTTAGATTAGATGGAAGGTGATCGAGGTCCTCTTTAGTGTCAAGGATCCTGTGATCCTGGGTGTGTTTTTCAGCAAGTGTCTTCTCCCAGGGCTTCAGTTTTCTCCTCTTTTAAGGGGATTTGGACTAGGTAGCTTCTGAGATGCTACCAGTTTTCTATTTTTAAGTCTATGAGTTTATCAATAATTATCAAAATTCTTTCTGCTTTCAGGATTGATGGCATGATTCAATGCAGTTGCTAGGCTGTCATTGTTCCCGGATGAATGTGGGAGTTCGTGGTCATCATCTCAGCTGGAACTGGAATCGGGTAAGAACATTTGTTCAGACCCTCATATACTTAGTTAGAATTGTGCATGGCTTTTGCCTTAAATAATAAGCTGAAGAGATTTAAAAAGAATCATTTCTGTGTATGTAAATACATGGAAACCCGACACGGTGCTTGCTTTTTTTCAAGACTCCTTGGCTGTGATATATAGCAATGCAACAGAAATCATGTCTTTTATCTTCTGATAAGATTCTTGTATGACTCATATTTTTAAAATATCACATCTCTTATATAGCTTAGTAATTGTACAGAATTAAAATGGGCTGGTCATTTCAGTAATATTGTTAAGGGTGTTTTCTCCCCATAAGCAGAATAATCTCCATATTTTTTGAATCATGAAATTATGGAATGTATGAAGGGTCTTATAGTAAGAATATATATATATATATATTCACCTAGTCCAAAAAATCTAAATAAAAGAATAAATAAATCTGGGAGGGCAAGCCTCTCAGGATTTCTGGCCAAATCAGAAATGACTACTGTTACATTCAATCTGGACCCAAACAGTGACCAAATGAGGCTTGGTTTAGGACCCATGGGGGATCAAACTGCATCAGACTGTCTCTGGTTTAAGGTATAGTCCTTAAGAAAGAAATCTAGCTAATAATTTTACTAGCCAGTAAAGAATATATATATATATATATATATATATATATATATATAAATGTATTGCATGGGTCTTAAAGATGATCCAATCCACTCTCTTCATTCTACAAAAGCAGAAAAACAGGCACAGAGGTAAGAGACTTATTTAAGGTCATACAGAAAGTGAATTAGACCCCAATGTCTCCTTTTTCCAATTCAGTCTGGGTCTTTAAGTTATATCTTGCTGTGTCTGTCTTTTCTCATCAGATTCATAAGTAAAATAAGAGCAATCATTCCTATCTCTCTGAGGATTTTATAAAAACCACACTGACCCATCCTCAGTTCCAGTTGTTTGGAACTTAATACATTTTCTTGAGAAACATAGAGGAATGATTGTTGAGTCCCACAAAAGCCTATATTAACTAGAATATTTCAGCATGACATGTTTAATAAAAAGTGATGTGATGGATAGATGGATGTACTCCTCAGTGGTAGTGACCATTTTGTTCAACACATCACGAAGACATTCTTAAAATATATATGTGGTAGTTTTAATTTATACCTGTCAGTTTAGCATATCATGTGGAGCAATGAAAATCAAACTTTAAGAGTTTTATAAGCTGTAAAAAATATGAATATAAGTAAACTCTGAAAGAACAAGATTTGGCACAGGGACTGCGAACCAGGTCCTGAACTCCTTGAGGAAAGTGAAAGAATGATCTGGGGCCTGGTGGAAAATAATCACCAGGATCTGGAGAGTATGATATATCTAGATGAATTGAACCTCAAAGGAGGAGAGGATGGTGTGTGATAATGGTAGGAGAATATGAAGACAAAGAAATATACATAGCCTTTCTCTGGTTCAGTATGTTTCTGAAAAAAGTACATTTAATACTTGAGATGATTGTCAAGGAACTGCTGATATCCTTTTGTGATGGAACTACTACTTGGTCATCTTTTTGACAACCTTTTCAACAATTTTGCAGCCCATACTGGAGCCCAAAGGGCAAATTTAAGCTCACTGATTTATCTAATATGTAATGATTGCCAAAACTCTCCTTACAACAACCCTGTAAGATAGAGTATGCACATGTATTTATTCCCTTTTGCCAGCTCAAAATCCTAAAACTCAGAGAAGAGATATAGGGCAGAATCACAGGATATAGAAAATAGAAGAGAGAGTCATTTGGGAAATTTTATAGGACTTTTACTGACCTCACACACCCTCATTGAAGGCTTTATCTCTCTGCTTCCTACCATATCTGCAAATAATCTAGTAAGAAATTCGAGGACACCATCACAAGTACCTTCATCTTCCCTGCTGCACAACTCAATTTTTTTTCTGTAATTATGCTTGTGTCCGGGGAGACAGAAAAATGAAAGCACCATGGTCTCTGACTTTAAGCAACTTATAATCTATTAGGGAAGATAGCACATTTGCAAAAAATGACTACAATACAAAATACAATGTGGCTTATAAAAGATAAGAACATGGCTTGGAGAAAGTATATAAAAGATCATTTCTAGTTATTGAGAGTGAGGGTGACGAGAGAAGGTTTCATAGAACTGGGCCTTGAAGAATGTGTAGGACTTCAATGGGTACAGATATTGGTGCGGAGGGTAGGGTGGAGAGAAGAGAGCTAGAGATGCTTAGGACAAATCTAATAGGGTAGATTTAGAAGACTCTGGGAAACTGCTACTTAAAACCTTTATAACCTTAGGCAAGTTACTTCCCCTCCCAGACTTACATTTTCTTCTCTATGATATATGGATTGAAGTAGGCAAATTCTAAAATCACTTCCAGTCCCAAATTTCAGAATTGGCAGATGTATATAGCAGGAAGGAAAAAAAATGTCCACATCCTAGATGAGTTCTTTCCTCTGAGATCTTTGAGAACTTCTCTTTTCATTCAAATGAAATAAAATCTAGGCAATAAATATTTTTTCATCCTCTTGGTTTTTCCTGTGTGGGTAGTCAGTTGGAACTCCTTTGAGTGATAATAGGTAATATTTATAGGTCTCTGAAATGGTTCTTGTGTTTGATGCAATCAATATAATAGCATATATAAATGGGAACATATGGAGAACCTCAGCATCTATAGGATCCTCTTTCATTTACACTCTGTGATAAGAATCCTTTAGGATAGCACTTGGCCAGTTGCTGAGCATATGTATTTGTTTTATGCTTTGTTTGATATTTATCATCAGGGGATCACTGAAAAGAATTGTCTGTGGTTACATCTTTTAAAGAATCTTGTATTATTTTAACACATGCATATCTCAATCCCATACTTCCCCCTGAAACAAAGCATTACCTTTTTGCTACTCATTTTCATTGTTTGGTATTTTATAGATGGAAAGCAGGGATCACCAGAGTGTCTACAGAATTAAACTGGCTTATTCAATTTCTTTTTCTAAAATGGGATTAGTTAAGTCATTTATTTTCTCCTCTGTTAATCTGGGCAATCTATAAAGAAATTTTAAAAAAACTATAAATTTGCAAGTTACTGAAAGGGCAAAAGAGCACTATGTGGTGTGGCATGAGGAGGCTCTTGCACCTTCACAATGAAGACCTTCAGGGGAGAAATGTATAAAGAGTCTTACTTGGGAGATGTAGAACAAGAAAAGAAGGTATAGTGGGAGTTAGGGATAACTCACTAATGGACAGCTTATGTTCTCTCTTAACATCAATACAATGTCAAGAGATGAAGAAGAAAGCCCTCCAGTACATTAGGCAGTCTACCCCCACCCTCAGATAAATGGTAAAAGAATGAGTCACACAGGATGTGAAAGCATGAAGGTAGTGAACAGCAAACTTGCAGGAAGAGATAACGCCCTTATTCATGGATTGATTAAAGAGTTCAAATAACTTTTGTAAACTCTGCAAATCTTAAAGCACTATATAACTGTGACACATTCGTTTTTGTTTTTGGTCTGGATTTGTGCTTGGATCATTGTGGGATTTTCCTGGGCAGAAACTGCTTCATGAATGTAGATGAGCACTTTTGTATTTGAGACACTTAGAAAATTGCCTGGGGCCTGGAAAGGATAAGGAACTTGCCCATGGTCAAAGTTCTGTGAAATCATGTCCAATGAGAGCAGTCTCTCAGACGGACATGTTGATACCATCCATGAAGTCTTACAATGCGCTCTGAGCAAGACACATAATGACTGGTAGCTTGTGGAGACTCTTGAAAGAAAATGAGATGATTATCTCAACTTTAATCTCCACAAGTAAAGTCACAATTTAGGACAGAATTTATTTTAGCTTTATCTCCAGGAAGTGGAGGAGAAGCTCCATGAACCCTAAGTTGTATATAAGTTCATATACAGCATGAAATCACAAGGAGACCCCCATGAGGGCTTCATAATTGCAAAAAAATCTCTTTAAAAAAAGCCAGCTTCCATTTCCTTGTTCCAATCTCCTAATGTAGTTTTAGTTCCCATTTTATTGCTTTTTCTACCATTCTGCTCACATCTTGGCAATGAAGCTTAATCTATGCTTTGTGGCCTTAAACTGTTTTAGCTTCTGGCTTAATTATAGTTAGTGTGACTTCAGTTTTCTTTGTCATCTGAAGATTGAAACAGTTATCAAGTGGTGCTTGACAGTTGGAAGAGGTTGTGGAGCCAGCCCACTTGTTTTACAGAAAAGAAAACTGAAGCCCAGGGAAGTGAAGTGACTTCTTACAAGTCATACGTGGGTTTCTAGATCTAAAGCTGAAAGGGACCTCAGAGTCTAGTCTAGAAGGGACTTCAGCTAATACACCCCCATCATTTTTATAGAAAAGGAAACTGAGGCCCAGGGAGGTAAAAAGACTTGCCCATTGGGGGTCGCACAATAGCGCTAAGAATCTAGAGTAAGAAGGAATCTCACATGCCATTTATTCTAACCCCACATTTTTTCTCAAGGAAAACTTCCAGGGAAAAAGCTGAAGTAATTTGTTAAAGGTTACCCATATAGAGTCAGGTAGCATTTTAGACCAAGTCTTGTCACTTGAGAACCAGTAATCATTCTATGTCATAGTTCTTAGCCATGTAAACTCAGAAGATTTTTTTTAATGGTTAAGACGTACAGAATGTCTATAGGTGTAAATTACAGGCTGATGATTAGTCACAGGCAACCTGCATTAGCCATAAGGAGATATGAGTGATACTAATTTCCTTTCAGATGAACAAATTGTGCATTTCCATTTCCCCTTTGATAGGAGGAAATGGACGATTCTTATTGTAAGCTTCAGTTTCCTTGACAAAAATCACATTTAAAAATCAGTTGAAGGGATTGGGCATGTTTCACCTGGACAAGAGAAGACTCTTGTGACCACCCTTTTGGACTATTGTCAGCACTACTGAAAAAGAGAACAGTGATTGTAGAGCTCGGCCTCAGAAGTCAAAATTGAGAACAGATGAATGGTACAGCAGGCTTCACTGCTATATATGGGGGGAAATAACAGCAGCAAAGTCTTAATGATTAAAGCTGTTCCAAAATGAAACGAGCAGTTTTGAGTGGTAGTAGGATCCCTTCCTCTGGGCATCTTCAAGCGGGGAAGACCATTTGCCAAGGAAGGAGTCTAAAAGATTCCTGTTCAGGTACATATAGTTTTGTTGAGAAGATCTCTAAAGTCCCTCCCAACTCTGAGATTCACAGATGTATTATGCAGGAGAAAGCATTTGCAAATCAGTGGATTATTTTGGAGGCAGCTAAGTGACATAGGGACTAAAGCACTGGATTTGGAATCAGAAAAATCTGGATTCAAATGATCTCAGATACTTAGTAGCTGGGTGATCCCAAGCAAGTTTTTTAGTTGCTCACTTTCCACATCTGTAGAATGGGGATAATTATAATACCTGCTTCACAGGGTTATCATGATGATCAAATGACATAACAAATGTAAAGTCAGGGGCTTGCCAACTCCAACAAGCTGATTGTGAAATTTTCAGTGTGGCTGTTTATAACATAGAAATCAATGAACCCTAAAAATCAGGACTATTATTTTGTTGATTGTCTAGAGCTAAAAAAACAACTGATAGAGGAATGTGAATAATATAGCTAAGTCAGTCAATAAATATTTGTTAAATGTCTACTAAACATCAGGCACTGTGCTAAGTGCCGGGGATACAAAAAGGGGGGAAAAAGCAGTTCCTGCCTTCAATGAGCTTGCAATATGATTAAATCTAATTAAGATTAAATTAAATATGTACTTTGCATAAATTTTTGGGAGGGAGAACAAATTGTTAAACATTTACCAGAATGCTATTTTACAAACTTCAAGGTGCTTTCTAAAATACTAGGTATTGTTATCTTCCCCTTGACTGGATAGAAGGGCTGACTTGCAGAGCACTGAATCTATTTCTTCCTTTTGGATGCAGAGATTGCCAAACACCACTCACCAGGGTGAATTGCCAATAGAACTGTTTTTTTTTTTCCCATAAATGAGAAGGATAGGAAAGAGAGGGAGGAAAGAAAGAAAGGAAAGAGAAATGGAGGAAGAAGGAAAGAAAAAGGAGAGAAGAAAATAAAGAAAAAGAAATATGTGTATATGAATATATATGTAAAACAAATATATATATATATATATATATATATATATATATATATATATATATATACTTTTTTTGTGTGTGTGTATTACAAATCTGTGGCAACTGCAGAGGAATATAGAAGGGTAGGAGAAAGATGATATTTTTTTCCTCCAGTGTCTCTTCTGGAAAGTCAGGCAAATGTGTAAACTGTGTTCCAAATCAAGCTTTTTTAGAAACTATTTCATTCTAAGTCTGAATTCTATTTGGAGGAGACCTGTCCAGTAAGAAGGCAGCTAGGTGGCTCAATGGACAGAGCGTTGGGCCTGGAGTCAGAAAGTCTAACCATCTTTCTGGCCTCAGATACTTACTATCTGTGTGACCCTGGGCAATTCACTTCACCCTTCTTGCCTCAGTTCTTCATCTGTCAAATGAGCTGGAGGAAGAAATGGCAAACCACTCTAGTATCTTTGCCAAGAAAACCCCAAATGGGGTCATAAAGACTTGGACAAAAACTAAAAACAATAATAAGATCAGACCTTCTTTCCCCAGACGGGAAGAAAAGACTACAGACACTGTTAAAGCTATTCACTGGTGCACCCTTCCTGACATTGACAATCTGCCACCCCCTCAAAGGAATTGTACCAAGTTTTGTCTGACCCATTCAGGATATGTTGTCTTCAGAAAGGCCTGGGATCTATTAACTCCAGACACAAGCGTTTGTCCCACTCTGATTTATCCTTCCATATATGAACCCAGCCTATCTGCCCTAGCAACGTCGGACTTCTTGGATCCAGCCCTGATACAGACCTGGTCTCTGCTTCATATGTTCTGTCATCCCTCTCAGGATCAGAACCAAACAGAGACTCAGAATGGTAGGCAATGGTCAGGGCTCGCAAAAGCCTCTGCATCCTTTGCCCAAATTGGCATGAGTGCTATTAATAAACCCCTTAGTTAGAGTAATTGAGCATGGCCTCTGTGTTCTTTGAAATCCCGATGAGGCTGCCTCCTTTGCCCTCTCCAATCTTCCTCCACTAAACTTGCCAAAATGATATTTCTAAAACACAGCTCTGACCTTGTCGGTCCTTTGCTTAGGACATTCTCATGGTTTGTCATTGCTTCAAGCATCAAATACATACCTCTCCTTTTGGCAGCTAAAGTCCTTTACATTTTGGGTCTGGTTTAATCTTTGCACACATTAGCCACTAGTCCATCCCAACCATCTCCCTCTCTCACTGCCACATACTCTTCTCTATCCTCCAGCCAAATCAGCCTGCTTGCTAATCTCCCATCTCTATGCATTTGCACAAACTCTTCCCTATGCCTGGGATGTTCTTCCTCACTTCTGTCTCTTGGAATCCCCATCCCCTTTGATGCTAAATTGAAAGGCTACCTCTTTCAAAAGGTCTCTCCTTATATTCCCCAGCTATCTGCATTCTATTTTGTTAATCTGGACTTGTTTTGTAAATATACTTATTACTATACTATATCTATATACTTATTATATCCTAGCCATGTTATAGCTCCCCAGTAGATTGAAAATTCTCAGGGATGGGGATGTTCTCCCTGTTGTCAGTGTGCCTGGCATAGCATCTGGCACATAATGGAGGCAACCAACAAATGCTTATTGGTTGATGGCCAGGAGGGGTCAAGAGTTGGTGTGCAGGTAGACTGGTAGGAGAATATTTAGAATGGTACAGTCTGCTGGGATTCCATGCCTAGAAATAGGGGGGGGTATCTGGTTGATCTGAATCCTAAAGGTTAAATTGTAAATTCACGGTGTTGGACCACAGCAAAAAAACAGGGACAAAAATTCTAAATCAAGGCTTAATTTGGTTTTTATTGATTGTTTAACCTTAAAAAAGTGATGGAGAAAATGTTTAATATTGCAGATTCAATTTAAAAGTATGTCCTGCATACATGTTTTTCCAGAGACCCAGTTGTTAAAAATTTTTAGATCCCATTGTTCAATATTTACCAGCACATCTCTGGCTAGATGGCCCTGAGCTCTTTTCAGCTTTAGGTCTATGTCCTTATGACCCTAACATGGCTCCTAATAAGTTCAAGGGATCCAAGATCTGGAGCTGTAAACGATCTCAGGAATGATGTAATTCAACAATTCATTTTCCAGAAGAGGACACTGTGCATTAGTGACTTGGCCAAGTAGTAAGCACCAGCAGTGAGATTTGAACCCAGGTCTTCTAACTCTATGGTCAGTGCTATGTGGCATACTCTCATTGTCTTTGGCCTTATATGAAGCTGCAACTTGTTAAGACACTGGGGCACCCTATTAAAACACTCTTTGACCCACTAAATGATAAGATACTTGAAAGTCCACCATTAGAGATTCAGTTCTTAGGATCTTCTCTGTTTTCCAGAGTTCCTCCTTTATCTGGAGATATCTCTGGTTATTCATATAAAATGCAAAACAGCATTCATTGATGGCCTATGGTTGAGAGGAAGGAGGAGATCCAAGTGCTGGGGAGAGTAATCAAAGAAAAATAATTACTGATCACAGGAAGCACACTTGCTAATAGAGATAGCCAACACCAGAAGGATTAGTCACAGTGCAGATGGCAAGATGTACTGACTCTTAGATTGTGTGAAGCAAGCAGGTAGTAATACAACTTTAATGTCATTTTCATTGATAAAATCATATCCTTTTCTGATGCTGAACCATTTGATAGTACCAGGGACATGATGCTGAAATATTTTTCTTAAGATTTTAGTAACTCTTGCAGCTGAGGAAGCAGGGAATGTAGCAACAGGAAAGATGATTGCTAGGTCATATCTATACAAAGCTGTTGCTTCCCTAGATGAGGGGAGCCAGGCTGAATGTAGAGCTTCAAATCCTGGGGCTCTTGGTTTTACCTTCCTATTGATGGCACCTCCTCAGAAGGTGAAGTTAATGTTAGCAGGGAGGGCAGGACCATTCTCCAGAAAGTTACTCCCCTTGATGATGCCTGTGTAGCTCCAGTCTGTATATAGGATTGCAGCTTGAGAAACATTTCCATTTCCTGGGTTCTGGTACATCATTCGTTTTATATCTTTGAAAGTGGGGAAGGGGAGTTGACGATAAGATGCCCTAACTCTTAAGAACAAAAGCATTCGGTACATTATGTAAATCTCCTTTTCTTCATATAGAAAACAATAGAATTGGACTAGATTATATATTACATTTTTCATATATGATTAAAACTCTCTCCCTTTTTAAATATATGGTATTATGAAAGTGAAATCTGTCTTCTGACAGATAAAATTCTACTGTGGGCTACATGTTAAATATTTTCATGTTACAAAGACCTAGATTTTGGTCAACTAGTTATCCCTTTCACCAATGAAAATCATAGCCCTTATAACTTTTAATAAACTTCAGAAATTTTCATAGCCCAAGAAATTCATCACCAGGTGGCTAACCCTCTGGTGATGGTCCTCTCCACCTATAGCTAAGTCGTTCCTTGGAAAACAAACAAGGAATCCATTGTTGGGTCCGTTCAGAGCCTGTGCTCTGTTGTCATTGCCTTAAAAAAACACAACTAAAATCTCCAATACCTATTAGACATAGAGATCTTATTACTAGAAAAGATGATCAAAGCAGGTCAGAGATAAAAAAATAAAAGGTCCCATATATATCAATGTAATCACAGCAATTTTTGTAGCTCATTATGTCAGATCCTATAAACGTATGAGGATGGGCGTTGTTTTGCCAGGCATGAGGAACAAATAAGCCTATAAAGGTATGAGGATGGGCGTTGTTTTGCCAGGCATGAGGAACAAATAAGCCTTTATGACTGGATCACAGAATGTATAAAGGAGAGTACAATAAAATAAGAAGACTGGAAAGGTAGGAAAGGGGCTACATTTAAAAGGAAATTAAAAAGTCAAAAAGGGAATTTAATATTTGATCCCCAAAATAATATAGAGTCACTAGAGTTGATGGGTAGGGAAGTGAGAAGAGTGACATAGTAAAAGGAAGGCAATGATTAAAAAAAATCAATAAATAACTTTACAAAGTAAAGAAAAGCATGAATAACATTAATAAAAACAGAACCACCTCCATCTTGCAATGAGATATACTAGAGGACTATACTGGAGATGATGAAGAAGTGAGGGGAAAACTCATGAGACTGGGGCCCTCAAGTACCATTCATGAGATAGTACTTGATTTGAGATATAACATTGTTGGCATCTGAAATTAATTGGATTTTGAGAAAATGAAAGACCTCTCATGAAGCCAAGTTTATGTTTTCATCAGATTTCAAGATGTAAAATAAATAGTTGTTTGTTTTTCCCAGGAGTTAAAGTAGGAATGAGATCAGTTATTCCCAAGCCATCTTCCAAACACGTCTGCCACAAGCTTTTGGCTTCAGGGATTTGCCAGAAGGCACTTCTTGGCCCAAATGGATATTTTTAGACAGGTTGCTCCTTTGCAATGACAGCTCACTGAGGCACTGATTTGGAGGGGGGGGGGGGAGGGTGTCATGCGGTACCACAGCAGAAAAAAACTGTCATGGCAGGATATACTTCCTGCCTCGAGTGTGAGACGCCTTGAACAAACATATGGAGACAGGAGCAGTGCTGGAAGGTGTTATCTCTGCCATTTATTCTGGAGTTCCTCCAACATGTAGGAACCCTTGGCAAACCATAGGTCCTTTAAAGCATCTGAGTGGGTGGGCATGCTCCATAAGAATGGGTCCCCAAATTGTCTTGGCAGCGATCCACCTTTGCAGGGAAGTAGTCCATGATGTAAACCTTTAAAGTCTAAGAGTTGTCATTCAAATTAGAGTCTTTAGTGGAATGCCCCAGGGGTATTTGTCTTTTGAACTGTGCAGTAAAAAAAAAAAGAAAACGTTCTATCAATAGGTAGATTATACATAGAGAATTATAGATAATATATAACTTAGAAGGATTAATAAGTCAAAATCTAAAAAAAAATCTCAAGAGAAACTTTAGTTTTCTCAAATGTAAAAGGAAGAGGTTGAATTAGATAATCTCTAAGGAGATTTCTTTTTGTTCTAAATATATCATCCTATGTTGTCGTATGCCACAGGCAGACTGGTCTACGCTCACCTAAGTTAATATTGAACCATCAATGACTACTTTGGGGGGCTGGCAGTTCAGCCAAATTCAAAATACCCCTAACTGCAATGTCACATAGATAATTTCTCCATCTCATCTATTGTCATAGGAAGAGAAAGTCAAATGCTTTGTTGAACACTATAAGGTGCTAAAATGTTCCTTTGAGGTATCAGCATAGTTACTCTGTCGAAAAATGGGATTGATATAGTATATTCTCTTCTAGATGAATCTATGCTGACTTTTAGTAATCACTTTGTTCTTTTCTAAAGGGTCACAAAAATCCCTATATAGTCTAGACTTTTGCCCTGAGATTGAGTTTACTGGATGAAGACCCCTCTCTCCTCTCTGTGTCTGTGTCTCTGTGTCTCTCTCTGTGTCTGTCTGTCTCTCTCTCTCATGTCTCTCTCTCTCTCATGTCTGTCTGTCTGTCTCTCAAAAATAAGACAACCATTACATCTCTATAGTTCTGGGCCACCTCTTGAATTCTCCAAGATCATCGGTACAACTACCACAATTATCACTTTTTTTCTACTACTATAGAATGTAGTTTGCCTGTACCTATTGACTTGAACTCACTGAGGCAGTTAGATGCTGTCTGATTGTCTCCTCACTTGGGTTTCTGATCCATGATCAACAGTGCTGCTCTATCTCTCCAAGTTCAAATTTCATTCTATTTGAAAGCCACAGAAGAAACAAAAATAAAAGCAAAACAGATTTCTTGTTTCACCATTGTCCAATAATATCATTCCATCTATTCTAAGTAGGATTGGTCATATTCCTCTTTTTGGTACAATGGTACAGACGTTAAATATCTGTGATTTTGTTGGTTGAGCACTAATACAGATCATATTATTTATGATTTTATTTATAATTGCAAACCCATTTATAATTTAATAGATAAGGCTTTTAGAATTAGCTGCATCTATAGAGATTATAACTTACTTGCTTATGGTTACACAGCTGATGTGAGATAGAGGACTTAAGATCATGTCTAATTTACCCCCTAGTCATAGTTGTGAAAGCTGCTTCTTCTGATTCTCTTTTCTTTTTTGTGATAAGATCTTTAGTATTCAGGTTATTTATCCATTTTGATTTTATTGTAGTACATGGTACAAGACATTGATCTATACCTAATTTCTGCCAGATTGTTTTCTAATTTTCTGAGAAATCCTTGTCAAATAGGAAGTGCTTCTCTTGATAATTTATGTTTTGGAGTTTATTGAACACGGTATAATCGAGAGCAATTGCCTCTAATTCTTCTTTGTCTAGTTCATTTCAGTAATGGCCTTTTTTCCTTTTTCTCCAACATCAAGTAGTTTTGATGATTATTTCTTTATAAGATAATTTGATATATGGAAGTGCTATTCTCTCTTTATTCCCAATTTTTTGTTGATTCTCTAGATATTAATACTTTTGTTACTCACTTTGTTACTTACTTTGCTACTTACTTTTTGTTACTATTAATACTTTTGTTACTACTTTCATGCCTAATTTATTGAACTGCTCTTTCTTTATTATGTTGATGCATGCTTTTAGAGATATCAATTTTCCCTTAATTACTGATTTTGCTGCACCTCAAAAATTTTATAATGATGTCTCATTCTTGTTCTTCTCTTTAATGAAATAATTGATCATTTGTATGATTTGTTCTTTGACCCATTCATCCTTCGGGATTGAATTATTTCATTTCAATTAATTTTTAATCTATGCTTCCACAGTTCTTTATTAAATGCAACTTTATTGCATTGTTGTCTTACAAAAATATATTTAGTATTTTTTCTGCTTTTCTGCATTTGGTTATAAGGTTTTCATGCCATAATAAATGGTCAGGTTTTTGTAAAGGGGGCATGCACAGCTGAGAAAAAAGGTATACTTCTTTCTATTCCCATTTAGTTTTCGTTAAAAGTTTATCATATGTGACTTTTCTAATATGTTATCCATCTCCTTGACTGCTTTCATACTTTATGATTAAATTTATCTGTCTCTGAGAAGAGAAAATTAAGCTTCCACACTAGAATAGTTTTACTGTATATCTCCTCCTATAATTCATTTAACTTTTACTTTAGAAATCTGAATGCTATACCATTTGGTGCATATATGTTTAATATTGATATTACTTCATTGTCTATGGTACTTTTTAAACACAATGTAGTTTCTCTTTTAATTAGGTCGAATTTTGCTCTTGCTTTATCTGATATCATTCTTGCTATCTTTCCCTTTTTATATCAGCCAAAGCATTACAATTCTACTCTAACTCTCTCTGTGTGTGTCTGTTTCTCATATATTTTTTCTTATAAACAGCATGTTGTTGGATTTTAGCTTTTAATTCATTCTGCTCTTTGCTTCTCTTTTATGGGTTAGGTCATCCCATTCCTATTCACAATTATGATGGAAACAGACAAACTCTCGAGGCAAACTCTTCCACTTTTGGACAGTGATAATTATTTTTAAAAAAGCTTTTTTTTTAACATCAAACCTAATTTTACAATTTTCATACATTGTTCTTGGTTCTGCCCTCTGCTGTCAAACAGAAAATGTTCAATGTCTCATCCACATGACAACCGTTCAAATATTTTATATGCAGCTAGTTTGTTTCCCCAAGTCTTATCTTCTCTGAGTTAGGCATACCCATTTCCCTTCATTGATCCTCATATGTCTCTTCAACATTCTGGATGTCTACCTCCAAACACTCTTCAGTTTATCACAGACTGATATCCTTCACAACATTATCCTTCACAAACTTTAGTACCCCAAACTGAACACTTACTCCAGATGTGGTCTGACAAGTAGAGAAATAGACTGGAATCTCCCTATTCTAGGATTTGGAACCCCGAAAAGCAATGCAAATTTACATTTTTAGAGAGACTGACACTCCACATCACTGACCCATATTCAGCTTATGGTATCCTAATACTCTCAAATCTCTTTTAGAGAAAATACTTTTTATCCATGATTCTCCTTCCTTCAATTGTGGAGTTTGTAATTTGTAACTATGTGCAAGACTTTACATTTATTCACCTTAGATTTCACCACATTAGATGTAGCCCAATGCACTAGCCTGTCAAGATAAGGTTTTGGATCCTGACTGTCATCTAAAGTGTTAGCTATTGCTCCCAGATTTATGCAAATTTGATGAGAACAGAACCTATGTTAAAATGTTAAAGAAAACAAAGTAAAGCAGAGATCCTCAGGGATATGCTTTTGAAGACTTTTCACCATGTTGATGCTGATCCATTAATAACTACTCTCTGAATCCAGCCATCCAACCACTTCCAAATCCACAGGATTATGCTATCATTAAATCCATATCTCTCCATTTTTCTCCAACTAAAAATGTATGAGATGCTTTATCAAAAGCTTCACTAAAACTACAACATTTTTCTCATTTACTAGTTTAATATTCCTGTTAAAAAAGGAAATGTGTCTGGCTTTACATGTTTTTGTTGAAGCCTTACTGATGAAGGAGACACCATACACTGTTTTGGGTTTTTGTTGTTGTTGTTGCTGTTGTTGTTTTGACGTTTACCTCCTATCTCCATTCTAGAAATTTCCCAATAAGTGGAATCAAGCTCCTTCTGTTCTTTCCCTTTCTTTAAAACGTTGGGACAACGTTGTGTTACTTCTCCCATTTTACACAACCTCTTGAAGATCACTAAAACCAACTCTCTAATCACATTTATCAGTTATTTCAGGACTTGAACATTTTGTTCATCTGGACCAGGTGAATTGGAATTCATCAAAGGAAGATAGGTGCTCTCTTACTGTCTTATTGTTTCTGTTGAGTTCAAGCTCCCTATAAGACAGCCATTTTTTGTTCTGCATTTCCAGTGTAAAGATAATTGTCTTTTGTAAAGAAAACAAAAGAGGAATTGAATGGATCCATCTTCTCTCTTTGGTCGGTTACCATATTCCCATCTATCCCAGACAAAGGTCCTTTGTTCCTTCTTTTCCTCTCAAAACAACAGGAAAAACTCAAAACAAATCTACCATCACCACCACCAATAAAAAACTCCTGTCTCTTTCTTGACCTCACCTTCCCTCACCAGCCTCAGTTTACTCTGAGCTTTAATATTCCTGACACTATTTTAGAGTGCCATATCATACTCTTATACTCTCTCTGCTCTCACTTCCATCTTCTCTATTTAATTTTTGGTGAGTCCTTTTGTATCCACACCATTCTGTTTAATCAAATCCCATTTTCTCTCCTCACTGAAATAGTTTTCTTTTGTGTGTAACCCCAGCCCCAAAACTCACTGGTATGAGATTCTCTCCTCATTAGCAGCAATCAGTGCCCTGCACCAACATGAAAAATGGAATGGAATGGATTAGAGGAGACAGAAGAGAGACCAGCTCCCTTCAGTTTTCTTAGACTTTTCTGGCTTTTAACTTCAAGAGATAAGATATGGCACTACAACCTTTCTTCAGCCCCTTGAGGTGAGAAAGACTCTGGGAAGAAGCTGACATGAGAGAAGCTAGCAGTCTCTCTCATGTTCCTCTACCCAAGCTTGCTCTGCTAGAGACTTAAGGAAGTTTTCCCCAATGGGGGAGATCCAGGATTCTCCCTTTTGGTTGAGCTGAGTTACCTTACTCCAAAAAGTAGACCTCTTCCTCTCTGCATTTTCTTGTATACATTCTCCTATGTATATTTTCTCTAATTTCTGTTTTGCCATCAAGTTGGATAAGTTTTTTTTTTTTTTTGCTATTTGCTATGTGTGTTCATTGTGGAACTGGCATTTGTTGGGAAAGTAGTCAAGCTTTGGATAGAAAACTTGGAGTACTGCTTTCCCCACTAATGAATTTCTAGCAAGAGTTTAGTTTGAATCTAAAAATTACATCCCCTAGACTAATCATATCAAAGGGAACAGAAAGATATAATTCTAACCATGCTTGCTGCGGAAAGCAGAGCAGCCTCTGGCTTCAACCTCCTCCTTCCCTTCCTGGCAGAAACCAAAATCTCCCTTGGAGAAGGATGAGGGGAGGAGAGACGCTAGAGATATATCTATTCTGGCCTCCTATGAGCCACAAACAACACCCCGCATGTTACATATGTCTTTAGATTTTCATTCTTGAACATTTCTAATCCCTCTTTGGCTATCTTCCCCTGAAGAATTTTACTTCATGTGATACTACCTATTTTTCCTCTGAATCCATTGAAATTTACTTTCCTAAAATCTAGGTTGCATGTCATACAAGGTCCGGCTTTCCTCTACTTCTATTTCATAAATTCCAGGATGGCGTGATCTCCTCCTCCCAAGGTTCACATCCTTTCTATCCCAGGAACCAGTTACTCCCTATTAGCGAGGGATCAGGTCCAGCATAGAATTTTCCTTTATTGTTTCCTCCAGCTTTTTTAAAGGATATATTTATCACTAAGGCTGCTCTGCTTTTGTCAGAGAGAAACTTCTAGCAGATATCTGGATAATTGACATTCTCCTTCACAACTATATTATGCCCCAGTACCAAGCTTTTCTTCTGTTTCTCAAACTCTCCATGTATTTCCTCTAGCTGTCTAGATGATCTATAATATACCTGAAAGACAAAATCATTTTTCTTTCTCCCTCCTTTGACTTTTGCCCAAATATTTTGTCATTCTTTTTTTAGATTTCCTCAAATAAATAAACTTTAACATATATATATATATATATATATATATATATCTCACTATCCCACCATAATGCCTTTTACTTAACCTGTGTGTTTTGAATATAGCATAACTATATAGCCATGCTATCATCATGAGTTTTATCTCATCATATCTCAGTGATCTTTCTTTACTTATCTTGGTTATCGACTTTTCCTTGGCCGTATTGGCTCTATCCTTTTCAGTATGAAAGATCATCTTTTTGGCAGAGTCAAACAGAAGCAAATTAAGAGTTGAGAAGCCCTGCTTTCTCTCATCAGTCACCATTGTCCTATTTACACAGAGCAGTTGTCCTATTCTTTTTTGATCTTCTTTTCTCCGGTATAGTTTAGAAAAGCCCCACTTTTTCTCATTAGCTTTCCTCACCAGCCTCAGCTCATTCTGAATTTTAGTCCTCCTGGCCTTATTCTTGTAGGGTTGTGCCATGTGTTGACAGTCACCCTCAATGTTACATGCAATTATTTTCCATCTTCTATTTATGTCTTCTTAAAATGTCATCTATTTGGTTGAGCTCCCTCTGCATCCACATCAGTCTGTTTATAAAACTCTCCTTTTTATTCTTCATTGGGACTGTTTCAGGAAATTTGAGTCTAAATCCTATCCACTATTTACAAACTGTAAGGGCATAAGAAAACCATTTCTTCTTATCTGATCCTCCATTGTGGCATGAAGTGTTTGTACTATATAGTCCCTAAGGGTCTTCTGAGCATCAAAACCCCACGTTTCATGATTTCCTAAGCTTTCTACTAAAATACTTCTGAAATTAGCATCCCATTGAACAATACGTAGCATTCTTCAGCTTTTGTCATGTCATTTTGAAGGCAAAATTATGTTTGGTTTGGAAACAAGTTAATTCTTATTGTCGCCAAGTCTGTCCCCATTTGAGTGTCCCTATGGAGGGACAGCAATTAGTTGTAAAGAAGTTGAAATAATTGGGCTGCCTCCAAAGAGGAACACATCCCTTCAGTTGAGCTTTATCAGTTTATTGTACAGCCTCCAGTCCAATGAGAGACCCATTAAGAAGCAGATATAGTTCTTTTCCATTTTGTTATTTCCATGGAAACTAGGAGAAGGTCATCTGGTATCCCCTTGGCCTTCTGGCTCAAGTTTTAAGCTGAACTAGTCCCACGTAATTATAATAGATTTTTAAAAAAGATCTTCAGTTGAATTTAATTACATAGCTCGCTATTTTGACAAATACCTAAGTTTCTTCTTCTTTTTTTGAAGCGACAAATACAGCCAAAATCTTTGTAAGCAATTAAGTGTAATCTTGGGCAACAGTTCTGAGATGGCTGCAGTTGTCTTTGAAGGCGGTGGCTGGGGGCGGTGTGTGACACGCTGTGCTTCAGCAACTTGAGAAGCTAACATGAATGGAAATATGACAGTTTTGCTCTACTTAGGCTTTAATTCGGCATGATTTGAACCTCCCTCTGAAGCCCTCATGTTTTTTCTCTGTAAAGCGGTGTTGTACATGGTTCCCCAGTGTAACAATCAAGTCATATGGATATTCAGATAAGGAGAGTGAAACCACATAGAAAGTCAGGAGGAACAAAAGAAGGAAAGTTAGGGAGAACTGTATTCCTACCCTCGGACTCTGATATCTACTATCTTGGATGGGTCACTGAACTTTCCTGGACCTTAGGTAGCCTATCTGAAAAGAGGGGTGGGGATTAAATGCCCCCCAAAGCCATTCTAGGTCGCTGTTTTTTATACTTCTTTGCATCCATGTTTTATGCAGTGTTATCCTCATAACAATCCAGGGAAGTATTAGCATTCTTATTCCAATTTTGGAAATAGGATCTATATTAATGGCAGTATAGTGCCAAAGATTACACAGATGTCTTGTCTATTTCTTTCAATGACACATAAATACATGTCTCATGTCTGAAGAGGCTGTGACTGTTGTTGTGCTGTGTATGTGCAAGGCTATCCTAACAGGGGGCCAAGGAACATATTCAGTCTGTCTATGTGGCAGCTGAAAAAGGAGAAAAAATAGTGAAATTGATCATTGCTATAGTTTGAGCTCTTATGTCACAGAATCTGTGTTCAATTCCTGTGTAATATTCTCTGCATGACTTTGCTCAAGCTATTTAACCTCCCTCAACCTTAATTTCCTCATCTGTAAAATGGACTAGAATGTAGCTGTAACACTATGACCCAATAATCTTATGCTATTTATATATCTATATTCAGTATATATTTATAGTCAGTCATGCTAGAACAATTCCAATAACCTGCTGCTTGGTCTTCTTGCTGTAAGTCTCTCCCCACTGTGGTCCAACCTTCACTCATCTGCCAAACTGATTTTCCTAAAGCACAGGTCTGACCATGTCAACCTCCCATCACCTCAATAAATTCTAGTGGCTTCTTGTCACCTCCAGAATCAAATATCTGGCCATCACCAATTTTCTTGACCTATGTCTTACCATTATACTCCAGTGACTCTGGATTGAGACTTGTCCTTCCTTCTTTCCTCCCTTCCTCCTTTTCCCTTTCCTCCTTTTTTCCCCTTCTCTTTCCTCCTTCCCCTTCTTTCTTTTTCCCTCCTTTCTTTCCTCCTTTCCTTCCCTTCTCTTTCCTCCTTCCCTTCCCCTTCCCCTTTTCCTTTTCCTTTTCCTTTCCCTTCCTCTTTGTTTCCCTTTCCCTTTCTTCCCATTTATAACTCTCAGAATAAACTGTACAGTCAGTGAATCACTAAATATTTATTGTCTATTATGTGCCAGGCACTGTGCTAAGCACTGGAGGTACGAAAAGAGACAAAAGACAGTCCCTGATCCTGAAGGGGGAAATAATGTACAAAAAAGTCTATACCCAGCAAACTATGGATAGGCTATATAGGAAACAATTAACAGAAGGACAGCACTGGAATTAAGAGGGATTGGGAAAGCTTCCTGTAGAAAATTTCAACTTAAAGGAAGCCAGGGATGTCCATAGTCGTACTAGAAGAAAAAGAACGTTACTGGCAAGGGGGACAGCCAGAGAAAATGTCTTGAGCTGAGAGACAAAGTGCCTTGTCCATGGAATAGCCAGGAGGCCAGTGTCACTGGATTGAAAAGTATGTGTCAGGGAGTAGTATGTAAGAAGCCTGGAAAGTTAGGAGGCAATTAGGTTATGAAGGGCTTTGAATGCCAAACAGAGTATTTTGCATTTGCCCCTGGAGGTGATAGGAAACTGCTGGAGTTTATTGAGTTGGGGTTGGAGGCTGGAGGTGACATGATTGGATCTGCATTTTGGATACATCCCAAATTAGTGGCTGAATGGAAGATGGTTTAGAGTGGGAAGACTTTAGACAGCCAAACTCATCTGCAGGCTATTGTAATAGGACATGAGGTGATGAGGCTCTGTACCAGATTGATGGCAGTGTTAGAGGAGAGAAAAGGGCATATATGAGAGAGATTGCAAAGATAGACTTTGGCAAAAACTATTGAGAGTGAGAACTCCAGGATGAAACCTGGAAAAAATGGGAGGATGTTTACTGCACATGTAGTTTGAGATGTCAAAAAGGCAATTCAGGATGCAAGATTGGAGGTCAGCAGAGAGAGAGATTGGAGCAGGAAAAGGAGATTTGATAATCATCAGCATAAAGATGGTAATTAAATCCCTGGGAGTTTATAAGATTACCAAGTGAAGTAATATATAAGGAGAAGAGAAGAGGATGCAGGACAGAACCCTGAAGGCCACCTATGGCCAGAGGGCGTGATCTGGAGGGAGATCCAGCAAAAGAGACAAAGGAGTCAGAGAGGTAAGAAGAAAACCAGGAGAGAGTGATATCCCACAAATCTAGAGAAAAATGAATATTCAGGAGAAAAGAGTAGTCTGTCATGTCAAAGGCTACAGAGAAGTCAACGGGAATGAGGGTTGAGAAAAGGCCATTGGTTACAGATCATTAGCAACGTTGGAAAGAATAGTCTCAGTGGAATATTAAAATTAGCCAAATTATAAAGTGTTAAGAAGAGGATCAGAGAAGAGAAAATGGAGATAACTCTTGTAGATGGCCTTTTCTAGGAGTTTCACTATACCTGCGATGTTCAGATCTAATTCTCTTGCCCCTTCCCCACCACCATTGAATTATGTCAAAATATTCCCCTTTCAGGATCTGCTTTTTAGTTCGGTAAGCCTTTCCTTGTTTTTAGATAGCTCTGAGGCATTCAGGTCTCTATTCTTTAAGAATAAGAGCCACAGAAAAGAGCATTGTTCCCCCTCCCCATTTCCCATCTGCCCACTGAATGGCAATTATAGGAAAGAATTCCAAATGTGGGGTGTGTGTGTGTGTGTGTGTGTGTGTGTGTGTGTGTGTGTTTAATCAAAATGTTTGACTCCATGGCCATATGGGGAAAAGGATGTAAGATTCATCCACCATGCTTGACACTCATGTGGGGAGTGGATCTGGGTGCCACATTTTTAATAAGGAAATTGGAGATCTGGAACAGGTTCAGAAGAAGACAACATTGATGGTGAGGGGATTGGAGACCATATTATATGAGTATCATTAATTGACAGGACTGGAGATATTTAGTCTACAGAAGAGAAAGCTCCCGGGATGCATGATAGGCGACTCTGAGTATTTAAAGAGCTGTCAGGCAGAAAAGAGATTAGGCCTGTTCTGTTTTTGTAGTTAGGTCCCAGAGGGTAGAAATAGGAGCAATAGGAGGGAAGGTACAGTGAAGTATATTTCAGCTCCAAATCAAGAGAAATTTCCTGATGAATTAGCAGAGTTTTGAGAAGAATGCCTTGACTTGAGAGGCAGTGAGCTCTCTGTCTCTGAAAGTACTCAAACAGAGATAGGCGACTTATCTGTCAGGAATGTCATAGGACCTCTTTTACGAGGGATGGGAGATCGGATCACTGAGGGGCTTTCTGTCCAGTTCTTAGATCTCCTGGTTCTCCACTAAGGCATTTCACCAGCGGGGCTAACTATGCTCTGTGCCTGCCATAAGCTACTCATTTCCACTTTGAAAAATCTCAAAAGATAGGGTTGGTATAATAAAAGAAACTGTGTTTGTTTTACATTTCAAGCTGGGCCACTCAGCTCTGACTGCTGCTCAAGGCACCATGCTTTCAGAACTGCCCCTGCCAATTTATTTGTTGTGATACATACATTTTGGGTTTGTTTTTTTTTTTGTTTTTTTAGTTGTGGAGACTTTAAGGCTAGCAATTAGACAATTCCAGGTGGTGTACCTACTAGAAGATAATCACCCAGAGGCAGGCGGAGTGCTCACGCACCACAGTTTCCCAATTCTCAGGGGTATGATTATCTCCTGGTCTCTCTCCTTCGTACCATGTCAATATTCCTTCTTGTTATCACAGTCTTGGGTTACAGTCTTAAATTGTAAATCCCCACCCCTCCTTCATTATGCCCATTCAGCCATATAATTACCCTAAGCTGTTGCAGTAAACAGTAACACAACATAGCATAAACCCCACTATTTTTAAAAACCTTAATTGTGGCTTGTGGTTCATTTTCCCAACTAAATATCCCTACCAGAAAGTTAAGGAGACCTTGGACCAAAATTGTGGATCGGCCTTTCGAGGCCAGAGTACGTGATTTGACTCTGTATATGAGAGTACCAAGTACAGGGCTTTGCTAAGAGAATTAGTACCTGCTGAGGGGGGTGAGCAATCCAATGGAAAGAGCTGTGGACAGAATGAGACCTGCATTTGGGGTGTGGCCAATGTGGGAATTTGTTTGGCTGGATTTGTGGGTTTGTTGTGAGACTTGTTGTGTTTTACTTGTTTTATGGGGGAGTGAGAAGGAAGGATTAAAAAAATGAAAAATAATTCTTATAGCAGTTTTGTAAACTAGATTATAGTAGTATAATTATTCTCGCTGTATATTTTAAAAGGGAGCTGATCGAATCAATTACCCTACCCCATTTAAAGTAACCAACAAAATGTTTGGGCCCTGACAATTTTGTCACTTGAAAGTTTCTATTCTTCATACTGAAGAGGACCAAAAGGCTCTCACTGTGTCGAGGGTAAGGCATAGTGTGTCAGACTATGGCTGATCGGACCAATGAGAGCTTGGAAAGCTCTACCACAGGCCAGGTACCAAAAATCCATATGAACATTTGGAGTGGAGATGGCTCTAAATTTGGGAATCTCTGCTTGCTTTTGAGATCTTTGGACCTGTCGGTCTTAGACGGTGAACTAAGTGCAAACAATCTAGTTAAACCAGGTGGTAAGGAGTTAAATGTTTCCAGTCATTGGATAAAATGGAATGATGTATCTCAAGTGTTTTGAGAATTGACCAAATTCGAAATTGATCAACTCGATTTGGTCGAGAATGACCAAAGTACTTTCTCAATCTGGGATAAAAGAGCTAGTCATTTCAGAACTCGGAAAGTCATGTGATCTGTCAGCCCAGGGGAGAGAACAGCTGGAGCCAAAGGCCTGAATTTGGGGTAGAGGGGAGAGGAGCTGACCTGTCTCTTCCTCTTCACTTAGGCAGGAGAAAGAACATGTGAACCATGAAAGACTGGGAGAGTTGGGCATTTCCTCAGCATCCTGGAAGGCTTGGTGATGCTGCAGTGGTGGAGGGGGGCTGCCTTAAGGGGGTTGTAGCAGGGTTGAAGACAATTCTGAAGAAAGGCAGCTTTGTGACTATAGACAAGATATCTATGATATAGAATGCATATGATATGCAGAAGATATGATATATTTTATATCATTTAATATACACATCTATATATCTATCAATACATATCTTATTCGTACTTAGTTGCTTGTATATTGTTTCCTTTGTCACACTGTGAGCTTCATGAGATCAGGGCCAATTTTTACCTTGCTTTGTATCCCCAGAGCTGGACACTAAGTAGGTACTTAATCAATGTCTGTTGACTACCTGCTACAGGAGGCTTTTTGTCGTTGATTTTTTTTTCACTTAACATTCTTCTTATACCACTACAGTAAATATATTTTTGTTGTTTAGTCACGGTTAACTCTTGCTGACTTCATATGGCTTTTCTTGGCAAAGATATTGGAGTGGTTTGGCATTTACTTTTCCAGTTCAGGCTGTGCAAGGTGCAAGGATGCATCTTGATGAGGAAACTGAGGCAAACAGGGTAAAGTGACTTGTCCAGGGTCACACAGCTAGGAAGTGAGGCTAGATTTGAACTCTGGTCTTCCTGATTCCAAGTATGGCCTTCTATCCATTGTGTTATCTACCTGCCTTCACCATCGTAAAACTTGTTTTTTTAATTGTCTGGCTAATTAATTAATTAATTTCCTGATAACTGGTAGAAGCTCTTGGTATTCTAATACCTAACTCCTCAGGATTACCCCAAGGAGAGAAGATGATAAATCTCTAGGGATTCGTGCTATTAGTCCCAGCAGGAGTTAGGAGAATGCCCAGAGCCCTAAGGAAACCAATGCTCAGAGAGGTGAATAGTGCCTCTAAAAAGTGTCAGAGCTGCTTCATTGTCACCTTTAACATTAACCATTTAACAATGGATTCCTTAAACATTCATAATGCCTGAAGTCAACATTATAAACTTCATTTCTAGCTTCACCTCTGCAGGTAAATATTTTGTAAGTGCCCCTTCAACGCTCTGAAAACTGCAAAATCAGCAACTCCCCGGCTCAAACTGCTGAGTTCTGGTCCGACACAACTCGGGATCACAGATCACAATCAAACCCACTCGCTTTTCATTTGTTTGTTTTTATAGAGGAAGGGGAAAGAAACACTTTACAAATATCAGCTTATTTGTTCCTTACAATAACCCCAGAGGTGAGTGCAATTATTACCCCCATTTTACATTTGAGGAAACCGTGGCAAATTGAGATTAAGTGACTTGTCTAAGGCCACATATCTAACATTTGAGGACATATTTGAACTCGGGTCCTCCTGACTCCAGGTCCAGCCCCTTTGTGTACTCTGGAGCCTCTTAGGTGTTCAGGAACAAAAGCCTAGTACTTTGAAATGACTTGTCCAGGACCACCTAGAGGCACCTTGGTTTCAGGACTTTCCATTCTTCGCATGTTGGAAAACGTTCACCTTGAACCTCTAATTCCCATTCCAGGGTTGTGTCAAGGACCAAATGAAGATTTTTTTTCCTTTTTCTTTCATTCTCATTTTTTTCCTTTTTGATCTGATTTTTCTTGTGTAGCATGATCAATATGGAAATATGTTTAGAAGAATTGAATGAGTTTAACCTATGTTGGATTATCCCCCTTGTTAGGGGATGGGCAGGTGGAGAGAGAGAGAGTACATTTTGGAACACAAGGTTTTGCAAGGGTGAATGTTGAAACTATCATTGCATGGATTTTGAAAAACAAAAAAGTTGTTATTTTTTAAAAGACTCAAATGAGGACGTGGTTAAGTACTTTGCAAGTCTTAAAGCTTTCTATCATTTTCGTTTGTGACTGATACGATCCATCCCCTGCTAGGTGACTGTTCCACAGCAAAGTGGCCAGATCTTCTCATCATTTCATGAGTTCTTTCTTCCAGGCCTCTTTGCAACTTTCCAAGGGCCTCTTGGAAATCTCAGTGCTTTCAGCAAAGGAAGCACCACAGATTGTAGGATTTTAAGCCCTGAGACTGAACTAGCAAGGGAAATGTTTGAAGCCTTAGAGTCTTTGTTCATATAAATTATACAAAGTAGGCATCTTAAAAATATCTCCTACCGATAGGACTGGTCCTTCTTCCTGCCAGAGCTTAAGGAACTGGCAAAGACAAGGTTAAAAACTGGTCTGGGGCAGCTAGGTGGCTCAGTCAGAAGGATCTGAATTCAAATGTGACCTCAGATACTTAACACTTCCTAGCTGTGTGACCCTGGGCAAGTAACTTGACCCCAAATGCCTCAGAAAACAAACAAAAAACAACTGGGCTCATTATTCCCTAGGCCTCCTGCAACTCCTCCTGCCTACCAATCAATCCACAAACATTTTTAAATGCCTCCTGTGTTCTGAGAGTGTGGCTAGAGGATCGAGGGCTCTCTGATTATGTTACTGTGTGACCCTGGCCAAGTGATTTAACCTCTCAGTTTCCCAGGCTGTGCTCTAAGACTATAAGTTGCATTGGTAGAGGTAATTTCCATAGCAGGAGTTTCTTCGTGTCGATTAAATCCCAGGTCCAGTCCCTACCCTTATCCCCTCCTATCTACCAGATGCTAGGTGGGGAAAATAGCCACTCAGCCCCTAACTCTATATGTCTCTGTCGCAGCACCATTGGGAGAAGAGGAGAGTGGAAGGAATGAAAATGAGTTGAGCAGTCTTCCTTTGCCACTCTTGGACAGCTGGATCCATTTAGTTAGATCCACAAATTAGACTCTAGAAAGACCACTGTAACTACCTGTGTGACTGTGGGCAATTCATTCCACCTATTTAGTCCTCAGTTTATTCATCTGCAACTGAATGATCTCTCATAGCCTTCCTGGCTCATAATCTGTAATCCTATGGATCTCATGCCCTCTACCTTAGATTTTAGGCAAGTCCTTTCTCCTTTCTAGGGCTCATTTTCATCTTCTGAAAATGAAGGGATTAGAGGTTCTTAATCTGTGGTTCATGGATTCATTTTCAAGAATATTTAAATAGTTCAGTGTAATTTCTTTTCTTCATGCTATGAATTGGATTTTAAGTATTCGGTAACTCTCTGAGAAAAGAACCATAGCTTCAACAAATTGCTGAAGAGTCCAACACCAAAAAGCCATAGAGAATCCTTAGGCTAGATGATCTCTAAGGGCCTTTTCAACTGGAAGGCCTAAGAACCCCAGATTCTAGCTCCCTTTCTTCCTCTGCCAAGAGACCATTTCTTTGATGTCAGAAACTTGATCTGTACCTGTCGAAGCTCAGCCAAGGCTTTCTGGTAATTCTCAAGGAACTGAAAATCCTAGGTGGCCAGGAGATAAGGATTTCCTGGTGCGCCTAAAGAGAGATGGATGGACCTTGGAGATAAGCTTCCAGAAGGCAAAGCAGATTCCAGCAGTCTCTTGATAGGTATGAAGATGCATCGGGCTTGATTTGTCTGCAGTGAAGCTGCCGGCGGGGAGCCGGGAGCATCCACAGAGCTCGGGATGAGCATGCGAGTAGCCTGAAGTTAATTAATTTCCTGGGATTATCATTTTTGATTCTCCTCGTTGTGAAATAATAAATGCCCAGAGATGGAGCAAGTCGGGCAATAGAGATCACAGGCTTTTGTCGCAGTGACATCTTTTGCCTCTCTGTAACGGCTGAAGCGGTCGGCACATTTAGTGGCTGGGACCCTGGGGACTGCTGATTAAACAACACAGCAAGTACGTAGGCAAGATAGCTGCTCTCAGTAATTAAAGATGACCTGCTCAGTACTGGGAGGTAACAACAATGGCCTGGTTAGCCCTTTCATGTTCATTGTTGGGGAGGGGGGAGTGAGGGGAGGGGGAAAGGAACAGTAGCAACAACAAGTTTTCTTATTTCTCTGCAATTGCATAGGCCATCAATATTCTCTGACAAATGAAGGTGGCTCAGGTAAAGGTTAGGCAATGGCCTTAAAACCTGTCGAGATGATGTTCCCCCCCCCCCCGCTTTTCTTTTTTTTTTTAACAATCATTCAATTGACTGAATTCAATCTGTTCTAATTGCAAAGCTCCACTCCTTGCATTTCCATTCTCCCTGTTGTCAGCAGAGGCAGCTGCATGGGGCAATCCAACAAGCAGCATGATGGATGGCTGTAATTCTATATGCTTAGCCTGTAGTGAATGGCACTTTGATAGGAGAGAGCTGGCTGGGGAAGGAAATTCAGCCTATGTCTGCTCAGGACCCCCATCCTCTTCTTCACCATGAGGCAGAAAGAGGGGCCGGGAGCCAAGCCTGCGCGGGGAGAAAAGGGAGGATGAGGAAGAATAGGGACCACTGGTTCAACTTTCTTTTCTGCTATGCTGGGGTTGGGTCTCCAGGAAAGGCATTTGGCAGGAGATCATAAAGCTCATTTGCCACAATTTTCCTCCTGGTGATGAGAACAGGCTCATCTTTCCCATATAAAGGAAATTTCCTAAGTCAAACCTCAATTCTACCTACGAGCATGAAAGCAAAACCACATCAGCTCGGAAGCATCTTTAAGCTCATGTTTGCTACCTTGCAAAAGGGTCCACGGATTTATCAAGACCCTTCTAATCATCTAGTGCATCCTCTGCATCAGAGAAACTCAGTACAAGGCACACTTGGTCAAAACTCCCTCCAATAGCATGTCTGACAGCCGTGGAATCGAACACGCACGATTATGTGCCAGACACTGTCTAGGGCTTAGGGTGACAAAAGAGAAATGGGCTCTGTTCTGCATGAAGTCATAAAGTCTCCATTTGGAAACTAAGAGTAAAGGGGAACCCAGTACTTTCAGCAACTGCCCATTCCTCTTTTGGACAGCTCCCATTGTTAGGAAGTTTTTTTCCCTGACTATGCAACTTTGCCCTATTGCACAATAAATCGAATCGAATCGAATCTGTCTTTCACATGACAACCCTTCAAATACTGGAAGACAATGATCATGTCTGTCTCCTCCCCCACTCTTCTCTTCTCCAGACTTAACATACCCATTTTTTTTCAACCATTCTTTAATGTAATGATTCAAATTCCCCTTCCTGTCCTACTCAGCCTCCTCTGGACACTATCCATCTTTAAATCTCCTTCTTAAAATTTGACAGAGGAAGTAAATGAGAATGAGAGGGGAGAAAGGATTTTCCTAAGGTCACATAGCTCATTAGTGTCAGAATCAGATTGGAATTCAGGCATTCTGACTCCCAGTCAAGTGTAATAGAGAGCAAAGTCCACTATGGTCAAAGGAGGCTCATAGCTGTCCTTAATTATTGATTACCCCCAATTACAAAGGAACGATTAGATAATTCCACTGACACTGGAAAACTGTGGAATAGATATGGTTGCATAACCAGCTCCTGAGGAAATGGAGAAATGAGTATGGACAGAAAATTAGTACTGTCATTGGAGTAATTGATACTATGACTGTGTGTGTGTGTGTGGCAGAGAGAGTACAGCAGTGCACTTATATCGACTCCGAGAGAAAGAGAACCGATGAGTGTTGGTATGTTGTGGATGGACCCTTGGCAGATCACTGATTTGTGAGGTTGTCCAGATGGATCAATACCCTGAATAATTAACTGAATTTACCTAGAGGATGAACATTGATTTATGGAGAATAAGGGAAAATTAAGATCATAATAGAATGAGCCTGGTTACCTGGTGACATTGAGTACACACTGATCTTAGATCCCAACATCTAGTGACACTGATGACAAAAACATGGCAAATTTTATAATTCATTAGCATAGTTTCAAGTACTCAGTAGTCTTCACATGAGGAAAAAGAGTGGTTGAGGTGGGCATAGGGCATGTGAACACATATAGATAGACCTAGAATGTGTATGGGAATTGATATGGCAGCTGGTCTAGAAAGACTATATATTATTAACACAATACTTTGTAAGCATGTTATAATTAGAGTTCTCCTCAACACTGGGTTCTCTTTTAGATAGCATGGGATAACACAGACCCTAGACTGAGTTTTTGTTGATTTAGGTTCCAGGCCCTTTTAAAGATTTTGTCAGGTAAGGAAACTTAAGTTTTTCCTATAGTAGCTTCATTTTTTCCCTTTATTGAGAGTTCACTTTCCTTTTAGTGATCTTTTCATCTACATTGTTTATTACTGTGTATATTTTTCTCTTGCTTTGGATTATTTTTCTGAGGATTAATTCATATAAATCTTCTCGTGTTTCTCTACAATTCTCATATTGCTGTCTTACTGCACAATAATGTTCTCTAGTGCATCTACAAGCTATCATAGTATCTGCAATCAAGGATCCTTTTTTCTCCCACTTGCTGGTGATTATACTTGATTTGGGTTTTCTTATTTCTATGGCAAGCATTCTAGGATGACGTCAAATGATAGTGGGGAAAGAAAGCATACTTGCTTTAGCCACAATTGTATTGGGAATATTAAAAAAAATGGGTAGAAGATGGAAGCAAAGTAAGGTTACAGAGGATGAGTACAAGAGTGTGGCACTCATAGAAAAAGGTATTCTAGTGCTACATCTCAGAATAAATTAAGGTTGGCAAGGGAAACAAACAGAATTGTTGGGAGGGAAAGGACCAACAAAGAAGTGATGGGATGTTTGCTTACAGATCTATGCAATAATATTTGAGAACAGAATGAAAGCAAATCTACTTACTTCTAATTTGGCTTTAATTTTCTCTGCCAAGGAAGATGACCTTTGCATTGAAGATGACACCAAAATATGGCTTACAGGGCATTGATTCCAAGATATTTAGGGAGATAAAGAATACTGGGTTGTTCGTTCTTGAAGAATTTGGGTCCCTTTTCATGTGAACTCCTTCCCTGAGTACTGAAAGAACTAAGGCATGATTTCTAAGTCACTGTCAGTGACATCTCAAAGATCATGAAAAACAATAAAGGAACCAAGGGCACACGTTGCCCTAATTTTTCGGGAACAATTGGGATTAAATAACTTGCCCAGGGTCACATAGCTAGTAATCATCTGAGGTCAGATTTGAATGCAAGTCCTCCTGACTCCAGGGCTAGTGCTCTATCCACTTACTATCTACCTGACTCTGTTAATTTTCAAAACTGGAAAGAGAAAATAAAAAGGAAGAGAACAAAGTCTGCAAACTATAGATCCTTGAATTTAATTCACATTCCTGGAAAAATGCTTTTACAGCTCCTTAAATACATAGTGGCTAAACACTTAGTATGACAAGTAGTGATTACAAAGAATCAGTATGGCCTCTTCAAGAATAGACTGTGTCAGACTAACCTAATTTTCTTTTTATTTGACAGGATTACTAAACTACCAGATAAGAAAACTAATGTATTTGTAGTTTGCCGGAGTTTTAGGAAAACTTTTGAACAATTATGTCATACAATTCTTTTCAGAGAAGACCAGATAAATGATATCAAACTCAAATAGAAGCCAATCACTAAAGTATATGTGAAGATTCCTGTAGATCACATATTGACTTAGAAAACTACATATTAACATTATTTATGTTCTATTGAATTTTTATTTATTTTGTCAAATATTTCTCAATTGCATTTTAATCTTGTTCAACTTCACTTGGGAATCTTGCTCCTGAGGACCATATGTTTGATTCTCCTGAACTAGGTAAAAACATAAAGAAATGGATTTGGAACTTGTCGATGGACCAGACTCAAAAAATGTTCAATGTCACTGTGGTAAGAGATTTCTAAATACCCCCCAAATCTCTACTTGACCTTGTGCAGTTTAACATTTTTATCAGTGACTTGGATAAAGACATAGATGGCAAGTTTATGAAATCTGCAGATGACCCAAAGCTTGGGGCAGGTCCTGGTTCAAATTGTAGCTGACAGAATCAGGATCTGAAAATAGCTTGTCAGTCTAGAGCACTGGGCTGAATTAAATAAGGTAAATTTCAATGGAGATAGATAGCATATCTTGGTTAATAGGAGACTGGTCAATTAGTCTCGAGAGCCAATGCATGCTTTGAATTGGGTAGGACCCTTATAGCACTTACAACCCTTCCAGAAGCAGGGTCACCAAACTTCAATATGCCCTATGGTCTGTAATCTCATTGGTCAGTCTCCTGTGATATTTTAGTTCAAAAAATAAACTTCACAAGTACAAGATAGGAGTAACATGGTTAAGGAGTTGTTTTTAGTTTCATGGTCAGTAAGCTTATTATGAATCAGCAGTGTGAAGTGGTAGCCCCCCAAAATCTTAACTTGATCTTGGTCTGCATTGAAAGGCATAACTTCTAGGAATGAGGAGGTAGGTAATAAATTGATTATGATCCACTGAAATATTAAATCATCTAGCTCCCATCTCTCCATCTTTTTTCATGAGAAGATCTGAAAGAATCCCACAACTGTTTTACTAAAATCTTAGTAAATTATTTGGACAGGATTCCACTAATCTGTAATTTTGGAAACCCTCACAAAAAAAGGCAATAGAATTGGTTTGGTATGATGTGTTCTCTATGAAATTCTTCGTGATTACTGCTTCCTTTTCTAGATGGCCATTAACCAGCCCTTTAATAGTATGCTATCTTGATTTGATCTTGCTGCTGAACTCTGGAAGAGAAGAATGAAGCGGATGAACTTGTCCATCTCTGCTTCACTCAAATCCAATATATGCATGTATTTTTAAAAATGTACTAAACCTTTGCCAATTAACAAAGCCAAGGCATATTCCAGTCTCTGTCTCTGTGTCTGTCTGTCCTTCCCTCCCTCTCTCTCCCTCCTTTCTTCCCTCTCTCTCCCCCTCAAATGAACGGCACAGTGAATACAGTAGGACACCTGGAATCAGAAAGCACTGAATTCAAATCTATCCTCATTTACTTGCTAGCTGTGTGACCCCAAGCAATTCACTCTATATGCCTCAGTTTCCTCCATTGTAAAATGGAAGTAATGATAGCACCTACCTAGTGTTGTGGTGAGGATTAAATGAGAGAATATTTATAAGTCAATTAGCACAGTGCCTGACACAAGGTAGCTACTTAATGCTTGTTTCCTTTCTTTCTTTAAAAAAATCTAGGCAACTTTGCCCTTTATTCAATCCGCTGTCCACTGGGACCTCTCTCATTTTCTCTGATCTTTCAGATATTACTTAGAGTCAATCAGGAGTCACATCTGTCAGTTCATTAAGTATCTGAAAATGTAGTTCATCAGCATCAAGTGATTTGAATTTATCAAGGACATCTAGTTGCTCTCTTACCATCTATTAGCTTATCCTAGATATCAACTATTAATCATATTTGTTCTCTCCTATTTGGGTCAAATCTCATTCATATTGGTAGATAAAACAGGAGTAAACCAAAGCTGAACAGTTGTCTCCATTTTCCTTTTCCTCAGTTGCCGGTGTCTCATCCACCTGAAGCAGCCATTCTAGCCCTCCTTTGAGCCTCTTCTTTTCCCTAGTATAGGTCATATGACAAAGAATTTTTCTTTTTTCCCTTAGCTTCCCTTGCCAGCCTCAGCTCATTCTGAGTTTTAGCACTCTTGACACTGTTCTGACAGAATCATTCCATGTTTTTATTCAGCTTTTGTTACCCTTGTTTCTATATTTTGTGAATTTTTTAAAAGACTAAATTGCTGGGCACATTCCCTGTATGTCCATATCACATTGCTTGGAAAACTATCTGTCTTCTTCTTCATTTAAATAGTTTTTATTTTTGTCTTTAGCATTTTATCCTTGAGAACTTTGCAACCTTTGGAGAATGAATTCTCCCATTGCATTTTAGTTCGTGGCTCTCGACATATACTTTTTCTAAAACTTTTGAAATCTGTCCTCCCCAAATCTAGGTTAATCTCAGATTATACTTGGCTCTTCTTTCCTTCTCTTTCACAAATCATAAAATGGAGTGGTTACTTCCAAACACAGAATTGCCTTCCGCCCTGTTCTCATCCAACTGGTCTACACTAACTTCTCCCCACATATGCCATTTCATCTCCTGTCCTCTTGGCTGAAATGTACTCTCTCCTTACATCTCCTCCATAGATTGGTTGGTCCTTCGTTCTTGAAGAGGACCAAAATGACATCACTATGTTATTCGAGTCGAATTACTGTGTTTCTGATTGTGGTTGATCAGACCAATAGGAGTTCACGAATGCTCGCCCACAGGTCAGACACAAGTAGTACGTATGGACATTTGGGGTGAACATTTGCAGATCTCACATTTCTTCTGAGCTAATTAAATTCTTCTTTGCTCATAGCACAGCACCTTCCCTGATGAGGGCATGCCATGGGGGGCAGTCCCATGTCCATGTCTCCCAGTGTCATACAATCGATTCTAAAGTTCTTAAGAGAAATTTGAGGGTCACCTTTTCTGACCACCCTGTGAGCACTTGCCCTGTGTGAGTTCTCCATAAAATAATCTTTTGGGCAAGTGTACATTTGGTTTCATAGAACACTTATGTTCTGTTCTCTCCTTTCAGAGTATGTTGTATCATACAATAAGTGCTTTTTTTTTATTCCCCCACCCTCTGCAACTCCCACACTCTTTGTTTATTTTACCCATCTTGAAATCACTTTGAAAAAGTCTATCAGTGTCCATGTCGTATTTCTATTACAGAATGTAAGCTTTTTGAGGGCAGGGCTCATTTTTTTGTTTTTGTCTCTGGATTTCCAGTCCCTTGCATGGAGCATAGGCATTTGAAATATCCGTTATGTCGACTTGTTGAAGTTTTCTATCATTTACATCCTAGCAACCAACTCCTCTATGTTGTTAGAAATTATATTCAATGTAGAATTTCTGTTTCTTGGTTCATCCACATGAAGGCAAGTCAAGAAAATTATAGCTGCTGTGCTTTTGACAGACAAGTTCTCCCAGATGTATGGATTACTGAAGCCTTCCATCATGATGATCTCATGCCATATCTTCCCAACAGGCCTGTAACCCATAGCTTATGTTTTGAAATTGACCAGAATTAGAGTTGTTTTATTCCTCTCTAAAAAAAAGTGGAGCCAAATGATCTTCCTCAGCATTAAAAGCAGCCATCTTAACTTCATTATAATCATTCATTGTAAAGAACTGACTCTGGAATCAGCATAGCTGAGTTCAAAACCTGCCTCTACCACTTACTACTGGTGGGAAATTGGGCAAATCACCTAACCTCTCTGGCTCTCTGTTCCCTCCTCTGTAAAATGAGGGCATTGTACTATATGAACTTCAAGGTCCCTTCCAGCTTTAGATCCAGATGCTGTGTGTGACTTCACCTCCTGAAGCCTCAATTTCCTCACCTTTTAAATGAGGGGCTCATCTCAAAGACCACCAAGGTCCCTTTCGGTTTTAAATCTATCATTCCATCATCTTTTGCTAAGATATTACAGAACTCAGTTTTTTCCCCAAAGAACTGCAGGGTCAAATTTTGTGTAACCTGGTCTCACCTCTGATTTTGAAATCCATATATTAAATGGGGTATATTTGAAAGGCATCTGGTCTTTGAGTCAGGACTCTTGAGGGCTCCCAGCTCTGCAGCAGTTGTGACCTCAGGCAAGTCACCCCCATCTGTGGGCCTCAGTTTCCATAATGTCATAAAATCCTAGCTCTTTAACTGGAAGGGAGCTCAGAGGCCATCTCTTGTTCAACTACCTCATTTCACAGATGAGTAAACTGAAGCTTATGGGGGTTAACTTGTCCAAGGTCACAAGGTAGTGAGTGGCTAAGGCAGGGTTTAAATTACGTTCCTCTGGCTCTAGAGCTGGGACTTCATCTCTAAGGTTCCTCTCAGGGCTAAATTTTTAATTCTAAGATTTGTTTTCTAAGTGGCCTCCTAGCTTAGACATTCTATAATTCGCTGTCTCACACTTTGTCTGATAGTTTAATATAGTTCGACCCCTATTTCACACATTTTCTTGAAGCTGGATGGAACAGAAAAAAGGTGTAAATCAAGGTCAGCTAATAATTTAACAATGGCATTGTTGATCATGCTTTGCTAGCGGCAGTAATAATGAAGAATGATGCAAGTTGTGAATAAAGTGCTCGTCCTGAGCTTTACTATTTCAGAGGAGGTAGCAGAGGCTTCTTAAGGTAGCACTTTATCCCATCCCATCCAGATCTTTTATTCATTCATTCAGCACACATTTATTAAAGTCCCTACTATGTTCAAGGTCCTGAGGATACAGAGGAAAACCAGTTTCTACTTTTAAGAGATCTAAATTATACTGTTCCTTGCGCAAACAATATTTTTCTGAGCTTGGCAACAGTACCAAGATTTCCCTATACCTAAATTATATGCCCTGGTAGTTCGTGTTAAACTGAGGAAATAAAATGCAGGCAATAAATACAATCTATGGACAAATGAATTGAACAGCAGATAAATGTGAGATTCTGCATCAGGAAGACATGAGTTCAAGTCCCACCTTGGACATATGGTATATGTGGGATTCTGGGCAACACATTTAACACCTTAGTTCCCCATGGCAGCTCTCTCTGATGGGATAGTGCCAGTATTCTTTGGTAAAGGGAATTTTTCACTGGAAGCTACCTATAACAAAGAATTCACAGGTTCTAACTGGAAAAAAATACAAAGTAATTGAGAGAGGGAAGAAAGAAAGAGACAAGAAAGACAAAAAGATGAGGGAAGGAAGGGGAGCAGAAATTAGAGGAGATTAGGAGGGAGGGAAAAAAAGGAGGAGAAATGGGGAGAAAGGGAGAGAGGGAAAGAAGGAAAACACCTGGAAGAAAAACCCTGATTTTGTTTTTTTTCTCTTGGTTTTGATTATTTTGCCCAACATCACTTTTTTTTGCAAGTCTTTTATTTTTAACCCCCCCCCCCATATTAATCTTATAGGAAGGTGCAATGATATTTCATTATATCCACATAGTGCAATTTATTCAACCACTGCAGGCATCTGTAAGCAAAGTTTTAAGCACCCTATTATCAGTTTGTATGGTAATATATGCCCATTCTTCAGGGCAAACAGCAGGGATATGACAATGTAAATGAAAGCTTTCAATATATGTATGTTGACAGGAAATGTTCTCCAGAGTCTTACTGTACAGTGCTGACAGACAGATGCAAATATTTTGCTTAAACATATTGATTTTCAAATGCATTGTCAGCATAACTCTCTGAAGCTACCTGGACTAATCCCAAATACTTGCTCTGAACCGTGAGGACTTTGCCACCAAGAGCACGATCACACCGGAAGAGAAAGCATTCCAAGAGTTTACTATGAACAAAGAACCTAGCAATAAGTTTTCAGATACACAGTAACATCCCTTTTATCTGGCACTACCAGAAACTGAAGGTTACCACTCGTGGCTCCTTAAGTTCACCAGTGTACCAAAACCAAATATTATTCTCTTTACTTTATGGTTCTTAATGCCAAAAAATGAACTATGGAAATCAATTGTTGGACTGACATAAAGCTTATTTCATTTTTTCAATAATAGGCATTTATTTTTCCTTCCTCCTCCCCATTAAACAAAGAAATGATAAAGAAACCCTTTTAAGAAATATGCATAATCAAACAAAACACATTTCTACAAAGTCCATGTCTAAAAATGTATGTCTCATTCTGCAGCTGGAATCTATCATGTCTCAGTGAGGAAGTGAATAACCTACTTCTTCATAGGTACTCCGGATTCCTGTTTGACCATGACATTGATAAGAGTTAAGTCTTTCAGAGTTATTGACTATCATATAAATTGTTTTTATGGTTGTTCTCATTTCACTTCATACAAGTGCTCCTAGAATTCTCTGAAAACAACCCTTTCATCACTCTCAAAGCTCAATAATATTGTATTACATTCACATGCCATAACTTGTTCAGCCATTCCCCATCTGGTGGATACCACCTTTGTTTCCAGGTATTTGTCATTATATAAAGAGATGACATAAATTCTTTCGACATATGGGTCATTTTCTTCTTTGCTGATCTCTTGGCGGAGGGTGGTGGGTCAAAGGCTATGTATTGTTGAGTAACCTTTTGGGCATACTTCCAAATTGCTTATGAGAATGACTGGACCATAGCTCCAACAACAGTATATTAGTTGCATTGCCTCCAACATTTGTCACTTTCCTTCTCTGTCCACTTTGCTAAACTGATAGATGTGCAGTAGAACCTCAGAGTTGTTTTTTTTTTAATTTGTACTTTCTTATTATTAGGGCTTTGAAGCATTTTACATGGTTGTTGATGGTTTGGATTTCTTCTTTTGAAACTGTCCATTCATATCCATTAATAATTTATCATTTGAGAAATTGCTCTTATTCTTATAAATGTGAATCAATTTCTTTTATCACTTGGAAATTAGATCTTTATCAGAGAAGCTTTCTTTAAAGATTTTTTTCATAGTTAGCACTGTACCTTCTAATTTCGGCTATATTGGTTTTCTTTGTGAAAAACTTCTTAAATTTTATGTAACTAAAATGGTTCATTTTATCTTGTCACCCTCTCAATTTTTTGGTCATTAACCCTTCTATTTATAGATAGATTCCCCATCATTCTAATTTGTTTATACTGTGACATGTTTATTCTAAGCCAGGTATTCATTTGGAACTTATATGGCCTGAGATGTTGGCCAGCTCTTTTATTTTTCCCTCCTAACTAAAAGCACCTGGAGCAGAGGCACTCTATAACTGTTCTGCCAATAGAGCTAAAGTATATTTTGAGGGTTTCTGATGGAGTTGTAAGTTCTATGAGGGCAAGTACTAAACTATTCCTCTCTGTATCTAGTATACTGGTTCTTAATAAATCCTCACTATTGTTCTTCTTTATATAACCTTTTCTTAAATCCAGATGCCTTAAGATTCTAGTTCAGCCCTGTATTTAACTTCGTTTTTCTTTCTGTATTCAGTGTGTTTCCTGTGAACAACATAATGCTGAATTCTGGTTTCTAATCCATTCTACTGTTCTCTTCAATTTTATGAGTGAATTCTTCCCATTCAAAGTTTTGATCACTAATTGTGTATTTCCCTCAATCCTATTCTATTCTCTCATCCCTCAATTTTATCCTTCTCCTTTTGTTTTTATCCTGTTTCTTCCTCAAAAGACTGTTTCACTTCTGATCCCTGCCTCCCTTAATCTACCTTCCCTTTTATCATCACTCCTTTCCCTCAGCTCCTTCCCCTTATACTTTCTGTTGGATAAGGTAAGTTTCCATAAACAAACTATGTGTGTATATTGTTCCCTCCTTGAACTATTACTGATGAGATTGAGGTTCAAGTATTGCATGCTTCTCTCCAGACCCTATTTTTCCCTCTGTTGTAATTTTTTTGTATATTTCTTTTTTTGTGAGATAATTTTCCCTATTCTTTTTCTTCCTTCCCCGTTCTGTGCATTCTTCTTTCTCATCCTTTTATACTTCTTTTGATATCATCCCCACATAATTGACACCCCCATGCTCTCTGTCAAAATCGACTCCTACCATTCCTAATAAGATCAGGGGTGAAACAAGGTTGCCCACTATCACCATTGCTATTCAGTATTGTATCAGAAATGCTAGCTTTGGCAATAAGAGAAGAAAAAGAGATTAAAGAAATTAGAGTAGGTCATGAGGAAACTAAATTACCATTCTTTGCAGATGATATGATGGTATACTTAGAGAAGCCTAGGGAATCAACTAAAAACTATTAGAAATAATCCACAACTTTAGCAAAGTTGCAGGATACAAAATAAATCCACATAATTCATCGGCATTTTACACATCACTAACAAAATCCAACAGTAAGTGATACAAAGAGAAATTCCATTTAAAATAACTGTTGATAATATAAAATATTTGGGAATTTTTCTGCCACGGGTAAGTCAGCAACTATATGAGCAAAAGTACAAAACGCTTTCCACACAAATAAAGTCAGATCTAAACAACTGGAAAAATATTAAGTGCTCTTGAATAGGCTGAGCGAATATAATAAAGATGACAATACTACCTAAACTAATCTATTTATTTAGTGCTATACCAGTCAAATTCCCAAGAAACCTTTTTACTGACCTAGAAAAAATAAGAACATTCATCTGGAAGAACAAAAGGCCAAAAATTTCAAGGGAATTAATGGGAAAAAAAGCAAATGAAGGTGGCCTAGATGTACCAGATCTAAAACTGTTATAAAGTAGAGGTCATCAAAACCATTTGGTACTGGCTAAGAAATAGGGCAACTGATCAGTGGAATAGCTTAGGTTCCCAAAACAAAATATTCAATGACTATAGTAATCTAGTGTTTGACAAACCAAAAGACCCCAGCTTTTGGGATAAAAATGCACTATTTGACAAAAATTGCTGAGAAAATTGGAAACTAGTATGGCAGAACCTAGGCATTGACCCACACATAACACCATATACCGAGATAAGGTCAAAATGGATTCATGATTTAGACATAAAGAATGATATTAAAAACGAATTAGAAGAACATAGGATACCTTACCTCCTAGATATCTGGAGGAGGAAGGAATTTGTGACCAAAGAAGAACTAGAAATCATTATTGATCACAAAATAGATAATTTTTATTATATTACATTAAAAAGTTTTTCTACAAACAAAACTAAAGCAATTAGAAGGGAAGCAATAAATTGGGAAAACATTTTTACATTCAAAGGTTCTTATAAAGGCCTCATTTCTAAAACAGATAGATAAGTGACTCAAATTTATAAGAATTCAAGCCATTCTCCAATTGATAAATGGTCAAAGGATATGAATAGACAATTTTGAGGTGAAGAAATTGAGACTATTTGTAGTCATAGGAAAAGGTGCTCCAAATGTCTATCGATCAGAGAAATGCAAATTAAGACAACTCTGAGATATCACTATACACCTCAGATTGGCTAAGATGACTGGAAAAGATAATGACCAATGTTGGAGGAGATATGGGGAAACTGGGACACTGATACATTGTTGGTGAATCTATGAACAGATCCAACCATTCTGGAGAGCAATTTGGAACTATGCTAAAAAAGTTATCAAACTGTACATATCCTTTGACCTAGCAGTGTTTGACCCAGATCTTAAAGGAGGGAAAGGGACCCACATGTGCAAAATTGTTTGTGGCAGCCCTTTTTGTAGTGGCTAGAAGCTAGAAACTGAATGGATGCCCATCAATTGGAGAATGGCTGAATAAGTTATGGAATATGAAAGTAATGAAATATTATTGTTCTATAAAAAAAGATAAACAAAGTGCTTTTAGAAAGACCTGGGAAGATTTACATGAACTGATGCTGAGTGAAATGAGTAGAATTAGGAGATCATTATACATGGCAAAAACAAGACTATATGATGATCAATTCTGATGGATGTGCTTCTCTTCCACAATGAGATGATTCAAACCAATTCCAATTGTTCAGTGATGAAGAGAGCCATCTACACCCAGAGAGAGGACTGTGGGAACTGAGTGTGTATCACAAATAGCTTTCTCACTCTTTCTGTTGTTGTTTGCTTGCATTTTGTTTTTTTCTCAGTTTTTTTTTCCTTTTTGATCTGATTTTTCTTGTGTAGCAAGATAACTGTATACATATGTATACATATATTGGATTTAACATATATTTTAACATGTTTAACATGTATTGGACTACTTGCCAACTAGGGGAGAGGGTGGAGAGAAGGAGGGGATAATTTGGAACAGAAGCCTTTGCAAGGTTCAATGTTGAAAAATTACCCATGCATATGTTTTGTAAATAAAAAGCTTTAAAAAAAAGACTAGAGTAAAAAAACAACAACAACAAAGAAACAACAACAAAAACAAAATAGACTCCTTCTAATTGCTCTAGTGATAATAAAAATTTAGTGGGTTTTATGTATTATCTTCGAATATATGAATATACACAATTTAATCTTGTTATGTGCCTTATTTCTCTCATATTTACCTTTTTATACTTTTATCAAGTCTTATGTTTCAATGTAAAATTTTCCATTCAGCTCTGGTCTTTTCATTTAAAATGCTTGGAAAAAAAAAACTTTTTTCATTAAATGTCTGTTTTTGCTTCTGTAAGATTATATTCATGGGCAACTAGTGATGCAGTGGATAAAGCACCAGACCTGGAGTCAAAAAGATTCATCTTTCTAAGTTCAAATATACTTCAGATGCTTATCAGCTGTGTGACCCTGGGCAGGTCACTTAACCCCCATTTGCCTTTGTTTCTTCTTCTGTAAAATGAGCAGGAAAAGGAAATGGCAACCCACTCCAGTATTTCTGCCAAGAAAACCCCAAATAGGATCGTGAACAGTTCAAACACTACTGAAAAACAACTCAACAATAACAAAAGGATTATATTAAGTTTTTCTGGGAAGGTTATTCTTGGTTATAACCCCAGCTACTTTTGCTACTGCTGCCTATTCTCCTTTATAGTAATAGCTGCTAGATCTAATCTTTTTCCTCATCTGAGTTCACAGACCTCCTGAAATCTACTGAAGATCCTAGGCTATGAATTCTTACGCATTAGTCTTCCATACTGCAATAATATCTTAGAGCTGGAAAGTACAACAGAGCGCCATCTAATTTTGTTGTTCAGTCATTTCAGTCATGTTCAGCTCTTTATTGACCCCATTTGGAGTCTTCTTGGCAAAGATATTAGAGCGGTTTGCCATTTCCTCCTCTAGCTCATTTGACAGATGAGAAAACTGAGGCAAACAGTTAAGTGACTTGCCCAGGATCACACAGATACTAAGTGTCTAAAACCAGATTTGAGCTCCTGACTTCAGGCCTGGTATAGCCACTGCACCATCTAACTGCCTCTAATTAAGAAACTCTAATCTTTATGTACAATAAGTATCATCCAATATACATTTGAAGACATATAAAGAAAGAAACACACTACTTCCCAAAGGCATCCCATTCCTACCTTTGGACAGTTGGAATTCTCAGTAATTTCCCCTCATATTGAATTGAAATCCATTATTTCTCATAATTCGTCCCTACTAGAGTCAAGAAGATCTCCTGCCTAGACTTTGGAACAGTTTCTTAGACAGGAGGGATAGGAGGCTGATATTTGTGAATTGCTTCATCAGGCCTATAATGTGCTGCTATCACAGGTGCATATAGATTCATATAGGATTTATAGTTCTGCATTTTAGGATTCCAAACTTTTTGGAAACATGAATGTGTTTGTGTTTTTCCTCCTTTTGGCTATCGGTATGCCATGTTGATGCTTGGTACCTCCCTATTGATTATGTATACATCACCTAATGATAGAAGAATCCATGACGATAAGACCTTTCTTAGGTAGTTGAGATCTGTTTTGAGATTTTGACTTATCTTAGAATCAGTGGCATGGAATTATTGCTTGATAATGGATTGGGTATCTGAGGGGTACAGTTGGTGGCCTGGGAATAAAGCAAAATTAACCCCCATGACACTCAAGTTCATCATGCTGGCCACTTCACTGAGCTAATGGTCTTCTCAAATACCCTTTTCAATTCTCTCAGTAAACTTTTCTGTTCTGTAAAACATAAGTGTTCCCAAAGTCAGACTGATCTATATCTATATTTTCCATCCCCAGTTTTCAACATTTTTGGGACAAATTGAATTTGATTTAAAAATAAAAAAAACATTGTCCAGGTAGAATTTGCTGAAAATGATTGGCATCCTGACAATTGTTGGAAGTTTCTCTGACCTTGGCAATGGTCACAAGGTTGTCCTGCACTCAGCTGAGATCTGCAGGAACAAAAGCCCTAAAGATCAGTAATAGGCACAGCTTTTCCTTCACCATTCAAACACATATTGTTTCTCTGCAGCAACTCTTGAAGGGAAGAGGACAAAAAGATGGTAGCTAACCGCAGGCATTATGATTGGCTACTCATTGGCAGCTCTATTATTGGGCCCAAGTGGTAATGAGGTGATGGAATTCTATTTATCTAAGTGCTGAAAAGTGAGGTAGTTTTTCTCCCCCCCCCAGGCAGCAGCTGGGAGCAATTGGCCAGTTAACACATGAAAGAGATTATTTTCCAATCACACTTTGATTCTAGACAAATATCGTGCCTGATTGTTAAATCAAGAGAAACCACAAATTGTCCCATTTAGGTCCATTTCCCATTCTGCTTCATTATAGCTATGGACAAAAAGCAGTACTTATGGAAAAGGGAGGAACCTGATAAAGCCTTACTGGTTCAAATTCTTCCTCATTTAACAGAGAAGGGAAAAGGCCCAGAGAGAGAAAGGGCCTTACTTTGAAGAGAAAAGCCAAGACAGGAATTCACATCCCCTATTCTGCTGTCCATTGTTCCTCATTGAACTCAATAGTTTTTCTGATTATTGGTAGTCTTGGAAATTGATAGCATTCAGTAGACCACATTCCCTCTCTGACACTGTTCAGTGTCAGAAAGATGCACATGAATGCCCAATTACCTTTGTATTTTGACTATTCTTTCTCCATGTGAAGACTCAGGGACACTGACCTCTATAACTGGATGTTATAGGGCAGAGGGTATTAAAGGTAGAATTTCTCCAATGCATTCTTAACTGTTCTCTGTTCACCTTCACTGAAATGCAAATCAGGGAAAAGTGGCTGGCTTAATTTATGTTTCTGTCAACATCATCGCCCTCTCTGCTCTCATGCCCAGATTATGTGAGGAGACTCCAGAGAGGCTGAGGGTCCCTGCTCGACTTGGACAGACTGTCAGCTTGTATCTTGCCTATGGAGTATAGACCCCCCCCCATACACACCCCTTGAAGTGATTGGGTCAAGCTTAATATACATAATTTTTTCTGCCCATTTCCTTTGTCTTTTTTCTCTTTGGGGACTCATATGAACATTTTCTTATATTGTAGTTTTAGCCAAACATGAAAAAGCAATGTGCTTGAAACAAGATACTTACTCATTGAACCATTCAGTATTTTGATTAGAAAACATAGCAGTTGGAAAGGACAGACCACAAGAGAGAGTTATCACTGGGAAGATTCTTGGAACGGAGAGTGGCAGTGCTGGAAGGTACTTTTGACAAAGTCTTTTTATCTGTCCTACATAATTCAGCAAGATATGAGTTAGATAGTGGGGTATTTAAGTGGATTTTGAATTGGCTGAATGACTGGACCCAGAGATTAATGAAGTGCATTTTTGTTTAGGTGTGGGGTCATCTGGATGGCTCCTCAGGCATTTTCTGTCTCTGAGTATCTGTGACCTCAGAAAAGCAAACATAAAACAAAAAATGCCAGAGCTGGAAGGAACCATAGAACAAAGAACAAAATTTTCATTTTAAGTTTCACTGATTCTTTTTGGAGCTCCATTACAATCATTTCTAGAAATACTCTCATCTTCCCCTTTCTTCCACTTACAATTTTAAAAGGAAAAACAATTAAGCAAAAGCACTTGATATAGTGACTGTGTCTGATAATATATTCAATATTCTGCACTTCTTTTTTAGCTCTCTGAAGAGAAAAAGGCAATATGTTTCATTATCTATTTTCTGCAATCATTGTTAGTTTTTTCCCCAATTACTTAGAAGTCAGCTTCCTTCTACCACTCTTTTCATTTAAATGGTTGTAATGATTGTTTATATTATTTTGATCTTATTTATGCTGCTGTGTATCTGTTCAAACTAACCACCTATGTTTTTCGAGTTGATTATTTCATTATTTCTTGCTGTATTAGAGCATTAAGTATATATACCATAATTTATTCAGCTGTTCATCATGAATGGGAATCAACTTTGTAGTTCCCTGCGACCACAAGAGTGCTGTTATGAATCTTCTAGTATACGATGGTTCTTTCTGTCTTTAGCTTCATTGGAGTACATATCCAATTGTTGGATTACTAGGTTGTTCTTACAAGGGGCAAGTAGGTGGCCCAGTGGATAAAACACCAGCCCTGAAATGACGAGGACTTGAGTTCAAATTTGAGGTCAGACACTTAACACTTCCTAGCTGTGTGACCCTGGGCAAGTCACTTAACCCCAATTGCCTTAGCAAGAAAAGAAAAAAAAGAAGATAAGAATAATTTGGTGACTTTTCTTTTGTAATTCCTAATTGAATCTCCAGAAGTTTGACTGATTGACAAGTTTTCACCAGTGAAAATGTGCCTGTCTTCCAACAGCTCCTCCCATATTTACTGTTCCTTTTCTTTTTTTCAGAACATAGAAAAGAAAGGGTACACAGAACATCATAGAACAGAGAATTTCAGATCTATAAGGGAATTATGAGATCATCTTATGCAAACCCCTCATTTTTTAAATGAGAAAAATGAGGTTCAAAAGTTGATAGACTTGCACAAGGTCAGTGGTGGAGTCAGGACTAGAATGTTTTTGTTGTTCGGCCATTTCAGTTCTGTCCAATTCTTTGTGATCCCATTTGGGGTTTTCGTGGCAAAGATACCGGGATGGCATGCCATTTCCTCAGTGTAGAAGGCCACATTCGTGAGGTGAGCTTCTTTGGCTTCGCAAGCTTCCTAAACCTGACTAGTGTATTAATTTTCATCACTATTTACAAAGAAAACCAGGATAGAGTAGAGGGGATGGAAATAATGGGGAACAGAACACAACATTTGCCCTCAACAAACAAACAAATGCTTAAGGTTGCAATGGGAGGCTCCAAACTAAATTTCAGAAATGTCTTTTTATCTTTTAAGTATAAATAAAGCAGGTCTATGAAGGCTGCTTTACCTATAGAGAGAAGAGAGAAGGGCACTGACAGAATGGCTCTCACAGACTCTCACTTTTTCATACGATCATAGCTTTAAAGTTGGATGGGACCTCAGGGGTCATTGAATCTAGCTCCTCATTTTACAGAAGAGGAAACTGAGGCTTGGAAAGAATAAATATCTGAAGCCGAATTTGAGCATACTTCTTTCTGACTCCAAGTTCTCTGTAGCACTTCTCCAATGCCTCCAATTAAGTGTGTCATTAGTGACTTTTTTCAAAAGTCATAATCATTTTTGAATATACTTTTGTCCCTCTTATCCCAATGAGCCTTCCTTTGTGCTTTTTTTCTTTTTATTTGTTACAATGTACAAATCATCCCCCATCCCCCTGCTGCAGTGAGAGGAGAAAGGTACATTTTCTCATCTTTTTTCCAGAACCAGATTTGGTCATTATAATCTTACAGCATTCAGTTAAATTTCATTGTTCTTGTTTTCAAAGAGCATTCATCTCTTTTGTTTTTATATCATCTTCATTTTCAAATTTCTCTCCTTCCTCCTCTACCCAGAGAGCCATCCTTTGTAGCAAAGGAGAAAAAAGTGGGGGGGGGAACAGTTCAGTAAAACTAAGGCATCAAACAAGTCTGACAGTATATGCAATGTTTCATACCCATAATCTCTTACCTCTACAAGGAAGAGAGGGGAGCACGTTTTCTCGTTTCTTCCAGGGCCACGCTTGTCAATTATAATCACATACCATTCAGTTTCCTTTGCTGTTGCTCTTTCCGTATGCACTGGTTCATTTAAGCCTTCTCCTGGCTTCTCTGCATTTTCACATTCATCATTTCTTCCTGAACAGCAATATTCCATCATATCTCGTGTCTTCTGTTGGCTGAGGTGAGGTGCAGGAGGGGAAGCTGATCCCAACCCTACTCATCTTAGCTTCATCCAGTAAACTTGAAAGAGTAGACAGGATGGCTAAGTCCCTATGCCCCTGGCTCTGGCCTGCCAACAACATACAGACGACTTTGAATCTGTGAGCTTTATAATTCATCTTCCTCCTCCTCCCCACGACTACCATATGGCTAACAAATTCTTACCACCTGTTACTTTCACTGTCTCTGTATGACTGAATCCCAGGCCATGTAGGAGCAAACTCTTTACAATCCCCAACTTCCATTCTCTTTTCCCAGTCCTCATTAATCCTAAACAAGCCTTCTCATACCTTCCAAAGTTCCCTCTAGAACTTCCCATTTCATTATGATCAAAAGTTTTCTTTGCACTTTTTTCTTATGCTACTCTTATGGAGACTTAGCTTGCCCTAAACATTATTATTTAATGCTTCATCCTTGCTCACCTACTCCAGCATCAGTTGTACTTTGAGGCACTCTTCCTACCCCTCCCTCACCCTGCCATCCCAGTAGTTCTCTAGAGGCAGTTGGCCAAGGCAACCCCTTCACCTGTGTCCTTGATCTTTCCTTCCCATCCCCTTAGCATATTGTCCACCATTCACAAGTACCCCCTTTATCTCTCTAGTCTTCTATTTACTAGTTTGTATCTCACTGCCTTCAAACATGCCTAAATTACCCCATATTAAAAAAAATACTAACTGGGCCTTGTAGTGTTCTCTTCTCTGAAATATAATTGTTCTCTGGGAGCAGGTTTCTTGGGGGACTTCTGGAGCCAGCCTTAGTTTCAGCTCAGAGTAATAATCACCTCAAATGCAGCCAGCTGTTAAAAGTTCAGATCCTTTATTGTCTCTTCCAAATAGCCTGGTTAGCTTTCTTTGAGGCCTATCTCTCTCCTTGGTTCCAAGAGCTCTTGCTGCTAGTCTTTTACCTCTGCCAGCTTCAGCCTCTAGCTTTCTCTGACTCCAAAGCCTCCGGCCAGCACAAAAGGTGGAATATGGAATGAATCTGTCTTGCCTCTGAGAGTGGGCTTCTGGGTGTCTGTAGGCTTGTGGGAGCTCTTTGCTTATATGCTGTGCACTGAGTATACTCCAATCATTACATCACTAGGAAACCATTATTTGTTGTAGGATTAAATCAATACTAAATTAGATTTAACCATTGTCTCTTCAATTCCACTTAGTACCTTGTTTCAAGTTCTGGCCCATAACATCTCCTTGCTTAGTACCTTGTAATAATCGTAACAGGGCCTTACAACTTTTTCATTTTATATCTCTTTTCTTTTTCTCAAACTCCTAGAAAAAGATGTCTATATTTGTTGCTTTCGATTCCTTTTCTCTGACTCGTCACATGTTTGAAGTCTTGCTCCTGATCTCATCAACTCAACTGAAACTGCTCTTTCCAAAGTTTCTAATGCCTATTGCTAGGCCCAGTGGTCAAGCAAAATGAATTCCTGCTGGGGTCATGTCTAAATGATTTGCATCCTTCTCTTTCAGGAGGTGGGTAGCATGTTTTGTCATGACTCCTGTGGATTCACGGTCAGTCATCGTGTTTATCTGAGTTCTTGAGCTTTTTAAAGTTCTTTGTCTTTATAGTATTGTTGTTATATGAATTGTCATTTTAGTTCTGTTCACTTCGATCTGTATCTAATAAAATCTTCCATGTTTCTCTAAAACCCTCCCTTTTGCTATTGTTTACTTTTCAATAATCATGTTCATTTCGTATAATTTCTTCAATCATCATCCAATTAATATATACCCTCTTTGATTTCCAATTTTTGTTACCCCAAAAAAGCTTTTTATAAATATTTTTGTACATATGGGTGCTTTCCCTATTCCTTTGATGAAGTATAAGTTTAATAGTGGTATCACATGGTGAAAGAATATGCACAATTTAATAATTTGGGGGAATAGGTCCAAATTACATCTAGAATGAATGGGTTATTTCATAGCTGCACTAAATTTTTTGCCTGTTTTCCTACAATTTTGTAATTTGTCCATTTCCTCATTTAATTTGTATTTCTTCATTAATGATCTGGAACACGACAGTACCATTGGAACAGCCTTCTGATTGGTCTTTCTGTCTTAAGGATTTCCCTATTACATGTCATCCTTCATTCAGGTGCCAAAGCAATCTTGCCAAAGCTTAAGTCTGACATGTCACCCTTTCATATTCAATAAGCTCCACTGGCTCCATATAGCCTCTAGAGTCAAGTATAAAATTATCTGGCTTTTAAAGCCCTTTATAACTTAGCACCTTACTATTTTTCTAGCCTTGTTATTCTTTCTGCCTTTTTATATAGTCTGCCATCCAGTGTCACTGACCTCCTTGGTGTTCCTTGAATAGGATTATCCACATTTTAACTCCATGTTTGTTTGTTTTCTTATGGACTGTCTCCCAAGCCCAGACTGCTGTACCTCCTGGCTTCTAGTCAGTTAAAATCTCATTTTCCACAAGAAACCTTTCTTGGTCTCTGTCAAAAATAATTCTTTTGCTCTGAGATTACTTCATATTTATTCTGTATTTATCTTGTATCTACATAGTTATTTAAATGTTTTTATTTTAAATAAACTGTGAGCTCTTTGAGGGCATTGACTGTTATTTTGTATCCTCAGAACTTAGCATAGCACCTAGTGTACATGATACATGCTTGTTGACTGCTGGATGTTTGATTACTAAACTCTGTGATCCAGTAACTCCAGCTTTCTCTTTGTCATACACATCACTCCTCATCTCTATGCCTTTCTATTGCCAGTTTCCCATCCCTCCTCACATCCATTTATCTCATGGAATTCTACTTGTCCTTCGAGACACAACTGAAGCACTAACTTCTATTAGAAGCTTTCCCTAATCTTCTCAAGTGACACTTTCTTTCCTTTTTACCTTATGATTAATTATCTTGTTAATCTAATTACTTGTATTAATTTTTACCAGAGATTGTTTCATTCTTTCTAGTTGTATCCCTTGTATTAAGCACCAAATAGGTCTTTAATAAATGCCTTTTGAGTGATTATTTTTATTCATTTGAAAGCTTTTCAACGTCATGTAATTGAAATTATATATTTTAGCTTTTGTGAGCTACTCTATCCACTGTTTAATTAAGAATCCTCCCTCTCATTACACTTATTAAAGGCATCCCCTTCCAATTTTCTTCAACTTTTTTATGATGTGACTTTTTATGTTCAGGCCTCATTCATTGGGGACTTACCCACAATTACTGTTGACTGAACAAAATTGGAACTTGATTGGTCAAAGTAATATTTACACTATAATATCATGAATCTTTGAAGTATTGATGGTTCTTTGGAGTTATAACAAAAGAGCTCAATTCTTAAAGAGGCCAGTTTTATTTATGCTGCTACAAAATCACCTTCTGAAATTTTCCTTGCCCTCAGAAAAGGGCTTTCCTTGTGGAAGTATCTAATGTTCTGTGTTAAGTTTAGGATACCTACCTGTGACATATCAAATTGAAAATGTCAGGCAATTGACGGTTCAGTACTGAAGCTCAGGATAGAGACTAGGCCTGGATATATAGAAACTAGAAGTCATCTGCATAGAAATGACATCTGAGCACTTGGATACTGACAGAATACCAAAAGAGAGAACATAAGGAAGCAGGCCCATTATAGTCTCCTGAGCCTAATCCACACACAGAGAATATGACATAATAATCAAGCAAAAAAGATTGGACAACTAGCCAAGTAGGAAGAAAACCAGGACAGAACAATGTCATGAAAATCCAGGGTAAAGAAAATGGATAACAGTGAAAAATACTGCACTGATTTTAATAATAATAAGGATAATGTCTTTCCATAGTCCTTCCAATACTATTTCCATCTTTTACAATATGTCGATTTGTATTTTTGAAGGATATAATACCTCAGGATTGTTTAAATTTTCACTTCTTATTAGCAATTTGGAACATTTGAAAATAATTATTGACATTCTCGATTTCTTCTTTTGAAAACTGTTCATATTCTTCGAGCACTTATTTATCTATTGGAGAAAGAAAAGTGAACCTTTCTCCACAGATTCTCAGAACTGAATGGGCCTCACAAAGAGGCTGTATTTCTACAGCATTCCCAATAAGTCGTTATCCAGCTTTTGTTTGAACATCCCCAACAAGGGGGAAATCCCTGCCTCCTGAGGTGATTGATTGCTCTTTTGGATAGATCTGATTATTAGGAAGTTTTTCAAGTATCAAAGCTTAATCTTTCACTTTGCAGCTTCTACTCATTCCTAAGTTCTGTCCTCTTTAGTCAGTCAAAACAAATGTCAGTCTTCCAGAAGACTGTTCATCAAATATTCAGGTTGGCCACTAGTTTTTCCTCATGTGGTGCTGAAATCACCCATAATGCAATATTTACCCCTGGTTTCCAGTACTATTTTACCTCCCATTCAGAGGGGGCAGAGAAATTTAAATCATAACCTACTATCTGAGGGATACTTTGGGGATATGCTGCCTGCTATGTATTGGTTTATTGTAAATGGGCTTTTTTTAGCATTTAAGGAATCTGTCCTCTGAGGTCCTTGAAATCCTTGATCAACCATTGACAGAATGTGATAATCTTGTGACAAGTTAGTGAAATTGGGAAAAGTCATTGAAAAGGCACAACATATTTATCCTACCACTTTGCCAGCCATGGGGTGGATCGCATACTTTTAGAAGAAAAAGGAAATTTAGACCAATGCGTTGATTTTGCACATAAGAAAACTGACCCAGAGAAAGGAATGGATTTGATCAAGGTCATATAGCTTACTAGTGACAAGATAAGTTATTGTTTCATTGTTTCTTGATTTCTTTCTTGCCTCCTTTGAAAATGAATGGTGATTAAAAATAAAGAAAGGAGCATCAATGAAACATTCAAAATAACACATGAGAGAGCAGAAGGAATTTCAGAAGTGGACACATACAAGGACGACAGTGTTGTTAAATATGTTAGATTTAAATATGCTTTAAAAACAATCTGTACATAATAGATTCATGCTTTTCTACATCAGTCTCTTTTCATTCTTTAAACATGGAAATATATACATTTGTTGATATTTGTCAAGTTCTCAATTTGTAAAAAAGAAAATTTTAATAAAAAAATAAAAAGTGGGAAAAGCAAATGTATGTAGGGAGAAAAAAGCAGCAGTGATATGACTGGTATTCTAGCTTTCTCTGAGCTTCTCTCAGCATGGAGTTGGAGGAAAATTTTAGCTGATTGGAGGGAAATTCAGTCCTTAATGTGCCTGAGCTTTCAGCTGTTTCTGATCTTTTCTATGTTGTATCAATGTTCCTATACAAAAGCAGTTTACAGATCTTCCTTATTAATTGTAGATGGCTGTTGCTCTCCTTCTCTGATGTTTCATCATAGCATGGGAGAGAGAGTAGTGTCTAACACACTATGCTACTAAAAGATAATTTGTGTCAATTTTTGAGAATGGGGCAGCAACAAATTCTGTCTATTTTTGTAGACCAATCTAGCTAAAATTGGAGTTGTATGTTGAGATTTGAATTATTTATTCTCAGTAAGAATCTAATTGTTGGAATGATGTCACGCCGATGACATCATGGATCTCTGAAACATTATTGGTTGTGGAAAGAGAGTTGGTACAAAGGAGCTTGATTCTTAAAGAGGCTGCTTTTATTTTGGGTGTTACAAAATCCTCTTCATGAAACTTCTCTTGCTCTCAGAAAAGTACTTTCCTTGTGAAAATATCTACATTTCTCCAAATTATTGAATAGTGAAACAGTCAGTTCACCATTTCATTTACATGTTTAGTTTGTCGTTATTGTTGTTCAGTCTTTGTCAGTCGTGTGTCCAACTTTCTGTGACCCTATTTGGGGTTTTCTTGGCAAAAATACTGGGGTGATTTACAATTAAGGAAAGCTCATTTTACATATGGGAAATTGGGGTAAATAGGATTTGGTAATGTGCCAGGGGCACATGGCTAGTGAGTGCCTGAGGCTGGATTTGAATTCATGAAGATAAGTCTTCCGACTCCAGGTCCAATAATTGACCCATGATCCCTTGTTTAGTTGACTCCATGGTGAATCAACTGGTTTTAGTATTGTAATTGTTTTGTTTGCTTATTTTCTTTACTAAACTGCTTGTCACTGTACAGATTAAAAGGGGGTTTTCTTCTCTTTGGCCATTGTCATCATTCCTCATCTATACAGCCTACGTTTCGTTTTTGAGTTGGTGGATATAATATGGATATACCCCTATTCAATGAGGAAGGATTTCTCTTCCTTGCTTTTTGTATCAGAATAAAGGAAATGTTTAACAGAATAAGAAGGGTTAAAATAATGATTTAAAAAAAAAAAAACTTTTCCAAGTCTGAGCTGTGGGATGGTGGAAGGAAGAAAACATTACTTTCTTTAAAACTTTAAGGCAAAACTTCCTGTGACTTTTAAGTGCTCTGAGACAAAATGTGAGGATTTTCTAATCCTCTTATACAAGTTTATCTGCCAAACAGCATGCTTACTCATGGGACTCTCAGATAAGTGAATTTAAAGACATATGTTAGGAAGTGGGCAGGGGAATGGATTCAGAATCCAAAGAATTCCATTTCAAGATGGTGGCTGGGGAGAAGATATTTACATAAATGCTTTGAGTTGTCTTGTAGTAATAGTGTTGGGGCTGGGCTAAGAATGGGAGGGGAGAGACAATGAGAGGGAGCTGTGAACTTTCTTGGTTGATTGGAGCTCAGGAATGGAGCTGGAGGCAAAGGTAGATTCCCCAGGTAAGGCTGCTTGGTAGGAAGGTACCTGCTGCCTCTTATCAAGAAAAGATGACATGAGGAATTTGCACCTTCTCACCAGGGGGATTAGTAGAGAGAGACCAAATGAAATGGCTAGGATGATTCTCACTCTCTTTTTATCAGTTTATACAACTTTAACTAAGTATGATTGTTTTATCATTCTTGCAATTACACACACACACGAAGTGTTGTGTTATATATATATATATATATATATATATATATATACACATATATATATGTATGTATGTATACACACACACACACACACACACACACGCACACTTCCTTTGACACCAGCTTAATTTTCTTTGTGAATAAGCCAGCTTGGGTCAATTGCAGCTTGAAGTTGATTACCCAGAATCCAACTATTTAGAACCTACCAGTTACTGGATATAGAGATCTTCTACTTGGATATGAGCAAGTTGAAAAAAAAACAGATTCATGAGGACACATCAGAGAATGTTTGTGTTTTTCCACAAGGGTGAAGACCAATTAAAGTTTTTCAATGTGGAGGGTAGAGTAGCTGTTCTCCACAGTAAAAGTAAAGGGAAGCAGATTTTGGTTCACCATAAGGAAAACTACCTATGAAAGCTGTCCAAAAAAGTAGTTTGGGCTGATTTGAAGTCCTCAAATAATTATTCTTGCTGGTACTCATAATTCACTTGGTTCACAGGCAAACTTGTATCTCATAGGACAAGAAGATTGGACTTGATGGCCTCTAATATCCTTTTGGACACTAGATATATAAACCTGAGATGGATAAATTCTCTTAAGAACTTCATGAGGTCTTTCAAATTAAATCAAAATATACCTTAATACTCAATTACTTCAATGGTGAGCAAAGGGAGCAGTGGTTTAAAAAAGTTGGCAAATTAGCTCAGAAAATGAAAAATGCCAGTAGCTCATAGATTGTACAGAAGCTTTGCATCATTGTATAAGAATTATTTCCTCAAGAAAAAGAGTGGAATGTGCTAGATACAGTGAGCATTGACACGTGTCAAAAGGAAAAAAGGAAATGGATTATAACTTAGAGAGTAAATAATGAATATGAGGGATATTTCTAAATTATCCATCCTTGTAAAGTCAGACCACTGATTAAAATGAACATAAAATGAGAAGAAAAAGTAAAAATAAGAAGTTATGGTGTACAATTAACATAGCCCCAACATGAATTAGAAGTTATTGACATTGAAAAAAGAAGAAATTGATAAAGGAACAAACATCCAAATAGATAATAGCTATTTCCTTTGGCAGTTTAACAAGCATCAACAACCATCATACTAATGAGCCTAAAAGAGACTATAAACTCTTTAATCATCTTTCTCTTTTTAAAATGTATTTTAAACTTAAATACCATTTAAGAAAAAATTGCCATGTGCAATGAGAAGATTCAAAATATAAAGCAATAAATATTTATTTCAAGGAAGCCTATATAATAAATATATACATTGTGCTCAGAGCTGTCCATCTTTTCTTTGCCTCCTTGTGGGTTTTCTTTTGTTCTCTGCTGTTTACTTTTTGCTTTATTTTCCCTTCCCCCCAAAAAGGTTGTAATTAATTGTGGAAATATAGATAGATATAAATAGATACACACATACATATATAGATATAAATATAAATATGCACACATATGTGGAGGTATATGCATATATAGATATCTATAACCATACATAGACATGTATGTGCACACATATATTCATGAACATATATGTAGGACCATACTATGTTTATTTCCACTTGGTCTCTGTTTCTCTGAAGATGGATAGCATCTTCCTTCATAAGTCCAAGTACTTCCATATTTTTCTGAATCTACCAGTTCATTATTTCCTATACCACAGCACCATTCCAAACTTACACTGTTGTTTTAAACAGTCTAAAACAATATTGATTGATATGCTGACTTATAGTATGGTTTCTCTAATTTTCTCTTTTGATTAAATCTGTTTTAGCTTTAACTTTATCTAAGATCATAATTACTACCCCTGCTCTTTTTACATAATAAATTCTACTCCTGATCTTTGCTTGTGCAATCTCTCATTTTTATAACATTTTCTGAAAGCAACATATTGTTGAGTTCAAATTTTTAATCTACTGTTTCCATTTTATAGGTGAATTCATCCAATTCACATTCTAAGCCATAATTACTTGTTGTTTATTTTCCTCCTTCCAAATTTCCTCATTTTCCTTCTCATCCTATTCTTCCCCTCCTCATTCCTCTTCTTTGCTTCTACCCCTCACCCTATTTTTATCCTCTTGACTCCTCTACTTTACATATACCTACTATCTTGCCCTTCTAACCTACCCCTTCCAGGAATCCCTCCCTTATACTCTCCCCTACCCGATCCCTTGCCCTCTTGTTTCTATCTTAATATAGAATGCTTTTGTGCCCTTCCAAATATATATTTTGTTACTCTTTGTCCCTTTCTCATTAGCCTATATACTGTGTCTATAAACTCTTTTAAGAAATCTTAAGTAGAATGGATTGAGAATATAATGAGCAGTAATGCCTCACAAAACAATGAGAAACAGTGAATTCAGAAGACTTTCTTTCATGAACCTCCTTCTATAATAGATGATATTTTTTAAAATCACACAGTTGACTGAAAGGTGCAGAGAACATAAAATCCCATTGTTCTCATTGTTTGTTAACTATAAAAAATGAATTCTGTGGAGTAAGATTCTGAATTAAAAGCTTTCCTCTCTCCCATGAATGTTAAGTTCATTCAAGATTTCTTGATAGATGAAATAGTTAAATAAATGAATAATAAATCAAGGAAATATATGTTCTGTAAAGATATTTATCACCTTTATAGAGAATATCAAACTCTAAACGGGGAAAAAAGGCTAAATAGAATAGCAAGTCCTCCTAGATAATGATTTTCTCTAGATATTCCTGTTTGAGATGCTATTGTGTTGATTACATAAAGGTCTGGAATAATGTATGGCTACATAAATAAGATTAAATCCCCTCAAAAGAATTTGGCCTAATAATCCATTTATAAAATGGTAAGTATATGAAGATTGCTTCACATCTAGATTACAAAACGTAGTCGGGTGGGCAACTCATGGAGATGGTCTATTGGTGAGATTTCCTTTGACACACACCCTGGAAAGATAATAAGTCCAAACATTTTTTTCTTCACCCAAGAGTCCTTCATCCCCTTTAAGACTCCAAAGTACTTTCACATACTTTTTTCATCCTCATAACAGCACTTTGGGACAGATAGGGCAGTCATTCTTTATTTTGCACAGGAGAAGAATGAATGTCTAAGGAAAAAGTGCCTTTCCAAAGTCAATTCAGTTAAACAAAAATTAAGTGTCTATCATGGGCAGAATACTATGCTCTCCACTAGAACTTTAAATGCAAAAAATATGGCCTTTTCCCTCAAGGGGTTTACCTTCTAATGGGAAGAAGAATATTAAAATGCTACATACACAAGAACAATATTTAAGAGGAAAGAGAGTAATGGGAGAGGGGCATTCCTTTGCAGAAGTGGGGAGATCCACAAATCCAAAACATTGTGTATCATGTTAGATAATTTTTGATGTGTTGATCAGTTTTGTTGAATATTTTTGCTCTTTTTCCTCCTTTTTATTTTAATCTCTCTGTTATAAGAAATGGTTCTCTGGGAGCAAGGTTGAAAGGAATACAGAGAAAAATGTAGATAATGTAAAAACAGAATATAGCAATAAAATCTATTTAAAAAACAAAGATAATTAGGAATGCGAAAAGGATTCATGGTGGTCCCTGAGCTGTGCCTTGAAAGAGAGGGCAAGGATTATAAGAGGCAGAGGTGAAGAGCAATGCAATCTAGGTACAGAGAATGGCCTGGGTGGATGCCTACAGGCAGAGAATGGAGTGCTGAGAATTCAGTGAACACTTAGTAACCCTGCTTGGCTATAACATCTATTATGTGAAACAAAGTTGGAAATGTAGGGAGGAAGCAGATGGTAGAGGGCCTTAAATACCAGCCTGGGGAGTTTGCATCTCATATACTAGAGGCAATGGGGAGCCACTGAAAGTTTTTCAGATATGTGCTTTAGGAAGATTAGTTTGTCAGTTGTGTGGAGAATGAATGAGAGAAAGGAGAGACTGGAAACAAATCTGGATTCTATTAAAACTGTCTAGATGAGAGGAGCTAAGGGACAAAACTACAGAAGTGACTCGTGAAAGGAGAGAAGGGGACAGATGTGATATTTTGACCCCATGACCCAGGGAGCACTGCACATAGGTAGAACGATAAGTAAATAGATAATATGTAGGTAGGTAAAGTGAGGAAGCATTTATTAAATTATTAGTGCCAGGTATTGCATAAATTCTGGGGATACAAACATAAGCCTGTAAAACAACCCCTGCCCTCAAGAAATGTACTTTATAGGGAAGTGAGATGGGGGCTTGGTTAGGCAATGTGAGAGAAAAGCCAACTTGTCAGAACTAAGGATTGTTCCTTGAATGAAGACCAAATTTAGGGTGGGGAAGAATTGGGGATGGTACCTGCAGTGGTTTGCATGACCCTGAGGTTACAAATTTGAGTAACTGGGACAGCAATATCCTCAAAAGAAATAAGGACCTATGGAGGACCTATGGAGGCTGATAAAATCTATCGAATAGCCAGCAACTATTCAGGAGGAAGATGTAGTCCTGTAAGCTCAGGAGTGAGGTCAGGGTTGGCTATATAGATTGGAGAGTAATATGCATAAAGATGATATTTTAAACTGTGAGAACTGAGAAGATTGGCAGGAGGTAGCGTTATCACAAAGGTGATGTCTTGACTTTCCAGTGAATTGGATTTAAGTGAGGCAGAGCTGTGCATAGTGATTAGGCTTACTATCTATTCCAGATTCATAAGATCCCAGTGGCAAGACAAAAGTCAAGATGACTGGCCATGGCTCAAGATCCAGTGGAAACGTGATCTTTTTGAATTAGGATCTTTTTCAGGACTCTGCAATACCAATTCAATGACTAAAGGCTAGGTAGGGATAGAGGCAAAAGATGGCTTAATTTACCACCACAAAAATTAGACAGCATAGAAAGATAAAAGATCTTAGGAGAGTATCCTGGGCCACATCTACACCAATAGAAATGAAAGATGGATGTCAAAGCAAATTGAGAAAGATCTAGGAAATGGAGAGAGAGTAATAAGCATTTATTATGTACTTACTGTGTACTAGCTCCTGGCTAAACACTGCAGATACAAAGAAAGGCCAAAAAATATGGCCCTGAAAAAATTCACATTTTAATGGGAGAGAAGACTTGCAGAAAACAAAACTAATAGGTCATTATGGATATGTGCAGTGCAAATGGGAGTTAATCTCAAGAGTAAGGCCTCGTTCCGAATTGGGGATTTGACATGAGCATTAAAGAAAGCATATAAGAGATGGAAGCAAGGAAGGAAAGCATACTAAACATGGGAAATAGCCAGTGAAAAGACATGGAGTTGGGAAATTGTACTATGTGCAAAGAACAGCATAAAAATCAGGTTTTTTTTTTTCAGATTGTGAGGAGCTTTATTTTTTTTTAATTTATTTTTTTAAATAACTTTTTATTGACAGAACGTATGCCAGGGTAGTTTTTTACAACATTATCCCTTGCACTCACTTCTGTTCCGATTTTTCCCCTCCCTCCCTCCGCCCTCTCCCCAAAGATGGCAAGCCGTCCTATACATGTTAAATAGATTGCAGTGGATCTTGGATATAATATATGTGTGCAGAACTAAACAGTTTTCTTGTTGCTCATGGAGAATTGGATTTAGAAGGAATAAATAACCCGGGAAGAAGAACAAAAATGCAAGCAGTTTACATTCATTTCCTAGTATTCTTTCTTTGGGTGTAGCTGCTTCTGTCCATCCTTGATCAATTGAAACTCAGTTGGATCTTGTCTTTGTTGAAGAAATCCACTTCCATCAGAATACATCCTCATACAGTATCACTGTTGAGGTATATAATGATTTCCTGGTTCTGCTCATTTCGCTCAGCATCAGTTCATGTAAGTCTCGCCAATCCTCTCTGTATTCGTCCTGCTGGTCATTTCTTACAGAACAATAATATTCCATAACATTCATATACCACAATTTACTCAACCATTCTCCAATTGATGGGCATCCATTCATTTTCCAGCTTCTGGCCACTACAAACAGGGCTGCCACAAACATTTTGGCACATACAGGTCCCTTTCCCTTCTTTAGTATCTCTTTGGGGTATAAGCCCAGTAGAAACACTGCTGGATCAAAGGGTATGCACAGTTTGATAACTTTTTGAGCATAGTTCCAAACTACTCTCCAAAATGGTTGGATTCGTTCACAACTCCACCAACAATGCATCAATGTCCCAGTTTTCCCGCATCCCCTCCAACAATCATCATTATTTTTTCCTGTCATCTTAGCCAATCTGACAGGTGTGTAGTGGTATCTTAGAGTTGTCTTAATTTGCATTTCTCTGATTAATAATGACTTGGAGCATCTTTTCATATGACTAGAAATAGTTTCAATTTCTTCATCTGAGAATTGTCTGTTCATATCCTTTGACCATTTTTCAATTGGAGAATGGCTTGATTTTTTATAAATTAGAGTTAATTCTCTATATATTTTGGAAATGAGGCCTTTATCAGAACCTTTGACTGTAAAAATATTTTCCCCGTTTATTGCTTCCCTTCTAATCTTGCCTGCATTAGTTTTGTTTGTACAAAAACTTTTCAATTTGATATAGTCAAAATTTTCAATTTTGTAGTCAATAGTGATCTCTAGTTCTTCTTTGGTCATAAATTCCTTCCTCTTCCACAGGTCTGAGAGGTAAACTATCCTATGCTCTTCCAATTTATTTATGATCTCATTCTTTATGCCTAGAACATGAACCCATTTTGACCTTATCTTGGTGTACGGTGTTAAGTGTGGGTCAATGCCTAGTTTCTGCCATGCTAATTTCCAATTTTCCCAGCAATTTTTGTCAAATAATGCATTCTTATCCCAAAAACTAGGGTCTTTGGGTTTGTCAAACACTAGATAATTAAGGTTATTGGCTGTTTTGTCCTTTGAGCCTAACCTATTCCATTGATCAACTAGTCTATTTCTTAGCCAATACCAGATAGTTTTAGTAACCGCTGCCTTATAATACAATTTTAGATCTGGTACAGCTAGGCCACCTTCATTTGATTTTTTTTTCATTAATTCCCTTGAAATTCTTGACCTTTTGTTTTTCCATATGAACTTTGTTGTTATTTTTCTAGGTCATCGAAATAGTTTTTGGGAAGTCTGATTGGTATAGCGCTTAATAAATAGATTAGTTTAGGTAGTATTGTCATCTTTATTATATTTGCTCGCCCAATCCAAGAGCATTTAATATTTTTCCAGTTAGTTAGATCAGACTTAATTTGTGTGGAAAGTGTTTTGTAGTTTTTCTCATAAAGTTTCTGATTTTCCCTTGGCAGATAGACTCCTAAATATTTTATACTATCAGTAGTTACTTTAAATGGGATTTCTCTTTGTAACTCTGACTGTTGGATTTTTTTAGTGATATATAAGATTGCTGATGACTTATGTGGGTTTATTTTATAACCAGCAACTTTGCTAAAATTGTGGATTATTTCTAATAACTTTTTAGTAGAATCTCTGGGGTTCTCTAAGTATACCATCATATCATCAGCAAAGAGTGATAATTTGGTTTCCTCATTGCCTATTCTTATTCCTTTAATATCTTTCTCAGCTCTTATTGCCATATCTAGCATTTCTAATGCAATATTAAATAGTAATGGTGATAGTGGGTAACCTTGTTTCACTCCTGATCTTATTGGGAATGGTTGCAGTTTGTCCCCATTACATATGATGCTTACTGCTGGTTAAAAACCAGTTTCACTGAATTTCAGAGGAGACAATGTGTAAGAAGACTGAAAAATTAAGAAGGGGCCAGCTTGAGAAATGCTATAAATACCAAGCAAATACTTTTATATTTTGTTCTAAAGGTACTAGGAAGCAGAGTTTACTGAGTGGGGAAGGGGAGAGTGTGTTACATGTTCAGATCGGCCCTTTGGGCAGCTGAGTGGAAGCTATACTGGAGAGGCAAAGACTAACTAGAAGGTTATTGTTCTAGTCTGTGTGTGAAGTTGTGAGGGCCTGCAAGTGGAAAGTAGTTTTTGAATCATATAAAATGTTCTGGGGCTTGATGCAATCGAGACAATGTCATTTATGCAAGTATGATGTAGTTGGATACAGAGCCAATGGGGGCAGCAGAGCCATCACTGAAGTTAGATAATGATCTGGGTCCAGAATTGAATAAGAAAATAAAAGAAGGCTATATTATATCTGAAAAACTAAGTGGTATTTTTCTTGATCCAACAAAATCCTCCTTATTGTGTAGTAAAGGTGATCCTGGCTTCTCAGAGCCTATACTAGATGAACAGAAGCTCTGGCAGTTCTATTATGCTAGAGAGTTCAGACCTTGGAAAAGAATTTGTTTCACTATCCCAGGCTTGATAAGTATGAAGAGGCTCGACCACCAGTAGGCTAGCTACTTGGGAATGAATTATTTGGCCCTTGAAATCCTTAAAGCAATGACATATACAAAATGGCCTTCATCCTTATGTGGTCCCTTTTACTTCTTCAGGGATGGTGTCAGTATGGTAGGAAAGGGGGTAAGGGGAAAGAGTAATAATAAGACCATCAACAAACAATTATTTAGTTCTTGGTGCTCTCAAGGTGGCATCTTTGACTAGCGTGCAATGAGTGCAGGAATTATATTCATCTTGACCTTCTCACTATAAATGAAACTAGATGGCAAAAGTACTTGCAGCTAAATGGAGGGATGGTTCGCAGGTTATCCTTGATGAGGCAAATAAAACAGTCTGCTGAGGTGTTTTCATTGTGTCTCCAAAGATAACGAAAAACATCTTATTGGATGCTTAATCATTTTATATTGCTGTGCTCCCTAGAAGCATTTGCAAAAAGACCCCCTTCAAGATAATTCCATCTTATGTGACAATGCCTGTGGCAGAGAATAGACATGCTATCATCAATTTGATGAGACTCTTCAAATTAAGTCAACATATAGCATGTATAAGATATCATATATATACACATACATATAAAAATATTAATTTAACTGCAAAGGGGAGCATAGGGAAGGATGAAAATCCCCAGAAAATCAAATGAGAAGTACAAAATAAGAGGAGCAGATATATTGTAGACTGTACAGAAGACTCAAATACACACACACACACACACACACACACACACACATATATATATATAAAATATTAACAATTATTTACTAAGCTTCCTACTATATGCCAGGGAGCAGCCTAAGCATATAATGAATACTTGCATCACAAAGAGATACTATGAGTCAAAACATATTTATTTAGTCCTTATTACAAGTCATTATTACATTATACATTATATACCATAAAGCCTGAGGATACAAAGAAAGAAAAAAGAGGAAGTCACATTCTAATAGAGACAATACACAAAGAACTATGCGCACAAGATATAGATGATGTAAATGGAAGGTAAGCTAAGAGGAAAGGCACTTAGAGAAGCCGCAAGCCTCTTGTATACAGCAACATTTGAGTTTAATAGTAATGGAAATCAGTGAAACCAGAAGGCAGTGCTGGGAGGAGCATCCCAGGCACAGCAGATCACAGAAAGGTATGGAGTCAAGAGATGCAGTGTTCTGTTCGAGGAACAGCAAGAATCCTGGTGTCTTAAGATTGCAGAAAATGTCAAGGGAAGACAAGTGTAAGAAGACTGGGAAAGTAGGAAGTTCCAGGTTGTGAAGGACTTAAAATACCAAACAGAAGATTTTACAGTAGGATCTTCATCAATGTTTGCTGAATTGAATTTGTTGGGAAAAAAATGATAGGACTTGGTAACTGACAACATATGGAAGCAACAAGCAGCCAAGAATTAGTATAAGATTTTTAGCTTGGGAGATGATGGTGCCAGTGAATAAACCATGTAGTTCAAGAGGAAGATGGTTTGGTATTAATCCTGAGTTCATCTGAAAAGAAGTTAGGGATTTTATTGAACTACCAGCTCAGTGTGAGCCAACAGTGCGATATGGTATCCAAGAAAAGCTAATGTAATCTTGGGCATCGCTTCAAGGTCAATAAAAACACAATGGTCCTACTGTTTTCTGCCCTGATCAGACCACATCTGGAGTATTGTTTTCAATTCTGAGTATTGCATTGAGGAAGGACATTAGTAACCTAGTGCAACATCCAGAGGAGAGCAACTGGGAATGTGAAGGCTTTAGTGCTTATGCCATAACTAGATTGACTGAAGCAAATGGATATGTTCAATAAGAAGAGTTTTGTTGTTGTCTTTGTTGTTATTATTTATTTGTAGGGGGGAACTATGATGTATTTCTTCAAGTTTTAGAAGAGTTTTCCACCTTGGAAGAGGGATTAGAATTGTTCTGTTTGATCAGGAAGCATAAGTAAGAGGAGCAAAGAGACATATTTAGACGTCATGTCAAGAAAAACATCCTAACAATTTGAATTCTCCCAAAATGGTTTATGCTGCCTCAAGAGTTAGTGGGTTTTCCCTCAGTGAAGGTATCTAAGGAAATATTATTGAGTAGATTGAGAGGGGATTCGTTGTGTGTGGGAGGAGCGTTGACCTACCTATTGTCTCTTTCAATTCTGAGATTTTGGAATGGGGTCAGGGGAAGATTGGTGAGTTCTACTCTGGAAACGGATGACCATATGTAATCAGCATGTATCACTGAATGCTATTGTCTTAAAATGCCTATCTTAGCTGTCCATATACCTGATACCTTACTTTATACAGTAGTTACATTCTTGAAAGCTGAATTGTGAAAAGAATTAATGTAAATTGAGTCACTTTCTGAATTGACTTTTGTGTTAATCTTTTGTGACTTTGCTACTACAGCTAAAATAATACCATTTCTGGGCATGCTATGCTAGGCATAGATCACTATATAATGATCTATGCAGAAACCTTGAATTAAGATTGTTGACATCCTAAATGTACTGAATGAATTTAATTGGCATTGATCAGTTCCAGCTTCATGTAGTTCTCATTTGTTGACAGCATGCATAGTCATTTTTCATTGTTTTTCATTTAAACCCCTAAACCTGATGGTTCCTAGAGTTGGCAACTAACCTTTTGTGATTGTGTCTATAGATGCCAAACAGCTGTTCATCTCATGCGATCCAATCCAAATTTGGGATAGTTGGAATCATTTAAAAAACATTTGAGATACAGAAATTTGGTTTACGCTTCCCAGCTGCTTTTGACATTCTATAGATAGAATCCATAGTTATCATTATTAATAAATTCATGTGGGGCCAGTGATCCAAATTTATAGAGCAAAACCTTTTTGGTGGAGCAGGACAAGTCCTTTTTTTAGTACTCAGCTATATAATCTTGGGGACAATGCCTCCTGATGAATTTTCAAAATTAAATCAATGATTTTGTGAGTGGATTCAACAATGTATTGACTAGAGTGGGAATTTATATTTATCAAATGATTATCACTCCCCAGTTCTAGGAGGCTGAGAACATCAAGTTCTGAAAGGAGAGGAGGGTCCATATAGCAATAAGAAATGAGAAACCAATGAGTAAGGAAGGAAACAAGTGATTGGAAGTATAGGAGTAAGATTAAAAGATCAAGGGAGAAAGTCTGAATAAAAGAACTATTTCACACAGATAAACCAGCAGAGAGGTTCATAAAGACAGAAGAATTGAGCAAGCACTTAGAAAAGCCAGAATGCCCTAAAGAAATATTATACTCTTATGGAAAATGAAACTAAACTCTCTGATCAGATAGAGAATTCTGTGAACTTCCCAGAGATCTTGGAACAAATGCAAAAACAAACAACAACTAAACCTCTAGAATGGTTTAAAAGATAAATGTAACTTTTAAAAGAAATTAGCTCAACGGAGTATGAAAAATTGAATACCTTTGAAGAATCTCTCCAAAGAAGTAGTAGCTCCAAGACAGAGAAATAATTGATTTGGATCAAAAAATGTGAAAGTATAGGAAAAGTTGGCAGAAGACAAGAAAAAAGCAACAAGGTTAAAAGAACACATGAATTCTATTACAAGCGTAAGTGACTGATCATGAAGAAAGGCTTTGCTGAGATAAATTAAGTATCATAACTCTCCCAGGAGAATGTGATAAATTAAAAAAAAACTGAGATAATTTAAGTATCATAGCTCTCTCAGGAGAATATGACAAATTAAAAAAAAAAAAAACAGATAATTTGAGCATCACAGCTCTCTCAGGAAAATATGACCAAAAAAAAAAAAAACCCTGAACAAAACCCCCAAATACCATACTGTAAGTTACAAAACAGGAAAGTCATCTACAACTTTTGCAGAAAAACAAACAAGACAAAGCCAAAAAAACATAAAAAACAAAAAACTAAGTCTAATCACTGAAAAAAGGAAGGATTTTAAGAGTCTTTTGAAGCATTTTTGCAAGGAAAATGATGAACAGATTATTTGATGCAATCCTGTTGTTTCCCCTTCAGTTTATTTGTAAACTGACTGACCATTAGTTAAAGCTGATTGATAGACCAATCAGTCCATATCTACATCAAAAATGTTACTGACCCCAGTGGGCATATATTTGATTCATATCAAATGATTCATATCCTATTTTTTTTTTTTGCTTTTCCTGAGGCTATTTTCCTGAGGCTTTACTGATTGTCTGAGGTTTTCTTTAAAAAGTCATATTTTCTGTCAGGATAATTTTGACTCTTCTTTGTTGGTATCTATACCACAATTTCTCTTTTCTTTTATTGTTAAAATTTTGAAAAATAATAGTGGGGATAGGGAGTAATCTTGCTTCACTCGTGTTGATTGGAAAAGCTTCTACTGTTTTGACACTTTAAATAATATCATTTTGCCTTTAGATATATACTTTTTAAAAAATCACATTAAAAAGATCCTATGCCAGTGTAAGGTTTGGAAGCATAAATTAAGATTGTACTATGGCTAAAGCTTATTCTGTATTTCTTGATATAATAATGTGATTTTGGTCATTTTTGTTTTGAATATGATCCTGTTGAGGGTTTTCCTAGTGTTTCCTAAGGAAATTCACCTTGTTCATAGTGAATAATTTTTATATATCTTCTTGTCATCTTTATGATATTAATTTATTTTTGCATTATTATTTTAACTGATATGATTAGTAATTTTCTTTATCTTTTGCTTTATCCTTTCCTTGATTTGTTACTAGAACCATATATATCACATAGAAAGAGTTTGATATTGTTTTCTTATATTTTGCAAAGAATTTGTGTGGTATAGGTATTAATTATTTTTTTTATTGTGTGAAACAATTCACTTACAAATCTAATTCGACAGGGTTTGCTTCCCTTCCTTCCTTTGAGTATCATAGTCCTCACAGGAAAACATGACAAATAAAAAACCAAAATCTGAACCTGGCTAGCTTGGTCAATTTACTTTTCCATGATCAGGTTATTTAACATCTCTGTTAATCTGAGTGTTTTATATTTTTGTCAAAGGAATCATTATTTATTTTATGTTTTTAATTTTACTAGCATATATTTGTATCTGTAGTTTCTAAAAATTCTTTCATTTCTTATCTCTTGTGATTTAAGTTTGTCCATTCTTTTTGTTTTGGTAATTTGATTTTACTCTCTTTTTTAAGACTAGGTTTATAAATATTTTTCAGTTTTTTTTTTTAAAGAACTAGATTGTATAGTTTTGTTTAAAATTTCTACTTTTTTGTTTTTATCTAATACTCAAATTGTCAACATTTCTCTTTTGTACTAATTTTGAGTTTATTTTTTAATTTTCTTATTATAAAATTACATATTTGATTCATTGAGCCTATATTTTTTTATTTTGTTGAAAGTGTTTTAAAAATGTAAATAATCCTCTAAGGACTGCTGTAGCTGTATCAAAGACACTTTGGAGATATTATCCTATTGCTTCCTTTTTCTTTCCAATGATTAATATTCCTATGATTTTTTTTCTTTGACTCACTAATTGTTTAATTATAGTAACTATCTCTATTTAGGTCTTTTACTTATGTTCCCTGTATTAATTACTCCTTTATTGCATTAGGAATAGGGACTGGTCCTGTGAATTCACTGGTATTTGAAACTCCTGGATGGAGAAAATTCTTCCACTACTGTAGCTCAGCATATTCTCTGCAATACATAATTTTAGAGAGTTGCCTAGAGCTCTGAGAGGCTAGCTGATTTGCCCAGGTCACATTGCCAGCATGTGTCAGAAGCCAAAAGCCTAGGTCTTCTGGTTATGATATTTCTGCTTTTTAACATTCATTAATAATTTCTTTAGCAGTCAGTACATAATCTATTTTTTTTTTTCTGAAGGTTCTGTATTTTATTGAGAAGTACAACATATACTTTGATGCTCCTGTGCTGAAGATGCTATAATTCTTTCAGAGGAAATTTAGATAAAGTGTAATCTCATTGTATAAATGAGGAAACTAAAGCTTGAAGAGCAAAAATATACCCAAGTTGACACAGGCGACAAAGTCACAGTTTGAACCCAGGGCTTCTAATGCTGAATTTAGATCTCTTTCTATTAAATCAAACCAATGCAATGAAGTAATGGTGACTACCAACTTTGGACTCTGAGAAAAAAAAAAAACCTCATTTCCCCCCTCTATAATTAGGGATATTGAACTAGATTCCTCAGTAAGATCCCTTCCAGATTTTAGAAAAGAAATTCATTTATTTCATTCAATATTTCCTAATTACGTGAAGAAAATTAGCCATAATTTTTAATTTCCAATTATAAATTCTCTTCGTTCTTCCCATCCCTCTCTCCAACTTGAGAAGGCAAGCAATTTGATTTTGATGACATATGAGGTTATGCAAAACATTTCTAAATAATATATTGTAAGTCATAAATTTGCTAATTTTTTTCCCCAGTTCTCATCCTCTTTGACTCCTCTCTGCTACAGCTGACAATCTCTTCCTCTATATTTGCTCTACTCTGGGTTTTCATAGCACTATTCTATTCTGGTCCTACCCGTCTAGCCATTCCTTCTCAGTCTCCTTGTCTGGATTGTCATCTATATCATGTTCCACAATGGCTATTGTTCCACAGAGCTCTATACTGTTCCCTGTTCTCTTTATATATCCTCTATGAGTGACTTACAATAGCTACCATGGGCTTATTTATTATCCTTATGAAGATGATTCATAGCCATATATATCCAACCCCAGGATCTTTTTCAGTTTTCAGTCCTGTATCACCTACTCCCCATTGGACATTTGGGACTAGATGTTCTGAAGACAAGTCAGAATCACCATGCACAAAATAGATCTCATTACCTTTTTCCCAAAAATTCCCCCCCTCTTCTAAATTTTACTGTTTCTGTTAATGGAACCACCATTCTTCTATTAACTCAGATTTGTAATCATAGCATAATCCTAGGCTTCTCACAATTCCTTGTACCCCATTGGATCCTTCTCTTTAATTTCTCAGTTAAATATATAGTTCAAAATCATCTCTTTCCCTTTCTATATTACAGTCATCATTTCCCTGTTTTCATTTGAACTGTTTCCTCTACTCCATTTCTGTGTTACTGTATTTGCCTTATTTTCCCTATGTTTCATCTTTACTTCAGTGTTAGAAATGACCATTCATAAAGAAAAAAATGTTGGGTGGAACCAGTGCCACGTAGTGGGTCCTACCCTGTGCTTTTACTACCATCACATACTTCTCCTAAGAGCCTATCTCTGCTACCCATAACTTTGGGTAATTGTCACCTTTGGAGATTTATATGTCCTCTTTAAGGCAGTCTTACAAGGTGTACAACCCTTTCTCAGAGATGGTAGTTTCCTAATCTGAAAAAATATGTTGATAAAACATATAATTTCCTTTCCCTACAGACCTAGACTCTTTCCTCTATGTGAAGGAACTCACAGTCTTACCTTTTACTTTTCTCTTTTGAAATACTATCCTATATTTTACTTTCCCCAACCAGATCCTTCCAGATCCATTGAATTTATCCTATTTCCCCACATTTTTCATTGTTATTGAGAGACTAAAGAAATTACTATTCTTTCTTTGTTCGCTGGGGTGGAGGAATAATGCTCTAGCTCAAAGGTTTTTAATCTGTGGATCGCAACCCCATATAAGGGTATGTAACTGAATCTGGGGATCACAAAACTAGGAATTGTTATCAGTGAATGTTTGATTAAATACATGTTTCATATACCTATATACCCACAGTCATGTAAAAATTTCTTGAGCAAAATGGTGTCATGAGTGGAAAATGTGCAAGAAGCCCTGCTCTAGCTCTCCTATGTCTCTCATCTCTCTCTGCAATTCATGCATCTCCTTCCTATGTTATCCCTGCCACAAAATCTACTTTTTCACTGACAGATCACAGGGTTTAGGATATAGGTTATTAATTTACCCTTCCTTCTTTCCTTATCCTGATTATTTAAGTTCCCCTTAAATCTTTACTCCTTAGTTACTTTTTGTATATTGATGTTTTTTGTTTGTTTTACCTATCAGTTCAACATGAATCTTATAAACACAAGGTGTTTGATTTCATTATTTAGACTTTTCTTGAAAATTTTACTCATTTACATTATGTTTCTGTCTTTTGGGATGTTTATAAGTCAAATGTTTTCCTCATCTCTGGTACTCCCCCACAGGACTGCATCAATTGTTTCTCTTGTTGAATCGGGTCCATAGTTATTTTATTAATAATTAAGCTCAGGTTTGCAGGATATGTTATTTGGGGTTGCATCTTGAATTCTTTTGACTTTTGGAATGTACTATTCCATTCTCTTTAGTTTCTCTTATTGTGGAATAATCCTGTGTTCTTCACTTTGCCAGTCTTTCACATTTGAGTATCTTTCTGCTATAAACTTGCAAAATTTGTTATTGTTGAAATTTTGAAATACAACTACTCTATTATTTGAAGTTTCAAGTATTGGATATTTTTCTGATGATGATCTGTGTATCTGGCATATCAGTGATTTGTGGACTATATTCAAAAGTCCTTGACAATTTGTATGTATTGGTTTCTAAAATAGGGTATTCGGATTTGTTTTCTTTGTCATATTCTTTTGGGACACCTATTATAGTTAAATCAGCTCTACATATTCTAGTCTAAGGTTGGTCTGTGTTCTTCTGAAGAAAAACAGAACTTTGTCTTTCCCTTCCATATTTTTGATTCTCAAATATATTATTCTCTTTCTGAGTTTTTATTTCTTTGGTGAGATTAGATATTGTGTCTCAAGTTCTGTATCCACTTTGTGTTCTTAAAATTCTAGATTGAGAGCTGTGTTCTGATATATTTTTCCTAATTTTTTTCTTTAAATTTTAATTCTTTTTTGAGCCACTGCAGTTTTTTTTTTTAATTTAATGATCTCTGGGGGAGTCTCCAGAATTCATTTTCATTGGCTAATTTTGGTTTATTTTTTTCTTAATGTAACACTTGTTTAATATTATCGGTTTATTTCCTTCTGTCTTGATGATCCTCATTGTTTATCTACTTGTAATCTACAATTTCTCTTGAACTTCTAGCCTGTCTCTTGCATTCACAATCACTTGCTTCTGTTTCCTTCCTCTCTATAGCTCTTTTCTCTTTCATTGCTCCACACTAATACACATTGTAGGATTTCAGGACAAGCTAATTCCCTGACCGTGTGGGGAGAGGATTGACTTGCGCTGCTAGGTTTCCCATCCCCCCTTTTTGGATTCAGACACTGTTTTCCCTCTAGCCTATGGCTCTTCCCTGCACCCTCAATCACTTCTATCTTCCAGCCTGTTCTTACAGTAATTCTCCTTTTTTCTCATGTGACTGGCCAGAATCAGTATGTACTCCATCTTTGGGGATGAAGGGGATTTCAGGCTGAGTCATTACCATGGGGGGAGCAGTCTGGGATCTCCACAGCTGGACTCTGAATCACATGCCTTTCATTTTGCTTATGCTCACTGCACTTGGGATATGAAGTAGGTTAGAAATCGGGATGCTGAATGAGAGCCTTTAAGTATTTAAGATGTTATTTCCTGAGGTTTATATCTTGGGCCCTGTTTCTGTCTTATCTTGTATATTCAGGCTTTAGTTACTTTCTATCTGGCACATAATTTCCTTTTTGGATTGTTAAAAGCAACTATTCTACCATCTTGCTAGTCATGTGATCACTGGAGCCTCCATTTTCTGTCAATAAAAATGAGTGAGTTTGTGTATTTGAATGAAGCTGAATCTGAATGCTTTAGAGCTTTTAACCAACTCAGCCTCTCCTACTACCTTTTTGTTGCTGTGTTTGTATTTTTCCAGGACTCAAGCCTTAAAGTCAGAAGGCCCCAATGTTAATTCTTGGTTCTACCACTTGTAGCTGTGTGACCTTGATGCAAACACTTTTCTTCTCTTAGGCTCATCTGTAAAAGGAATACGATGATACTTCGACTTGTGTGTCTTACAGAACAATTATGGGGGTCGAATGAGAGGATGAACATGAAATAACTTTATTGTACAGTGGATAGCATGAATATAGGTTGTTTAGGTGGGGAGAATATGAGGAGTTGGATCTATTTGATAGAGAAAATGTCACTTCTGTTATCTTTTACCAATGCAGACTAGCAATTCAGTAATCTAAGGTTATCTTGGGGTATTAAGAGTTTGTGACTGGCTCAGGGTCACACCACTAGTCTGTGTCAGGTAACAAAGATATGCTGGGACACAGTTTACCTGTTACTCAGAGGTAAAACAAACAAACAAAAAGGCACTGTTTGGGTGCCTTCCCAACCCAAACGAGTGAGGCCCCATTGAAATGGGGAATTGATATAAAAGCAAAAGGGGTGATCTCCAAAATTCTCTTATTGAAATGCACACATATAGAATCAGAGGTGTAGAAATGGAAAGGATCTCTGAGGTCATCCAATCCAAGGCCCTTCCTTTTGCAGAGGGGTATACTGAAGCTCAAGGTGGTGAGGTGACTTGCCCAGGTTCATACAGAGCTAGAATTCTGAGACCAACTAATCTAACTCTTTTATTTTAAAGATGGGGAAACTGAGGTCCAGAGAGGTGAACTGAGTTATTCAAGACCATCCAGCTAGTAAGTTACAGATGCAGTCATGTCCACTGTCTCTATATTGAACACGCTTTGCATTGACCCTAATTGTACCCATGATGCCTCAGTCTGGAGGATGCAGGAGAGAGTTGATGAAGGCATGAGCCAAATCCATCAGTGGAGGAGTGATACCTAAGAAAGCCTTTATGGTTTTGCTGAGATTTGGCTCAGCTTCCTGGGGAGAGGAGCTTCAGGACCGACCATCCAAGCTGCATGAGGCAGCACTTCAGCTGACAGAGCAACAGCTGCAGTGGTGAGCGCCTCTCACTGCAGTGGCTGAGCTCAGCCCTGGTGTCTCCAGTGTAGCTCCCTTGAATGGTGCAGGGCCAGTTAGGGGGAATGACTCATCGACTGACATTGGTCTAGAAGGTAGGTAATTGCGTCAATCGGTTTCCCGGTTGCTTTTCGCTGTTTCTTTCCTAGCATATCCCTTCTTATCTCCCCCACACACCCCACAGGGAGTGGGAAACCAATAGAGTTGTTTGTCTTTATTCATTCTCCTCACAAACATTTTACTACTGATCCCTGGGAGAATTCAAGAAAAATATAAAGCTCGTTTCAAATGAAAGTTTAGCTCTGAATTTTCACCCTAGGACCCTAAGATTATAGCTTTAGAGCTGTAAGGTAACTTAGAGGCAATTCAGGGTCTATCCCTATGCTGCTCACATCTTCCGGTCCTATCTCTTTTAGCCTCAGTTTCCTCAATTGTAAAATTGGTGAATTAGATAGGATGACCTCTAAAGTCCCTGCCAGTGTTAAATCTAGGGTACAATGATATCACTTAACCCAGGTCTCAGTTTGCTCATCTGGAAAATGAGGAAATCAGATTGGATGATGTCCAAGATCTCTTTCAAGCTTTGGAACTGTTAAATAGGTTTAAGACAGAGTGGGTAGAACACTTACTGACTGCATTGCCCTAAGAAACTGATCAGGCACAAAATAGGAAGTACCTGAAAAGAGATTTCAATCATTTCAAAGGTGACACAGAAGAAATGATAACTTGCTATCATGAAGCAACTAGGTGGCACAATGGATAGAATGTTAAAGTCGGGAAGAACTGAATTTTTAATCCTGCCTCAGAGATTTCCTAGTTGTATGACCCTGAGTAAGTCCCTTATCTACCTCGTAAAGGGAGTGTAACATTATCATCTACCTCCCCAGAGTAGTCGTAAGAATCAAAGAAATTATTTCCTGTAAATAAAACATTTTGCCAAATTTAAAATGTTATACAGACTTGAAAATTATCATCCTCTTCTGGGCAATGGGAAGCCTAAAGATTCACTCACTTCTTGCTGCCCAGTCATTTCAGTCATGTCTGATACTGGAGTGGTTTGCCATTTCCTTCTCCAATCTATTTTACAAATGAAGAAACTTAGGCAAACAGTGAAGTGACTCACCCAGGGTCACTCAAACAGGAAGTATCTGAGAATGGATTTGTACTCATGAAGATGAGCCTTCCTGACTTCACTTAGGGTTACTCAAACATATTTCATGGGTTTTTTTTAATCAAATATAAAGAGAATGATTAAAATAATGACGTCATTTGAAGGTACTATATAGAGCCTGAGAATTTGACCTAGATGATTTCAAAAGGTGGGGGAGAGGGGAGGGAGGGGAAGACAGAACTAGTTTTCTGGTTCTAGCAAACATTTATTAAGCATCTTCTGTGTGACAGACTTTGTGCCAAGAAAAAAAAGGAAACAGTTTCTGCCTTCAAGAAGTTTACATTCTAATGTGGGAGGCATGTACATAAATGGGTAAATTTTGAGGGACCAGAAAAGACCTCCTGAAGGGAACCAGGGTCTGAACCGAGTCTTGAAAGAAGCCGGGGACGCTGAGAGGCAGAAGGAGTTCAGATGAGCAGTACCAAAACAGGCAGATGGGAGATGGTACATGTGTCAGAAAGCACAAGTAAACCGATATGGCTGAATCATGGAGGGTGTGGCAGGAATAATGTGCAGGATGACTGGAAAGGTAGGATGGAGCCAGGTTGGAAAGAGTTTTCAATCTCAAACTGAAATTTATATCTGATGCCAGAGATACTAGGGAGCCACTGGAGTTTATTGAGATGGAAGAAGGAGAGTGGTGACATGGTAAGAGCTGCATTTTTGGAAAAAATCACTTTGGGGTCAATGTAGAGGATCTGGATGAGAAAAGACTTGAAGCAGAGACCAATTATGAGGCTAGAATAATATGGCTTACCACAAGGCACAGGTAAATGAACAAATTGTATTACTTAGCATCTTTTTTTTTTTTAGATCTGTACTCTCTTTGACATTGGTTTATTCTGAATGGCTCTACCTGACATTGCACACTTGGCTTGAGTCCCATCTGGTGGTTTGCAGATAGAAGCACTTATTTGCAAATAGGCATGTTTCTGTATCTAGTGCAGTGGAAATAACCATGGAACCAGTTGAGTAACCAGCCCTTCTATGAGAGCAACAACAACAACAACAACAACAGCTACCGATAACGAGAAGGATCAGTACTTTGTAATGGGTCCCCTTCTTTGGCCCCATAGAGAAGGAATATTTCCATCAGATATTACCGGTGCTAAAAATCATTAGCCAATGTATGGACAGATGGCTGGCTGATAATTGTTTCTAAGGACAGATGGCAGTTTCTTGTGCTTTTAAAGCTCAGCAGTTGCAATATGAAACCTTCACAGGACCATAAAATACAGACCACTTTAAATAATCCTGAATTAGGATTTTGAAGAATGTGTACAAAGAAATAATACTATTTCCAGTTCTATCTACAGGGGACTGTCTAATATGTGGACAAGAAACAACAAGATAATGGGGGCTGTGTCTACACACAGAAACCACTTTGAAGGAAAACTGAATTAAATCCAATTAGACAAGAGCTATTAAAAAATCCTCAAAAATGTAAACGCCAGCCTTTTAGTGTCTGGTTTGTAGCCAGCCAATTAACAACTACTGTGTACCTTGCTCTCTATGAGGCACTGTGAAAAGAGCTCCAAAAGGAGAACAGAAAATGTCTGCTTGCAGAGAGCTTCCAGTCTATCTGGAGAAGGAAGGCTAAGTGCCAGATGAATGGTATACAGATCCTAAATTCTCAGAAAAGGCAGTCAAGGGTCAAAGTGGGATTTGAGCTGGGTCTAAAAGGATAAATAAAATGAGTAGAGAGGACAAAGAAAGGTTCAAAGGAAGGAATGTGAATGATACATTGGACAGTGAATCTAGGAATGGAGAAAAGGGATGGTGTAGGACAGTCATGGAAGAGTTTGTTAGAGGCCAGAATATGAAGGGCCTTGAATGCAGGCTAAAGAGCTTGAACTGTGTCCTGTAAGCCATGGGAATGATTAAAAGGCTTTAAAAAAAGGGGTGATGTATGCAAAACTGTATATTATGTGGCATAATGGAAAGAATACTAAATCGGAAGTCAGAACAATGAGATTTTAAATCCTTCCTTTGCAACTTACTATCTTTGTGTCTTTGGGACAATCCATTCCTTTTTCTCAGGTCACACAGTTTCTTTTTGAGTAAAATGGGGAAAGGGGTATGACTGGCTCATTAATGACTTTTCTTTTTCTACATCTGTGATCTTAATTAACCACCAGATAACACTGCTGTCAATAACCTGATCCTGTTCACCATAAGAACCTGGTCCCGGGAAGTCCCAAGCTTATTCTAATGATTATGAACTCCATTATACACTTAACAGGGCATGGATGGCTTTCCATTTCTGCCCCTAGCTGGGGCACAATGCTTACTTTGTTAGCATAAAATTTAGGCCCAAAGTATGCTATTGGTTTTAGGATTAATTTAATTGAATGAGATAGTGTGTGTGTATGTATGTATGTATGTGTATGTATATATATTATATATATATATATGCATATATATACATATATATATATATATATATATATATATATATGGCACTTTTCAAGTTTTATAAGCCTGGAAAATGCTAATTATTAGTTTTAATTAGATTTCCCCACCAGACAAATCTCTCATCTTATTCCTCCCTGGATTCGTATTATTTGAATGTACTTTCATGATGTGAACATGGTAAAATGGAATTACCCACACTTTAGCATGACTACTCTATATAGTGTTTTTACTCATCAGCAAGGAATGAAGAAAAGGAAAAAGATCACAGCCTATCTTTAAATCACTACAGGGGCTATGTGCCCATAGCCTAGGCCATCCACTAACTATACACAGACATAATATGAGCCCAGGGGTTTTAGAAAAGACAGTTCAGTCATTTAGTCCTACCCGTCATTCAGTAAAATACAATTCCCAAATATTCTGCCTCCAATAAGGGTCATTGTTAAGTCGAGGGAGAGATGCAGATTGCGTCTCCTAGTGTCTAGCCTTAATTAACACTTACAGTTCTGGCCCAGGCAACAATGCCCCATCCTCTCTGACTTCTACCTGGAAAGCTTTTCATTAGCCGGGCTGAGAGGGATCTGTTCCTTTTTCCTGGCTTGTTCATCACCAGTGGAGTGGTTGGATGTAATCAAAGACTGGCCACATGTGGAATGAGATTGCTCTAGCTGCTCATCATTGCTTTTAACCTTGACTTCTTCCATTGTTCTTCCCATTTCTTTGGACCTCCTCTGGTATACTAAGTCTATAAGTAGAGTCAACCTGAGGTATAGCATCCTATTTATCAGGTAGGGCAGAGGTAATTTCCTGTTACGTTGGGATTAAGCTGGAAACATGTGTATTAATAGATTAAGCAAAAATGACTGAAGGCAGGGAACCTAATCAAGCCACTATTGGTATACTTTAGTTGTGAGGGGAAGAATACGCCAATTAGGGCAATGGTGCTGTGAGTAAAAAGCAAGAGAAAATATGAGACATTGAAGGAAAGCTCTATGAGACCCTGGGGACTGGCTGTATAGAGAGGGGAGGGAGAAGTCAAAAATGACTCTCAAGTTGAAAGCTCAGGTGAGTGAAAAAACGAACAGAAATAGAGACATCAGTAAGCAAGTGGGGGGAGCCCTTTTTGCAGAAAATGTGACAAGTCCAGTTTCAGACATGTGGAGTTTGACAGGAAGGTGGTAGAGTCCAGAAGATGTTCCCAAGGCAATTGGTAAGGTGGGCTGGAGTTCTCGAGAGAGGTCAGGGTACAGAGAGGCCCTAAGGAGGCAGCCATATGGAGGCAATGGCTAAATCATGAGCTCTTTGAAGGAGAGAGTAAAGAGAGACGACAGGTGAAGGGCAAGGAGGAAAACAACCATAGCAGGAACTAGCTATTAAATGACTCCACAGTTTCAGGACAATTGAGTCTAATTCCTTTCTTCCAAAACCGATTTGTATGAGAATTTGAGTGTGTGTGTGTGTGTGTTGTGTGTGTGTGTGTGTGTGTGTGTGTGAGAGAGAGAGAGAGAGAGAGAGAGAGAGAGAGAGAGAGAGAGAGAGATTGATTGAGATTAGTACAGTGTAAAGTTCTTATCGTAAAACCTTTGATTTCTTTGTCTTTCTCTTCTTGAAGGGAAAGGGGCCCCACATCCTGTAGGGAAATCATTTCTTTTGGCTGAGCATTTTGTTGAGAGAGTGCCTAAAGGAAAAGAGAAATCCACAATGAGAATACATGGGTTTGGGAGGTTTTTCACTACAGAAGGAATTGAGAGAGAGGCAAGGGGGGAGAGACGGAGAGAGGAGAGAGGGGGATAGGGGGAGATAGGTAGAGGCAGAAAGATGGAAGCAAGCAGAGAGGGAGAAAAAGATAAAGGATACAGAAAAATGAGGAGCAAGAAGAAGAGGGAAGGGAGAGAGGGGAAGAAGGGACAGATAGAAAATATGGGAAATAGAGAGAAGGGAGACATGCAAAGAGACAGAGGAGCCAGGCTGAAGCAGAGGCTGGGGAAGAGGTAAACGAGGGAGGAGAGACAGAGAGCAGAGAGAGAAAGAGAGACAGGAAGGTGGAACAGGCAGAAGGATGAGAAAGATAGATCGAGAGAGAGAGGAGAGGGGAAATGGAGAGAAGAAAATGGAGACTAGACAGAAAAAAGGGAACAGTTAAAGAGAGACAGAAGCCAGGTAGAGAGGGGGGCAGAGGGAGAGAATACAAAGACAGATAAAGGGAACACATGGAAAAAGAAAGGGGGAACCGGCTGAAAGGAGGGAAAGGTTGGGAGACACAGACACAAATAGAGAGGTAGACAGAGAGAACCCGAATGAGAGAGAGAGCAAAAGGAAGTGAGAAAGGGAGGGAAGGAAAGAAGGAGCCATAGAGAGGGGAGAGAGGGAGAAGACAGGCAGAGAAGGGGCCAGCAAATATGGGGGGGATGCGATATGCAGAGATATAATGAGTGCAGTGGGCTATTTGAGTATTTGCTGTGTTTTTGCTCATGTGTTCCTTTGTGTGTTGGGCCATCTCTGCTGTGGAGAAAATAAACAGCTGTCTTCTACCTGAAAAAGAAGGGTGGTGGGAGGGGGAATGTGCCAAGCAAAAGCTCCTTGTGCCTTTAACATAAAGCCCATGCCACAGGAACAGCACTGCATCAAGGAGCTGCTTCTCCCAGCAGGGCTCTCATTAGGGGCCCAAGCCAAAGGATGGGCAATCAGGTAGTGATGAATGATGGTGGTGCAAGTCATTGTTTGAGTCAGAGATTTCAAATCTCCAGCACTCGGGGCCAGAAGTCGAGATTGCCGAACTTCCTACCTGGGAAGTCCGGAACAGAAGCGGATTCGGCCCCCAGACGCATTGCAGGCTTTCTGACGTGGGAGAGAAGGGCAGGAAGTAGCGCCATATTGCATTCTCTACCTTTGCCCTGGCAGTGCTCACAAGTGGGGAGGGAGAAAAGGAGTGCAATGGCTTTGGGGGACACACGAGAATGACAAAAGGTATAATTTTCCTGGCTGAAATAGGAAAGCAGGATCTTTTCAAATACAGCTTAGTTCCCCTTCTTTGGACTCTGTCCCTGTCCTAAGCACTGAAATGCTAGCTGCCTTCAGTGGGATGTAAGTATAGTGTCCAGAGCCTTGGTGATATGTGGGCCCCCAGCAGAGGACTGAGTTACTTTAGGGTTCAGCATTCGCACAAATCCACTAGCGTCTCCCTCTCAGCTGTGTTTAATACTTCATTCATTTGTTCATTCACTTGTTTACTTATCCCTTCATGCATTTGTTGATCTGTTTGCTAGTCCAGAACTGTGATTTCACTGGCTAGCAAAATCTCATTGGAAAAACACCCCCTAACAAACTAAACCAGCAAACTCCTCAAGAGTTCCTGAAGACTGGAAGGCTGACACGATTTGTTTTCAAGGCCAGAAGACACATTATTTCTTTTTATTATTATTTATTTATTTATTATTTAATAGCCTTTTATTTACAGGTTATATGTATGGGTAACTTTACAGCATTGACAATTGCCAAACTTCTTGTTCCAACTTTTCCCCTCTTATCCCCCACACCCCTCCCCAGATGGAGGATGACCAGTAGATGTTGTATTAAAAATAATTAGGTCCAATGTTTTGACCAAACCGTTATTTTGCTGTACAAATAGAATCAGACTCTGAAATACGTAAATTACATGAAGGAAATCAAAATGCAGGTAGGCAAAAATAGAGGGTTGTGAATTCAATGTAAGTTTTTTCGTCATTTCCCAGAGTTCTTTCTCTGGGTGTGCTGGTTAGTTCATTACTGTCCATTGGAAATGATTTGGTTGATCTCGTTCTGAGGATGGAGGTCCAAGAACTGGCATATATGTTTGTTGTTAAGTATATTGATCTCCTGGTCCTGCTCATTTCACTCAGCATCAGTTTGTGTAAGTTCTCCAGGCCTTTCAAATCATCCGTTGGTCATTTCTAAAGAACAATAATATTCCATAATATACAAGACCACAATTTATTAGCCATTCTCCAACTGATGGGCACCCCAGTTTCCAGTTTCTAGTCACTACAAAGGGGCCGCCCAAAACATTCGTACATACAAGTCCTTTCCTTCTTTATGATCTTTTGGGATATAAGCCCAGTAGTCCTGTGTATCAAAGGGGTTACAGTTTGATAACTTTTTGAGATAGTTCCAAACTGCTCTCCAACAATGCATCAGTGTCCCAGTTTTCCCATCCCCTCCAACAATATCATTATTTTTCCTGTCATCTTAGCCAATCTGAAGGGTGTGTGGTATCTCAGAGTTGTTTTAATTTGCATTTTCTATTAATAATGACTTGGAGCATCTTTTCATATGATTAGAAATAGTTTCAATTTTTCATCTAAATTGTCTGTTCAATCCTTTGACCATTTTCAATTGGAGAATGGCTTGATTTTTTTATAAATTAGAATCAATTTCTATATATTTTGGAAAGGGCCTTTATCAGAACCTTTTGACTGTAAAAATGTTTTCCCAGTTTATTCCCCTTCTAATCTTGTCTGATTAGTTTTGTTTGTACAAAACTTTTCAGTTTGATACAGTCGAAATTTTCTATTTTGTGATCAAGATTCTAGCTCTTCTTTTGGTCTAAATTCCTTCCCTTCCAGAGGTCTGAGAGGTAAACTATCCTGTGTTCCTCTAATTTATTTATAATCTCATTCATTATGCCTAGGTCATGAACCCATTTTGACCTTATCTTGGTGTACGGTGTTAAGTGTGGATCAGTGCCTAGTTTCTGCCATATTAGTTTCCAATTTTCCCAGTAATTTTTGTCAAACAGTAAGTTCTTATCCCAAAAGCTGGGGTCTTTGGGTTTGTCAAAGACTAGGTTGCTATAGTTGTTGACTGTTTTGTCCCTTGAACCTAACTTATTCCACTGATCAACTAATCTGTTCCTTTGCCAATACCAAATGGTTTTAGTAACTGCTGCTCTATAATATAGTTTTAGATCTGGTACAGCTAAGCCACCTTCATTTGATTTTTTTTTCATTAATTCCCTTGAAATTCTTGACCTTTTGTTTTTCCATATGAATTTTATTGTTCTTGTTTCTAGGTCATTAAAATAATTTTTTGGGAGTCTGATTGGTATAGCGCTAAACAAATAGATTAGTTTGTGTAGTATTGTCTTTATTATATTTGCTCGCCCTATCCAAGAGCATTTAATATTTTTCCAGCTGGTTAGATCAGACTTAATTTGTGTGAAAAGTGGTCTATAATTTTGCTCATAAAGTTTCTGATTTTCCCTTGGCAGATAGATTCCTAAATATTTTATACTATCAGTAGTTACTTTAAATGGAATTTCTCTTTGTAACTCTGACTGTTGGATTTTTTTAGTGATATATAAGAATGCTGATGCCTTATGTGGGTTTATTTTATAACCAGCAACTTTGCTAAAGCTGTGGATTGTTTCTAATAACTTTTTAGTAGAATCTCTGGGGTTCTCTAAGTATACCATCATATCATCAGCAAAGAGTGATAATTTGGTTTCCTCGTTAGCTATTCTTATTCCTTTAATGTCTTTCTCAATTCTTATTGCCAAAGCTAACATTTCTAATACAATATTAAATAGTAACGGTGATAATGGGCAACCTTGTTTCACTCCTGATATTATTGGGAATGGTTGCAGTTTGTCTCCATTACATATGATGCTTACTGATGGTTTTAAATAGATGCTGCTGATTATTTTAAGAAAAAGTCCATTTATTCCTATACTCTCAAGTGTTTTTTAATAGGAATGGATGTTGGATTTTATCAAATGCTCAGAAGGCACATTATTTCAAAGCAAACTGAATCTGATCAAATATCCCAGCAAACAATGACAAGAAATGGTTGACTCATCCTCCTTTCACAAGTGGAGGATATGCATCCTCTCACAGTTCCCATATTCCTAGTGAGGGAGAACATGAGTGAGCAGGGAACATGTATGGAAGGCGTATGGGTAGAAAACATGGATGATCAGGGGGCTATGCATGAAGAGGACAGGCAGGAAGGACACATGGCCAGGACATATATTACTGGGACAGCAATAATATATTCTAGAGAATTCTTCAATTCTACAGAGTCCCATTGTCAGCTATAGAACTGTCACTGTTCTAGGTCGAGGATTGCCCTTGCATTGATTCCTGCCAGCTGTCTGTTATAGCTCCGTAGCCTTTTATCATGTTCGCTGTACCTCATGTTGTCCTGTGGTCTCAGCTGGGCATCTACTCAGGTTTTCTAGTCTCTAAGCTGCTAACATTCTTTACCATTTGCTGCTGCTGTTTATTCATCTCAGTTGTGTGTGACTTTCAGTGATCCTATTTGGGCGTTTTTTGGCAAAGATACTGGAGTGGCTTGCCGTGTCTTCTTCAGCTCATTCTACAGATGAGGAAACCGAGGCAAAGATCAAGAAGTGACTTTCCCAGGGTCACACAGCTCATAAGTGTCTGAGGCCAGATTTGAATTAAGGATGATGAGTCTTCTTGACTTGAGGCCAGGTGCTCTATCCACTGCAGCGCCACCTAGCTGCTCATACCATTTGCTGTTGTTTTTGTTTGTTGGTTTGATTTTGTTTTTGTTGTTGTTGTTTTTTTTTTGCTATTCATCTTCTTCAAGTCAATCAGCTGCTTTCTGTTGTCATCTGTTCAGGTGCACCATCTGGTAAGTCTTTCCTTGGCAAGGAAGACTTAAAGCTCTTTCGGTGCAAACATAGCCTGGATCAATGAGCAACCACACTTGAGCAGTAAATAAAAGTCAGCAGAGGTCCTAGGCTTAGATTGTCAGTTCCTTTGACCCTTCTGAGACCAATTTGAAATCCCTGGCTCTAGGCAACCATTTGACTTGGGTTAGAAAATTCCTTTTAACTACTATCAAATCCCTAATGATCAGTCTTCAAACATTTTGGGGTATTTGGCAGCTAGATGACACTTAACATAGACTACTGGACCTGGAGACAGGAAGACACGAGTTGCCATTTAACCTGTGAGATCCTGGATAAGCCACTTAACCTCTATTTTCCTCAGTTTTCTCATCTATAGCATCTACCTGGCAGGGTTGTTGTGAAGATCAAATACGATAATATTTGCAAAATGCACAGTGTCTGGTAGGTACTATATAAATGCTTATTTTCTCTCATTTCTCCCTCTTACTCCCTTTACCAGCACCACCACCACCTCCACTCCCTGCTCCCTCGTTTCCCTTCCCATTCAACAAAACCACATAGGAACTACATTTAGTTGTGGTGATTAGATTCCTTACCTTCAGCCGCCCATAATACTGTTGGTGCTGATATAAATAAAACACCTAAAAGCACCCACACAGATATATTCTGCAGGACCACTACTCTAGGCTCAAGATACTATGCGTGACTACGTCTCCAAAAACAGTTCATGAGCCCCCACCAATGTGTTAGCCTTTTATAATAAGTCAGAGGACATAATTAGTTCAGGGCAAAGACACTTAATGAATGGTACAGTAAGAAAAGTAGCAACAAGACTTTTGGTCATAAATCTGGAATATACGCTGTCAATGAGAAGAAGGTACAAAATACATACATATATATTTGTGTGCATGTATGTGTGCATATCTATATGGAACATATGGAGAAACAAATATGTAGGAAATGTGTAGCTGTGGTATATATTTATAAGTACGTATGCTAAGGAAAACATAATCCTGGCACCCAAGGAGAGGCAACTCACACCTCCAACACTACTATAAGGTTACTGATAACTTCCAGAAATGTTACGCTACTGCTTCTAGAAGATCTGTACCCAGTCAATTTTGTAGTATCTGCTTGAATACCCTTCCACTTTAGTCTTTACCACTTCTCATTTCTAGTTTAGCTAAAGCCCTTGGCCATCTCTTAATCAGGGAAGTGTGGGTATTGTCACATGGGGGATTTTTTGTTTGTTTTTCTAAAACTCCATAAGTTTTTCTCCAGTTATTTTAGAAAAAATAAGGCAGAAATTCTCTTCTTGTCTGGTTTCCTGAAAGGACTCTCATCTACCCAAGTAGAAGCTTCTTCACCTCTATTACCAGGCTCTTTAGAACAAAGAGCAGGGACCCCCCCCAAAATAACTAATGCCCTTAAACTTAGCATTGTTTTGTATTTATCTTTCTGCTCCAGGAATCTTACTCTAGCTTATTGCTTAGTATTCCCTCTATCTCCAGATTTTCAAACTCTAAAGTCTATACAGTAAGCCACATGATGGTTGTTTACTCAGTAACTTATCAAACAGGTAGGGTGCTCACAGTTTTCTCCTTCATTTCTGACATAGGCAAATGGGTTGAGGGGAAAGGCATAAAGACAAAATAAGCCCTATTTGCTTAACTATGTTCTTGATTTGGTCTATGAAGATACAACTGGTACAATGCCTCCAAGGGACTTTGAGGCACCCCCTTATACAACTAAACAGAGCATCAAGAACAATAGGATTAGGTGAGTTGGTGAGAATACAACTTGACCTTTCTTTGATGTTCTTGCCTTTATTATGTGTACCTGTCAAGAAGAAAATCGCTGATCTTTGTCTGGTATTCTGGTAAGCATAAACAGGCCAGTCTTTCTATATTCAATTTTTCAAATGCTCTGGATTGATGTTAAATTTGATCTGCTAGGAATTCTCCTGGGCTCTCTGCTTTGGCCTAATTCTGAAGACTTATTCAATTCGAATGGAAATTAGGGCTTAGTTTCTTTGAAAACAAAGAATTCATTGCTTCAAGAAGTAGTCCATAAAGTTCATCTTGGGTATAATAAAATCATCATAATAGCAACATTTAATATAGTACTTTAAGGTTTACAAATACTTTACCTGTATTGACTCATTTCACAACAACTCTGTAAGGTAAGTACTATTAATTATCTTCAATTTACAGGTAAGAAAATTGAGACAAAGATTAAGTGACTTTCCCAGAGTCACATAGCTAGTTAGTATCTAAGATAGGATGAAAACTTGGGGCTTCTTGATTCTAAGTCTTGAATTCTATCTACTGCTTCACCTAGCTATCTGCTGGTACAAGAACCATGAGTGACTAATCCGTCTTTCCCTAGTTGGTTGCCTTAAAGAGTAGGAGTCCACTTAAGTCTGTACCACCCTGATACCAATTCTTTCCCCTACTGGCCAATCAGTGCCTGGGATTCTCAACATCAAAGATATCACTTGGATATTAAGAAATTAATGTCCTTACGAAAATGAGAATATGCCTCTGCAGAACAAATGAGATCCCACTTCTGTGTGAAAAGTTTTAAGCTAGTTGATTATAGGACTCATTTTCCCTTTTCTTCCCCTCTCCTTTCTCTGACTTTCTCTTCCCACCTCTACATTTCTTTTTTTCCCTTCTTAAATTATTTTTTCTGGTTATACATATACACTAATTTTTTAAATACACATTTCTTTATGAATCATGTTGGGAGACAAAAGGGGAAAAACTACTAGAGGAAAAAATCATATGAAAAAGGAAACAATTGAACATAGCATATGTGGATTTACATTCATTCTCTGTAATCCTCTCTCAAGATACAGATGGCATTTTCTATCCAAAGTTTTTTAGGATTGCCTTGGATAACTGAACCGCAGAACCAAGTCTTTCATAGTTGATCATCTCACAGTCTTCCTGTTATTGTGTACAATGTATTTCTGGTTCTGCTTGTTTTACTCAGCATCAGTTGGGATAAATCTTTCCAGGCTTTTTAAAAATCAGTTTGTTCATCATTTTTATATCACAATAATATTCCATTACTTCCATATATCATCACCTATTCAGCCATTCCCCAATTGATGGGCATCTCCTCATTTTCCAATTCTTTGCCATCACAAAAAGAACCGCTACAAACATTTTGCACATGTGGGTCCTTTTCCCTCTTTTGTGATTTCCTTGGGATACAGTCACAGTAATGGCAGTGCTGGGTCAAAGGGTATATACAATGTGATAGCCCTTGGAGCATAGTTCCAGATTGCTCTCCAGAATGGCTGGATGATTTCACAACTCCACCATCAGTGCATGATTGTCTTAGTTTTCCCTCATCCCCTCCAACATCCATCATCTTTTCCTGCCATCTTAGCCAGTCTGATAGGTGTGTAGTGGTATCTCAGAGTTGTCTTAGTCAATAGTGATTCAGAGCATTTTTTCATATGACTAGAAATGATTTTAATTTCTTCATCTGAAAAATTATTCATATCATTTGACCATTTATCAATTGAAGAATGACTTGTATTCTTATAAATTTGACTCAGTACTTTATATATTTTTAAAATGAGGCCTTTATCAGAAACACTGGCTGTAAACTTTCCCCCCCAGATTTGTACTTTCCTTTTAATCTTGTTTTTGTTGGGTTTGTCTGTGCAAAAAGATTTTTAATTTGACGTAGTCAATTTTGCATTTCATAATGTTCTCTAGTTCTTCTTTGATCACAAATTCTTCCCTTCTCCAAAGATCTGATAAGTAAATTATTCCCTGCTCTCTTAATTTGCTTATGGTATCCCACTTCCACATTTCTTTAATGCAGACAGATGTTACCTAGGAAGAATGACACATTAAGCCATTACCCACCATTAAAGCTGGGTATGAATGGATTTCTGGAAGGAGTTTCTTTCAGTCAACTAGCAGGTGCTGTAAGACAGGCCATGTTGGATAGCTAGATTGGGAAAGGATAGGAAAGATGGATGAGAAGGGAAAGAGGCATGGTACAGTGATGATACTTTCTCTTTATGTTTTGGAGATGATTGCTGAAAGAGGGAACACTGGGTGAAAAATCCCAGAAAGCTATGCTTAGGGCTTTGATACCTGGCATCTGTAACAGAAGCCAAGTGAATGCTTATTAGACATGCTTAGACTGAAACTCCTGGGAGACAGGAAAAGGGCAGAGGAGCTGAAGGTCCTGAGAAATGGACAACAAATGGCTCTCCCTTACAAAGGAGGCCACCTAGACCCCAGGGGACAGGAGATTAGAAACCCAGAAAAGGCATTAGGGCAAAAGAAAAAAAGAGATAAAATGTCAGCCTGACATATCAAAGAATGGCAGTTCCTCAGGACATAATGTCAGTGGAGAAGAAATTGGCAAGGAGGGTCCCTCACTCCCTGTTGTGAAGGAACTGCTTAAAGACAATAACTAAGCAGGGACAATTATTTAGTTACTTTCTTGTACTGCAGTTTGAGGATCACTAAGAAGGGGAAGAGATTAGAAACCTTAGAGGAAGAGGAAGGAATGCAGTGAAGTAAAGGGACAGATAGTTAGCATGCAGAGAAGAATTTCAGACCCCAGAGAGGAAGACGACATCAGGATAGCTGTTAGCAATATAATAGAGGGAGACCCACACTCTGGGTTCAGCTCTTGGTTCTTAGCAGTCAAAATCATCACTCTTCTTTCCATTGATGCTTTAGGGTTTACAGAGCACGTTTTACCCAACACCACTACAAAGAAAACAAAGCAAGGGTTCTCATTCTTCCTGGTACTGATATGAAAACCGAGGTTCTGTGAAAGGAAAATAATTTGACCACCGTCATGAGGCTAGTGAGTACCAGAGCCAGGAAACTAACTCAGTTCCCCTGCCTCCATCATGTCTATTATAAGTTTGACCATTCTCTGATTAATATTAGTTTTGATTCTGTCACTGTCAACATAATTGTGGCCATGTTATTTCTGTCTTGACCTCAGCTTTCCCATGTGTAAAAAAAGGGGAAGGAAGTCCTAGATAATCTTTAAAGGATGTTTCATGTCATAGAGATCTAAGGTTGCTCTAAATTTCAGAGGTTTGCTCCAGTCTGCCACCATCCACAAAGAATGAGGAGCCTATCTGCGTGACTATGAACAGATCATCTAATCTCACTGGACCTCAGTTTCCTCATGTTAAATAAGAGGATTGGACTAGGCTATGGCCTCTGAGGGTCCTTCTAGCTCTAGATCAAGAATCTAACATTTTCCCTTTAAGCAAAAATAAAAATATTCCAATGATGTTGGAAGACCATCTTCGCTTTGGAGTTTTTCTCTTCAAAGTACCCCTTGAGAGGGTTTCATTGCTCAACCTATGCCATCTAGCCCCCTAAACAAAAAACCCCTTTAAAAAGTCTTATTGACTTTCCCTGAAGTCATTCTCTAAGGGAAAACGTTCTCCATTCAGTCTTTCTCAAGCTCTCATTGCTGGGTACTTTTTTGGCTTTTTTTTTCTCCGAGTTTAAATCTGCTTATTTGTAACTGCCTTGCATTGTTGCTAGTTCAGCCCAGTAGGGAAAGATCAGGGAGGAAGCATGGTGAGGTATTGGACTTGGAGTCAAGAGGACCTGAGTTTGACTCTTGCCTCAGACTTTTATTAGCTATGTCACCCTGGCCAAGTCACACTCCTTTGATCTAAGTCTTTTCATTTGTAAAATAGGGAATTTGGACTACATGGCTTCAAAGTTCCTTTCCAGCTCTAAATCTAGGACTCATGTGTGATCCTGAACAGGTTGCCTCCCCTCTCTGGGACTCAGTTTCTTCCTCTGTAGAATGGGGAGTGTTGGATTAGATGGCCTCTCAAGTCCCCTTTGGTTCTAAATCTATGGTCTTCACTGTGTGACCATGGACCTTATCTGTAAAATTAAAGTTTTGGATTGGAAACCTTCTGGGGTCCCTGCTAATTCTTGATCTGTCCTATGATCCTTGGGCTCTGGCTCTGCCTTACTTTTTGCCATTTGTAGTTGAAACAGGACAGTTCTTCATTCCAATCCTCCTGGGCCTGGTCTTAAGGGTACTTTCAGTGGCACCACTCAATCTTCCTCTGTCCACTTGTACCTTGGGCATCTTTGCCAGTGCCCTTCAAAAGTGAACTGTTACAGTGGGGTTGTGGCCTGGAATCTTCCCATCTTTATGTCTTTCTCCATTGCAGAGACCAGAGAATCAACCTGGAGCTATGCCAGGACTCCTGGCTTTTTTTATGCTGATAAGAGCTGCAATGCACAAAGCTGTTTGCTAAGTAAAGATGGGGGGGAAATTTGCTCTACTGTAACACAACCACTGACCCCCACCAAGAGATTCTGATCCCCAACCTCATGAAGCCATGCCCCTGGGGGGAGTTTCCAAGGGCTCTGAGCACTGCTATTCCTTGCTGACCCCCTACCCAGCTCCAGAAAAATATTTTGGTCCATAGGTTCCTCATGTGCCACCCACATCACTCCTACAGACCAATGGAAATTGGCCTATCCACATTAACCAATTCAGCTCTTTTAAGAGAAAGGAAAGTTGAATTAATATTAAAACTGGGATGAACCATCCAGCTTCTGTCCTAACGAGTGTAGGTCACGGCTGAAGAGATTCCTGCTTAGAGTAATTTCCAAATCCCTATAGCTTTTCTCTTTACTGTTTAGGAACAGAGAATCAGCCAGAACCAGAGGAAAATTGACCCCAAATGATCCCATACCAAACATACAACATGCTGAGAATTGTGGGAAGCCAGACTTAGAAAGGGCCTTCAAACCGAATATAACAGCAAAAATCGAGTGTCAGAACCCAAAAGAATACCAGAACCTAGAATATAGAATGTTAGAGTGGGGAGGGATCATAGAAAACAGAACATACACTATTAGAGCTAGAAGGAAACTTAGCACAAACAAGGTCAGAGGTTAGTGGGACTTACAGAGAATGTGAAAGTGCAAGGGTCCTTAAAAATTGTCTAATCCAATCCCCGAGTTCCAAAGACAAGTAATTTATCCAAGGTGACATCACAGGTTTGTAGCACCTGAAACATTTAAAGACTCAAGCACAGCAAAATTATAGGAGTGTTTTTTTTTTCCAGAGTGAGTGACCATCTAATTCAACTCCCTCGTTTTACAAAAAAGGAAACTGAGACCAAGAGAGGGAAAGGAATGGTCCAACATTACACACATAAGCAACAGAACTAGGATTAGATCTTAGATAGTTCCAGCTCTCATCATGGTGCTTTCCCCAACTATACCTCAGAATTATTCCAGCCCAATCTTATGCCCTCAGAATGTGACTCCATAAAGTACAAGTCTATGTAACCTTGGTAACTGATGAGTCCTGTCTTTGTAACATTCATCTTATAAAAGGAACCCGGTGTAAGAACCTTAGTCCACTATTTTTCAACCTTCATTTCTACTTGGAATTGAACATCCACATGATTCTGTGATCTGTATCTCTGAGCTTTCATTTCTTTTCTTCTGAGACAGCAGCTTAAAATGTGTAAATATAAGCAAAATCATTAACAGCAAGGTGGATGCCCTTACGTCCCTAAACTCTCTTACAGAGGGCTACAAAAATACAACTCTTCATTTTACCCATAATTAATTATTTTGAGAGTATTACCTATGTCACCTGAGGGACTCCAAATAAAAAGTTAAAAACAGGCCAAGTTATAACAAGGCAGCTTTTCAGGAAGATTGTAGCCAGAAAGTGACACTTAAGGGAATAGCTGCACAGCACCGGCCCAAGGATGCTTTCTCTCAGGTTAATATTATTGGAATTATTAACTTCTGAATTGCTTCTTGGAGGGCCAACTTTGCACATGACAGGACTCCTGTGGTTAAATGGGAAGAATACCAACAATTAGCTAAAAAAGCAGGAATAGAAATAATGTGGAAGGAGGGGCTTGGTGTGTGCCATCAGCAAAATGATAAGTTTTCACAGGGTCAGGGCACTTCTTTGGAAGGAAGGAAGGAATCGGACAATCAAACCCACAGTGATTTGTGGATCTTTGCATAGTCACAGGGCTTCTGAAGTGCCACCAACACACAATACTAGGGTTCACCAGACTAGTGGCTATACCCATCCAGGAACAAGGGAGTCATGGTGATGATAATTAGAATAAGATGTTTTTTTGGTACTCATTACGTATGTTCTGTCTGTTCTGGGGAAAGTTATCATGCAGTGACATTTTAGACACAAAATAGGTCGAAGGGCTGAACAGTAACATCTCTGTTTTAAAAGGTCAAGAACAGCTATATCCTTGAAAACAACTCTGAACCCTTCCCTATATTTCCAGATATTCCTGGGTCAGAGATTATAAGACTTTTCTAATCAATGGTCATAGCATGCTAGTATTTCCTTTGTTGGGTCACCACCATGAATTTGATCTAAGGTATTTTTTATTCTGGTAATTGTAGAGATTTCCTTAGGTCAGATTTATGTTCAACGATGCTTGTATAGTAGGGGCATGTATAGGGATGGGCCTATACCCTGGCCTCTTCTGGATAATTCCTGCTCTATCCGTCTGGGATCACAGAGATGGAGAGGCTAGTTTTGAGCTAAGTCATTTGATCAAGAAGAGTTGATGGACGCCCATGAAAATCAGCCTAAGCCTTTTCCATAAACTTGAATCTGAAATGTATTCTGACCCCTTATTCCACCTCCTATACTGAGAAGCAGTGGGAAGCAAGGGAGTCACAGAATTCTCACAACAGTTAATATAACTTCTCAGTGCCCCTGAATTCGTGGCAAGAACATTGAAAGTTAAGTCAAATCAAGAAACATTTCTTAAGCTCTAGACACTGTGCTAAATGCTACTGCAAGACCAGTCTTCAAGGAGCTTATATTCTAATTGAGGAGACAACATACATACAACTATGTAGAAATACAATATCTTTGGAATAAATTGAAGATAAATACAGAAGGAAGGCTCTAGCATTAAGGGGAATAGGAAAGACTTTATGAGATTTTAGCTGAGAAGGGAATCAGGGAAGCTAGGAAACATAAGGAGAGAATTCCAGGCATGGGAGGCAACCAATGAAAATACAGCCAGGAGATATAGTGTCTTATGTAAGTAATAGTAAGGAAGCCAGTGCATTTGGATCATAGAATAGTTGGAGAAGAATAAAGTGTAAGAAGACTGGAAAGGTAGGAAGATGTCAGTTTAATGAAAGGCTTTAAAAAGCAGATATAGGATATGTTTAATCCTGGAGATAATAGAGCCATTGGAGTTTATCATAAGGGTAAAGGGTCAGAATTGTGCTTTGGTAAGATTACTTTGGCAGCTAAGTGAAAGATGGAAGATGGAGTAGGGAGACACTTGTGGCAGGGAGACTGGTCAGTAGGTTATTACATTTGTCTAGGAGAGAGGGGATGAGGACCTACATCAGTGTGTTAGCAATGTTGGAAAGGAGAAGGGGAAATAGAGGAGAAGTAGTGTGAAGATATAATTCATAAAATTTGCAATAGGATGGGGACTGGTAAAGGGAAGTACGGATTGAAGATGATACCTAAGCAGTGCGCCTGGGTGACTTGGAAGGATGGTGGTCTTCTGATCAATAATAGAGATGTTAGGAAGAGAAGAGGGATTGGGGAAAAGAAATGGATTCAGTTTTGGATATGTTGAGTTTAAGATGTCAATGCGATACAAAGTTTGAAATGCACAGTACCAGCTGAAAATTCATGTTTGGAGGTCTGGACTGGGTAACTAATTTGAGAATCATCTGAGTAGAGATAATATTTGAGGTTATGGTAGCCGGTGAGGTCACCAAGGAAAACAATATCAGATGAAGATGCATCAAAAAGTCATATAGTTAGGAGTAGAACCAGGAGAGAACAATGGCATAAAATTCTAGGGGGGAAAAGAATACCAATAGAAAGGGGCAAATGAAATAAATTGTCAAAAATTGCAGAGAGGTCAATAAAAATGAAGATTTAGGGGACAAACACTGGAAACTTTAGAGGGAGCAGTTTCAGTGGAATGATGAGGTCTGAAATAGGATTGCAGAATCTTCAGAGGAAACCGAGAAGAAAGGGAATGGAGGTACCAATCAATGTCCTTCTCAAAGACTTTGCCACAAAAAAAGGAGAGATTAAGGACTAGTGGGGATGAACAGATTAAACGGTGATATTTTTTTAAGATGAGGGAGATATGGCTATTTGTATGCATCAGGGAGACAGCCAATAGACAGGGTGAGATTGAAGATTAATGAGAGTGGGAGGGTAGAGATGATGATCTGCTTATGAAAAAATGGGATGGGACCAAGGATACATATTAGGAAGATTTGCCTTGGTAAAAAGGGTCAACTCTTTAAGTGAGCCAAAGGTGGTTAAGGAGGAGATGGAGGTGGGATGGATGGTGTCTGAGTGATGTGAGAGGAGGAGGAGGGAGACAAGGGAACTCTTGGCAAATGACCTCAAAATTTTTCCCCCGTGAAGTATGAAGCTGGGTTCTCAGCTGAGAGCATGGAGAAGGAGAAGCCATGGGATATCTGAAAAGGGATAAAAAGGCTTGGAAAAGGTGCCCTATTGAGTAGGAAAGTGAGTCAGTTAGAGAGGTAAGAACAGATTGCCTTGCTGCAGTGAGAGCTCAGTTGAGATTATGTAGCATACATTTGCAGCAGTCCCAACTAGTATGATTTCACAATCTCCTTTAGATAAAACAAAAATAGGAGCAAAGACAGTGGGAGTGAGCATAATACAAGATTAAAGATTTGCAGGGCATGATCAGCAATAGAGAAACAGAAAAAGGGACTTGAGAATAAAGAATGTGTAGTAGAACTGGTTCACCAAGAGTTTAAGGTCGGTAAGGAAGGAGAATGTAACTGATGCAAGGAAAAGATGTTTGAGAAAAATGTGAGCTCATGCAGGACTTCCAGGTGAAGATGAGGACTATTCACGGGTTTTGAAATTGTAAGGAAGAAGGGGAAATTGAACAATATAAGATTATGATCAAAGAGGGGAATTTCAGAGTTTATGAATATGTTAGAAACTTGTAGGTGATGACAATGTCAAAGGCATGCCTGCCTTCATGTGTAGCTGAGATGGATGAAAGAAAACATCATGTGAAATATGGAAATTGAGAAATTGGAAAGTTAGGGTAGTTGGGGGAGTAATCATATGTATGTTGAAGTTCCCTATTATGAAGGCAGGAATTGGGAAGGAGAAAAAACCTGGGAGCCAGACATTTAATTCATTGAGAAAGGAAAGAGAATGTCCTGGAGGTTGGTAGATAACAGCTATCAGAATCTTGATTGGATGATAGATATGAGTGAAATGAAATTTAAAGGCGGAAAGGGGGAGAGTGGTGGTAGAAGGAGAGCCTGGAAGTGGCAGTAGGAAGTAAGGGAGCTTTGACTTTCCCACCACCCAAGAATCTATAATAAAGTGAAAGTGGAACCAGTGTTGAAAAGGGTGGCCACGAATATTATCCAAGGCATCAGGAGAAATCCAGGTCTTGGTGAATGAAATTAGCTGGAAGGAGTGAGTGAGAAAGGAAAATGTTTTTGATGAAATCAGGTTTCTTACAGTGCAGGCGTCTCAGGAAGAAAATGGTAAGAGGGATTTATAGAGGTCCTATGGATCTTTAATTTTGAAAATTACCTTGAGAATTAGAAAGAAACCAGGCCACACTAATTGCCTCGATCAAAATACCATTTATTATAGTGGTTGGTCAGAAATTGCTAAATACCTGTCTCTAGTCCAGTTTTTTCAGCTGTTTGTGAATTCAATCAAGGCCTCTCTCCTTTCCTCCTTCCATTCCCCCCTGTCTTTATCTCTCTGTCTCTCCTTTTCTCTCTCCCTCCTTCCCTCTCTCCTCACCATCTTTGTCTCTTTCTCTTTCTCTTTGCCTCTCTCTGTCTCTGTGTCTCTTTGTCTCTTTCTGTGTGTCTCTTTCTGTCTCTCTTTTTCTCTGTCTCTGTTTCTGTTTCTCTGTGTGTCTGTTTCTTTCTGTCTCTCTCTTTCTGTGTCTTTCTCTGTGTGCATCTGTCTCTCTCTCCTTTCCTCCATCTCTCTCTCTCTCTCTCTCTCTCTCTCTCTCCCTCTCTCTCTCCCTTTCTCCCCCTGACTCTCTCTCCTCCTCTGTCTCCTTCTCCAGAGATCAAGACAGAGATAAGTAACATGACATCGTGTATGCCTATTTGTAATTGACAGAAGTGGATGGGGTGGGACTTTCAGCAGGTGTTAGTTCCATAAAGTTAGGCCTAACATAAAGAGTTCATTAATGCAAACTGGTCACAGGAATGAACATTATAAGCCACAATTTCCTTCTTGAGGATTTGTTGCTCTTAAGATTCAGATTCAAGACAGATAAAAAGTCACAGGCATATGAAATAGTCATTTTGTTGTTACTGTTGTCATAAAAGGTTGAGCAAAAAAAAAAAATAACCATAAGTCTAATTCGGGGTTCTTGAATTCTCTCTCAGAATTCTTGTCCATGCTGACTGCCAGCCCTTGTGATCAAAAACTCCAAGGGACTGGCCAAGTTTTTTACGTGTGCTGGAAACTTATTATAAATATATTGTTTGAAATAAGTGAACTAGTGGCTGTGGCTTCGTAATCTCTGTTAAAATAGATTCATCATAGTATTCGATCTGTGATTACTGTGACATTTTAAGCTACATACCAGTTATGACAAGAGCATCACCGATGTACAAAGCACACATTCTGCTAAAATTTAATCACAAGAGCCTCTGGGATTTCAATCATTCCCTGTCAATAGCTGCAGTCAACTTGGCCTTACACATGGGCTGCGGAGGTAGATACCTATGTACTGGGTTTTCATGATCACAGATGAGGGACCCCTCACCCAAAGGAGACCTTCCTTACCTTTTGACTGGTGCCTGATTTCACAAGCAAGAGAATTTTTCCTTCCACAATGACAGAGGATGCCTATCTTCAACTCCTACCCTACTCTATCCCAACCCAACCAAGGCAATATAATGACAAATTAATGCTAAATATTAATTGGTGGTATCAGAGTCTTGGTGACAGAAGGTAGAGCAATGGCCCCGGAGTCAGGAGAACTTGAGTCTGTATGCAGCCTCAGACACTTCCTAGCTGTATGACTCTGGGCAACTCACTTTACCCTGTTTGCCTGAGTTTCCCGATCTGTTAAAAGAGCCAGAGAAAGAAATGGCAAACCACTACAATATCTCTGCCAAGAAAACCCTAATTGAGATCATGGAGAGTCAGACATGACTGAGATGATCGAACTACAATAATATCAGAGCCTTTCCTGGGAGCAAGAAGGATTCGTGCCTATCAAGGGGAAGGTGCAGGGATGCATGAGAGCTGGAAGAAGGCACAATGGAGAGAAGCTTGAGTATGCTCAAGACAAGGTTGGCTGATTTGACTTATCTGCTGAGAGTCAGCCCTAGCATGCAGTAATACTGACATTTACTGTACCTATTCTGAGATGGAGCTTGTTTCTGTTGGGGGATTTCCATCAGGGAATCAGCAACAGTACTTTTATGAGCTGTCTACTAGGCGATGAACTGGCAATTTGGTGTTTCAACTATAGTAAATTTCCACTTAACAATCATTTCTTCCATGCCGTCTCTCTTTCTCTCTCTCCTACTACCACCTACCATTTACTGGAGCAGATTGTTGGGGTGAGGTAAGGAATTTGAGTAGCATGTGTGTGACAAACAGCATGCCAAGTAGAAAGAGAGATCATTGCCTCTGAAGTCTCATCCCTTAGCTGAAGTTTGCTACCTGGATCTCAGTTTCCTATCGCATAAAATGATGGGTTTGATCTAAATGGTCAATTGACCTGACTGATGATAGTTCAAGCTCTCAATCTAGGATTCTATGTGTGACCATGGGCAAATCATTCCCCCTCCTTGGATCTCAGGTTCCTCATATGTAAAATGGTGAGGCAGGTAAAATGGTGAGCTCTATGATCTGTATTACTTGTAGTAGCAGGTTTCCACTCCATTGTGTTGAATAAGTGGAGCTAGCCTGTTATCAGCCATGCTCGTTCCAGATCAAAAGGCAGCTTCTGGTTGGACACTTACCTATTTCCATCTTGTTTCCCCACTTTGATTCTGTACCCATTGTGCTACTTGATTTGTGGTCTCTGACCCTGGTTTACGTTAGAGTCTGTGACCTTTTTTTTTTTTTTTTTTTTTTTTTTTTAATGCTGATAGCCTTTCATATAATTGGTTTCCATTGTAATCCCATTTTATCTTATACATTTAAAAGCCTTATTCTGAAAAGGGGACCAAAGGCTTAACTAGACTGCCAAAGGTACCCAGGAAAGGATGTTTTGGTAAATTGTCATTACTGACTCTTTCTTTGGGAAAACAAAATAAATGCTAGACACACTTTTAAGTTTAATTTGCATTATTTACATTTTCTTCATCACTTCAATCTAGTCAAATGAGAAAATAATAGATTTTATTTCCCGCTTTATAGTGTTTCTCAGTTTCCCAAGTATATCTGCTCACCCTGAAAATTTAACAATCATCTCTTGAGCTCCAATACAAGTTGCCTCTAATACATACCTGCCTCCAAAAAAGGTTAATAATTTCTGCTTTGTGGCCTTGCCTACTGAAGCTGCCCTCTAGTCCCTGGCAATTATGTCTGCTAGCCTGTGCTTTTTCTTGTACCCTTGCTACTCCATTTGTCCACCCGATTAATAACAGGCAGCCCTTGTTTCTAAAAATTCCTCGCTTGACACTCTACAACTAACCACTGCCTTGAGGGGCATGTCTCCTCCTGGGCCAGTCAGAAATAACAGGAGACTACAGGAATTGATAGTAATCGATAGGGTATTTCTTACTCCTTAACTCTGTGATAAAAAGTTATGATAAAACATGGCTAGTTTAAAAAGCAGCTAAGTAAGTTCCTTTTCTGTTGATAGCAGTGTTATAAAGCAAGTGCCTCATGGTTGTGGGTAGGGTTTCTAATTGTACCCTTTTAGACCTTGACCTTTCTGGGACTAGTATAATTACAGGTAACATATTACTCCATTAACATAGCAAGGGATTTGATCTTTTCTCTTTCATTGTTGTTGTGAATTGCATTGCTAGAGAACAAAATGCTCCCTGAGACCCCTCAGGCAGATCGCTAGTGTGGAAAGTAATTTATGCAACTCTCTTCTAGATAGATGTTGTGAAGTCAATGAAAAACCAAAGCAAAAGCTGTATGTATGGGGGGAAGAAGCCTTGATGATTCCAGACTTAGGAACACCAAGGCTTGATGAGGGGTAGGAGCTCTCCAAGGGAGAACATGGTGGTCTGCGTATCTGCATAACAGAAGGTACCTCCAATGATCTTCCATTAAAGTTACCCCCTGCAGGCTGGCCAGCACAGCCCTATCAAATGGGTAACAGACAGTTCTGGGAAATTGCTGTGTATTGAATGGCAGACCCAATCTCATGGAGTTCTGATGCTCGGTCATCTTCCAGGACCAGCTGCCCCTGCCTGTGGAGGGCTGGGAGTAGGACAAACACAAGAAGCGCTAAGTGTGAGCAGTTCATGGTACACAGAACAGGAATTCCACTATCAATGAATAGATGGATGCGTCCTTTTTTTTTTTTTTTTTTTTTTTTTTTTTGATGCATCCTGTCTTAATGGCCAAAGATTAGGATCATTAGAGTAGCATTAGCTTTTCTGTTTTGGATTTCTTTTTTAAATAGCTTTTTATTTTCAAAATATATGCAAAAATAGTTTTCAACATTCACCCTTGCAAAACCTTGTATTCCAAAATTTTCTCCCTCCTTTCCCCTCTCCCCTCCCCTAGACAGTAAGTGATTCAATATAGTTAAACATGTACAATTGTTCTATACGTTTCACATTTATCATGCTGCATAAGAAAATGCAAATCAAAAGGAAAAAAAAACATTACTTTGAATTTCTAATTGAAAATTTCTTTGGTATAAGACTGGCTCTAGGACAAACTTGTTCAATAGGCCACAACTCCAATTCCCCTTTGGATCCTTCCACTTGTATGTACTATAAGTGTATCAAATTCAACATGTCTCCCCAAAATTGTATTTATTTTTGCCCTCAAACTTACCTTGGCTCTCAGCTTCCCTACTACTCTTGAGGATACCACTCAGGTTCATGAACCTTGACCATCCTTGACTCTTGACTCTTCAGTACCCTGCATGTCTAATCAAGTGTCAAGTCTAGTTGATTATACCTCCTCAGTGTCTCTCATTCATTTCTTTCTGTCCACAACCCTGGATCAAGCTCTCATTTCCACTCATGGGATTTATGGCAATAGTCCTCCAATTGGTTGCCCTGCCTCCAGTCTCTTCCCTCTCACATCTACCCTCCACATAGTGACTAAATTCCTCAAGCATAGGTCTTACTTTTCTTCAAGAAGATTCACTGGCTCCTTGTTGCTTCTGGGATAAAAGGCAAATGCCTGTTCTTTTTTTATTGTAGTAAATTTATTTTTAATACGCAATGCTTTAGGAATCATGTTGGGAGAGAAAAATCAGAGCAAAAGGGAAAAATCATGGAAGGGATTTAAAAAAAAAACAGAAAAAAGAAGTGAACATAGCATGTGCTGATTTACATTCAGTCTCCTTAGTTCTTTTTCTGGATATAGATGATATTTTCTGTTCAAAATCTATTGGGATTTCTTGGGATCACTAAATTACTGAGAAGAACCAAGCCTTTCATAGTTGATCATCACATATCCTTGCTGTTATTGTGTATAATATATTCCTGGTTCTGCTTGTTTCACTCAGCAGCAGTTCATGTAAATCTTTCCAGGCCTTTCTAAAATCAGATTGTTAATCTTTTTTTATAGAACAATAATATTCCATTATGTTCATGTACCTCAACTTGTTCAGCCATTCCCCAATTGATGGGCATTCACTCCTTTTCCAATTATTTGCCACCACAAAAAGAGCTGCTACAAACATTTTTGCACATGTGGTTCTTTTCTCTCCTTTATGATTTCCTTGGAATACAAACCCAGTAATGGCAATGCTGGGTCAAAGGGTATGCAGAGTTTGATAGCCCTTTGGACGTAGTTCTAGGTTGCTCTCCAGAATGATTGGATCATTTTTCAATCCCACCAACAATGCAGTAGTGTCCCAGTTTTCCCACATCCCCTCCAACATTTATGATTATTTTTTCCTCTCATCTTAGCCAATCTGAGAGGTGTGATGTGGTATCTCAGAGCTGTTTTATTTTGCATTTCTCTAATCAATAGTGATTTTGAGCATTTTTTCATATAACTAAAATTGGCTTTAATTTCATCATCTGAAAATTGTCTGTTCATATCCTTTGACCATTTATCAACTGGGGATGACTTGTATTCTTATAAATTTGACACATTATATATTTTAGAAATGTGACCTTTATCAGAAAAACTGTAAAGATTTTCCCCAGATTTACACTTCCCTTTTAATCTTGTTTCTGTTGGTTTTATTTGTACAATTTTTTTTTAATTTAATGTGATCAAAGTTGTTCATTTTGCCTTTCATAATATTCTCTAGTTCTTTTTTGGTCATCAGTTCCTCCCTTCCCCAAAGATCTGACAGGTAAATTAAGCCTTGTTCTCTAGATTGTTATAGTATCCTCTTTTATGCCCAAATCATGTATCCATTTTGATCTCCTTTTGGTATAGAGTGTGAGATGTGGGTCTATGCCAAGATTCTGACATTATTTTCCAATTTTCCCAGAAATTTTTGTCTTATTCCAGAAGCTGGAGTTTGGGGAGTTTATCAAATACTAGATTATTATAGGCCTTGATTATTATGTCATATATATCTAATCTAGTCCACTGATCTAGTACTGTATTTCATAGCCAGTACCAAGTGGTTTTGATTACTGCTGCTTTGTTTTAGTTTTAGTACAGCTAAACCATAATCCTTTTTAATTTTTTCATTAATTCCACTGATATTCTTGACCTTTTGTTCTTCTAGATGAATTTTGTTATTAATTTTTCTAGTTCTATAAAATAATGTTTTGGCAGTTTGGTATGACACTGAACAAGTAGACCAATTTAAACAGAATTGGCATTTTTATTATATTAGCTCAGCTTAGCCATGAACAATTGATATTTTTCCAATTGTTGAGATCTGATTTTATTTGTTTGAGAAGTGTTTTGTGATTGTGTTCATATAGTTCTTGGGTTTGTCTCGACAGGAAGATCCCCAAGTATTTTATTTTTGTCTACGGTGATTTGAAATGGAATTTTTCTATCTCTTGCTGATGGACTTTGTCAATAATATATAGAAATGCTGATGATTTGTGTAGGTTTATTTTATATCCTGGAACTTTACTAAGGCTGTGAATAGTTTCCAGTAGAATTCTGGATGATTTTTTAGGATTCTCTAAGTATATCATTATATCATCTGCAAAGAGTGAGAGTTTCATTTCCTCATTACCTTTCTAATTCCTTTCATTTCTTTTTATTTTATTATTGCTAAAGCCAACATTTCTAATACAATGTTGAATAATAGTGGTGATGATGGGCATTCTTGTTTCATCCCTGATCTTACTGGAAATGTGTACTTCTCTCTATTACATATAATGCTTGCTGTGGGTTTTAGATAGATATTGCTTATTATTTTAAGGAAAGTTGCCTTTATTGCTATGCTCTCTAGTGTTTTTTTTTTAAACAGGAATAGGTTCTGTATTTTGTCAAAAGCCTTTTCTGCATCTGTTGAGATAATCATATGATTTCTGTTGGTTTTGTTATTGATATGGTCGATTATGGTAGTTTTCCTGATATTGAACCAGCTCTGCATTTCTGGTATAAATCCCACTTGATCATAGAGTAGTATCCTGCTGATAAATTGCTGTAATCTCTTTGGTTATATTTTATTTGAATTTTTTGCATTAATATTCATTAGGGAAATTGGTCGGTAATTTTCTTTTTCTGTTTTGGCCACTCCTGGTTTACGTATCAGTGCCATGTTGGTGTGTCATAGAAGAAATTTGGCAGTACTCCTTCTTTACTTACTTTTCCAAATAGTTAACATAGTATTGGAATTAATTCTTCTTTAAATGTTTGGTAGCATTCACTTGTAAATCCATCTGGCCCTGGAGATTTTTTTTAGGGAATTCATTAATGACTTGTTCAATTTATTTTTCTAAAATGGAACAATTTAAGTAATTTATTTCCTCTTCTGTTAACCTGGGAAATTTATATTTTTGTAATTATTCATCCATTTCAGTTAGCTTGTAAGATTTGCCACCACAGAGTTGAGCAAAATAGCTCCTAATTATTGCTTTAATTTATTTTTCTTTGGTGGTAAAGTTCACTCTTTTCATTTTTGATGCTGGTGATTTTTTTCTTTCATTTTTCTGATCAAATTTAACCAAATATTTATCTATTTTGTAGTTTTTTTTCCATGAAATCAACTCTTTGTTTTATTAG